>NC_088795.1:22317012-22951120 GCF_011386835.1 Chrysemys picta bellii
TTTTCCCCAGTCAGCCTGCACCAAATGTTTTTCAAATTTCATTATCCTCTAAGTACTATTGTTTTGTTTGTAAGCTATATATGGATGGCTATAACTATTCTAGAAAAGCTTAACTACTCTACTTGGCTATAATTATGAAGACATAACAGCTTACTAGAATGGTAATAAGTATCACAGCTAGCCTTTGTTACTACTGCTAATCTGGGACTGCAATAGAAACAATTTCACAGTAATAACAAAAATGCAAAAGCAGCAGCATAATCACTTTAATAATTTGAAGTAAATTACAAATCTATTATCTTTCATCAGCATTTTACTTTAATTATTAATATTTACATTTGCAATAGTTCCTTCCCTTTTAAAATGTATTGAAACAGGGCTCAGAACTTACTCCACTTTGGATTTGTTTATTGCAGAAGAGGTTTGCTTAACAAGTTTGTCATCAGTAAAACAAAAAATTAGAAATATTTCTTTCAATGAAAGAACTTTCGAGTATGAAGTAGGGGGAGGAGGGACGTCACACCACAGAGGAAAAGCAGACCACCACTGATATCATGATGGGATATTTTCCTTAAAAATATCTAAGACAACTGACAAGGTACATGATAATTTTTATCTCCCTTTTCTGACTCATCAGCCACTAGTAAACCAATCGTCTGATCCTGTAGAGCAAATCATGTGTCTAGTCCAGAGGTGGGAAAGAGTTCATAAAAAGAAACTAGTAAACAAACACCAAAACAACAGCTAGCTAGAGAACACTGGGAAGCGCACCGTACACTTGAAAAGTACATTGGAAACATCACAGTGGGTTTCATGTCCAACAGAACAGTGAGAATAGCAACACTGAAAAAGACTGGATGAGGAAGGCATAGAAAAGTACAATGACAACAACAAAAATGAGAACACTAGGGCTAGGGAACATTGTAAAAGGACACGCAGGAAGTCTGTGGGAGAGTTGAAGAAAACTTGTGCTTTTAAGTACAAGACCATCCTTCCACTCTCGTAATAACAAACAGGATGTGGGAGTGTCACAACCAGGCATCACAGAGGCACCGTCCAGCTTCCTTGGAACAGGACCAGATAGGCTGGAATCAAGAACAAGCTGAGCAAATGCTACAAAAAAACATTTTTGTGAATGCTCATCTGAATTTTCAAACCAAATTCACTTTGACTGTTTGAACCACGTGTTTCCTTCCAGCTAATATTCTAGTAAATTATTTTACTGGCAGTAATATTAATCAACACAATGAGTTTTAAACAAATGTTGCAGAAATCTGTAATCACAAGCATTTTCACCAGAAACCTGCTTTTATAAATTATGTTAATTTAATCAGGAACCAGAAATACACTATAGATTTTGATGCTGCAGTGTTCAAGGTGAAATTATCGTTACCCCCTGCCCATTTTTCTTCATGAGGACTTGTGCACTATAATCACACAATTAAATAAAACAAACACTAACTTTCCACAGAGATTTAGACTTCTAGTTTCAGAGGCCTAATATCCTATGGCTGGAAATGACTACATGATGGCTGAAGAGACCATGCTGTGTGTGGACAAGGAAATGACTCCAGACACTCTAGGTAACAATTTGGGAAAAATCAGAGCTTTCCCCACTACAATCAGCTTTGTGACCACCAAGACTAAATATATGCTGGTTATTTCCCAAGTAAATACACACACTGTTGATGCTCAGTTAGTACTGGTTGAAAATTTCAGTTGTCCTGCAGGTAATATTAGCATTTAAGAGGAGACAAAGAGGAAGCACTGTACTGATGTGTTAAGTGTTTACGTTCCAAAAAAAGGTAGTCTGCCAAAGAAAGGCTCTGTTTCAGAGATGACACTGAAATATTAAAACTCAACGAGAAATACTCTGCCTCTTAGACAAGATTTTTTAAAGGGGTGGTGCAAGAAAGTTCTCTAAACACCTCTCTCCCCAATCACTAGCTAAACTGGGGGGATGTAACAGTGAACCATGGAGTACGGTCTTTCAACTATCCTTCTTATAGTAATTTCATCTGGAACACATTTCCCTACTATTCTTATGAGAATGTTATGTGGGACTGTGTCAAAAGCCTTACTCAAATGAAGATATCATGTCTACAGCTTCCCTCCTATCCGCCTTGCCAATAACCCTGTCAAAAGAAGGAAATTAGGTTAGTTTGCCATGATTTTTCTTGACAAATCTATGCTGGCTATTACTTGTAGCTCTTATTTTCTAGGTGCTTACTAAGTGATTGTTTAAGCATTTGTTCCAGTAACTTTCCAGGTATCGAAGTTAGGGCTATAATTCCCCAATCCTCTTTGTTCCCATTTTTAACAATAGGTACTATGTTTGCCCACCTCCAGTCATTCTGGACCTGTCCTGCATGAGTTTTCCAAGATAACTGCTAATGGCTCTGAAACAAAAACCCTTACATGAATTTCACAGGCCCTGACTATGTGAACATATCTAAATATTCTTTAACCTGTTTTCCCCCTATTTTGGCTTGTATTTCTTCCTGCCTGTTGTTAACATTAATTGTGTTGAGTATCTGGTCACTATTAACCTTTTTAGTCAAGACTGAAGCAAAAAAAGGCATTGAACACCCCAGCTTTCTTGTTGTAGTCCATTAGCAGCTCTTCTTCCCCACTAAGTAGAGGACCTACACTTTCCTTCTTCTCTCTCTCGCTCCTAATGTATTTAAAGAATCTCTTCTTATTGCCATTTATGTCTCATGCTAGGTGTAATTCATTTTGTGCCTTTCCACTTTAGGACAGGATACTATAAATCAGAAAGTAACATAGTATACAACAGATCATGAGGAGCTTAGCAGGTAACTCTTATCATTGCTGTAATCCTGTCTGTCGCTCTGACTTTTCCCCAAAAGCTGTGGAAGGAAACAAGCTTTCCCAACACCAAAGTCAAGAACAGTTATCAACAAAGATGTTTTAAGTGTGAAATTTACTGCTGCGTGTATTCGTGAGGCAATTAACTTCATATAAAATTTCATTTAAGTTATAAAGAACCTGTCCGATCTCAAGTGTTTTTTTAAAGAAATTAAGCAATAATTTTACTTTAAGTGAACATTCCAGAGGGTAAATGACTTCTGCAGTCCAATAAATGATACAGAAAATTGAGAAGTATATTTTAAAAATAGGAGCAATTTTCCTTCCATAACCTTCACTTGAAAGAACATTATTGCTATTTTATTAAGTGGACTAAGTGAAAAATAAATTAGAAGGCATTTTATGGAGTTTAAAAACACTTAATATCACAGTAATATATGTAGATTTAAATGACAAGTTGCTAAATTATTATATTGGCAGTGTACAGTATACAGAACATTTCAAAGAAATAATCAAGCTACATAATGAACATTCACTCTTGTTTCCAAGAAGACCATGTACAATACCAAAGGACTACTCTGCCCTCACTTATGAAACTCATTAAAAAAAAAAAAAACCCAAACTTTTGTATTATTTTAATCAGAAAGCTGGTCATTTCATGGCTCCCTTGTTTTAAAAGGAAAAAAATGCAGTGATTACTTCTAATACCATCAGGCCATATGCTCTTGTATAGAGTGCAGTGCAGATTGTACAGAACTGTTACATATATCCCCACACATCATCTTGCACTAGGAAACTGATTCTGCATGGTATGCTGCTGTATCAAGGGAAAGAGCATCATCAGTGGTATGCAATAATTAGTGTGTGGGGTTGGGGAGGGGCTTCGGGGGGGGGGGGGGAGGGGGGAAGAGGTTAATACCAAGCAAGAGCAGGAGTGGAGTTAGGAATAAAGATTCTAATGCTGCAGGATGCTTCTTGATTTTTTTTTTTAATGTTAATATATAAGGGCAGCAAAAAAACAAACAAAGAAACCCCACATTGCATACCTGTTCAGTAACTTCTTGTGTTGCACATGTCCATTCCACATTCGGTGACTGCTCAGGAATGCACCAAAGCCAGATAATTTCCCCCATATCTATTGGGCTGGAACATGCGCCCTCCGCACACTTGTGATACTAGCCAAAAGGTATAAAGAGGGTGGAGCTGCCGCACATCCCCACAGTTCCTTCACATCAGAAGCCAGTGTTTGCTATGACTCTGATATAGAGGAGCATGAGGAGTGGAACACAACTCAAAAACAGTTATCAACTAGGTATGTAACCATTTTTTCTTCCAGTGCTTGCACTAATCCATTCTGCTTTAAATGACTCACAAGTAGTACCAAATGGAGGAGGATATTAACATGTACCTAAACAAGGACTGTAGCACCACTCTCCCAAATTTTGCAGTCTCTAGAGGCCTGGAAAAGAGCATAATAAATGATCAATTGGCAGCCCAGCAAATGTGACTTATGAGAACATGACCCAAGAAAGCAGCTGTTGCTGCTTTCAGTCTTATAAGGTATGCTAAAATGATCTGAGGCTGTGGAACCTTACCAACGTTGTAGCATAGATGAATAGAGGAGGAGATCCCGGAAGAGATACTGAAAGTCATATGGTTGGAGAAAACATATCTGCCTTCCAGGGAAGACAGAATGCAAATATAGCTGCTAACTGAACACTCAGGGAATTGATAGAAAGTCCCCCCCCCCCCCTTTAGGCAAAGCTGGTATCTAAAATTAATTGAACTAAAGTTCATGGAGGAGAGAGATCTTTCTGCTGTGACCTCAGAGAGAACCTCCTCCTTACATTTTTTGAGGTAAGTACATCTGGTGGAGGGTTTTCTGCTGTGCAAAAGAAAATTTTGCACTCCAATCTAACAGATAGTGGCTGGGGAGTTAACCACAGGGTGAGCATCCAAGTGTAGGTTGGGATGCAAAATCTGACCATGGACCTCTGAAACTATATTGGAGATCTGAAAAAGAGTTATGGGATCTTGAATGGAAAGGTTCAATAGATCTGAAAATCAATGCTGCTGAGGCCCAGCTGGTGCTACCAAAATTATAATAGCCTGATCTTGTCTGAGATTGCTCAAAAAAAAACTCTCAATACCATAGGGATGGGGGGGAAAGCATAACAGTTTCCCTTTGCAGGACAGCAGGAAGGCATCTGATGCAAACTCTGAGCTGTGACCTGCCCTTGAAAAAGACTGGTGACACTCCTGTTCTATCAGGTGGTGCATAGGTCCATTTCGGGCACCCCCCAAACCTGAAAATGGATTTGCTATTTCAGGTCTGAGGGAACATTGGTGGCTTTTGCTGAATGATCTTCTGAGAAGGTCCACCAGACAGTTCTGAGACCAGGGAATAAGGGATACTTTGAGAGTAATCTCATTTCTCAAACAAGGATCATTCATTGCTTCATGGCAAAGAGCATCTGACCTGGCACCTCCCTGCATGTTGAGACAGAATACCTCAGCCGTGTTGTCACAGTGTTTGGTGAGCACCTGCACAGGACAATCTCTGATGTGGGTAGGGAACATTTGACAGGCTAGGTGGCTAGCTTGAAGCTCTTGGGCACTGATGTAGAGGGAGAGATCCTGATCTGACCAAAGACCCTGAGTCTGAAATTCCCCTAAATGAGCTCCCCAACAGAGAGATGTACCAGGTGTGACTTGGGTCATGAGGGTTTGGGCTAAAGGAACCCTGTTGAATACACTAACAGGTCCATCCACCAGTACAAGGAAGATTAAAAAAAAATACCTGAAGATACACAAATCAGCATGTCCACTGGATGACAAGAGGGACAGTAGACACACTTCAACCACCATATTTCCTTCCTCAACGAAGAGGATTTCTCCTGACGCAAAGAAGTCCATGTATTGGACTTCTGCTGCTGCTTGCATGGTATCAGAGATGAAGAATGATGCTTTCTGACTGGCTGCTTTAGATGCAGAGAAGCTGCCAAACCTGGTCATGTGGAGTGAAATGAATGAGTCCGAATTCTCATGAGCCTAACGCAGGGGTGAGCAAACTTTTTGACCCGAGGGCCACATCGGGGTTGTGCAACTGTATGGAGGGCTGGGTAGGGAAGGCTGTGCCTCCCCAAACAGTCTGGCCCCCTTTCCATCCCCTCCCACTTCCCGCCTCCTGACTGCCCCCGTCAGAACCCCCAACGCATCCCACCCCCGCTGCTCCTTGTCCCCTGACCGCCCCCTCCCGGGACCCCTGCCTCCTATCCAACTTTCCTGCTCCCTGTCACATAATTTAAACTACAACTATACTAAACTAAGGATTTACAATAAAGAACCTTGAGAAAGATTTCTAAATGAAAATATGAAGCTTAAGAGAAGCTCTGACTGCCAACCACAGATGGTGAGGAGCAAGTGGGAGGGGGGAGAGGTGCGGGGGTAGGGCAGGTCCATTCTCTTTGTGCCTTCAGCTAGCAGCACAAATGTGCAGAGGGTACATATGCTGCCCCAACAGATATCGCTATGGGGGAAAAAAACTTCTCTAGCTTCACTGCACTGGCACACAGACCCTAAAACATAATGGACATGTGCAAACACTCCAAGAAGAGTGTGACTGTCTGCAAAGTCCCCTAGTGGGATCTTATAAATTAAATGCCTAGTGTTTTGTTGCCAGAGTAAGTCATGTTAACCTACTATAGATAACTAGGGTATTCATATTTTTCACACATCTGTTTGTTCTTATAATTAACAAAGCACATAATGGCTAATGTTTTCCTCATTTTTAACCTCATTAGTTGAGTATGGTGCCAAATCAACCTGTGAAATATGGCAAGCCATCAATCAAGACCTCAATGTCCAGGTGTGACAGAAATAGTCAGGGTCAGCTCCAGGCACCAGCTTGCCAAGCAGGTGCCTGGGGCTGCCACTCTGGAGAGGGGCGGCACGTCCAGCTATTCGGCGGCAATTCAGCAAACGGTCCCTCACTCCGGCTCGAAGCGAAGGACCTCCCGCCGAATTGCCGCCGCAGATCACAATCGCGGCTTTTTTTTGTTTGTTTTTTTGTACCTCTTGGGGCCGCAAAAACCCTGGAGCCGGCCCTGGAAATCGTGTATATATTTTTAATGGCTTGTACTTGAATCCCTCAGGGATTTCACAGGCTATTAATGCTGCTGACGACACTGGAGTTTGTCTGAAATCACTTTGTGAGGTTTCTGGCACAGCTTGGGGCCCTTCCGTATACCATGTGCGGTCGGGTATGGCTCACTTTTAACATATGTGCATGTTGCTGTCATTGGTGTAGTCTCATGGTGCTTTTCTTTCTGACTTGATGTATGCTGCACAGTTGCCAACTTTCATGCAGTCAATAAGCCAAAAAAAAAAAAAAAAAAAAAATCAAGCTAATCCCATTTCAAAACAAAGCCAAAACAAGCCAGTCCCTAAGAACCCCACTCCTCTATGTGACTAGATGCCCCTGGTCTGCAGTCCGGGACTGTGGTGGGCCCTCTGTGCACCCGTGACTCTCTCCCCTGCTTGCCGGGAGCTGATTTAAAAAAAAGGCAACAAGCTACAAGCCAAAACCCAGCCAACAAGCAACTCATAAGTCAAGTAAGCCAAAAACAAGCCCAATTTCTGCAATTTTCCCCGTGGGTTTGACATGCTGCTGCTGCTTTTTGATGCCACACCCACAAATCAATTCTACAACATGATCTGAGTGCTTTAGATGTTCTGTGTTGTAGGTTAATGCTGTCAGTTTGACATAGCACTGCCTCTCTGCTTTTATTAGTACTTACTTTTTTGCTGACAGGCATTTTATGACCCTTATATAGGCAAATATTTACCACTCAATATACACACAGTAAAAATGAATATACAAAACCATGCTTAAAAATAGGTCACTGTTTTAAGGCTCCTACCGCATACATATGATCCTACTATATTTTTCTTGTTTACTCCAAGATATTCAGTCTGCCGACATTGGCCCTACTCCTACAACAGATTCTGTTGCAGAATCAGGGCCGTACTGCTTGACCAGCAGGGTTGTTAACATCTAAATGCATACGGTAAGTGTTCAGAGTTGTTTTCAAGTAATTAGTCCAATCAAGTTTTTTATAAATATTTAAGTTTATCTTTAAACACCTGTGAAGATCTTCAACTTCTCTCATGTATTCATATAATCCAACCCCTATTTAAGTTAATGTGAGTCTCTTCACAGAATGTTCTACAACACTTACATGTAAAACACTGATCTGCCCCAGATGTTTAAAGGCCTGCGCAGATACAAAATTTAAATCCATGGAGCTGCAGGGCTCCACCAAGAACTGCAGTGGACAAAGCAGCAGCCTGGCGGGCTGCCGCTGCCAAAACCCAGCACCCTGTGCAAGCAGTTCCTTTGACGTGGCTGTAACACCCCCAGCCCTGCCCTCTAGGGCATTCACCAGCAGCTGTCCTTGGTCACACTAATGCTGTGGGCTGGGAGTGGTGGCACGCCAGCCTGCTGCTTTCACTTCTGCGGTTCCCAGTAGAGCCCTGTGTGACTAAGTGGGGGATTTTCTTATCTTTTCGTGGTTTTTCCAATGGTTTGAATGCAGAGGGAGTGGGACTCAGTGCCCCTGGGTGTTACTGGTTTAACGAGGTGAGGGAGAGGGAGTTTGTTGTTGCAGAGGACCGGAGAGGGAACTTGGGACCCCAGCCAATGGCCTGGAGGAGACACCCCGGTGACTGGTGACCTGACGACCCTCACCGGAGACCTAGCTCAGGAGTCGCAGCCAGTTCTGGCCAGTGGGAGGACAATGGGCTACGAAGAGAGGACCCCATAACCTAACCAGCCGGTTCCAGCCAGGGAGTGGGGCAGAGAGGAGAAAAGGCCCAGAGGACTCTGTTTACCTGGAAAGAAGACTGGGGCCGGTGATATCGGATGCCCAGCTGGGAAGCAGGGGGGCTCTGGGCTGGAGAGAGGGAACAGGCAGAGCCCACCTGGATGCAGGGGAGACTGGGATGTGCTGTGCTGAGGGAGGCCAGACCTGAGGGTCAGAGGGTTTCCTGTGCTGTGTTCAGTCGCTCAATAAACCCTCCTGTTTTACGCTGGCTGAGAGTCACTCTGGTCTAGAGAACAGGATTGCATCAACCCCTTCAGGGGCTGAAGGCCCCGGGGGTCCAAAGTGAGTGGACTCCCTGAGGTGGCCCACGGCGAGATACAGACATGCTAAGGCTCAGAGAGGTGTGGCTCCAGGAGGTGGAAAAGCCTGACCCTGAGAAAGAGTGGACCCCCAACAAGGACTGTCTCACTGAAAGGGGCACCCCCCACGGGGCCAAGAGTGGGCATGATCTGTGAGTCCATGACACCCTCCAGCTCCGCAAGTACCAATTTGCATCCAAGATACATTTTGTATCTGTGCAGAGCTCTACAGATATTCATTTTTTCCAGAGCTCAGACACTAGCTGTGACCCAGAGGAGCATCTAGACGTACCTTTGAACCTGCCAAGGCACACTTGTGTAAGACTGGCCTTAAAAATATTTGACAAGCACCAGAAATCAGGAACAAAAATCATATATAGGAGAGGCGGAAGCTTGGTATGATGCCAAACCAGTTCATTTAAGCGATTAAGACTTACAACATAAAGTTATATAATTGTTGCTGATGTCATATAAGTTATAGGAATAAAGTGAAGAAATATGGTTCTTGAAGTACAGAAATAGATTTGGAACTAAAATAACTAGTAAGCCTTGTAATGAGGCACACGTGAGGAATCTAGATAGTTCCATGCAAATTAAACCAAGCAGCCCATCTTGCTTCAGAATCCCCATATTTGGGCTCTCAAGTAACATATTTTGTACACTGAAGTAGCGTTAACCATCTCATGTGCATACCCTCGTAGGACTCATGATTATGGTATAAAAACTACTTGGAAATGTGGTCTGAGTTCTGGGAGAAAAATGGAAGTTTAGAGTACACTGGCATGTACACAAGTTCTTTTGTCTGGGTTCTCTGCTCTGCCACATCCTCCTCAAGACAAACTTCTGCTATGATTCTTACAAGCTATCAGCACACTAATGATGGTTGATTCTTGGGGAAAAGCTGAGTTATCTATTTCATATAAGAAAATTTATATTTTCAAATGTCCTGGAACCATCAAGTTGTGTGCATTGCTAACGTAGATCATGGTGGGACCTAATTACTGTTAACCTTGTCCTCCCTCTCCTTTCCCTCATATTTTTTGGTCTCTCCTATTACAATCTCATTAGAAATAAGATAAAAGATGAGATCACCCTTCTTGATGAAGGCTGTGATTCTTTTGTGTTTGCACAGTGCCTGGCACAATGGGTTCTCCATCCTAATGAGAGCCTTTGGGCACTACCATAATACAGACAATAATAAAGTCTTTCAGTCTCCTTCCTGTTTGTTTTTTTTCCCTCCTCATTTCTTTCCTGTGTCTCTTTGTTTCTCTGAATAAATGCAGTCATGCGGCCACAGAAATCCACGTGCTATTGGAGTTATTTGAATAGCACAGTAGGTGTATTTATTTAAACATATGATAATGCAGACAAACAGATCAGCCCCTTGGTTTTTCATTTCTCCTGCTTTTTTGGATTCAGAAATAAATAGACTGTTTACTCCATGTGATTATTTGACTCTCCCATCATAATGGCAAGGCTCCCCACCCCTTAATAAAACTAACAATTCAGTACAAAATCCTATGTTAATGCAATGTCTGCCTAAAAAATTAAACACATGAAAGTCAAGAAATTCAAAATTATGGTTCCCACAGAAACTGTAATATGGCCACATTATATATCTGCACTAATGTGCACAAGGGCAAAAAATTAACATATACAGCATTGTTATAGACAAATTAAAGAAGCATAAACAGGCTGAGTTACACTTGCCTTAAGATTTGTAAGTCTGAATTTCCAGGCAGGCACTTATGCATTTAACTTAGTCAACTATAAAAAGTTGCATTCAGTTAGTTGTTTGGGTTTTTTGGGGGGTTTTCAATAGATGACTAGGGTTACCATATTTTGAGTGTCCAAAAAGAGGACACTCCATGGGGCCCTGCCCCCGCCCCCAGCCCCGCCCACACCCCTGACCCAACTCCACCCCTTCCCCAAAGTCCCCGCCCCAACTCCGCCCCCTCCCCTGCTTCCCGCGAACATTTGATTCGCGGGAAGCCTGAAGCAGGTGGGGGTGGGGGGGTGGGGGGAGGAGGTGCAGCCCAGTCTGGCCCCCCCAGCGTCTCCAGCCTGGGTCGGCTCGGCCCCTGGCCCCGCATGTCCCGATTTTCCCGGACATGTCCGGCTTTTGGGGATTTCCCCCCAGACGGGGATTTGAGGCCCAAAAAGCCGGACGTATGGTAACCCTATAGATGACCACTGCTAAAACTAAACTAAATGAAAAAGTGACTTATATCCAAGCTTGACTCATTTTTTTTCCTTTGCAGCCCTTTTACTGAGCAACAGGCCAATAAATAGATAACTTGCACAGAAAAGCCTTGTTCTAGAATTCCAAATAAATCAAGTAAAATATCTGTACAGCTGTCAATCAAAGCAAATATGAAAGTTCCCCCTTTCTTATATAAAAATTTCTGAGTAGGATGGAATTTCATTTTGTTATGCAGGCTCTGGTCTAAGTCAACTTTTTTTTGGTCTGATTTTGTATTTTTCCACACAATCATTCGTAAGGTCATACTCTTAAGAAAAAAGAGCATGGCTATAATTATAGGATAGGAGACTTCACTGGGAAACAGTAATTCTGAAAAGGACTTTGGAGTTCTGGAGGGTAATCACTGAACATGAGCTCCTAGTGCAATGCTGTGGCCAAAACGCTAATGCAATTGTTGCATGTATCATCAGAGGAATTTCAAATCAGAGTGGGGAGATTATATTATTGCTGCATTTGGCCCTTTTGCAACTGCCAGTGGAATATTGTGAGACACGGTGCATATGGTAATATCTTTTATTGGACCACCTTTTGTTGGTGAGAGACGCTTTTAAGTTACTCAGGGTCTTCTTCAGGTATGGCAAAGGGCTGAAGATGACCCTGAGTAGCTTAAAAGCTTGTCTCTCACACCAACAGAAGGTGGTTCAATAAAATATATTAGCTCACCCACCTTGTCTCTCTAATATCCTGGGACCAACACAGCTACAACACTGCATAGTGGAATACTGTGTCCAATTCTGGTGTCCATAGTTCAAGGACGTTAAAAAATTGGAGAGGATTTAGAGGATAGCCATGAGAATGATTAAAGGACTGGAAAACATGCATTCCAGTGAAAGACTCAAGGACTTGAATCTATTTAGCCAAGCAAAGAGAAGGTTAAGGTGTGACTTGATCACAGATTAAGTATAACATATAGGAAACAGAAACATGATAGAGGGCTATTCATTCCGGCACACAAAGGTATAACAAGTTCCAATGGATGGAGGTTGAAGTTAAATAAGTTCAGACTAGAAACACCATGCAATTTAACAATGAGCATAACTAACCATTGAAAAAACTGAAAGGGCTGGAGTGGAGTCTCTAACCACTGGAAATTTTAAAATCAAGATTGGATTTTTCTTCTACAAGATCCGTTCTAGGTCAGCCACAACTACTGAACTTGAAGCAGGAATAAATTCAGGGAAGTCCGATGGCCTGCGTTATGCAGGAAGTCAGACAAGATGACCACAGCGGTCATTTCTAGCCTTAAAATATGTAAATCTATTAATTTGGGAGGAACAGCTTCATTGAAGGAAATGCAGAAATTAACTGTAATGAAATGCACTGTTATTTCATAAGACTCACCCATACTGGAACCTTTGGCATGACAATACAAACATTAGCAGGTGAGATGCTTTTATTTCTCAACATGCAATATATATATAAATTTTTACAGCATCCACTTCTTAATTCTTTAATCTGAATGCACTTCAAGCTTCGTGACATCCCTGAATGATTTCTCTTTAGAGGAAAAACAGCTTAATTAAATTCTGTGAACCCAAGAATTCAAATAGACAATGGAGGCCAAAAACAAGATGTGTTGCCTTGACAACACAGGCCAAGAATTGCCTTTGATATCTGCTAAAACTGACACTTGATAATATAGTATAGAATACTGATGCATCTAGCTGCAATTTTAATTTCTAATGAGAAGCGAAAGCAATGCCTATAAGCAAAGATAAAATCTCATGTTTTAAAAATGTGATGTAATTTTTAGTTTGATTTTTGCTTATGCCAATCAAGTAGTACTGAATATGACCTCTGGAGGTTGGTGTCAAACTCAGTGCAAGATTGGTAGGGAAGTGTTATCTCCAAAGGCCCAATATAATTCTTAGCAGTTTGGGGGTTGGTTAATGTTGGAAGTTAAGCAAGAATGGAACTCCCTCCAGCTAATAAAGTTGGATAATTTGCTTTAACAACTTAATCTTTACCCACTGTCTCCTGAAAGGGATGCAAGAGGAATGTACAAAGTTGTTAATCCACCCTACCCAATACCTACTAATTACTAACACGATAAGGAGTGGGAACCTTTATCGGGGCATGTAGAGGCTTCAGACTGAATCCAGATATTTCAATTTGGAATCTAGATTTCATCCAAATGATAGAATCGCCAAATACCAACAAAAGCCACATTTGAATATCAACCTAAATCACCCATCCCCAAGTTGTACTAGGATTAGAAAAGAGTAAGTTGTGCTAACAAACTAAAAAAGGTCTTGGGTAGATACTAATATGGAGAAAAAAAATCTATTGGAAAACTAAGCTGTGTATGACATTTCAGTGAGTTATAACCCATTAGAGAAAAAACATTAACGTGATCTTTAGATGGATGATTCATTTCTGAAGTAAATTTAACCTCTGCAAAGTTATACATTTCTAATTGAAAGTCCAGAGAAAAGAATCAATTAAATTTCTAGTCTTTGCAATTAGCTCTCTCTGTGCTTTCTTTATTGAATCTGATTGCCACTGCCATCTATGTAAGTACCTTCATTATTTAGTTGTTTTAATAAAGCAGAGTGGATATAAATGGCCTTTCACATGTTACTGAAAAGGTGATTAGGAGATCCAAATAAATTTGCTATGAAACACAGGATGAAAAGTGTGTAAACTTGTAACAGCCTAAATTAAGGCTCACTGTAATACATGAAAAGTGTATCTAATGCACTATGTATTTCATAAACCCAGTCACAATTTTAGGACTGCATTTAAGTGTGGGGGGGGGGGAAGCATTGAATATACTCAACTTATTTAAATTATGTGAGCTTTTGAGATTTGATCTACAGGAAGATGGAAAACGTTGTGGCTGGGTAGAACCACAGAACCATTTAGTCCAGAGGTTCTCAAACTATGGTCCGCAGACCACCAGTGGTCCGCAAGCTCCATGCAAGTGATCTGCGGACAGTTCCCAGTAAGTGGAGCTGCAGCATACCTTCCAAGTCTGGGGCTGCCCCCGTGGGGGAGAGATACCCCCCTCCTTCCCAGGCCCAGCTACAGCAGGGGAGAGACACCCACCTCTCCTTCCCAAGACCAGCTATGGCAGGGGAGAGGTACTCCCCCTTCCCAGCCCAGTGGGTGCCGTGGCAGGGAAAAGAACCCCGCCTTCTGAGCCTGATGGCTGCCGTGGTGTGGGAGAAACACACTCCCTTCCCAGCCCGGTGGAGAGATTTAGTGGTCTATGGTAGGAGTAGGTTATTTAATTGGGCCTTTGGTATTATTTTATTTTATTTTCATTCACATTTAATCCAGAAACAAAATGTGTGTTTCTTTAAATTGGTACCCTACTACACTACATACATAGTGTTAATTGGTTTCATTTTTTAGCCGTGTATGTGTGGTTTGCATTGGATGCAATTCAGCTAACCTATCTGTTGTATGTATTGGGCATAATTGTAATGTGGAAAGTACTGACTGTACCAGAATCTAGTGCTGTTTCAAAAAAATGTAACAAAAAAAATTGTCAGTCCAGTCACTAGGGTAGTAGTCAACCCCTAGACATAGATTTGTGGTTGAAAATGGGATGTTTGTAAAAGAAAACAACAATAAATAATCAAACCTGTGACTGTGAGATCAGTGAAAAGTTTAAAATTGAACGTGAAAGTACAGCAAGGGAACATACATCTGCAAAGGAAATTGAGTGCAGACCCGTGTTTACCAGGAACCAGTACGAGTACCAGTAATGAAAATTTAATGAAATGCCAAATATGGGCAAGACAATACCACTCAAGCTATATTAATGTAGGCTTCACATGGACTGGTAAACAAGATGAACCAAAGCCACAATGTGTGTTATGCTATGCAGTGCTGGCTAACGAAAGCTTGAAGCCTGCAAATCTCCAGCGTCATCTGGAGGCAAATCATGCTGCTTTCAAAGATAAACCTCTTGATTTTTTTCAGCGCAAACTGAATTAGTTGAAACAAGGGAAAGTAACAACGTTTGCTCATGCAACAGTAAATTTAAAGGCCCTGGAAGCTTTATTTCGTACAAGCCTTCGAGTCACCAAAGGAAGAAATTATTCTGCAGCTAAAGAACTTGCATTTATAATGTGCAGAGAGAAGACGGCAAAGCAGTTAGATTGTGTGACTCTTTCAAATGACACTATCATGCAGAATTCAAGATATGGCAGCTAATGTTAAAGACATTCTCATGAAATGTGTGAACAACAATAGGTATTTTGCATTGCAATTGGATGAGACAACTGATATCGCTAACGTTGCAAATCTTCTTGCATACATCAGGTATGAGTGGGAAGGGAAAGTACTGGAAGACATTTTGTTGTCATTCAGTGCCAAGAACCACCACCACCACCACACAACTTTTCCAGTTACTAGGGGAGTTTGTGAAGGAACACCGTATTGATTGGGAACGTTGTGTTGGAGTATGTCCTGATGGTGCATGAGCAATGACGGGAAGACACAGTGGGGTAATGACTCGTATCTGCAAAGTGGCACTTAATGCCACATGGGTGCACTGTAGCATTCATCAAGAGGCACTAACTGCCAAGAAAATGCCAGTGGAAATGAAGGGTGTTTTGGACTCTTGTGGAAGCAGAGAAAGAACTGACAGAAGAAAACTGTAATGCATGACGTTTGTTAGCAAGAGTCAGGCTAACTGTAACTCTGTTAACGCGAGATTTGTAGAAGCGAAGATTGTGTGAGGCGGGTGAGAAAGAACTGTGTACGAAGTTATGATGACCTCAGCATAGATAAAGTGTAGAAGACTTTGAGTAGATAAGGTATAGAAAATAATTGTATGTTGGCAAGAGTCAAAACAACTGAAGAAATGAGATATCAAAATGGCCTATGTATAAACAAAATGCCGCTGTCCCTCATTATTTCTGTAATGAAAAGTATAAATGCTTGCTGTAATTAGTTACCAGAGAGAGAGACCTGTCTGCTCTCCCTCTGCACATGTGAGAGTTAATAAACATCTGACTTGTTGCACCTAACAAAATAGTGAGAACTCAGTTTTTCTCCGACAATTTGGGGGCTCGTCCGGGATGGCAACGCCCACTGAGGCAACGGCAGCTGCTACGGATCGTTCCCCTTCGAACCCCATGGCGCCACAATAGAGGTAAGAAACCTTTTGAAATCTCTATTGGGGTGTCGGAGGAGGACTGTCCGTGGGGCCGTCTGCCCCTGTTGGGCTCACGCCATCCGAACTTATTGACTGTGCAGCAAAGTCAGATGCTGAGCGGCGTAATAAAGGAATTGTTTGCCGCCCCCTGTAAGCATATGCTAAGTGCATAAGGTTTGCACCTGTGTTAAGGGGTTGTTACCGCCTCAAGAGGGGTTTTTACCGCCTCAAGTAATGCATCGAAGTACTTGGAAATAGTACCTGGAGGTACTCAGGAGTAGTACCTGGTATAAGGCCTTGGTGTATGTAGTCTGTGTCTGTGTGTGTGTGTGTGTACACTGTGTAAATTGAGTGTTACCAGAAGACGCCCAAAGTACTCTGCAAAGTCTTTTGGCTCGTGACCAGAACTACTCTAACGCAAGCCCGGTAACTAGAGGATCTTTAAGAGATCCGACCCATGTAGGTTGACTCGGCCTGGCATCGTCCGGCGAGGAGGCTACCTGGGTCTAGGAGTGTGTGCCTGTTTCTCCTGCTAACTCTGCTGTGCCTCCTGGACAGCAGAGAAAAAAAACAAAGTAAAGTGCTAGTAACCTCTCCCTTGTCCACTGACAGATCTACTGTGCCTTTAAATTCTTTTACAGGAACCACACCAGTACAAGGTGAAGTGCTAGTAACCTCTCCCCTGTATTATAGTGAATCACAACTGCTTTTAAAAAAAAAAAGAAAAAACACTCGCTCTGCTAAAACCACCAAAGTCCAAAACTTTCTAACTACAAAAGACATTAAAAATTGGCCCTAGTAAAAAAAACGAAGCATTGTTTATTAGCAAAAAAAGAACTGTAAAGAACGTTCCTGGAAATGTAGAGTCCAGTGGTGGGGTAGATTCTTTCCAAAATCAAGGCTTTGTGCTTATGGACAGGTACCTTCAGAATGCACTGCCCTCCCTAATTAGCTTTCAAATAATAAATATCAAAAACGCCTTGCCACTACAAAGACTACACCTACCACTAGTCCCTTGACCCTTGCCACCACCACTGTAACTTATCCAAATACAAACAGTACTACACATTCCAATGAAACTCATTGGCCAAAACTTTCACATCTCAATAATTTACTAAAATTTTGCTCAAAAAAATTATTCTTTAAAGTTCAAAATAATGTATATAAGCAAACAATTAAATAAAAAACAAATAAATCTGTAAAAATAAAAATACATAATATCACTACTAATAAACCCCAAAAATTAATAACTGCAATTAATGAGTTCTATAGTAAAATAAATATAATAATTGTTCCTAAAATTTGTACTGTGTTAAATAAAAAAAGCCCTTATTGTTATTTAATCACCCAATTAGTAAACAATCAGACAAGCACTCAAAAAGTTTGTTCTGCCACTAAAAATTTTACCTGCATAAAAATAATTCCAGTAACTAATAATGTGACTTGTACCTTACTGCAATACACTCCATCTTATACCATTAATGTTAATGCCTCCCAGAAATACATAAAAGTATTTGACCAACAAATGTAGTATAACACTACACCAAAAAAAATATAGTAAAATATCGATAGACTGTGATTAACACCACACTGAAAACTGTTAAATTTTCATTGCCCTTATCCAGTTTCCAGATTACCTCTACATACCCGAACTGTTCACAAAGGGCTGCCATTAAATTAGCACAACAAAAAGCTTGAGTTATTTCTTCTAAAAAAAAAAAAAGACTTGACCAAATCCCTGTGAAATAAGGCCAATAGTGCAGCAGCAGTTTAGAATATTTTTAAAAACCAAAAACATAATAAAAAATTAAGACAACTAGAAAAAGCCATAAGCCTTGTTTCTAGAGCACAACTAACCCAAGTACAAGCTAGAGTTGGTAAGTTACATGTTATCTCCGCCCTTAGTTCTATGACCCAAAAGTTACTAACAAAAATAGTATTGAATATCACTAAGGCTAAAAAGGCATTGCAGTAGGATCTAGCATGCTCAAAGATTCAGGATTTTTTGAATGACCAGCTAATGGCCATTCAAAATGATCTAAAGCACCAGGCTTGGCCCACTGCCCTTACAGACACGTCAAAAGTACCATCTGATCTGTGGCCATAAAGACATACTTGGAAACTTTCTAGGTAAAAGTGTAGACGTTCTCAGTGCTCCTTCCAAGCATATGGACCAGTACAGGGGGTGTGGGCTCCCACATACCGTATCCTGCCGAGTCCATAAAAAAAATGCATATAGAATTAAGTAATTCATCGAGACATCTAAAAAATCAGACCACCTGGTATGCCCAATCAATTTTTAGTTAGTGCTCCTAGAATTACACCTGACATTTAAATGAAGTTAAGTAACCTATGGACATTCTGGCCATTAGAACCCCCACAGCTTCAGTGTACACGTAAACTGAAGCCAAAAAAAGTTGTCACTGTCTATGACTACGTTTGCTAAAAGAGTAAAGAACAAGAAACTACCCTGACAAGACACTTACTCTTCCAAGCTAATAATAGCTGTGTGTATGTTAATGACACCATATCACAAGACATACATTTTAATCTCACTACCACTGCAGGCAATCATATCATTTACTGGCCTGCAAATAAAGTTTTTCAAATAGCCCTTAGGTTCCAAATACCCTTTAATTAAACTAGCTTACTATCTAATAGATTTCAAAATTTGCTTTCATTGTTACCTAAAATCCAAAAAATCTCTAAAGTACAAGAACAAATTCACATGCTTCAAAATGTATATCAAATAGAAAAGTATGCCTTTCACACTACTTATAAAGTATCTACCTTATGTACTAAATATAATGTATTGTGCTTTATGACAAAAGCTGTACAACAACCCCATTATAGTATTGCTATAAAAATGTTATTGCTTGTATTGTTATTAGTTAGTTTAAAATTATGTTATTGTTGTTGTAAAAAATGTAATAATAGTAATACCTTTCATGTTCATGCTAATCATGCATTGTCATTGCATCCAATCAAAACCCCTAAAGTTGAAGCATCTGATTTAAAATCAGAAGTCCAAGACTTAATGCAAATAAAAATTTAAAAATGTTTGTTGTACTAGAAGTACAAAAGGGGGGGTTGTGGAAGCAGAGAAAGAACTGACAGAAGAAAACTGTAATGCATGACGTTTGTTAGCAAGAGTCAGGCTAACTGTAACCCTGTTAACGCGAGATTTGTAGAAGCGAAGATTGTGTGAGGCGGGTGAGAAAGAACTGTGTACGAAGTTATGATGACCTCAGCATAGATAAAGTGTAGAAGACCTTGAGTAGATAAGGTATAGAAAATAATTGTATGTTGGCAAAAGTCAAAACAACTAAAAAAATAAGATATCAAAATAGCCTATGTATAAACAAAATGCTGCTGTCCCTCATTATTTCTGTAATGAAAAGTATAAATGCTTGCTGTAATTAGTTACCAAAAAAAGAGACCTGTCTGCTCTCCCTCTGCACATGTAAAAGTTAATAAACATCTGACTTGTTGCACCTAACAAAATAGTAAGAACTCAGTTTTTCTCCGACACTCTGCTGTGAAAACAGTTAATTTCATAAAAGCTAGACCTTTGAATTCTCTAATTTTTAGTGTACTGTGCAATGAAAAGGGTAGTGTTCATTTACTACTTCTTCATAGAGAAGTACGGTGGTTGTCAAGAGGCAAAGTACTTACTCGTTTGTTTGAGCTACATTCAAAAGTACAGCTATTTCTAATAGACCATCCATTCCAATTCACAAGCTGTTTTGAAGATTCATCCTGGCCCTTGCGATTGGCTTGCCTCTCTGATATATTCACATGCCTAAATGAGTTGAACACTGTGCTACAGGGAGTTTCAGTGACTATATTGGATGTGCGAGACAAAAATCAATACAATAATCAAGAAACGTGACTTGTTTGCTAGGCACATAAAGGATGTTTTCAGCTCATTCCCAACATTGGAAGGTTTTCTGTCTGAAAATGAACTGGTTCTTGACAAAAAAAACAACATTGAAGAACATCATGTTGTTCTTAAGCAACAGTTTGAAGCTTGGTTCATCTTTTACTGGAAAGTCATCAAGTGGGTATGTAATCCTTTCAGAACTGAAATCAGTGAGCTGCCCTCTGGTTTGTCCAATAAGGCACAAGAGTTCTTGTTGGAGCTTTCTTGTGACAAATATTAAGGTCAGACATTCCCTAATTGAGTTTTGGATTCAAACAACTGGAGAGTACCCAGAACTTCCAGACAAAGCAGTGCATTTTCTGATGCCATTTGCTACTATGTACCTGTGCGAGACAGGATTTTCATCACTTACCGCTCTCAAGTCAAAATACAGGAGCAGGATGAATGCTGAACCTGACCTAAGGCTAAAGCTGACAAACATTACACCCAACTTCCCAGAACTTTGCTCCCAAAAACAGGCACATCCATTGCATTAGAAAGGTAAGATTACGGATATTAAAATATGAGTTATGTGCTTTTATTTGTAGAACAAAAAAATTATTACTTTTTTTAATGTAGCACTTTTATCCAAAGTGAGTTACAATAGTTAGCTAACAGCACAAACAATATTTGGAAAGACCATTAAGTGGTCCACCGAGACCCTCAGTAATTTTCAAGTGGTCCATGAATAAAAAAGTTTGAGAACCACTGATTTAGTCCATTCCTTTGGAGTTGGATCTTGCTATTCAGCAAGTACACTGTTTCTAAATGTATTATAGTAGTTAAGATCTGTATTTCTCTTAAAAGGTGACCTGCAAAGGAAAAACAACTGCACTTGTGCCCTTTCTTGCTTCTTCAATATCTATGAAAAAGCCTAAATAGCTCCTGTCAAGACAAAGGTTTTTCTTGTTTTTCTTGGTGTTCAAATCTTTATATGCTGGAAGATTACACAGCAACTCAAGAATTAGTAAAATTATTCCATCCCAGAAGACTGAAAGCTGAGCAATTGAGAGGAGAAGCAATTTTTAGTCAGATTGTCTAAACTGCTTTAGTTTTTGTTACCACAAATTTTCACCAATGTCCAATTAACACTTGGAGAAAAGGATATTGTTGCTAAAAATTTAGCGCACCTGATCCCTAAAAAATAGTGTGAAAACTCACAATACACACTCCTTGACTCTCCCAAGATGTCTTGCTGTCACATCATGGAAGGCCAGACTTGATATTCTTGATTTTATTAATGTTAAAAAAGGAACATGGTGGGGGAGTAGGGTTCGGAGAAAAAAAAAGTCTTTAGCTTCATAAAGAATCAAAAGGGCACAACCCCATTATTAATATTCTTTGTAGGTCACCTTTAAATTCATTTATGCCATGTGCTCCCACAATACTATATGACAGACTATTCTAAGAACTTTATGAAAAGAAGAACTCCTATAACAAGACTAAACATTTCCTTCTACTACCTCCAGCTGCGACCATGAATTTTGAGTATGCCTCTTCCTTATAGGTAGAAAAGAATAGGTCATATTTTATATCTTTTTACTGTATATAACCCTTATATGTATATGAAAAAATAATGAGGTCATTTCTCAGTCTTCTTTTCCCCCAAAACTAATTTTTTTTAACTTTTGAAATTTTCCTCATACAATACACCTTCGATACTTGTATCAGCCTGATTTCCTCTTCTACATGCTATTTCTAAAGCCTGGTTAAGTTAGGTAGCCAAAACCATACACAATATACCAAGTGGGGGTCTGAATAAGGCCATTTAGAATGGTCCTAAATGAATTATTTCCTTTATACAACTTAGTTCCTTGTCGACTTGAGTGAAACCAGAATTTGGCCATTAGTGAATATTTGTCTTTCAACACAGTTGTTATAATGTTATTTAAATACTGTTATTTCTCCTCTCAGATCTTTCCCATAATTCCAGACATCTAACCTCCTGAAAACTCACTGTAACCTATAATATGTCAACTATCTGTCTTTGAACCTTGCACGAACATGAATTTCTTGGGAAAATTTTGAGTGCAAGCAACTTAAGACCCACACATAAGTAGATGCATGTTTTTGGGTGCCATATGGATGCCTAATTATCTGCATGCGCAAACTACTGATTTCTACATGCAGATTCTGTAATTGCATTTGCACATTTATGCACATACCACAAGACTCTTTCTGAAAATTTGGCATCATACAGCCAGTTCCATTTTTCAAATCATCCATGAATCTGATATACCAAGATGGAGTAATGTTAGTACCCAAACCTGTTTGATTTAATTGTTACTCCTTTCCATGAAGGTTTACTGTCATTAAGTAGAAATCTCTGGACCTTTCAACTGTTGATCTCTCCCACTATCTCAGCAGTGATACATATTTTATTTTGTTCAAAAATGATGTTGCTTATCAAGCACTTTGATTAAATGCAGGTATTAAGACTTTTATCTCTCTCTTTTGTCTATATTCTATTTCTATCTCCAGGAACTCAGTCTGAAACAAAATGTTTAGTGGACCTGTGCTAATGAGTGTCAAAATGTCCCATTTCATTTAAGTGACAATGTCACTAGTAAATTATTGAAGTAATTTTCAGTAGATGGATGGCAGGCATGCTTACAAATACATAACAGACTCACCCATGATACCATTTATATAAATTGAGTCCTAACCGTTTTAGGATTTGGGACAACGTAATGTCTAAATACTGCACAAATCAATTAGAGCTGCGTAGCAAGATCCATAGTGGCCTTGACTGAAAATACTTCATTTTCCAGCTCCTATGAATTTCATCATAGGATGTGCTACTTGGATTGTCCCAGAGAAGCAAAGCTTTCTTGGTGGATCTACGCATGGTGATGCCATCACTGATGTTTCTGGGTTCTGATCCAGAAAAGGTTTGGATAATCTGGATCAACACAATGAACTAGCAAAAAAAGACAGAAGGATTTAAACAGAGGAGAGAGATGCTCATGGCAACCCACCCCAGAGGAGAAGCTGTCTACAAACACAGGAGCTGCTACACTGCTTCCACCTTCAGCCTTAGACACAGCACGTTATAGTAATCCATTCTGAGTTACAGGAATACAGTCCACACCTAGGGCTGCTCCAGAGAAGAGGCATCACAACTGTAGGATCATGAGCCTGTTGCTCAAAGAATTTAGAGATTAGCCAACCTGTTTTGGTGGTTTTCCTCCCTTCCCTCCTATTTGGTGTATGAGCTTCAGTTCCTTAAGGCATCTGCCTGAAGCTGAGGTAGAAATGAACTCCCATAGTAATCAATCTGTAGTGGGAGTACAAATGGGCAGGGAAAAATAATCTTGGAAGCTGGTGCCTGGAAACTCCGCCTGGAAAGTTTGAAAACCAGAGGGAAATCATTGGTCCAGATTGTTGAATTGAGTAGGAGCACAAATCTATTGCAGACTCCAAAATGAGATGCTAATGTGGTGACCCTCATTTGTGACTTCTGCAATCTCTGTGCAAAACAACACCTAATGACAGTATGCAGAGCACTTAAAAAAAAGTAAAATGAATTGTGTTTCAAACAACAATCTAATTGAAAATTCCATTAACAAAGAATATTGCAGTAGTGGTAGATTACAGATTAATCAAAGGCCATTAAAACTCTCTCCTGTGGTGCTAATGATTCATTGGTCTTTTGGTGAAAAATTCAGCAAGGTCTCCAGCTACTTAACTTGCATACAAGTCATTTAAGAAAAGGAACATTTTCACTAGCTTCATCAAAACTTGTGTGCAAAAGGAAGTATCATACCAAGAGGGGAGCGAGTTCATAGCTCCCCTCCCCAGCAAAGCTAGATGTGTGCGCGCACACACAAAAAAAGAGGATGCTCTCACTACACAACACTGCAAAGAATGCTGAATTCCCTTACCTATTTCAACAGTGCAGCAGAAATAACAGTAATATAGGAATTTAGCTTATATCTGAGTTGAAATGGTTGGGATCACAGTTACCATCTTTCACGCGGTAAATAAGCACCCCGACTTTCACAATAAGCCAAAATTCAAGCTAATCCCATTTCAAAACAAGGCCAAAACAGGCCAATCCCTAAGAACCCCAACACTCTATGTGACTAGATCCCCCCGGCGTGCAGTCTGGGACTGTGGTGGGCCTGCTGTGCACCCGACTCGCTCCCCTCCTTGCCCCTGGCTTGCTGGGAGCCAATAAAAAAAAAAAAAGAAGCTACAAGCCAAACAAGCAACAAGCTACAAGCAAAAAACTAGCCAACAAGTAACTCACATTTGATTGTGGTAGCTGGCTTTTTAATAATTAAAAACATTTAACCAAGTTGCAGCCTAAATATTTTTCTCAAATCTAATTTACAGCTCTTCTAGGTACAACTTCCTTGCACAAGTAAGAGTACACTGTTGGCTATCATGATTTGTTTTCCCCCTTTTTTCCAGTCTTGCACTTCACACAGTCTTAATTATACAGCCAAACCAGAAAACATTTTGTGAAACTGCAGTTTATGCAAATTGTGGTAGTTACAAATGTGATTTCAAAACAGTGATGGCAGTGACATGGAGAGATAGTTTTAATCTCCCATGCACTGCACTACCACAAAAAAGGGGGATGATAACATGAAAACACGATATTCCATTTCCAGCATCAAGAATGGAGATACTTGTATTTATTCATTTTTTCCCTTCCATTCATGAATGTTTACACTTGAAAAAACTAGCTTACCAGTAACACGGTAAGTTTACACATTGCCAGAGAAAAAAGAGCACACACACAATGCATGGTTTACCCAACAACTGTATAAAGGCAAGTGCCTAACAAAATTACCATTGTATAGACAAAGTACAACACCCATATTACATGACATCAGTTCTTCACCTCCACTCAACATACATTGACAATGACATTGAATTATGTGTAGAATGTGAATTGTGGCATGACCTAATGCTCCGATTTGTGGCTGCCCTATTCATCTCATGTACATTTGCTGCGAACAAGGAGGGGCAGATTTTACATAGCTGAATCACTTCTAAAATGCTACACCCTTTATCATTGTCACAGGTACACCACTCACCACTTGCAGTGCCTCCTGCTGGTCACTCTGAGTATTAGCACATTCAGCCAACGCCCTCTTCCGCAGTTTGCACGCCGTCGCTCCAACTCTCTGTCCAGCCTGCAGCCCCTCTCTCTACCTCAGGAACCACAAAGTCCTCTCCATAACTCAGCCCTCCAGTTAGGTCACTCAAAGTTCCCCCTTCCACAGTATAATTCCTCAGCAGTCCTAGGCAGTCTTCTCACTGCCTTGATACCACACACCCAGTGGCTGGTAGGGAAACCTGGGCCTGCCATCTTTTCTGGGTTCCAGCCAAAAGAGACCCTCAGCTCAGCAGTCCAGGCTCTCTCGCCTCACTGCTTTTTCCCTGGGCTGCTTCCTACCACCAGTTCCTTCCTCTTTCTTAGTTTAGCGGTTCCCAAAGTCTCCGCCCTCTTCCCAGGGAGTGACTGCAGGCAACAGAACCTTTCTCCTGGGAGTATCTGCCCTTTCCCAGCAGCATTCACTGCTTTCAATTTCCTGTCCTATCTCCTGCCCAGTTCATTCTTCCCCAGCTGGTCTCCCTTACATGCTCAGGGAATTTACTTGCCCACCTGATTCCCCTCAGCTGTGGCCTGTCAGATTAATTAGCCTCCTTCTTGGCCATCATTAGCTTTAGTGGCAAATGAGGGCGGACACCCCATCCCAATCACACAATTTCTTTTCACTTCAACAAATGCAATCCTTATCACGAAGCTTAATAGCCAGGCATACTGGAGACAAGAAGAATGAATAAAAGGTAACCAGCCCTAGTAGAAGGATAGGCTTAGATAGAGATGGAAAAAGATTTACCAGGCTAAGTTCTCTGATTCTTTGAACCATTCTATTCTAATTGATTTTTATGTCAATAATACAACAAAAGAGAGAAAGAAGAAGCATTTTAACTGAGCTGAGCTTAACCTTAAGCAAAGAAAGGAATTGAAAATAACCTACATCAGTCTTATATTTAAGAGACAGGAACATAATTAATTTTAATAGAGTTACTCCATTAGCACTGATTTTCTTTGACACTGTGGTGGCTGATGTCCTATGTGCTCTGGGCTAGCACCAATACAGTAGCTTCCACCCTAACAAAGGGCTTCACTTAAACTTTGTTACTTTCTGTGTTAATGGAGTGAAAAGGATAAGGAGAGCATCTTTACTTTTAATTTTGCCAATAGCTCAGGCATGAAATGCTTATCACAAAAGTATTCAGCTATCTCACAAGATAGCATATGCAGTAGGAAGGTACTGAGACATGTTGTAATGAATGCTCGAGCTATTTCCAATCTTTTGCACAACTGCTGATTTATGCACAACAAAGCAACGCAAGATATAGCTGCTCACACATAGTTTCCTTTCACTACAGTGACTTTACTCTAATCCAGTCACTGGTTAATTTGATCCTTTATTCAAAACTATCAAAAAGCCCAGGGGACCAAATAATTTATTTTTATCACTGTTGATAGCTTTACACAGGTATTATTTTATTTAAATACATCCATCACTTTTCTCCTTGCTGCATGTACAAATGTAGAGTGTAAAATTCACATATTAAGAGTCACTTGAAAAGGTGTAATATGATGTAATATAATATAAATAAACCTCTTCCACTCCCATTGTGAGAAACACTCTAAGTAGATAGTAGTAGGCTTTCCACTGTTGTGCTGAAAATGCATGAGACATCATTAATGTGAAAAAAAATATCATTTCTATCTGAAATCTCTATGAGGTAGATTATTGAAAGAAGGTAGAGAAACCACATTATTCCCCCACCCTTTTCTTGCTTAAACTTTTGCATATATATGTTTCAGTGCTTTGCTGGATGGAGCCCGTGTGTATAGTTAATTTATAAATATATATGGAGATATTTACATCTCCTAGAACTGAAAGGTCATCAAGTCCAGCCCCCTGCCATCACTAGCAGGACCAAGTACTGATTTTTGCCCCAGAACCCCAAGTGGCCCCCTCAAGGATTGAACTCACAACCCTGGGTTTAGCAGGTAACGTGCAGGGCCTGATCTAAAGCTAACTAAAGTCTATAGAAAGACTCCTTTTGACTTCAGCATGCTCTGGGTCAGGACCTTAAAAACTAATAATCAAAACCTTACATTAAACCCAGGAGTGAATATGAAGCCTAAGGCAGTCCACAAAGCGCTGGTATAATATTATTTTTATGGCCACTGCCACTAAGAAATGAACCACTATATTGTGCATCAAAGCTTCTGATTTGTCTTCAGTGGAAGCCCTTTGTAGATCACATCATTAGATAATTTGATCACTGGCTAGAGCATTTAGCCACTTATTTAATAAGGAAGGAAGGAAAACTTTTAGAAACAGAGTGGAGAAGGAAGAGTAGTTTAATTAAACTTAACCAAAATTTGCATTTTTCAGACATTGTGACTGACATTAGAAGCACAATCACATACAACAGCTGGGTAAATAATGAAAATACAATGCAGAGGTATTTTGTTTGACAAGATTTAGCTAAGTTCATACCTCTGCAAATATTTCTGAATTACTTGCTCACCTTTATAAGCAATGAATATAATGGAATAGTTAGTCAAATTGATAGTTAAATAATGAAATTAGCTGACTGACTTATTCAAGGACGGAGAAATCCCTGCCCCACTGAGTCAATATATGATCTGATCAGCGAAGTTTACAATATAGGAAATGGAGACTTGGTGGCGGTAAAACCACTAACATGCTGCTGCTGAATTAGATTCAACACCCTCCGGTCCCACATTTTGGCTACAAACGTTGTACTGAAAACTGTAACCTGTTTTACAACCTAGACATGCCCTTATCTCTGTCAGCGCAAGGTTTTCTTTTTGTGTGTACATATTAAATATGGCAATTCATATTCTTTGTAAATTTGTTAAGAAATGGAACCTGAATGATTACTTTGGGGGCATGATCCTGCTTTCCAATACACAGTGTCCATTTCCATATCACAGAGAGTAACACTGAGCCCTGGTATATCAATTGAGAAAAATAAGTACACTCAATGAAAATGAAAAAAAGAGGTGAATTAAGCTATTTGTGCAGCCAGGCTGAAGGTATGTATACCGGAATGGAGCAGAAAGGTGACTGTCATGCAGAGAAAAGCTAATTTAAAAGACTGTTAACATGAATAATTGACAGTTACACAAAAAATGCATTCAGTGTGTTTTTCCTAAGTACATTTCATGAAAAGCCAACAAATGGATTACTCAAGTTTGTAAGAAAACAGAATTTACAAAGCTGTATCAGACTATTGGTCAATCACATAATATACCTTCAGCACTGCTTAATGTGAGATGCTGCAGGAGGAAGGCAAAAATTCTCCACAATCCAGGCAGCCAACTGCAAAATTCAGAACACTGGGGTAAAAAAAAGTAAATAAATAATTGGGATTATTTTCATTTTCATATTGGGATAATTATAATTATCCCTGATGGATGACTTTTCAATCACCTTTTCTTAGCATGCAGAATTATAAATGATATTTTGACAAATTTATCAAGGGCTTGTTTTAAAGGCAGCATCTGGGTTTTGCCTGGCTTTTTATTACACAAAGAGCTGGAGGAACTATGGGCAGAAATACAAAACCCCAAATAATGGAGTATGCAATTCCTGTTCTTCAACAGTGATCTTCACCAGATGCATCAGACAAGGGCATAAAATGCCATAATTCACCTTATTGTACATTATTATTCCATGATGGGACATTTCTTCAGGAGCCCAGCTGGTGATCAACTAATTCTTTGAAGTATGAAGACTTCACCCAAAGTGCTTTTAACAATCTATGGCCACAAAGACATCCCACAAATTAACTACATACATTAAAGTACAAGGAAAAGAACTCTCAACTTTCTAATTTAAGACACATGGGTCTCCGTGAACTGATTTAGAAAATCTATTTCCACATATCAGGAAATATAGGATTGAAACCACATCTCAGTGTTTAATTTGAGTTATAATATGGGGCTCTTCCTTTTACATTATGAATAAAAAACAACCAATCAAGCTTATTTGATCCTGTAAAATGCCTGAAGTCTGCACTACACTCTGCCAAGACAAAGCCCATTGTTCTATTTCTCACCCTAGTATTCTTTGCCACAGCTAAATTGAATTAGGGGAGCTTAGCAGGCAAACTGCTTGCTCCCTCTGGGGAAGAAAGTGCCTCCTCTCTTACAACTTGAAGCTGCTCCAAATTAAGATAGGGATATTTTGACCCCGAGTCAACCCAGGATACATGGTGCAGAAAGGTGGCACAGAACCATCCTCCTCACCTCTTCTCAGCTGTGCCACATGTGAACACTACTACTCAGAACTAAGCCCACAAGGCCCAGTTCTCTACTACCTTGTACCTTGAATATTTATTTATGCCTCTCCAAAAGGAGTGCCAAATCAGAATGGTAGCATTTTATACCTACTTTGTACAGGTATATAAGTGATGGCACAAGGTGCAAAGTAGTTGAGAATCAGGCCTGTGAACTGTAATAGGATATTATGATTCTGTCTAGCATTGGATATTACACTTTTCTGATCAACTAATTCATTATATTAGATGTAAAGATTGAGTATGAAATATAATGAACTTTGGCGTTCCTGTCCTAGTGACTTGGCTGATGATCAAATTGTCTCCAGTTCTTCCTTAGGCACTTTAAGAGGACATGGGCATTAAAATAATCCACAGCAATCAATGAATGAATAAATTAGCCTTCCTTATTTTAAGTTACTTTAAACTTCTTGACTACAAGTCAATAAATAATCACTAAGGAGTAATTTTTAAAAACTCCATCTAAAGTTGTCACAGAACTTTTCTCAATTGGTAAATTTGACATCACTGAATTTGGCATTATGAAAGAAGTGCAAGGCAGCTGAAGAGATGAAACTATTGCTATTCAGCTTCTAATTCTCCACATCAACTATGCCCCTTATGGGCTAAAGTAGAGGTTACAGCTCAACTTTGCCACTTGAGCAGTGTTTTCAGGTTGCCAAATCTATCTAAATATTGGTCACACAGCACTTGATCTATCCCATTCCAGCATTCTGGGCTGGCTTATCTGGAGCAATCACAGACACATAGTCTGTGGTGCCCAAGGGTTGCAGAGGTTCCCCTCCCTGCCCACAAATCAACTGCAGGCTCAGTTGAGGTGCTGCAGAGGGCACTGCACTGACCTGTATATGCTTAGTTTATATTTAGTTCTTGGAGACAGATGATGGGCAAGAGACACAGAGAGAGAGTTAATTTAGTGCCTCTCACATAGCATCTAATCATGGATCTAAGTAGTAACTGCTATGCTTTGGTTTGAAAAATGATATGAAGATTGAAATTTCCTGACCTCTGATCTTTGAAGCCATGTCCTCTGAATTTCAAGCCAGGTGGCATGAAAGGAAAAATGTATGCTACCACCATGCTCTAATCATGGACAGTTAGATGCTTTTAGCCATCAGCACTTTAGCATACTTGACTAGCAATGTATGAAGTAGGCCACCTCTGAAAATGGGTTTTCTTGCCCTGTGTCCAGCACCCGTATAACCAGGGGCCATAAATACTTAGGCTGTTCAATATCTTCTTACTTCTATTTTTTTTAGAATGATTTATTCACATAACTAGGTTAAAATTGCAGCTGTAATTCAGACTGGGGATTGAAATGCTGTCTGGCTTCAAGACACTTGGGAGTTATTATCCTGTTAGACTACAGGCAGAACAAGCCCCGTAACTGGATTTGCTGACAGTTGTCCAAAAAAGGTTCCAGAACTGCTGTGTTAATTTATTGGCCTTGATTTGAGGAGGGAGAGTGCACAAATTTATTCAACTCTTGTGACTCTCACTATCTGGCATTCTCTCAATTCCCTCCGCCCCCCCTTTCCAATCTTGAGGCTTAAAATTTAATCATCACCGAAAATAATGAATGATATGTGAATGCAACAGTATTTGCCATTTCCAAACCACCTCAAGCATTATGGCTGAGTGAAAAAACTTTGTTGCTGCCAAATAAGGTAAAACACTCAGTGCCTCAGAGATAACAATCCTGTTTACAAAATGCATTAGGTATTGCTTTCCGAGTGACATAAGGAAAAAGTATATTGTATGAAAGAGGAGGTATTTGCTTCAAGCTATTATGCACACAGTCCCTTCTAACGTTCAAGGCACATCACATCCAGCAAGATGATTGCTTTGAAATTTTTATAATTTGAACACTACATTCCATAACATGACCTGTTTATCTATGTCGGACACAATCCTGCCACCACAAAGCCAGCTCTGAAAGTCAAAATTACTGTTCATGAAAATATCAAGGAGGAACAAATTGCTGGAATTCTTTTCACTCTCTTGTTTAACCTATTGGGTTTAGTTACTGAGGTAAGATTCCACACTACCTCCCTATAAAGCCTTTTCAGGGAGAAAGGAAATCTAAAAGAACACCGATTCTCTTCTAGGAAAGACAATTTTTATTCCGCACAACTTCTAACTAAGTATAATGAGCTGGGTTGTGAAATGGTCTATGACAATAGACCTGGGAATAGCTGTTTAGGAGAGCTGAAAAATCAAAGGACAGCCAAATCGCTTATCTACCATTAGCTGCCTTCACTGCTTGTCAATTATGTTATTCGAGAAATAGGTGAACAATAGCATCTCCCTCCCCTCGCCCCACAGTGGTATCAGAGGAGCCTTACTGATGTGATTACAGCACATTACAGAAGTGGGCCAATCAGCTATTTTCATATTTCTTGTTCTGGTTTGAATATGGCCCTAATACTCACATAAATTATCGTTCACAGAATCTAAGTGCAACAAAGCACAGTAGGAAGTGAAGGCTGATAATTTCTGAAAGTGGGTAGAGCCAAAGTTACTTTCTCAGAGCCCTCTGTAGTAGTGGGATTAGATACTACAGCAGCTGATTTCAAACAAGGCAGACTTTGACGAGCCTTCACAGCTCATGGCTTTTTACCTTATGCAACCGTTTCGGCCATGCTGACCGATGGACTCAGTATGCGGGGCCTTGTGAGTATTTTTTATGACGAAGTATGAAGGAAGAACATACAGAAATTGTGGTTCAACCATGTAGAAATTGTGGTTCAACCATGTAGCTGTATTATTGTGTATCATTATGTGCACCTCAGTTTGCCTGCTGTATATTCTTCTGTTTCACTGCATGGCGTTAAAATCAAAGCATGTGTGGGGAGGCACAAAACATGTAGATAAGGAACTCCAGGGAGAATACCATGGGCCCTTAAGAGAAATAGCTATTTCCTAATGACTAGCTCACACACTATCTGGGTCACCAGTCAGGGGACAGGATCTCCTCCCCTCTTCCCCCCCCCCCCCGAAGACCAAAGACTAGGGTGATCAGATGTCCCAATTTTATAGGGACAATCCCAATTTTGGGGTCTTTTTCTTATATAGTCTCCTATTACCTCCCACCCCCATCCCGATTTTTCACATTTGCTGTCTGGTCACCTACCAAAGACTAAGGCAGGGATCAGCAACCTTTGGCACGCGGCTCACCAGGGTAAGCCCCCTGGCAAGCCGGGCAGGTTTGTTTACCTGCCACGTCCGCAGGTTTGGCCGATCGCAGCTCCCCCTGGCCGCGGTTCGCCGTCCTAGGACAATGGGGGCAGCGGGAAGCAGCATGGGCCAAGGGATGTGCTGGCCGCTGCTTCCCACCGCAGAGGGAGCCGCGATTGGCCGAACCTGCGGACGGGGCATTTAGGGTTACCATTCGTCCGGATTTACCCGGACATGTCCTCCTTTTTGTGTTAAAAATAGCGTCCGGGGGGGAATTTGTCAATCACTAAAAATGTCCGGGATTTCCCCCCCATGCAGAGCGAGGCGCGGCTGGGAGGGCTGCAGGAAATTCAGCCGCTCGCTCGGGGGGGGCCCTTCCCCCGCAGCTTGCCGGGCTGGACTCCGGAGCAGCTGTAGAGCTCCTCCTCCCCGCCCCCCCCCCCACATTCTGAGCCGGCCGGCCTGCCGGGCCGTTTGCATCGGGCCTTGGCAGCTCCTCCTCCCCTGCAGCCCAGCGCCCCACTCTGGCAGCACTGGGTGGGGTGGGACCGGGTTGTGTGTTGCGCTGGGGAGCCCAGCCATGTGTCCGGCTCCGCACAGAGCCCAACACCATGTTCTGAGCGGCGGGGTAAGGAGGCCAGGGGGCAGGAGAAGGGGCAGGGAGATTTTGGAGGGGGCAGTCAAGAGACGGGGGGGGGGGTTGGGAGTTCTGGGGGCGGGGCTGTCAGGGGGCAGGGGTGGGGAGAGGGATCGGAGCAGTCAGGGGACAGGGAGCAGAGGGGTTTAGATGGGTCGGGAGTTATGGGGGGGCTGTCAGGGGGCAGGGGTGGGGAGAGGGATCGGAGCAGTCAGGGGACAGGGAGCAGAGTGGTTTAGATGGGTCGGGAGTTATAGGGGGGGCTGTCAGGGGGTGGGGAGTGGTTGGATGAGGCGTGGGAGTCCCAGGGGTCTGTCTGGGGGTGGGGGTGTGGATAAGGATGGGGCAATCAGGGTACAGGTAGGGGGTAGGGTCCTAGGGGGCCAGTTAGGATAGGGGGAGGGTCTCAGGAGGGGGCAGTCAGGGGACAAGAGGCAGGGAGGCTTAGGTAGGGGGTGGAGTCCTGGGGAGCAGTTGGGGCAGGGGTCCCAGGAGGGGGCAGTCAGGGGACAAGGAACGGGGGGAGGGTTGGGGGTTCTGAGGGGGGCGGGAAGTGGGAGGGGCAGGGGCGGGGCTAGGGCGGGGCTCCTCCCATCCTCTTTTTTGCTTGCTGAAATATGGTAACCCTAGGGGCAGGTAAATAAACCTGCCCGGCCTGCCAGAGGGCTTACCCTGGCAGGCCGCGTGCCAAAGGTTGTCGATCGCTGGACTAAGGTGAAAAGAACATTAAGCTATTAACCTCCCCTCACACAGCCTTTAGGTGAACAGTTAGGGAACCAGCAGCAGCTTCTTAGGGACAAATACAGAGAGGCAGAGCATGAAGCAGGGCTGTGGAAGTAAGGCACAAGTTCTGCAGAACATCCCTGAGACAGCTGGGCTCACCTAAGATTTGAGAGAGGTGATGAGCTGCTGGCAAGGCCCACACACGTGGGCCTTTTCGGGGTTTAACCTTTTCTCCCTGCTTGCTGTGTACCTTTGGGCAAAGGAATAATAGACCAGTTTGGAGTCACTTTAATCAGTCAACCGCTGGTCAGAGACATCTGAAGAGGAGTTACTGGCAGGTAACAACTGCAGTTGGGCCAGTCGCATTAACATAGTTGGAAACGGGGCAGGGGGCATCCGACGATCCAGCCTGAGTGGGGTAGGGCTATGGGGTTCCAGCTGGGGAGAGGTGAAGATAGCAAAGCTTGTCACATGAAGGGTGCACTCGAGAGGGGCTGCAAGTGGGTATAAGGCATAGCTTGCCCTGTAGCAGTGAGAGGGTGGTGCGAATAGGGATTGTTGTAGCCCAACGATCCAATCTAATGTGGGGTGAACCATGGAGTTCCACTCTTGGAATAGTACAGTTCTAGGCGTGTCACTTGAAGGAAATGGCCATAGAGGAGATGGGGAGAGATCACAGGTACAGCTCACCCATGAGCTGTCACAAACCTCAAATAATTTTTGAACGAAAAATTGGTCCAGATAATAAACATACAACTTCGCAGCTCAAGCTGCAAACATTTTGCTTCATTTCATGTAGCTTTCTTTGTCTACAATCCAGAAACCTGGGTGAGTTTGTACAAAGCACACAAATTTCAAACTGGCAGCTTTCATTCAGACACCTGTTCGTTTAACCAGAGGTGGTGAACATTAATTTATGTTACTTTACACAACTCTTCCAAATACACATGCTTTCTGGGATAGATCTAATGGGGCTTCAACTGATTCTCTGAGAAACACTCAGCTGGACATTGTAGGAGTACACAGCAACTGATCAGTAGAAGAAAACATTTGTGCATGAATAGTTAAATAAAACACACACAGTGGTCAAACTTAAAATGTCCTTCTGATTTGGAAGAGTTTCAAATAGTTGTAATACAGATAGAATCATTAAAAACTTCCCAGCAATGTTTGAAGTGCTTCCACCATACACAAACTATGGTTTCCATTTAATTCTTTTCAAGTTTGCTCTTCCAAGGAAATTATGCTACTGTGGTATATTCATGCCCGACAGACGGCTACTGAGGGAATACTGTAATAATTATTTCCAAAGGCTTAGAGATTCAATGGCAACCACTCTATGAACATATAAAGTTACTGATGAAACAAAACGCTTGATCCAAACACTGGGAAAGTTAGAAATCAAAATTTGTGACTCAGTCCCTCTTACATGAATTATATGTACACATGCACACAGACACAGATACCAAGACTTGTGTGCATGTGGAGAAACCCTAACTACTTCCAAATGAAGTTGTGTGTGTTGAGAACAAAGTCTACTACCGAATGTTGTTGCAAGTACTGTGGTGTATCAGCAAGTACTGTGGTGTATCCAGGTTGGATACCAGGAAAAACTATTTCACTAGGAGGGTGGTGAAACACTGGAATGCGTTACCTAGGGAGGTGGTGGAGTCTCCTTCCTTGGAGGTTTTTAAGGCCCGGCTTGACAAAGCCCTGGCTGGGATGATTTAGCTGGGAATTGGTCCTGCTTTGACCAGGGGGTTGGACTAGATGACCTCTTGAGGTCCCTTCCAACTCTGATATTCTATGATTCTATGATTCATGTAGGTGTCTGGAAGCTTGTTGAGTATACCATGAACTCAGAGGCAAATGTTGGAGGTGCTCCATGCACTGGCTCTCTAGACTCAAGCCCTTGTTGTGTTCCCAAGAACACTTACAGTAACAGACAGGATTCCTTTCCTAGAGCTATCAGAAATAAAAGGTGCAAATATACAAGGCTTTACAGTTATAGCAAGAAAAGAGATATATCCAGCAGGCCCTCAAAGGCATTACACCCCTGGAGTATAAAAGATAAGCAAGTTTAAAAACTATATCTATATTTTATTAAAGTACTCATTGCACCAGATCTACTCAGGATCTATCTCTCTGCCATGTTCTGGGAAGATAGACAATGTTTTGTAAGCAATATAATCAACAATGAAAAGTGGTACTGCCAAGGGAAAAAATAGAACCCAAATCCAAACAAATCCTAAAAATTCATGAAGACTAGCCAAACAAAAACTACACATAAAACTTGTAGGACATAAAAATTAGCTTCATATAAAATTTCACACTGACTGGGTGCCTATTTTTAAGGGGGGGGGGAGGGAGAAGAAGGGAAGTGTTTACCTATTTTAAAAACAACCCTAGCTAGAGTGTCACAACCAGGTGCACCTCCAGAATATAAACACATCTATATCTCCCTGCCTAAATTTTAAACATTTACATATGTACCCACATTTCAAAATATTATTTGTATATAGGGCTTATGTCAAGGCTGAATCCCCACTCTGGCACTTCGAGTGCAGAAGGTGGGGACCCGCAAGGATTTTAAAAATTAATACAGCCCATCCAGGCTTGTATTACATTCCCCAGGTTACAGCTTCTCTCCGACCTTGGCTTGGTAAATGCTGCCATCACGCAAATGCAAAAAAAAAACCACCACCTTGAACCCAGAAAGGAGCACTTGGGAATTCTTTCCTGTGAGGTACCCTCAAGCCCTTTCACCCCCCCTCCGGGGAAGAGCTGAGAAAGAAAACAAAGGAAATTAGCTGTTGCTACCAGCTAATCAAACAACATGCACAAACATCTTAAGACACCAAAAATCAGGGCCGGCTCTAGGATTTTTGCCACCCAAAGCAAAAACAATTTTGGCCGCCCCCCCGCCCTTATTTAATTACCCCACCCCCATCCCCGCCTCAACTCCTCCCCTTCCCCAAATCCCCAGCCCTGCCTCCTCGCCCCAGGCTCTCAAGCCTAGGAGGGAGGGAGGGGGAGAAGCGGAGCCGCGCCTCGGCCACTCGGAGTCTCCCCCTCCTTCCCAGATTTGAGAGCATGGGAGGGAGGGCGAGTAGCGGCGCGCGAATCAGCTGTTTCGCGCACCGTGGCAGCAGCAGCGGAGGTGAGCTAGGGCGGCTGGGGCACATTTTTAGGGGCGGCATTCTGGCGCCGGCCATGCCGCCTCTAAAAATTTGCCGCCCCAAGCACCAGCTTATTTTGCTGGTGCCTAGAGCCGGCCCTGCAAAAATCCAATCCTGTTCTTAAAAAAGGTAAATTTTATTAAAACCAAAAAGGAAGAAAATACATCTGGAACTTAGGCTTTTGCTAGATTTTAAAAGAGTAATTCCAAAAATAAAGCACCCAAAATAGCTTTCTTGGGGGTTCAGCTTAAAGGTTAACAGGCAAACAAAAGCATCTGGAGTTAGCACAGAGAAGTCCACAAGCCTTAAAAAATAAACAGAAATAAATCTAATCACATCTTCCTAAACATTCCTACTTTACTTACACATTTGTGGGGGGCGTGGCTTAAAGCTGCTTATAGTGTAGTCATAGCCCTGACTTTGCTCTGTTTCCCCCTTCCAGAGAACCACCACAGACACAAAGGGAAAGCTTCCGTCCCAATTTTAAAAATAGCCTTCCCATTGGCTCTTTTGGCCAGGTGCCCCTTTTGTTTACCTGGGGGACTATTTTAACCCTTTACTGGTAAAGCAAGCAGAGAACAGCTACCAAGAGGGATTTTACAGCTAACTGGCTGGCTGGGTGTCCATAAAAGGGAACTACCCCTTTCGCCCTTTATTTATCACAGCTTGTATTTATTATGTTTCTTTTATTTTGTAAGTTTCACCAAATAGTGTCCTGGCATTTCCTTCATACCCAGGGAAGACAGCAATATTGCCATCCCCAAATACTCAAAAGTCTGGCAACAGAAAGAGAAGCAAATGCTTAATGCAAAGCTCACAGTCTAGTGCCCTGCAGTCTATTCCTCATCCACAACAAACTTGCTGAGTAATCTCAGGCAAGTCCCTTAACTCCTCTCGTGTAAGCCCACCAGAAAGCACATCTACATGAAAGGAATATACAATAAGTGGGTTTATATATTATAGAGATTACAATATTCCGAAACTGCTTTCATATTTTTCTAATGATACAAACTTATTCACTCACAACACACCCGGATTCAGATAAATAAGTCATTTAATTAATTCATGTTATGGCAAAAGCAACCTCTCTTTGATATTTCATTGGTTAGAAGGCAAACTCATCTATAGCCTGCATGAGGCTGTCGAATGGGACAGCTAATTAGCATCTATAATATGCACAGTAGACAAGAGGCAGCACTTCACCTTGTTGGTCATAATACATTTTTTTCATACTCCCCTGAAATAACTGTGGATTTTGAGTGAGAATAGGAAGGCAGAGTCACCACTTTAATGAGTGGTGGCTTTAATGAGCTCTTGTTTACCATTCAGCAATCTCCCATGTTGTGCGTAGCTTTGTTATCAACACCTCTGCCCCTCCAGCCCATAATCCTGAAACTATTCAAACTTTTTCTTGTAATGTCATAAATATCCTCCCCTCCCCAAGACATTCTTCAAGTAAAGCCGCATGGGTCTCTAGTTAATGAGAGCAATAAACAAGAACTAGGGATCTGACAAACAAACATACAAAGCAACACTTTGCACCATGTTTTCCTAATAGCCGCCTACTACATTTTATACATGAAGTAAACTAAAGGTTTGTTAGCCGTTCTTTTATTACAGTAGTATTAAGATTCTGCTAAATGTATAGTTGGTATTTTATAGGTAAAAAAGACCACTAGGATGTATCAAAGAGACTAAGTCATTATGCTCGGCAGATGCCTCATACGCTAGGCTTATTATAATTAATAATACACTGGAGATACTATGCAGCAGAATTGGTCTGAATCCTAAAGTGAAGATTTTCTGCATAGCTGGCCATTTTTAAAAAGTCTGAGACTTGTTAATGCTGCTGCTCTTTGTTATAACAAAAGTAATGTTATTTTCCATTATACCCAGAGATCCTAAAAGAAAACATCCATGGGCACAACAACTTTAACTAGCGGTGAATTAAAACAGCCCCTTCAAAATCTTTTATTTTCCCATTTTATGCATGTCCCACCAGTGAGGGATTGACTATTTGGGAGTCACATTATTGTCATAATTCCAGAAATAAAATTACATGCTCATGGTTCAAAAAGATTCACTGACAGTAATTTGCACAACACAAATTAGAGATATACTATTAAAAGATAGATCCCTTAATCTTACACCAGCATATCTCCACTAAGAGGTCATATCTACCTTGCAGAGCATGTGTTCAGTCCTATTCTCATTTTTATACATCATCTCTTCTTCTTTGTTTTTGCTATAATTGCATTTTATAAGTTTATTAAATGTGTTGCTAAAAGCAAACTGAATTTAATTCAATTATTTTGACTTGGCTCAGCTGTGCTCATTCTGTCTTTTTCATGCCACATTGTCACACCTAACAGTATCATTGTTCTTTCAAATATCAAACAGTAATGACATTAGATAAACACTAATTCCTTTCCAGTAGACAAGCCATATATTTTCCTGCAGGATCCATTTTTTAATCTTGTGGCTTAAATCTCTGTAGACACGGAGCTGATTTGCTACTACCTAGCTAGCACCTTGTGTGATTATATCCCAAGTATGAAAAATGGGTGCAAAATACTACCATTCTGATTTGGTAATATTTACACACAAGTGAATTATCACCAGAAGCATGGTCTCATGGTAAATTTCCTAGACTGGCATTCAGAAGATCTGGGTTCAGTCTTGGCTCTGGGTGCCAACTTCCTGTGTAGTCTGTATGCCTCAATTACCATGTGTAAAAGAATTATAATACTTCCCTACTTCACAGAGGTGGTGTAAAGATAAAGCCATCATTGTGAGGCACTTAGAAACCATGATGAGAGGAATCATATAAATACACACATGTCCGCTGCCTTGCACTTTGTACCTGTGCAAATTAAGTGTAAAATTCAATGTCCCATGCCTTTTCTAAAGAGGGTTCCAAGGACGCCAACAGTTAAAGGTGATCAGGTTCTGTATATTAAAAGCCATTCTAAACCTTTTAGCAAAATTTAAACCGTATCAAACCTTTCTGCAGATTTGTATTGTGAATGACTTGTCTATTTATTTTGGGTGCATCTGCTCTATGCTAGACCGGGTACTTGAAGGGTACAAATGTTTTGAAAAGGGTGTTCTATTACAGCATTTCTAGTCTATGCCAGAGGAGGAGAAACCTGAAATCTCTTCCTCTTCCCTCCCTCCCCCAATCCTCCTTTTGGAAAGATTTACATCTCCAGTTTGGATAGTTCAGATTAGACATCAATAGGTATACAAACTCTTGGGCGTTGCTCAAATCAATGTGACAAATTACTGAGGAAAGCCCATCTCTAGATGGAATTCAACCCACTCTGCCATTTTAACTATTTGGTTAGCTCATGGAATAGAACAGCTTTTCCTATATGCAGGTAAATTACAGAGGGAGTGGCACTAAACCTCAAAACTACTGAAAAGCGATGCAGGGGAGAAAATCGTTTTTTTTCCTTCTTATTGGGTCATGAAAAAAAAAAAGTTTCCTCATCAGTTGTTTGGTTTATAAGGCAGTCAGTTATCATGTAAATTGTAATTCTGCTCTAAAGAGCAGTCAGCATGACAAAAATGGTGAATTTTCTCCTGAGGGATACATTTCTGAGTTTCAGATTCACAAATACACATGGAAATATAAATGGTAATTTTGCCAAGGTCTACTTATAGATTTGTCCATTCCAAGTGTCACCATGATAACACTCTTGAAACTGTCTATCATATTTAGCACTTATTAACCTGGTTTGCCATGACCATGAAGAAGTGCAAACTGAAGTGGTATGGCCATGTAACAAGATCATCTGGCCTATCCAAGATCATCCTCCAAGGGACAGTACAGGGGAAGAGAAGAAGAGGTAGACAGAAGAAGAGATGGATTGACAATATAAAAGAGTGGACAGGAATGGACTTTGTGGAGACTCAAGCACTGATACACAATCGTCAGGGGTGGAGACAATTGGTTGATTGCTCATCAGTGATGGTACCCCAATGACCAATGCAGTTATGGGAGTGATGATGATGATGAAGAACCTGGTTTGCAAACATTAATGCAATACTTCTGACAATGTAGCTCCATTTTACAGAAAAGGAAACTGAGGACTTAAGTGACTTGCCCAAAGCCACAGTGAGTATCAGTGTCAAAAATGGGATTAGATTTCCAGAGTTCTTTGCTTCCAATCTTGTCTCTTGCACAGTTTAGATGTGCAAAGTAAAATATGGAAGACACCATATTGTATTTCTTGAGTATCAAGTCCTTCAGAACATCAAGCATACTTTTTCTCTTAAAATTAATTAACAGGAAGTTAAGTAAAATCTTGGTGTTTTTTTATGCGAGCGTTGCTTTCATTTCTTGCACCACACTGTATTTGACTATGTTTCCCTTCATTTCTTCTATGTCAGTTTTCATGAAGCATGCACGTTATTTTTTTTTTCAGTTGAGACTGAAAATAAGCTATAAGGAACTTTGGTTTGAACACATATTGAATCAGACAAAGAGGAAGAAGAGACGTTTTCTTACTGACCTCTTTTCATCTATACCAGGATATTTTCATGACTAAGAAAGAAGCAATAGTCAAAGATCCCCTGGATACACTGTCCCAAATATTGTGAAAAGTTTTGGCCAACCACATGAAAAACAGGTCATCTTAATTCAACAAAAATGCCAAGTTGTGGTGGACTGAAGGGAGGCTATCTCAGTCTGTGATGCTGTGTGTGCAGGTGGGTGGGTGGGGCCTCCAGAAAGTCACACCTGATGTGAGAATGCTCATTACCAATAACTAAAACAAACTGTGTACAAAGCGGATTGTTTTTCCTCTAGTGCACTGTAGGATCTGGAATGTGCTGCAGAAAACTGAGAAATGCCAAGGGATAGTACAGCTACAAAAAGTAACTCTCTAGAAAAGAAAAAGCATGAAAGCTCAAGTTCTACTATTTCTGACTCGCTTTGAAAAATCCCTTTTTACCTATAAAAACAAGCAATAAATTGTTATTAAACAATAAAGAGCCTTTTTAACCATTCCGAAGGAGTGTCATGATTTTGCTTGTGCCCTAGTCTGATGAACACAAGTCTAGCTTCTCAGCATATTCAGCACAGAACTATTAACATAAAAATGTATGACATCTATAAAAGTTAATAGGCATAACTCAAAAAAAAGCTGCCGAGTATAAGCGTAGAATAAAAATGAAACTGCAAAACCCAGACCCATCACAGTTTTCCCAGGTTTTTCTGCTCTAAATATAAGACTGCCAGAATATTATTTAAACAGTGCTGTGTTAGCTCATTATTTTTTAGGAAGATAGCCAGTTTTCATGAAACAATAATGATAAAAAAATCAATAAATAAAATATACACAACAGATGTAATCCATGAAGGGATTTCTAGTCATGCAACAAAAATCAAATGAGCCCTAAGAAGCTATTCTTATCACTGCTGTTTTTTGTAAACTAAGCTTATTGTTCAGGACTCATCACTCCTGGTATGCATCTTAATTGATGAATGTGCCTAATAAAGAATAAACCCATCCAAAGTTTAATAGGTTCTTTAATGAATATCTTCTTATTCACTATGCCAAACCCTTCCCCACTGGCTCAGACCACCAGTTTGTTCATTTCTCCAGCAGTGGCCAATACGCAGTGCTTCGGAAGAAGGTGCAAACTACTCTCTAATTTACCTACTCTACTGCACATAGGCATAAATTATTCCCTTTTCTCATGTAGGTGACAAGTGCCACAAATCATGACACCTGTTATGTGGGCTTTCATCACTCCAACACTCAACTGTAATTGGCCTACCTGCCTACAATACTATTTAATTCTCTCTCTGATGGCATTTATATAGGAAAGACAAAGCCTAAATCTATATATTTTTTTTAATCTATATTTTTAAAATAGATGGTAGTTTAAAAAGGCTTGTAAAATTGCCATGGATGAGAAATGTAGATGAGAAGACTAATTGCTTGCCCTTAATATGGTTATTATGAGGAGGAGAAAGAGAACATGGATGACGACAAAGAAGTTGGGTACTTTTTTGTACCTATTACTATGCCAACAAAAAAGTTGCTGGTCTAAAGCAAGTAACAGTAGAATTGTCTACATCTGGTTTAAAACAGTTGTTGCATTTGGTAAGTGGTATATTTAGCATGCCAGCAACGGGGGCAATCTCAGAAGCATGATAATCAACCTTTCAGGACAAAAAGAAGTCTTTTTCATAGGCTCATGTCATAATTATAAAGGGAAGGGCAACAGCCCTCCTGTGTACAATACTATAAAATCCCTCCTGGTCAGAGACACCAAAATCCTTTTACCTGTAAAGGTAACCTGGCTGACACCTGACCCAAAGGACCAATGAGGGGACAAGATACTTTAAAATCTTGTTGGGGGGAAGGCTTTTGTTTGTGCTCTTTGTTTTGGGGGGAGTTCGCTCTTGGGATTAACAGGAACCAGACATCAATCCCTGTTCTCCAAATCTTTCTGAACAAGTCTCTCATATTTCAAACTGGTAAGTAAACAGCCAGGCAAGGCGTGTTAGTTTAATCTTTGTTTTCTCAACTTGTAAATGTACCTTTTACTAGGGTGTTTACCTCTGTTTGCTGTAACTTTCAACCTAAGGCTAGAGGGGGTTCCTCTGGGCTCTTTAAGTTTGATTACCCTGTAAAGTTATTTTCCATCCTGATTTTACAGAGATGATTTTTACCTTTTTCTTTAATTAAAAGCCTTCTTTTAAGACCTGATTGATTTTTCCTTGTTTTTAGATCCAAGGGGGGTGGATCTTGATCACCAGGAGTTGGTGGGAGAAAGGAGGGGGGATGGTTAATTTCTCCTCATTTTGAGATCCAAGGGGTTTGGATCTGTATTCACCAGGGAATTGGTGAAGAGTCTCTCAAGGCTACCCAGGGAAGGGAATTGGCAGATTGGGAGTGGTGGCAGCAGACCAGATCTAAGCGGGGTAGTTAAACTTAGAAGTTTTTATGCAGGGCCCCACATCTGTACCCTAAAGTTCAGAGTGGCGAAGGAGCCTAAAACATACACATATTCTTCTGATGGAGCTATTAAGCAACTCTCCCTCTGGTTGCTAGAAAGGAAATAGGAAAGAAAGGGATCATCACTTGCATCTCAGCAGGACCCACTTGGCCATCTTCTGTCTTCACGGCATCTTTCATTGGACAAGATCCTAAGCACCTTACTAACTTAAAATGAAATACAATCCCGGCACAGGGATCACTTCGGCCACCACTGACACACAGCCTTCTGGGGTTAGAAACCAAGCAATTGTTGAATGATACACAGCAACACCCCACAGCAGTTTAAGACAGGAGATGTAGATCCCTTTGCAGCTCTTGCAGCTAGGAACTGGAGTCCTAGGAAGTGGGGGGAGACAGAGCAGTGCAAGTGGAGCAAAAGCGCCTAGAGGAGAGTTACTGAGAAAACAAAGGCACAAGGGCAGGCAGGCTGTGGGGATCCAGAGACTACAGAACAGCAAGTTCCATTCAGCAAACCAAGGAGAAGATTTGCAGTGGGGGAGGTTTAGGTTAGATATTAGGAAAAACTTTCACTAGGAGGTTGGTGAAGCACTGGAATGGGTTACCTAGGGAGGTGGTTGGAATCTCTTTCCTTAGAGGTTTTTAAGGTCAGGCTTGACAAAGCCCTGGCTGGGATGATTTAGTTGGGGATTGGTCCTGCTTTGAGCAGGGGGCTGGACTAAACATTCTGAGGTCCCTTCCAACCCTATGTGCGGTAACTGGAGGTATGCGTGTGAGAAGCAGGTGTTGGCATTCTGCTACACAGTGGTGTGCAGAATTGAGAGATCATTGCATTGCATCAGTTGAGGACCAAATTACTGCTGCATCACTGTTGTGGCATGCTGGAATGAAGGGGTTAATCCCTTATTCAAACAATGGCACCTCTAGCAGCACAGTGCTCCCTCGTGTTGGGGCATTGGTTCTGTACTTTCTCAGAGAGAAGAGTGCCATTAATCAATCACCATCAGCACTTCTCACAGAACCTACAGTAGATGTTTCCTTCAGGTCTCATTACACCCAATCTTTGCTTTTCACAGTGGCTGCTTCTTCACTGAGAGGGTCTCTATTGGCTCTCACTGCAGGCTTGATGTCCTCAGGATACCCTACACTGCCCGATATAAATATATCAGACTGAACGGAAAGCAGAGCAAGTAATGAGCTGATTAGATGAAAGGAAACAGCAGTTCCCTTGGTGTAGGAGTAGTACAAGTGTCATAAGGCAGGAAGGTGTCATAAGACACGTTCAAACATGTTCCCCTAATCTATAAAAAGAGTTGCCTTGAAAGAATGAGGTGATAAAAATGTCTAGGGTTATCTTTAATGATCTCCTGAGTCAGTCAGTCACGCAGCATCTTGACCCCTCTGAACTTTGAGTTCAGCTCTTCCACCCTGAGTGTTGGGCTCATCTGAAATGTGGACTGTGTAGTTAAAAATCACTGGCAACACATGCCTCAGATGAGAGGTTCTCATTCCTTTCTAAATAATGAAAATAAAGAAGCTCATTTTAGATTTAGTGGAACTCACACAAATGAGTTTCGAAGGTATCTAAGTGAAGAATTGCATTCTGTACAACTGAACAGTAATACTATAGGTATGAAATGCATTCTGCTGAATCACACTATTATGATGTGTATGCATCAGCTTGATAAAACCCATTGCAAGGAAAGCAGATCAAACCCGCAGCAAGTGTTTCCTTGTGACAATCAGGCACTGCACATTCTGTATCAAAAATAATCACATCATCATTTTACTCCATCTACTAACCACCTTCTCAATCCCTGCTCCCCATTAACACAGTCACAGTAAAATTCTTAGGGGAAAAAGAGGTTTAAAGGACTAATGACATGAGCTTATGTAAAGTACAATTAAATTCACATGCCAAGCATTTAAATTTGAAGTTTGCTTTTTAACCCATTCTGCTGCAATCTTTGCATTTGTATTAAAGACAGAGAGACATTTAAATGTGCCCATCCAGTGCTCTGGGTTCATGTAACAAAAGTAAATAAAATATTTAAATTAGAGTCAGTGTCCAAAATATGAAATCATCCTAAACCCATATTAATAAAGTAACTTCAAGAAAAAAATTCAGAATTTTCAGTAGCTAGCATTTTATTGTCTCTTTGTAAATTGTTGTAGTTAATTAACAATATACTGGTTATAAACCTGCTTTAAATGAGAGTTACTTTTGAGTTTATAAGAAGTAATATTTCTATTAGAACAGCTTGTCTATGTTCTGTAAAAAATTAAATGGCACCCAGATCCCTTGTCAGACAGCACTTTGAGTATATTTAGTGGAAAAATAAGCTCCACAAGATATGAAGAAGTTTAACACTGACCACATTTGGCCCAACCATTATGTAGGGCTCTGCCGCTTACTTTAAATCTACATATGCACTCTCACTGAGCGCACTTTTGAAAGCAAGCTCTTTAAAGCAGGGATTTCATTTTAGAAGTATAAAGTGCACTGCGCAAAGGGGTCTCTATTGATGCTTCCAGGGGCAGTTGTTGCAGTACAAGTAAATAAAAAGGAAATAAAAATAATTAGGCACTCTTAAGTCCTATGCTGTGCCTGACAGCACTTAGTGAAATTCTGCTGTTTGTTGATGTTCACATAGGAATGGAAAAAATGTGCTCATTTAATGACAATCTTAAAAGTCTCCACAATGCAGTGCACTAGTTCATATGAAATGAAAAAAAAAAAGAGTCCTAGAGACTTACAAATTTATTTGGGCATAACCTTTCCTGGGCTATAACCCACTTCATCAGATACATGGAGTGGAAAATACAGTAAGCAGGTATAAATACACAGCACATGAAAATATGGGAGTTGCCTTATCAAGTGTGTGTGGGGGGGGTCAGTGCTAACAAGGCCAATTCAATTAGGGTGAATGTAGCCCATTCCCAACAGTTGACAAGAAAGGGTGAATATCAACAGAAGGGAAAATTACTTTTTGTAGGGACCCACCCACTCCCAGTCTTTATTCAGGCCTAATTTGATGGTGCAGCAGGGGGCTCAGGGGAGGAAGCTGGGGTGCAGGGTACTGGAGGGGTGCGGCAGGGGGCTCAGGGCAGGGAGTTGGGGTGCAGGAGGAGTTCAGGGTGTGGGCTCCAGCCCGGCGCTGCTTACCTGGAGCGGCTCTGGGGTAGCAGCGGCACGCAATGGGGCTAAGGCAGGCTCCCTTCCTGCCCTGGTCATGTGCTGCACCGCTCCGGAAGCGGCCAGCACTAAGTCCCTGAGGACCCTCAGGAAGGGGCAGGGCAGAGGGCTCCTCATGCTGCCCTCCCCTGTGGATACCTCCCCCGAAGTTACCATTGGCTGGGAATGGGGAACCGCAGCCAATGGGAGCTACAGGGGGCAGTGCCTGGAGGCAAGGGCAGCACACGGAACCCTCTGCCCCTTCTCCCCCAGGGGCTGCAGGAACATGGTGCTGGCCGATTCTAGCAGCGGCACGGAGCCTGCTGCGCCATGGGGGTGGCAATGCCATGGGCCATATCCAAAGCCCTGACAGGCCTGATGTAGTTTGCCCACCCCGGTATAAATCATCCCCAAATCTGAAATAGTTGTGGGTGAGGACAAAGTCACAAAGCTCAGCCACCAAGTTTGCCGTGACATTATTGGGGATACTGTTCCTGAGGGATTGTGTGGAATGTTGGTGTAGAGAGCTTCTACAGCCATAGTGGCCAGGATGGTGTTTTCTGGAATATCACCAATGGATTGTAGTTTCCTCAGTAAGTCAGTGGTGTCTCGAAGCAAGCTGGGAGTGCTGGGAGAGTAAGGCCTGAGGAGAGGGTCCACATAGCCAAACAATCCTGCAGTCAGGGTGCCAATGCCTGAAATGATGGGGCATCCAGGATTCCTAGGTTTATGGATCTTGGGTAGCAGATAGAGTCCCGCCCAGGGGTATTCTGTGTAGATTTGTTCCTGTGCTTCTTCAGGGAGTTTCTTGAGCAGATGGTGCAGTTTCTTTTGGTACCCCTCAGTAGGATCAGAGGGTAATGGCCTGTAGAATGTGGTGTCAGAGAGTTGCCTAGCAGCCTCTCGTTCATACTCCGACCTATTCATGATGACTACAGCACCTCCTCTATCAGCCTTTGTCAACCTCTCCAGTGCATCATCAAGGATCTACAACCTATCCCGAAGGACGATCCTTCACTCTCACAGACCTTGGGAGACAGGCCAGTCCTCGCTTACAGACAGCCCCTCAATCTGAAGCATATACTCACCAGCAACTACACACCACACAACAGAAACACTAACCCAGGAACCAACCACTGCAACAAACCCTGTTGCCAACTCTGTCTGTATATCTATTCAAAGGACACCATCATAGAACCCAACCACATCAGCCACACCATCAAGGGCTCATTCGCCTGCACATCTACCAATGTGATATATGCCATCATGAGACAGCAATGCCCCTCTGCCATGTACATTGGCCGAACCAGACATCAAGAATTGTAACATTCAAAATCCAGTAACATTCAATCTCCCTGGATACTCAATAACAGACTTAAAAGTCGCCATTCTTCAACAACAAAAACTTCAAAAACAGAAACTGCAGAACTGGAATTAATTTGCAAACTTGACACTATCAAATTAAGCCTGAATAAAGACTGGGAGTGGGTGGGTCCCTACAAAAAGTAATTTTCCCTCTGTTGATATTCACCCCTTCTTGTCAACCGTTGGGAATGGGCCACATCCACCCTAATTGTATTCGCTTCATTAGCACTGACCCCCCACTTGGTAAGACAACTCCCATCTTTTCATGGGCTGTATATTTATACTTGCCTACTGTATTTTCCACTCCATGCATCTGATGAAGTGGGTTATAGCCCACGAAAGCTTATGCCCAAATAAATCTGTTAGCCACAAAGACTCCTCATTGTTTTTACTGATACAGACTAACACGGCTACCCCTCTGAAACCTGTACTTCATATGAATGACTGCTGATGTTTTTGGAGTTACTTACAGCAACATATACTCAATCTCATTACTTAAAGGCACTTTTCCAAGTGCTCAGTGTAATGATTGGTATAGTATTACAACTATGGATGTGGCTATGCAGAAGATAATATGTTAATACTGGATTACTATATCAGTTGCTGTATTTGGTGTTTGAGCATGCCCAAATATGAATGAGATTGTTCCAGAAGTCTTCACTGACTTAATCTGACCTGAGAGATGATATGGTTAATAATGTGCTGTGCATAACTGCCCTGGCTGCTTACTTAACACATTACATCCCTGTAATGGACTGCTGTGGTCAGTATGGAACCTAGTTGTTATTTTGCACCCCCCACTGGAATGTACACTAATGCTTTACAGAGTCTGCCCTTCATGTGAAAGTGCTAGTCCATTACCTTAACCGCTGTGCATGGTACACAGAATTGTGATCAAAGTCAATTTATTCTCCTTTCTTACCACATTTTTCTGAATGAGATATTGTCTCATAAGCCACAGCGGTATAGGCTCCACTAGACTTTGAAAAGTAATTTAGCAGGAGATAATACACTACATTACACTATGCAGTAAAACCCTCTTACTGTGTGTGTCCTAAAAATCAGAAGCAATAAATAAATAAAAAGATACCGATGGGAAGAAAAAGGTTAAAGGAAAAGTAGTGAGAACTAAGTGTGGGATTTTCAAAAGAGGTGATGTAGGAGTGCAAGTCCCATTGACTGTTATGCTTGAACTTTGTAGTTACTAAGGGACCTGACAATACAGGTGGCATGATACAAGAAGTGATACCAACAAATATTACTCTCTATATACCTGGACTTTAAACATTGATGCTGGAGAGCTGAGTTTTATTAGTGGGAAAGAATTTTAAAAAAATCAAAAGCTTGGTACACAAATTTATTTCAAATCTTCTGCTTTAAAGCCAAAGACTGGCATAGACTCATACATTCTGCAAATTATGGATGGATAGATGGTGAGCGGAGTAGTCCTCAGAGTGCTTTCTTGGCAACTTGCCATTAGCTCAACAGCATCTGGTGATTAATAACCTTTAACGAACAATAATTCATACAGGATTAAGTAGCCTTGAAACTCCATGGTTTAATGCAGTTGAAATTAGTGTGACCTAATTTTTAAATAAGTCTCTTCAACAAAATCATACCCCTGCCCCATTATAGATTTATATTTTGTTTAATAATGGGGCAATGGGAGGTGCAAGGACATTTCATTTGATTATCCATAATACACCCACCTTTTCACCATGGAGACCCTTATGTCAAATCCATGCTGGATGTAAGCGGTTTAAAAATAAAATTAAAAGAAAAAGTCAATCTAATGAAGGTAAAGCTAATAAGTAAAATGGGTCTGCATATCAACTCATTGTTCAATGAACTGAGTATATCCATCAACTCCAGGTAATTAATGATCAGTGTGTTCATAATCCCAGCCTTCAAAGTATAAAATGCAAAATAAAAAGAGCAAAAATTATTAAAAACTCAGACAACTGGGGGGAGTGGAAACAGGACAGAAAGAATGACCCCAAAATAAGGAACATGAAAAGGATTATTTTAATATCAGTGCCCTAAATGTATCATCTTCACATTTAAAATATCATGCCCAGGAATTTTAGAAACCTTTCAAAATAAGGTTAGATAAAAGAAAAAAACAGGGCCAAGATAGGAAGGAAGGAATGATTTTTGGTTTTCCACTATAGAGAGGTAAGTTTGTCGAAGGTCAAGATTGAGGTGCACTGGGAGACTTGGCAGAGGAAAGCATGTACACTATGCCTAGCTCAAAAGGTGAACTGCATGACTTTATTTAAACAAGCACTAAAATCCAGCCATAGTTTTAAAAGGAAAACAGTCAGTGGGTGGTCAAGCCAAATAGCAGCAAACCCACAAACATGGTACCTAATTTAGTTTTTAAATTATCTCTATTACGGTAGTCACGGTCTGATACAACATTAGCAATACAATTACACGCTGAAGATTAATCGGCTTGTTTGGACCAACTTAATTACTTCAATTTGATTAGAGAGATTTTCTATTTTAGATCACGTCAGCCTCTTTATAAGGTGATTGGAAATATTTGCACCTCAACATCTAATCTAATCTAGAAAAATGCAGGATCTCTTGCTTTAAGAGACATCTTTAATTCAAGTCCCTTAAAGTCAATAACAATACTACCTAGTGATAAGAACAGGTGCTGGTAGTTAGAAAGGGTGGATTGTATTCCTTCCTCTGCCACCATAAGCAAATCACAATTACATGTGCCAAAGATATTTGGGAGCCTAAATCTCAGAAATTCAATGAGACTTGGCTCCTAAATCATTTTGAAAATGGGACTCAGGCTTACTTTTGGTAATGTTACCCTTTCTACTTTCCACAGTTTCCCTGTGAGTAAAGAGAGGTGGTAATATCAATCTTTATAAAGTGTTTTAAGACCTTCAGATAGAAGTTTAAATTTAAATGATAGTTGTCATCCATTAATTGTGGATGCTATGCTCTTTGCTCATGCATATACTTTTTTTGTTGTTTTTTCCTAATTTCTCTTTCCAGAGGCAGCCAAAAAGATTACTAGACAGGCAACATGCAAAAATAGCCCCAAAACTATAATTCCTTGCTGGTACAATGAATCACATGCCATCATACTTCAGGTCAGGTAAATGTATATCAAGTAATACAGATATTTAAGCTACTGCAAGATCCATGATGTATCCATCTCTGAGAGCGTCAGCATTGCCCTATGAACAATCAAGTTATAACACAACTCTGCTGCAGTTAAAATGCCAATTTAAAATACACTGTGTTACATGAATAAGACATGAGACTTTCTTGCCTTCTTATAACAGAACAAAGGGTGCAAATCAGGCAATAAACTTGTGCTTTTCTATCCCAACTCTTTAGATTCAGAGTTTTAGTTAGAACAGACGGGTTTAATATTTGTCCAACTATTGATAGCAACCAAAATTCTATGCAGCAGAAAGTAGGTTAATAGAATGAAATAAACCTGGCAAGAATTTGGCAAACAGATTCTTGCTCTTAAGGAAGGGTATCCTTAGCCAGTCTGAGAATAATGGACAGATTTTACACACTTTTAAGTGGTAGTAGTTACAATCTCCTTCAATTATTCTATTGAACATCCTCCTCTTTCTCTCACCCCACCCCAGTTCCCCTGTGAAGTTAAAGGCTTCCAACAATTTAGCATACTAAGAATTACATTACTGGGCTATCCTGAAATCTAAAACCAGTAAGTGCCACTAGCTCAGTTGCTAAGATCTGTCTAGCTCTTCTACTTAGGCATCTGCTTAATAGTACTGCAGCTTTGCCACTTCCAGTTGATCATCACCTCATCACTGAGGCAAAATATTGTCTGTACAGTCCAAATATTTATGTTGGGGACAGAAGATGGCAGAATGCTACAAAAGGAAGAGCGATACTGGAGAGTAAAATTGCTACAGAAAAATTAGAAATATTTATTAAATATTTTTGTTCTGTGTTTAGAAAGAAGCAGGGTGATGTACTTGTATCAGGTGACGATGGTGAAGTATTTTCCGGTTCATTAACAACTATGCAAGATGTTAAACATTAATAGGGATAAACATATTTAAATCAGCATGCCTGGATAACTTGCACTCAAGATTCCTAAAAGAATTGACCAAGGAGAGCTATCCCACTGATGTTAATTTTTAATAAACCTTGGAATGCCAGGAAAATTCCAGAAGAGTGCTAATGATGTGTCAATATTTAAAAAAATTCAAGTGGGATAACCTTTGGATCTATAGGCCAGTTAGCATGACATCAGTCCTGGCAAAATAATGGAAACGCTGATACAGGATTCAATTTATAATGAGTTTAAAAGCAGAAGATATTATTGCCAGTCAACATGTTTTATGGAAAATAGGTATTGTCAAAGAAATCTGATTTAATCTCTGAGATTACAAATTTAGTTGGTAAAGTTATTGAATAGATCAGGGGTCAGCAACCTTTCAGAAGTGGTGTGCCGAGTCTTCATTTATTCACTCTGATTTAAGATTTCGCGTGCCAGTAATACATTTTAACATTTTTAGAAGGTGTCTTTCTATAAGTCTATAATATATAACTAAACTATTGCTGTATGTAAAGTAAATAAGGTTTTTAAAATGTTTAAGAAGCTTCATTTAAAATTAAATTAAAATGCAGAACCCCCCCGGACCAGTGGCCAGGACCCGGCAGTGAGAGTGCCACTGAAAATCAGCTCACGTGCCGCCTTCGGCACATGTGCCATAGGTTGATAGATGTTATATACTTAAACTTATTACCACATCACATTTTGATTAAAAAATTAACAGTCTATAATATCAATAAAGCACACATTAAATGGATTAAGAGCCACCTAACCGACAGATCTCAAGTAGTAGCTTCAAGTCCTGTTGCTATAATGTGCTATTTATGGTACAAAAACTAATTTCAGAAAAAACAATTTGGGGTTCTAAAAGAAAAATATCTTAATGCTGATTTTTTTACTTCAAAAATTCATTCTAATATTCTTAGGGGACTCATCAAAAGAGACCAGGCATAAGCCAGTGGGATGGTTTGTAAAGGTTGTATTCCTTTCTTTAGGAGAAGAGTTGGCAGGGACTATAGCTATTCTTTCTGGAAGAGTTATGTCTCTGTGATAGAGATGGACACAACCTTTGTATTCCATTTGATCCCTAGCAGCTCCTGCATACAAGGCATCAGCAGTAGCTAGAGCTTCATTCCTTCATCCATGTCTGGCCAAAAAGGTTTCCTCCTTTCTTTTCTGAAGCAAACTTTATGACTTCGATAGCTGCAGGCCAGATTACTGCAGTGCCCTCTGTTTGCAGTGACTCCTGAACGTTATTTAGAAGTGTCATCCAGGGCAAAATCTGGCAACCCACTAACACCACCTTATACTAGGGCTCTATGCTCTGCACTGGCTTTAAATTCACTTCCAATAGCAATCCAAGGTCTTAGTCACAATCATTACGCCATAAATGATCCAAAACCTGGCTAATTTAGAAACTGTATCTGATTATGATCTGCTGATATCAGCTTGGGGTGCTCTTGATGTCGGTCCCTTTGGTTCAACTCCTGAGCATGCACTGATGGTTATTCTCATAATAAGGACCGCAACTGTGTAATTTGTTCCTTCTCCCTGCCAAAGCCCAACAACAGTGCGTATATTCTAAAGCAGAGTTTAGTTTGATTATTTCAGGAATTCCAATGGTGGCAGTAGGGTATAACAGCAAAGGTAAACACCAAAACGCAGAAGCCTAATTGCTATATCTGAGGATTTTTTTCACCTTTTTCTGCAGCATGTAGCATAGATCACCTACTAGTATCATCTGGGCATATGCCACCTAATCAATTAACTGCCATTGCAGAGGTCTTTGGCATTGATGGGACCTCAGTCTCCCTTGTTCTGTACCTGTGGCACACACCAGTTTAGTCTTCTAAGGACTGAAATGTTTTAGTCTAACCCAAGTTATTGGTCTCAACACCGGGGTAACAGGGTGAAATGTATATACAGAAGGTCAGACTAGATAACCTCATGGTCCCTTGTGGCCTAAAATTATATTAAAATTTATTTGTATACTTATGGAATTGTGCTGTATATGATTCTGTAGTGACAGGCAGACCTATCACCTCATCAATAGGTTTTATTTAGCTGAATAATAGGAATGGTAAATCAAAGTAACAAATACTCTTCCTGGAGACAGTGTACTTTGAATGGGGTTTAACCTAGCTGGCAAATAGCCTAACAGGAATAAGGCAGACATCTGAAAACCAGCATAGTATTAAATCTGCTGAGGGTATTTTCATTGTCCAGAAAATGTTTGTTGTTTCCAAAAATGTATTCGGTCTAGAGCAAAGTTTGTCAGATCTAATTACTTTAAATTACTGAGATTTCTGCCAAAGTAATTCCTCTGCCCTTTAAAACTTTAAGAAATGTCTGTATGACAAACATTGAGGGTGTAATTACAGTAATGGGCTTGAAGGAACAGATTATTGATGGACCTTACGGATGACATAGTGCATGCTCTTATAGAAATAAATATGATATGAGACTTGTCATGCCTGGTGTCTTTGGGGACTTATTTCAAAGCTGTAAAAAGAAACTTATTATTTCATCATTAGTAGATATCCTGTAGGATTTATATGAAAAATATATACAACATTTGGTATGCCAGGCATCTATCTCCCTACTCTACTGCTAAGTTATTCAACTGCACTCATCAATTTTCTATTTATACCCATTATAACATATAATTATTGATTATGGTAATTAAGCTCATTGTTAGTTTGAAGAAGCACCCCAAATGTCAAAAGCTTATCTGGACTATCTAAACCAGCCGGATCTTCAATTCTGGGAGGAATTTTCATCCTCCTCTCACATGCTATTTTGGCAATTTTATAAACTGGCCCTGTTCAGAACTAGGAGGCACAGAGGTTTACAAAGGGAGATGGAGGGGTGGGGAAGAGGGAGAAGAATAATCTTTGGTGAAATTCAAATGAAAAATTAGGGTTATATGTTGTGCCTATTTACTTCACTGATTTACCTCTAGTCTAAAGGTACCAAATGTGGGGGAAGAAGGGGGGAGTAGATTCTTTCTATAGCTCCCTTTACAAATCAAGCCCCTCCCCAAATGAGATGCCAAAATGCATCCCATATGTAGTACATTGTGCTGATCTTTATGATATGACAATCCCTCTCCTTGCTTGCATGCAATAATCAACAATGAAATAGTTAATGCTAACATTTGATATCAACATAATTAGGTCTCAGATTCCACACACCATTTACATGAATTAAAGCAATTCACATCTCTCTCTCAGAGCTATCATTTATGCTTTCTGCAAACATTACCGCATCAGTTTTTACTCGGTTCCCATTTTCAACTTTATTTTTGGAATGATAAGGACTAGAGATTTACTCGGAGGTTTTCAAAGCTGCTCAAGGGATTTAGGTGCCCAGCCCCTATTTTAAAAAAAGTATCCGTGAAGCCATTCTCATCCAGTCTTTGGCCTCATTGCTGAGCCCATCAGCAAGGATTCCAACTAGAGCTCTATGTGAACTGAATTTATCATTTAGCTGGAAATTCCATTATTTCAAAATATTCCTTTCTAAAATGGAACAAACCCCCAAAAGTTACAGAATTTTCCATTGAATTTTCAAAAATAGTTAGTTTAGGGTTGAAATGTTCCATTTTCATAAAACATGTGAACATGTGGTTGTGATTGACCTTTACAAATATGTGTTTTATATATAAACAATAAATTTTGTTTCAAAAGATATACCATTCTGAAAATGTCAAAAAGGGAAGTTTGACAATTAAATATTTCTTTTAAGCAAAACAACCCCTCCCCCCATCAAAATCAACACATTTTTCCAATGTTTATAATTTGAAAAAAATCCATATTTAGTCAAAAAGCTGTTTTAGTGAAAACATTCCAGCCAACTCTAGTAGCAACTGAGTTACTTGTATTCTATCTGCCAATAGGAATGATGTTACTTACTTCCTTTTATAAAGTACATTTGGGTTCTACAGATAAAAATATTATGTAAATGTTGTTATATATTATTATAGGAATTATTTCTTGTATTGCATATACCTATTCACCAGAAGCTGGACTGATTTGCTCTTTTTCTTAACCTTATGCCTCTGCCTATATAATTTCAGCTATGATTATTAAGAACTGCCAGGGAACAGCATTGTCTCACAAAAATTAAGAAACTATTTTATAGTGATAACAGTATTGGTATCCTACCTGCATTTATAGTCAAACTCTAAAAATGCTGTAGCAACGAATGATTTATAGCCACTTTTATTGTGTCACAGACAATAAACACTTGCATGCTTGTTTACTCCACATCAATATATTCCAGAGGATAAAAAAGCCACCTTGAACTTTTTGCATTTTCCCTTAACATCCCAGAACTCGAACAAGCCTGACATTATGCATGGAAAGGCACTCCCAAACTTATCAACTTGTGTCTTTTTTAATCAGCAGCTCTCTTTCCTATGTTGTTACAGTTTGTTGGCACAGGTTACCTTGCCTATTTGGTGGAAAGAAAATCTCTGACAGCATGAAATGGATTATATCCAATCACATTTTATATCTCCATTTGCTTGGTTTTCAACACCTTTCTTAAGAATTCCTATATTTAATCAAGTAACTTTGGGTGTTCCTTACTAAAATGGTCTGAAGATATACAATGGGGCCAAATTTACAACTAATGAGATGTCATATAAAAAGGCTTGATGTAAACGGATATGGCATTTGGATTAAGATTGCGCACCTACAACTTTTGTTTATTAAGATTTTGAAAGGCTGGAGCTTCCCAAGTCTCCTCAGGCTTAGCAGCTTCAAAACACATTTTACTCAACATTTGGCTCACCAAAGCCTCATGCAGCAAAAACAAAATTTGCTAAAATGACCTAAGGGGAGAAAAAAGCAGCAATACTCCAGTGCCTTACATCTACTACAGAACTAAGCTTTCTTACACCAGCTAATATTAATATTTCAATATTGACTTTTTATAAATCTAATAACAATATAGAGAGACTTCTCTTGAATTTCTGATTTAACCTATATTCCACACTTACATATGTAAACATCTGGGGCCGAACTTGAATATCTTCTACTCCCATTGAATAGTACCTTATTCCATGAGTTATCCCATTCAAGCCAATGGGAGCACTCATGGAGCAAGGTGCTACTCTTGTTCATGTTGAGTATCAAAATTTGGCCCCGACGGTCTAATTTGAAGAGGATGTGCTAATTTTCAGAGGCAACTTCAATGGAAGTTTTGAGCGTTAAGTACCGTAAATGCAGATTTTTTTTTAGTGAGCTGGAAAAAGAGACGGCCACTATGGTCTATGTGTGCTTGGTTTTGGACTATGCAAATGAGAAGTTAACATGAATAGCCAGAACGGATAAGAGGAAGTGATACGCTTTAGTGTGGACCCCCCCTTTAATGGAACGCTCAAGGAAATTCTCTAGTAGTAGCTTGTGGTTGAGAAATGGATGAAACATTCATAATGACAGATGAAACTTGAAATTTAAGTTTTGCATTTCATTATGAACTCAAATGTGGGCTCATTTTGCCAAAAATATCTCAAAGTTCCACAAAGTTTTTGCTCTAAAATGAGCCCCTTTTCCAATGACAACAAACAATCTATCAAAGTGAGGAATGAGCACATGCTGAGTGAATGGTAGCTTCACAAGTTCACATTTTCTATGCTAAGTGAGCTGGTTAAGCTTGCATAATAAATAAAGGTTTGAGGAGCATGCAAAACTACCTGAAAGGAAAGAACCAAAATGTGTGTGTGAAATTTCATGACAAGTTCACCATCAGCATCACCAAAACATCAACAAGACAAAAAGAACGACTCTATGAGAGACGGGGTAGAAAGACATTCTGCATCAATCCATCTTGTGGAGCAGGGGGTGCTTTTCATGAAAGTTTGGATCCTGGTTTCTGTGAAGCCAGCCAGCTCTGCAACAGATTGAACTTTGGAGGGGAAAACCTATTTTATTAGATAGGAAGGGTTACTATTACTAAGTGTAGGACCTAGCACATGCGTCATGATTTTTTTTTTTGTATTGTAACCCGTTCTTTTCACCATTTTTAGTAGTTCCTCAGTTCTTCCTGTTGTTTTATCACAAGTGCTGAGTGGCATATGGGACAGATGATTTAAGGTAAAACCAGTAAACTGGGATACACTGCTCCTTGGGTGGCAGAATATCTGGAATTTTTGTGAATGGCAAATCTCAGGGCTGGACATCACAGGGGAATGGTTCAAAGGGACTTGGACTGGGAAGTAACTACTGTTAACCTGAAAGGTGAAGCATGGGGGAGGGGAGACATAGCCCAGAGGAAAGTGCTTGAGTGGCTAAGAGGCTGGTGGTGTTAGGGAGCTAACCCAACCACCACAGGCAAGACTCCCGCTTGCTAGAGGCTGGGGCACTGAGTGACTCTCAGCCCTGGGTATCCAGAGAACGGTCACAGACACCCCTCTGCATCCGCGGGCAAATCAACATCTGATTTTCAAAATTAGGCATTCATGAATATATGCACATATATGTGCCCCTTTTGCACATGCAGTTATTTCAATTGGAGAAAGTACTGTGGTAATGTCCACCAACAGGGTACTCAGAATATGAACTTTTTGCAGAAAATGGTTGAAGTTTGCAGTTTGTGATGAAACCAAGAGTGCTTTGAGCCTTCGTATAGCTTCAAGTAGCATGACAAGTTTAACAGCATTTCTAAGAAAACAGCATCTAAGTTTAACAGCATTTCTATTCAGGTGGCTGAATAAGTGCTGGAACTTTCTGGAGACAAGTCCATGGCATTAATTTGGACACTTGAGTCTCTAGTACTTTCCATTTAAATAACAATATTGTTCCAGTGATGTGATAATTGCCTAAGGGACTTAAAAGGGGCTTCAGGGGAGAAGGGGTGTCCAATTCCATTGTAATAGCCTCTCCAGTTGACTTATTGTACAAATGGGTTTACCTACAGAATCTCCTTATCAATGTTATCTCAAACCATTGTGTTGCAGTCTAATGCATTAGGGCTTGTCAAAATATTGTTGATAGCATTCTGTCTTGCACTGAAGGTCCACTAACTTATTTAAACCATGCCTTATTGATCCAAAGGCTCATCTGGCAGGAGTTTTAAGTGTTTTGCCTGACAAATGACTGCTTATTCTTTTCTGTGACACAAGGCTTAATAAATTCTTTAAAATGTATTTGTAGACTCGCATTGCTGACAGTCAAAGAATTGGATTATATATAAAGACACAGGAAGATGTTTCTGACCGTCTTCATAAAATATAGAAATAGCATCAAAAAAGAAAAAAAAAAAAAAAAGACAGTCACCTCCAAGGCTTTCCAGAAAATAAAGATGTTAGAAGCAAACAACTTTTACCAATGAACTTTACTAAAGTCAACAAATATTGACAAAATTGAAATTATTTTTAAATACTGGAACTTGAATCTGTCTGACAACTATTTATGTATTTTTCAACTGAAATTGGTGGCAGGCTTATGAAATTAGCTCCACACTTACTTATATTCCAAGAAACCCTTTAAAGTGAAAACATTGTCTGAGTTATATTTCCGAGCTTGTTACCAGCATAAACATTGTTTGCTATCTTTTCTAATCATGTCCTAAAACAGTGTCTATCATAATTCATGACTGTGTAGAAGTTTGAAAATCCAATGTGTACACACACTTCCGTAACATGATTATGCTGACAATAAGTGATAAAATAAGAGACAAGAGAATTATTTAGGTGTGTATTAATGTACCATTAGTTTTTTAAGCAGTGGATGGCATATCACCACCAGCCAAAAAGTGTTTTAAAAGCAATAGCTTCTCTGGATGTCTAAGGACTTTTAAAATTTGCTAATTGTCCAAATAATGAAAGTTATGAAAAATGTTATGTTTTAGCATATTACAGAATTGCTATAAATCAATATAATGCTTTATACAATCTTTCAAATTCCTACTGATACCTCCTTTCTCAGAGATACAAACAGAAAGATAAGATGGTAGCATTCAAAGATCTACTGCCCTATTTGTGAATTAATATGGTAAAGGCCCCAATTCAGCAAAGCACTTAAACATGTTCTCTACTTTTAAATCTACGTTGATTTAAAAAAGCAGTCAGTCAATGGGGCATAAGCATGTTTCTGGGGTCTTTGGAGAATACCAATCAACTGAAGTATGTGTGTTGTTTTGTTGAATCGGCACCTGAAAGTCCATTCTCTTCTAAAATGCAGGCCATCGGTGGTGATGTTCTACCACAGTAAGATACATAGGATATTAATTGTTCTTATGCTATATCAAGTGTATTTAGATCCATACGAAGGGCTAAATTCTGTCCTCTGATAGACGTACTGAACTCCTAACAATGGATATTGTACACACAAGTATAGAATCTGGCTCAGAACCCAGTAGAACCTAATGTCCTAGATGCAATTACAAAAGAAAATAGGATGAAGACGATGATAAAGGAGGGGTAGAAAATTTTGGGAAAAGATGACAGCCAAGTGTCAACTGGCCTCTTTCCTAGTCTATAGCCATTTTCTTCCTTCTTTCCTCTCTCATTTCAGTGTATTTAGTTAAGACTACCTTACTAAAATATTGAAAACCACTACACTGATCAGTGTGCATTCATCTATATTATTCATTAAAAAGTTTAAGCTGTAAATGCTGTGAAGTAGAATTGCATGTAAATGATAAGCATATGACCATGTGGGTATTTAATGTATTTCACTGCTTACTATAGTTACCCTTGGCTGGTGACTAGTGAAGAATTAAGTCTTGCTGTGACAGCAAATGGTAAGGTAAAAATTACTTTCCACAATACCTCAGCCATCCAAGTTACATTATATTGGAGCCTTCGCGTAGTTATATAAAGGTTCAGTAAATGGCTTCATGTGTCAGTAGAAACTCTGCAGGCTCTCTCAAGGACTAACCCTGATTTAGGGTAAATGTATTCTCTTCTCTGTTCCTGTGGAACACTGTTTATACACCTCCCCTATTTCATACACCTCCGTAGCAAAGAAGCTATGGAGCCATCAACTCCTTCCTGACACACATAATTGTAAGATACATGTATTTTACATACAGTGTTCTGTAAATGTTGGTAGCCATCTACAGGCATTTGCTTAGTGATTCATGGGTGTACAAAGTACCGTAGTTAGTTGCCAAAAATGGATGCAACAGGCAGGGACGGCTCCAGGCACCAGCCCACCAAGCTTGTGCTTGGGGCGGCACCTGGAAGGGGGCAGCGCAGTGCTCCGGCTCCGGCCGCCGGGGAGAGCGGGGCCACGGCCGGGGCTTGCCGCCCTCCCCCCGGCGCTCTGGCCACCGGGGAGAGCGGAGCCCTGGGCGGGCTCGCCACTCTCCCCCCGGTTCTCTGGCCGCCGGGGAGAGCGGAGCCCCGACCGGGACTCGCCACCCTCCCCCCGGCTCTCTGGCCGCCGGGGAGAGCGAAGCCCCGGCTGGGGCTCGCCGCCCTCCCCCCGGAGCTCCGGCCGCCCTCCCCTGCCGCGCTGGGGGGGGGGAGGGGGGCGGCCGGAGGCTTTTTTGCCTGGGGCGGCAAAAAAGACAGAGCCGGCCCTGGCAACAGGTACACTCTACCTGGAGGAGATTATAGAGATTGGTTTAGATTACCTATTTAGAAGGAAGTGGATTGACAATTTGCTTCAAATGAGTCCCTGGTCCAGATCAAGCCCCAAGTGAACTAAGCGCAAATCATACTTGTCACTTATGGCATACAGTACCTACCATACAGGGTGAGGGATAACTCAGTGGTTTGAGCATTGGCCTGCTAAACCCAGGGTTGTGAGTTCAATTCTTGAGGGAGCCACTTAGGAATTTGGGGCAAAATCAGTACTTGGTCCTCCTAGTGAAGGCAGGGGGACTGGACTCAATGACCTTTCAGGATCCCTTCCAGTTCTGTGAGAGAGGTAAATATCCATATTTTTTTTTCACAACTCCCTCTATATTCCACTCAGGAGCCTTAACCAACCATGCTATTGTTCAATCTTCCACAATGCTTTTTTTTTTTTAAACTAAAAAAACAAAATTTCAAAATGATTATTTTATTTCTTTGAGGAAAACGGGTTTAAAATGGTGTAGTAATCACAAAGGCTAAAGTCACACTGATACTAACTGTTGAATTTACATTGGACTTTTATAGGAGAAATTTCTTTAAAAAATAAATGTGAAACATTGGAAACTTCTAATATGATAATAAAACACTAACTCCTTTCCAAATATGTCCTTGCAACATATGTCCTGTGGAACAGGTAAGTTTTTACTAAATATCAATTTGTGAATGAATTCTCCAGTATGGTATAGTATACAAGGACTACTTAATAGGGAATATGGCTAAAATACAATTAATTTCCACACCTAAGGGAATGACATTCATAATTCACAACAGGCTTAATCTCCAGAGAATTTTATGGCTAAATTTGTCTTTAGCAAAACTAACCTGTATAGCATTATTATGCTCTATGACATATACATTGTTTCTGCTGTGTGTGTGTGTGTGTGTGTGTGTGTGTGTGTAATAAAATTATCGTTTATATTGGCATTACATTAGTGTCTCAGGGCCCCAAACAGAGATCAGCACACCGGTATGGTAGGCACCTCACAAATATAGATTGTCAGGTATATTTACGGAGGCCAATGACTTTCCTCTAAATAACGTTAACTTGATATGAACCAGCTCCCATCAACAACATTACTTTGATCTAACAGGTTCCAAACTGGTGGGAGTACCTCCAAACACCAGGGTATGATCATTGAATACATTGCCTAATCAGTTGGCAGCTGCCACGGGGGTGGTGCCAACTATTACGTTCTTAGGCCTGTCTATGAATATACATCACTGGTTGGCTGTTGATTGACTGTTATGATTGACCTATGATTTCTGTGGAGAGTACTTCAAGAAAAAACAACATCTGGTTGGGGTGCTTATTTATTTAAGGAGAATATCTTGGGGAAAACCCCTGGAGTGCTGGCTAACTCTGCATCTGCTAAATCTCTAGTTTTATGTTTGCTAAGGTACCCAAAAGCTATCCGGCACAGATGCCTTAAATCTTTAATTATAGTAATATTATTTAAGTATGTTTCAATTTCCACAGCACTCTTAAAACCATGATCAATATGTAACAATAAATTCAACAGCACCATGTAATATGAGAAAATGTTTCTTGAGCACTTGTGAAGTCAGAGTTGATATGAGTTCAGAAAAGTTTGGTCACCGCAGTATATAAAAGCAAAAGCAGTTGCTTGCATGAGAATTTGTATTTCTAAAGGCACTAAAAGATGTTCTCTGTACACCAGTTTAGGAGACCATCACAGTTGTTTAAAAAAAAAAATTCTGATTCAACAGCCTTTGTTTAGAACCATCTTCTAGAAACACTTATCTGAAGTCTATTGCAGAGGCTAATAGTCTGTTTCATACTGAGACAATTTAAAAGTAAGGTGGCAATCTGGGGAAGGAGACACTGTCAGCCCTATAAAAATTGCTGCCCTCTATTTTGAGGTGAGGCGGGAGGGGAGGAGGGGCTAGTTTAAAACATTGCTGTATAAGCTAAATTTTTAAAATTTAGCACACCCATTTTAAACAAAATCCCATTGGCTATTTCCAAGTTATGGATAAGTAAGGGCAAGATTAAATTGAAAAAAAGTAGAGTGGCTGCATAAAGCAAGGTTTTGTGAGGTTTCCCCAATGGTAGCACTTCTAGCTCCTTTAAGAGCTACATCACTTCAACACTGTGATAGAATGCAATTATTGTGGCAGAATGCAATTGTCTCTCTGTCTTTATTCATTTCCTGGCCTCTTGAGAGACAGACATTACCCCTAAGAAGAAGGGGCCTCTGGAATACCTAGTATTGTTTCCCAGGTTGTTGCATGCTCTTCATATCAGAGCACAGAGATGCAACAGTGAATTACATAAACTATTCATTTTGACTGTGTCTGCTCCACGTGAATATCCACACGATAACTAAAGACCCCAAAGTAATGTTTGGTTATGCACTGAGGAGTCTCTTTTGTTGGACCAAAGTCCCGAAGAACTGTTTAGAAAGAATGTTCCAGAGATATGACCCCCAGCAGCACCAACATCCTTCTGACAAAATTTTCAGGTCAGGTATAGGATTTATTGATGGGAGTGTCCAGGGTTAGTTCCTTTTTCTGGTGCTGAATGAGCACCATCTCAGGAAAAGCACCTTTGATGGAATGGGACACCCATGAAGATTTTACTTCATGCACTTTTAAAAGCTTAAAATAAAATAGATGCATTAAGACCAGCACAAGTAAAAAGCTACCACAGAAACTTTCCAAGAAACAAGTTGCAAACTGTTACTTAAGATAATGAAAGTATGAAATGGGAAATGAAAAATTTAAAAGCAATCTCTAATGCTGTAATTAAAGAAGATATAACTACAGATAAAAAATGGAAACTAGAGGTGAACATCCACTCTAAAAATGAACAGGTTAAAGGAAATCAGGAGAGAGCTGAAAACACGGGTCCTACAACCATCTCATAGTTGTGAGGCCATTTTCAAAATAAAATTTGATCGACTTTTACTGGTTTGCAGTGCACATCAGGTTCCCCAAAATCTGTTCATGGGAAAGTGATGGTCACCCTACCCACTAAGCCACAGTTTTGCCAACTGTTACGATTTTATTGTGAGTCTAGCAAGATTTGATTTTTCTTAAAGCCCCAGCTCTTGGAGTCCTCTGATTATGTGAGAATCTCAACTTTAATTTGAGAAACGAAAGTTTCTAGCTTTCATGATTGAAAGATGATAGAAAAACTTGAAAACATGAGCCCTAGAGGCTCATAAGACAAATAAAAAGCAACCAAAATATGGTTATCTTTCAAGATCTCATAGTTTGGGGTGGGGGGCAACTCATGATTTGTGAATAGCTGGAGTTTGCAATACTGAAACCAAGTGAAAGACTGAGAGTAGCACTATGGTCACACCAGCTGAAATTTGGGGCAGGGAAGAAATGCCTGCCTACTTCCCCTTATATTTGTAGCCAGACACAGCCCCTTACCCCCGTTATTTGCTCTTTTGAGTGCAGTCTGCACAGTTTCCTGTTCTGCTGTTACAAAGCCACAAGCAGCGGAAGCTCCCCAATGATGTTAGATGCTTGCTTAAAGCTGCATTGCTCTATATTACCAATTGTATTCATGCAATTAATGTAAGGAACGAGTGAGATTGTGTGATTGAGTGATAACCAATGGCAAAACAAAGAAGCAAATATCGCCTTTTATGGAACCATGGTATTGTCTTGGTGAAGGTATAAATCTCGAGACTGGCGGCCAGGTGGAGTACCAACAAGAAAATGTAACAGCACGCTAAACTCGGGACCGGACCAACAGCAGTAGAGCTCTCACGCAGATCCGAAGGGACTCTCGGTGCCTAGCGGTCGATCTCTGGGCAGCTGTCGCCTAATCACACTCAGCCACCTGGGAAATTGAAACCAGCATCCTTGTCTGCAGCATGAATGTGTTGTGTGTGTGAGAGTATAATTGCGCAAGTAAGGGATGCCAATAAATCAACCCTCAGTGCTGCTCTAGTTCAACCTTTGTTTGTGGTTATTTCTTGGCTGATTGTCAGGACAGGCAACATTATGCCTATATGCACATGGTGTAAGTAATCCAAGACAGAATTTAGCTCATAGTTCCTGAAGCATTACTGCAAATCACACACACCACCAGCAATTGCAAATATTTCCATTAGCATCTGCCTTTGGAATAGGGCGGTTTTTGTTTTGTTTTTTCAATTCAAATACATTTTTCCTCTCAAGCTCTTATCTGTTTTAAAATTCACAGAAAGTGGATTTTTTCTTCAATATTAACATATCATTTTGCATCACAAAACTGTTTTTGGTAATAGAAGCAAGCAAACCTGGAATGAAATTGAAGGGCAATGAACAAATGCAATCTCATAAAGGTTTGAACTCAAACTGAACATGCACCAGTTAATAAACAGCACTAGCAAAGCTGAGAAGTTTGAGCACCCAGTGCAACTGACAGAAGAGTTAACAGTCCATGAAATTTGTGGATTTAATCAGAGAAACACAGAAGAAACAATCTTATCACATTCCATCTAGTCCCAAAATGCCAGAGCAGATGTATCCATCAGGTCATAATTTCTGACCATAAAACTTCCTAGAATAAAAACCTGAATGTGACCTTCACATATATTGCTGCCCTACAAACCTCTGCTACTCTACAGCTGAAACACATTTAGTTATGACTCAATACCTTATTTACTTCACTGACCACAAGCAGCTTTCAAAAAACATTATGAAGGCTTGAGTTGGTGTCTGTATATGTATTCCTGTGACTAACCTGAAAAATTTTTAATTTTCAAAATCTATATGTATAGGGTTTTAATATCACTAATGTTTGTCAAATTGGATTTTAAGCATCCTAAATCAAACCTGCTAGTGATGCAGTAGTTTGTTATACAGCCTACAGAAGGAATAGCCTATACACGCCTATACAATTTTACAAAAGAATACAATCTTGTTTAAAAAAGCTTGCAATTTACCACTATGTAGAGCATTTTTTAGCAAATAACTGTGATGCAAAATGTTACGTTGCTTAAGTAAAATGTGTAGGTAGCACATTATTATATCATATGAAAATATAACTTCAATTTAAATCCATCCAAAGCTACCAGATATATCCAAGTATACTGCTTTGACATTCACTGTGGGCCTGATTTTGCTACCCTTATTCAGTGGGTCTAGTTATGGATCAGTGTGCTACTTGAATGTGTCTAATGTGTGTACGAGTGAAGCATTAAGACCTACGGACATGGCTCAAATGCAAGAAAGATAATAGGAGCTTCTCCACAATAATCAGCAGGCTTCTCACCCTTAAATGATATTAAACTTTGAGAGTATGAGAGAGTGAAAAAAGATAATAATTAGAGGACATAAGAAAAGATTAGTTTCATCCGGCTGGTTCCTCACACTATTCACTGTCTGTCTACGATTCTTAGCTACAAGTAAGGGTCTAGAGGAAATGTTCAGGTTAATAAAAAAGTGGGAAAACTCTGTACACTCAAATTTACGTTTGAGCTGGAACTTCTGGAAGGTTTGATGAAGGCAGAAGTGTTGGATTTTTTTTTTATGGCATTAGATTCAAAATGCTAGAGCTCTGAGTGGTTTGGACTTCACGGGTTTCTGAAGTTGGCCCTGCTCAGCCTGGCTGTTCAGACAGCTAATCAGCTGTTAATGACACGTCAATGAACATGAATGCCCGCAGAGCCTGCGCATTGACTGCTAATATACAGGTGGGAATGGCAGTATGGACACTGCAGAAACTGTGCTGGTAGGGGAAATGGGACAAGCACAACTACTCATCAGATAGAGACAGTTGAAAAATGTGAATGCCTTTCTGTGGAAAAAAAACACGTGGTTTGGGGAACATTTTCATCCCAAACTGGGACCACACACCAAACACACAGAATTTTCATGGAAAGTTGTTCCTCTGAAAATGTTTATTTCAGGAGAACCAACATGGAATTTTTCATTTTCCTGGATGCCTGCCATGAAAGCTCTTGTCATTGTTACTTGTCAAATTTCCAAAAGCCTTTCAAGCCTGGCTGGCTGAGAGCGAGCCTGGCTGCTCAGCCTACCCCTGCAGCTCTGGGATTTGGAGAGGCAGAGCACCCGGGGCTCTGACTCTTGCGCTTCTAGAGCTGGGAGAGGAGCAGAGAGGCAGAGCACTGGGGCCCTCTGCCTGGCAACCCTCCGGGAAAGCTTATGTCAGTTTCACCGGCAGAAAGTAGACAACCATAACTTCAATTTTTCCAATGGAAAAATTGGGGCAGGGGCAAAACTGAAACCATCTCACAGAAATTTTTCTTTTTCGAAAAGGGTAATAGGTCAGAAAAAAAATTCAGTCCAGTGATTGAAATTTTAACCAGCTATACTCTTTGGGCATCCCGGGAGATCTTCTGCTGAAGAATGCCAACCTCCCCCACTCTTTCTCCAGGTGGGGAAGTTTGGTGGGCAATAATTCCTGAATCTCCCCTGGAATAACAAGGAAGAGTCTCCAGAAGTGGAGACGACAGAATTTCCCCTAAATGGGAATAAACCTAAGTTCCACAAATATGATTCAGGAAAAACATATAAGAGACAAAGGAGATAAAGAAATGGTTAGTGACGAGCCTAATCAGTAAGAAGCCAGGTGTGGAGGAAGATACTGAATACCAACAGCATCAACAGAACAGTGTGAAATTGCCATTGTGTCTCTATCGATGACACTCCAGCTAAGAACCCAGATAAATTCGTATGGTCCTGTACATTGCACACTTGAGTGAACGACACTGTTGTAGTCATGTAGAAAGAAGGGGAGAGGTAACTCTAGTAGGGAAAAATCTGGGAGCTTTTTGAAGGATTAGAGCCCTAGAATGGGGGGGGGAGAGGGGAGACAGGGAAAGAACATTGTAAGGAAGAGAGAAAATTAAAAGCACAGCAGAGATTGATTCCTGAGAGGCAAGAACATGCTCAAAGTACAAGTAAACAAATCTAAGTGACCATTTGAGGGAAAAATCCATTTTCAAAAAGTTTAGAACTTTGTCGATTTTCAGAAAAATTCACTCTTAAGTGTACTTTAGAACTCAGCTCCTTTTAAAGTCCTACCCCACCTCTAGTGCAAATACAATGAAGAAATATCACCATGAACCAAAGTCTCACAGGAAGGAAACCTATTTATACCATCAGCAATCTGGTGTCTTAATTCATTGTATTTGACAGTGCTTAAAATATGAATTTCCATCACAAGAGGACTGGAGATCCATATTCTCTTGCCTTGCTGCTACAGAGATAATAATAGGTGTGGTGCCACAGCATAAAAGGTCATATGCATTATTCTTTCTGGCCTCCTCATGAACACAACATACTTCAGCAACCATAACCAAGGAAAGATGATTATCTTAGTTTATTACTTGTATAAAATAGACAGCGGATAACAAGGTACCAATGTTGTGTTTCTCAGAACCGTATATCCAGAACAAACATTATGATGACACACTTACAGATGTTTAGTTAGACTGCAGTTGGAATAAGCATTCCTATCTTGATAATTTTACATACGGAGTTTCAATCTCACTGTGGGACTGCTTGCACTGAGATAATCCATTGTAACTATTGTCTCTCTCCATTAGAATTTACATCAAAGGGAGAACCTTTCCTTAATTTTAATAAAACCAATTTCATTTCATATTTCAGTGATCTATAATACAGGTGTATTGTACCTAAGGGGACCTCCATTGGACCATTGGTAGAAGGCAACTCACTCACAGTTCATCTGGGATAAAACCACTCAGCTTTGCAGTGCAATGATATCAGAACTGTTAATAAGACCCCCTAAGATACACATGGAAGGAGTCTCAGGGCACCATAATAATATAAGAAAGCATATTCAAAGGATGACTATTTGGTATAGTACAAATGTAGAGTCTGAAATAAATAAGCTTTGTCTATAAAGCTAGATGTAAAACATCTGAGGGCTGATGTGCACATTAGTTATGAGTGCCATGCTAATTAGAAATATTACATGCTGTCCATCAGTGAGTCGCAGAAATGCAAGAGTGTCTTGTCAATGTTTCTGCATGAGAGTGTCTTGTTTTGTAAGAGCTTTAAACCAGTCATGTTTTATTCCAAACCCCAAATCTGCTAAGAAGATTCACTATTTAGTGAACTAGGGCCATGTTTTGAGCAAAATGAGGTCAATTGAAGGTTGTTATGGACCTAGGGTTATCAACATGTAGGGCAATTTACAGAACATGAATACAAAGGCTGTAATCCTTGTTGTTTTTACATTCTAACTCAAAGAAGTCAAAAGTATGAGAAAGTGTTGCATTAACCAAGGTTAGGCAAACTTCAGGGAATTGAGCTTAGCATCGCTTTGAATTTTGGGGTTCATTAAAACCAGAAAATGCAGGGAGCCCAGATTCCCACTCTGTTAAACTAACACTGATGTGAATCTGATGTAATAACTAGAATGAAGTCACACTGGTGTAAAACTGGTGGAATAGAAGGAAAAACTAAGCCCAAACCCCATAGGCAACAAAGCCAGACTTTTGTGCAGATCTGCTGTGGTTTTTACAAGCAGATACAGCAGCAGTGTAAACAGAATATACATAGCATTTTGGGCTTGATATATATCTATCATATACATACACACACACACACACACACACACACATACACACACACACACACACACGGATATATCTGTGTACGTTTTACAGTCAGTGTAGTCTCAGACTTTCTTCAAAGGAAAGACTCATGAATGATGTGGCAAGAGGTCCTATCCGTACACTGAGCATGGTGGAAGAAATTTTTATTAAAAAAAAACTGGGCAAAAGAGGGATGTATATGTGGGAAAGGGAAGTCAGATAAACCAGATGCAGAGAAAGCCTTTAGTAAAGTGATGATGTGCAATTAAAACTAGTTAAGTAGAGATGCATCAATTGTTCAATATGATTTAACCTTGAGTTAAAAAAAGAATCGTAGACTGGTAGCTCAAGCAGGTTTCTAGTACTATTGATACTGAAGGAATGGAACTTGAAAAATGTTCACAGAGCTACAAACAACCATTAACCCTTGTCTCTCCCCCCTTCCCCCCAGTTACCATACCCCAACAAACAAAATATGGGCAGTTTAAGTCCGACAATTATAGATAAATTAGTCTCTGTTAGCAGAATAGACCTTTCTGTTTGGCTGCTTCCAATCACAGATTTACAGAAAATAGGTTTCTTATTAGCAAATGTTTTCTTGAGAGTGATCTCAATGTTATAGACATTATCCCACCCACATGATTACTTAAAGATTATTTCATTTTAGTTCACATCTACTCCTCTCAGATTTCAAATTTAAAACAGAGACATTTTCCAAGAGTGAAAAACACAATTGCTGTACGAAAGTGAGCAATTCAGCATCAAACCATAAGTAATTAACTGTTTATTTTGACACACACAACTTTTAGGCATTCATGCTTTTTTAATGTAAGAGTTTATAAGCTCTTCAACAGTCACAGAGCTTAAAAAAATATTTCCATGAAATCTGTCATCCTGATGTTATGGTTGATGGTGTTTATTGTCAGATATAAGTAAGCATCATCAACTAGTTGTATCCATCCTGAACCTATGACAGCACAGTTTACATGCTGACAATGCAAATGCAACAGTGACCTGGAAAAAGCTGACCTCCTCACACTAAGCTGAATTTGAACGCACCTATCTTCAGTTTTCGTTTCAATTTTTTCTCAGATTTCAATCCACAATATTTTCAAAATATAATAGCTCAGTCTTGTTCAAAGCATACTAATACTGCTACCTACATGGTTTCTGACCACTCCCTGCAAAATGTAGTAAAAGGCCAAAATTGCTGAATTTTAGTGAGGTTGCTGGTGAAAAACATCAGGTAATACCAGTAATCTTTTACTGACATGATCTTGATTTTACCCATTGAAGTCAATGGGAGTTTTGCCACTAATTTTAATAGAAGCAGTACCAGTAGTGGATTAATTGTTGGCAAATTAACTACTGTACGTAGCAAATTCCACATACCGTACTTCCTGTTTTACTATGTAGTAACTAACAAGAATATAGAAAATCAACATACATTCATTTCTGTCTTCCAAACAAAATTATGTAGTAAATTACTTTTATACTTGTACTACTAAATTGTATTTTTCCTAGCATATGCAGTAGTGTAAATATAATATGCAGCAAGGGTATAGTTACTAAATTATATAATTAAGAGTCTCTACAATAAACATATGCTCTGCATTTCAAGAATGAGTTATCTTGTTTCTTGCTCTAACATAAGAAATAAATGCTCATGAAATATAAGTTTATAGTTAGAAGCTCTTCACATAGGTGCCTTATCAGCCAACATTTTCGGTCACACCAATGACTTATTAATCCTGTTCCAAAAGACTTGAAAATGTTGAAGTCTGGTACCAATTATGTGTGTCATCTTAGCCTACTAGCAACACACTCATTTTTTATTGAAGCATATGAGACCAACAAAGAATGGCAGAAATGGATTATTATATTTCATACAGGTTACTTTCTTGACTTGAAGGTTATCTCCAAATCCTTGTATAAAATAGGTAACTTTAGTCTACAAAGCCTCAAGAGGTTATACTCAAAACAACTTACATTTTTGATACTGAGTAGGTAAAAGTATTTGAGTGAAATAAAATCAACGGGCAGTATTAAGAGGTCATGAAAGAAGGCACTTCTGCTTGGCTGTACACTAAAATCATCTAGCACAACTCAAGAGGAGATATTTAAGACACACTGTGCCAAACTCCTCTCTACCTTCTCTCCAAGAAATCTTGCTAACAAACATGACTCAAACCAAGATTTGCTGCTTCATATCACAGTAAGTTTTTTTCATATTCCATATTCAGTTATTTTCCAGAACAAACCATATCAGTATTATTCCTATTCAAAGTGAATTTCCATGCAATGCTATTGTACAGCATCATTCCTTTTAAAAAAGAAAAGCACCCAACACAGAAATACCAGCATCCCACAAGTTCTGCAGAAAGGCAGGAGGTGGACACACTTACAATTGACTATTAAGGCACTTTGTATATAGGCTTTTATATCCACATGGAAACAATACCAGAAAATCTTAAATTTAGATATCCTACCTTCTTGAACTGCCTGAAATGGGTTGTTGCCATCCACAAATGTCACAGAACATGTGATTTTCTCTGTCTGTAAGATTTCATCATTCTGGTTGAGGTCAGCAACTGCCATACGAAACACCTCCTCATCCTTTTTGGCAGATTCATCAAAAATCGCCCCTGGAAAAAATAAACAAACATTCCTCTTTCATGCTGACTTGACAAGTTTTACAATTTAAAGACATCCCTTCACCCAGCAAAATAGTGCAGCCACCTGTAAGATAAATAATTGCAGGATTCTAACTTAACTATTTAACAATGTATAACAACTGTACAAAGTTTAGGACAGAAAATAAAGATAATCACTGGAGCCAACTAGAGAAACTGGGAGAATTTAAGTAGGTACAATATAAACTACCCACACTGTAATTTGCCAAGGAAAATGAGACACTCTGGAATATATTTTATGATCGTAACTGGCCAAGACGTCAGTTTTACATCTCATCCAAATGACAGTTAAGGAACTTAAAGTTAATGTAATCAAGGTTGGATACTAAGAATAAGCCTAGAATTGTAACAGCACTTCTGTAACAAGGTCTGACAATCCTTTGGAAAATGGGCTAGCCAGGACAATCAGCATAAGCAAACGTCCTTGGTGTAAATCAAAGCTCCACTTTCTATCAGATTTGCAAAACAGTTACACCCAGTATGTCCCTCGGCCCACGCTGCTTCCAGCAGCTCCCATTGTCCTGGAGCAGCAAACCGCAGCCAGTGGGAGCCGTGATCGGCCGAACCCGCGGACACGGCAGGTAAACAAACCGGCCCGGCCCGCCAGGGGCTTTCCCTAAACAAGTGGCGTCCCAAGTTTGGGAAACACTGGTATAGTGGAACTGTAGTCATCCAGAGAAGCAGGGATTCAGCACCTCTGAAAGTCAGGCCACTTGATTTCAGAACCTAATCATAAATTTAGGAGCATAATTTTGGGCGTTTGAGTAATTGAGCAGAGCATTGCTTGTAAACCAATAGAGATGCACTGTCACTAGACATGAAACATTTCTCTTCCATTATTCTATTATCCCACTGCTCCATACTACTTTCACTTTGAGTCCCAGCTGGGGGATCCAAGACCATAATGACTACTGAGGTGAGTTTCCATCTCCTTGGCTCTCTGTGTGGGGCAGAAGAATGACCCCCTTGACTCTAAGTAACAATAAATGAGAAGCCTGATCTACATGACAAAGTACTCATTGATTACGTCTTCTAACTGAAAAATCAATTAAGTTTCAATTCTGTAACTCAAGGGACAATATCAGTTTGTGTGTGGTTTTGTTATTTTCTTTTTCAGACACCTAACTTTTAAAAATAATCAATGTCGGTAGAGCACTGCAAATACTGGGCCAAATAATTTGGCCAAATAATTTGGCCCAACTCTCTACATCCTCTCTTCAGCTCCTGCAGCACAAAGGGAGTGGAAATCCTCCATAGGGATTCGCCTACTATGGGGGAGTCTCCAGCAGATGTGGAACTAACATGTCTTCTTTCATGAGACCCCACAGGTTTAAGGCGGAGGGTGTGTGTGTGTCTGGAGCACTGTGCACTTCACCAATCCCCAGCACGAGTATGGTTGCTTGAAGACTTTAGCTGGCTCACACATGTTACAGCTGGGGCCCTCTAACTTCAAACAAATCCACAGCAGAGAACCCAGGTAATGAGGCAGTTGCAACTGGCTCCCTGGTGGCCTTCCCCCATTCCTGTACCACATGAATCTCAGTGTCTGAGACAGTTTTTCTTAAATTATTTCAATATGGGTTTTTGTTCATTTGTTTCAATTTAAGGGATTTTTCTGCCTTCCCCTCCCCCCCCATGATGTTAATAAGGAACAATAGATGGACCAGAGGACACCTGCCCCAAATCCCTAGCTCATAAGAAAGAGAAAATGACTATCAGCAAAATGGTAAAACTGCCTCCTCCGCTCCCCCCCCCCCCACACAGAGTGCTGTTAAAATGTATGAAGTAAACATCTTGGGGAGACAACAAATATATAATGTAATTCCTCAACAAGCTGGATTTCTAAAATTTAAGTAAATGTTCTGTATTTTGTCAGTACAGCATAAGAAAGTCAACTAACATCAAGCTCTCATTCGATGCAGTCAGACACATAGGTGAAATTAAAACAAATATACTGGGAAAATTTATTTACCTATTATACACATACATATATACTCAGTGTTCAATTCTGATTTAAACTGAGACCAGAAATGATTCCACTGAAACTACTAAAGTTATACTGGTGTACAACTGCCGCAAGTAAGAGTCACATCAAGCCCAGTGTCTTTCCGTTGTTCAATTGGTTTTTGTGGAAGTTTGTTTTTAATACAGAAGGGTTGACTTTTTTGGGGGCTGGGGGGACACGGACAAACTGATCTTTGGCTCGCTTCTGTGTTTAAATTAACATGACTAAGCCCAAATCCATCAAGTGGTGACTGACTATCCATGATAGATAGATAGATAGATAGATAGATAGATAGATAGATAGATAGATAGATAGATAGATAGATAGATTCTAAACTTGTTAACAAAATATTCTGAAAAGAAAAGCTTGCTGGTATCTCAAAAACAAACAAACCTTCTCATTCCGTCACTAGTAACATCCAATTTTAATTTTACTGGCTAAAAAGAAAATTGCAAAATGAGTAAATACTCAGTCTGTGCCTAATCAGATTACAGTAGGTTTTTATAATTTAAAAAGCATTCTTTTCTGGTGAAGCCATCTTCTTCTGTGAAAAATCTTGGCAGCTTTATCCAGCAATCTGCTGGACTTTCACAAATGAATTGTGCCTTACTCATGTTTAGGCAATTAGAATGGTACCCCTTTTTAATGGGCCTATTCACTTAATTAAATGAAAGATTAAGACGCTGCAGAAAATGGAATGGTTTTCCACCATGTTTCCACATCTAGGGCCTGAACCAGTGAGGCACTTAAGCATAAACCTAACTTTGAGCATGTGAAGTCTCACTAAAGTCAAGACTAGGGTGACCAGATGTCCCGATTTTATAGGGACAGTCCTGATTTTTCGGTCTTTTTCTTATATAGGCTCCTATTACCTCTGACCCCCATCCTGATTTTTCATACTTGCTGTCTGGTCACCCTAGTCAAGACTTAAAATAAGGCACATTATTAAAAACTTTGCTGAATGAGAGACTTACTGTGTTGCCACCTGATCTGACCATAACACAAATTATCTCTGCTCAATGTCGAAGGCATATCATAAAATACGGTGTAAAATTCTGTTCTCATTACACCTAGGTAATCCACTGTTTTGAGTGGGTTACACGGATGTGAGGGCAAATTATGACCCAGAGATGGTAAGACATTTGAGTGACCTATTACATCAGGTCATCTAATCAATCTCTGCTGGTAAAAATATGGTTCCCTACCATGAGTCTTCCTGTGCTTTTGTCCAGTCTAACTTTAAATGTTTCAAGCAAGGAAGTGAAGAGAGAATTTACAGGCTTTCCAATATGTCAAAATGCTACAGGCAACATCTAAAATAAAACAAAGTAAAAAAACGCAGTAAAAAGAGCAAGCGAAGTCTCTGCATTCTGCTGGGTAAAGCAAGGTGGAGTAAAACAATCATAGAGCCCTGCCTGTTTCCAAAGTCTGTTATTTGTCATAAATGATTTGACGAGAAGAGGGTGTTCCACTCCATTACATTTTGTTCTAGAGTCTGCTATCCTGCCTTGGCAAAGTGGCTTGACAGGTTGACAAAGACAATAAAGACTCAGCTTGTTACGTTGTAAGCTCTCCTGAATAGATTTACATGCAATAAGAGCTGGTGCTGGAGGTCCTGTATGTCAAACTCATTAATTATAAAGCAATAACGGATTAAATTCCTCATGCACAGAAATGTATGCTTCAACATAGGAGGATGACACTTTCGTATAAAAGTGAATGTCTTTGGCTTGTCTTTTGAGAAACCTTAGTTTTATTAAGTTTAGAGATTGTGCAAAGTCAATTCATTGGTCACAATGGGCAGTAGAGACCTGAAGAGCTCTTCAGTATTTATAAATTATCCTCTCTCCTATCATTTACAATGCTGTTAGCCACACGTGGTTTTTCCCTTTAATTCTATAGCTGCACTGTGTATATATATATACATATATGTTAGCATCAATGGGAATTATGCTCACATTTGGAAAGGTGAATAGCCTCTCAAGTTTTCATAGATGAGATATCTTTCCCTTTATGTAAATGAGCATGCTCACCACCACACACATGAATACTTTCCAAATACAGCTAATTCATTTCCAGATCATGCAGACAGGCATTTCTGGTCAAATGCTAATTGCTCTTCACCTTTTTCTAACTTGTTTTTAACACAATGAAAGAATCCAATGTCACATTCTTCAGTTCAGGTTCACTAACCTCCTTGTAAAAAAGGCCAGAATTCGATAGTTTCTTTTTGGATGAAGGGCTTGGATGGGGAAGAAGAAAGAGAAATGTAGTTCTATTTGAGTTGTATTTGCTTAGATAGGATTTACTGCAGAATTAATAGTATATTAAAAATAAACATGCAATCTACACATTTTTACAGAGCACTTTGTTTTAACATTAATTAAATGTACAAAAAAGGTACTTGTGGGCAAAGCCTCATCAATTCGTATAGGAAAGGTCTGATTCTCCATTGCTCTGCACCTGTGCAGTCATTTACAAGAGCGCAAAATTGTGTAAAATGCTACTAAATCCAAACAGTAGCAATCTACATATATGCTGCATTTACTTTGCCCTGGCTTAATTGATTAAACAAGGTGTGGAGCAACAGAAAACCTGGCAATGCAATTCACAAAACAGAACACTAATGATAATTACGGACCTCTGAAGATGCTTTGGGACATTTTTAATTATACATAAACAATCAGTGTATATATAGGTTATATTCCTTTCACAACATAAAAATCAAGGTAGTATAGATATTGTTTCATACATTTATTACTCACCTTGTTATATTTTACTGTTTCAATGGTGATTAACAGGAGTTGTCATAGCATTACATATGTCGTATAATAAATTACCGGATAAGTGTTAGTAGCCCTTCGTTTTTCCATTATGTCCCTAACTATCAAATTGGTACTTAGCTGGTAAAAAGGGGTGGTTTCCATATTAATGTCCCATATAGAAAGGTACTGCACTGATAATAAGCCTACTGAATGTTATTAATTTTCCTGAAAAGGAACATATTAAAAAGTAGCCTTACATGCATTAATAACCTGCTTATAAGCTGCTTTGTAACCAGGGCTCATCCATGATAGTATTTCATCACCCTTTATTAGCTCCTGCTTTGAATGCTAGAACATCTCATAGGACAAACAGAGAATGGTAGACTCATAGAAATGTATGGCTGGAAGGGACCTCAAGAAGTCCAGCCCCCTTCACTGAGGCAGGATCAAGTAAACCTAGACCTATCCCTTACAGGTGTTTGTCTATCCTGTTCTTAAAAAACAAAAAAAACAAAAACAAAAAAACCCTTCAGTGAGAGGGATTCCACAACTCCCTTGGAAGACCATTCCAGTGGTAGGTAACTGCCCTTATAACTAAAATAGTAACCTAAAATACCCCTTTCTGCAGATTAAGTCCACTACTTCTTGTCTTACCTTTAGTGGATATGGAGAACAAATTGGTCCCCGTCCTCCTTATAAACAGCACTTAACATATTTGAATATTGTTATCAAGTCCCCACCCAACCCTTAATCATCTTTTTTCCAAGAATAAACATGCCCTGGGTTTTTTTAAACCTCATAGGTCAGGTTTTCTAAACTTTTTATCATTGTTGCTCTCCTCTGGACTCTCTCCAATTTGTCCACATCTTTCCTAAAGTGTGGTGTACAGATTTGGACACAGTGCTCCAGCGGAACCCTCGCAATTGTCCTGCTAAACTCAACAATGGCCTCCCATGTCTCACATACAACATTCCTGTTAATACACCCCAGAATGATATCAGTCTTTTTTTTTGCAACTGCATCACATTGATGACTCATTCAATTTGTGATCCACTACAACCCCCAAATCCTCTTCAGCAGTACTACCACCTAGCCAGTTATACTCCATTTTGTAGTTGTGCATTTGATTTTCCTGCCTTCAGATCAGTTTTCCAATTTGTCATGGTCATTTTGAATTCTAATCCTGTCCTCCAAACTGCTTGTAACCCTTCCCAGCTTGCTGTCAACTGCACATTTTATAAGCACACTCTCCACTCCATTACTGAAGTCATTAATGAAAATACTAACTAGTACCAGATCCAGGACTTACCCCTGCATGACTGCACTAGATATGCACTCCCAGTATGACAGATAGCCACCGATAAGTACCCTGAGTACAGTGTTTCAGCCAATTGTGCTCACACCTTATAGTAATGTCATCTAGACCATGTTTTTTTTTAAGTTTGCTTACAAGAATGTCTTATGTTAAAAGTCTAACTAAAAACAAGATCTCTCACCTCTACTGGTTCCTACATATCCACTAGGCCAGTAACCCTGTCAAAGGAAATTAGGTTGGTCTGGAATGATTTGTTCTTAACAAATCCATGCCGGCTATTCCTTATAACTAGGGGGTCTCTTTAAATAGTGGAGAAATCACACATTTTTCACAGGTTGGTCACAGTATAAATAGCAAATTTCATGGATGTCCACAAATGTGTGATTTCTCTGCAGCCTTTCTCAAACTGGGGCCCCCAACCCAAAGGGGGGTCACGAGCCTATTGTAGGGGGGTCATGATATTGCAACCCTTATTTCTGTGCTACTGCTGGCAGTGACACTGCCTTCAGAGGTGGGCACCCAGCCAGCAGCCACCACTTTCCGCTCTGTCCTCAGAGCTGGGCAGCCGAAGACCAGGTTTCATGTGGGGGGGAGACCCGGGAGATGTGATTTTCATGGCCATGAATTTGTAGATCTCCTATTTATAACCCTATTATCTTTTAGGTGCTTACAAATTGATGGTTTAATAATTTGTTCCAGTATCTTTCCGGGTATTGAAGTTAGGCTGATGCATCTATAATACCCCAAGGCCTCTTTGTTCCCCTTTTTAACAACAGGTACTATGTTTTCCCTTCTCTTGTCCTCTGAGACCTCACCTGTCCGCCATGATATCTCAAAGTTAATAGCTAACAGTTCCATGATTGCTTCAGCTAGTTTGTTACATACCCTAGGGTGCTTTTCATTAGGCCCTGCCACCTTGTATAAATCAAACTTATCTAAACACTCCTTAATCTGTTCTTTCCCTATTTGGACTTGCATTCCTTTCCCCTTTGTTGTTAATATTAAATGTGTTGAGGGTCTGGTCACAATTTACCTTTTTACTGAAGACTTAAATAAAATAGGCATTAACCTCTCAGTCTTCTTGATGTCATCAGTTATTAGTTCTCCTTCTCCACTAAGCAGAGGATTCACTACTGATAATAGATCCGTACATTATTATCTCATGTGGTTGGAAGTGGAAAGAGGGGCGTTGTTGAATCGCTGCTTCATGACACAGCAACTTCAAGAACATTTTTCTTCTTTGCCAGCTAAGTGTAATTGAGATTACAAATGTTAGAGATGTTAACTTTGTGTACACACATGTGTATCTACACATAGCCCAAGCTTAGTAGCATCACAAAGACTATGAGGTGAGGCATGAGTCTTTTCTTCCACTCAATACATGACATGTATAACACTATTAATGGGAAATGGAGTTATATATGCTCTTTTAAAAATGGGGAAGAAACCCAACCATCAGAATAGATGGCTTCTCTTACAGTTTTGCTTTACTTGCTACTACATCTTAAATTATGGCAAAGTCTTGAAGTTTCAGCTGCTTTAATCATTTAAAAGTGCAATTGAAACCTACCTCCCTGCACTGACATACCAGTCTTGATGCTTGAATGCCAACTGGATGATTTAAAACCATTTGATAACGTTTACCATACTAGCAAGTTATCTCTAAAGTGTGTGTGTGTGTGTGTATGTGTGTGTGTAAAACACACACAATATTAATGGGCCTTTTTAAATACAAGTAGATTTCGCACTATTAAATGAAAAAAAGACCTGATCTGGAGATTATAGAAATGAAAAGGAGCAGCTCAGGTTGTTGTGGTGTGGATTATTTTTGTTTTTCCAAGGATATTTGTAGCCCTTTTTCTTGGGAAGATAACCTTGAAAATAACCGATACTAAGCATAATGGTGTGATCATTATGGAAAGGAACCAACTTTTGGGGGGCAGGGAAAAGAGCGGTGAAAAATTGTTTTGCATGCCTGCCAAAAAATGCTAAGGCTGACTCTGAAATTAATCCTTTACTCAAAGCGGCTTTTGTCAGAGCAGCTTTTTATTCTGCTGGAAACAGAGGCATTCAGAAAAATCAGTATACACTCCCCCGCACACTTCCAATGGTAAAAGGAGAACCATAGAAATTGGATCTAATGATCATGTAGTCCATCTCTCTGTTAAAGCAGGATTGTCCTGTGCCATGTATTTTCCAGTCCAGTTTAAAATTAACACAGTAACTGGTTTTCATTTCCTGAAATAAACTAATGCTTGCATCAAACTCACGGCCTCCCTAAGAGTTACTGAATATTCAGGAGGTTCATAAATTAGAATCCTTTGCCCACTTACTCTCCTCACAATTTTACAACTACATAAACATTCAGTACATGTATATACCCTTCTTAAAAAATGTTAAATCTAAATACAAATATAGGTGTCTCTCTCTCTCACACACACACACACACACGATAACAAGCCCTAAACAATTGGTACCCAAACTGAACATATTGAATGCATCCAAATTATATAAAACAATTAATTCAGAAATAAATCTGTTGGTTTCCCTTCCTCTCTCCCATTGACATGCATATACAGGTGAATACTAATTTTCTCTACTGGAAAATTACTGAGAATGTCTAGGTGAATATTTCCCCCCCTATTAAAGTACAAAAGGTTATTTCCAGCAGTTTTTCAAAAAGTTTGATTAAAAAAATCCTGGATGCTTACACAATTACATAAAAACTACATTGCATGGTACAAAAAAAACTGACATTTCCATAAAGTTTAAAATTATAGCCATCAGCCCAATCAAGGAGAAGACAACCATCTCTCAGATATGCATTGCTGGCAGGTTTCCACTAGCTAATTCTTTATTTGTCTTGCAACACTGATGCTGTTGCACTGGTGTTACCAACGATAACAGTAAACCAAATGTAGCCATTTTTACCACCGCAGCATCTAATGCTGCTCTAAGCACCAGATCTACAAACCAATTACGTCAATGCCATCAGCCCGGAGGGCTTGGATACCACGGTGATGGATACAGTATAGGTACAAAAATAGCATACAATCCCACATTCTTTAAAACTCATATCCTGCCCTGTTCCTTTAACATTCATAAAAATTGCAAAAGCAGAAAAGAGCCCTGCTTTTCATTCCACGGTTGCCCCATCTGCCTGTGAGATTACAGAAATACATGCATGGCCCAAGTGGCCAACTTTTCAATGGTTTCTTCCAATCATTTTCTGATAGTGTTTACATCCAGGATATGCCATAAGAAACAGAATATGAACAGAACAGATTGCATTTGTTCAACACCATTCACCACAAAGTCCCACATCTGGCAAAAAGGCTTTTCTCCCTGCAACTCTCCAGTGTATTCTGTCTTTACAATTTGTTTTTAAATGACTCTGCAGCTCTCCAGTAATTTAAAGCACTTAAAATGATAATGCTGTCATCTGAAGAGTACATTTCTCTACTGTACGTTTCCCAGAGTCTCGGTGAACGTAAGTGAAATGCAGTCAGGTTCAGCTCAAGAGCAGTTTCCTGGACATAATGTATAGTAGGTCTGTAATATAAAACTAATTTCAAAAATTGTAGTATAGAATCTCAGTGAGCGAGAAACAGCAGCTGTTCCTTTTGTTGGCTTAGTTTTAGGACTCCTACACCTTTTTAAAGGTAAACTACTAAGGTAAGAACTAGATGGTAGTTGAACTGTTTCACATTAATTTTGGATGCCCCCCAAATCTCTACATCAAGTATTTCCTTATATGCCCCTGTCATTTTTTCCCTCTCAGACACAGCTGCCTCTGTTTCCCAGCTGAAGCTGACAGTTTCAATATGCTTTAAAACACTATGTTACTCTGGCACCCACCTGAACTAAGCCTTTTCACAATATTGCCTTCTTACAATTCTGACCACACTAAAGTCAATAAATAGATTGGGATTCTGAAAAAAGAGAGATCCCCTCACCCTGAACAACAGTTCTAGCTGTCCTTTCTTCTGCAAAGACATTCTCCTGAAATGGCCAAATGAATTAGAGGCTTCCTCATAGGGAACACTTCCCATCTTGCTGGTACCCCTCCAATTCAGCAATATGGGAAGGGCAGTGTGTTTATGATCCCCAGGGTGAGAACCCATGATTTACACTACCACTTTCTAAAGGAACGTCTATTTCTTAAGTGAGTCTGTAAATGAAACTATTTCAATATGGAGATATAATAATGTCCATCATTAAATGACCAAGTAACAACATAAAAATGAATGGAACTAGGAAACAAGACCAAAGGTCCAGCTGTTTAAAGTAATAAAACCAAAAAGCAAGCATGCCAGAGATGGGAACTCCTGCCAGCATTATAATAAGATTAGCCTTGGGGGAGAAAGGAAACGGCTTCCCCTCTGCAATTTGCCCCCTCCTCCATGCAAGAAGAAAAATCATCAGAAGAAAAATTGATGCATCTGTGATCGTAGGGCTTTGAATGGCCTCTATACCAAACCCTAAATTGTCCAAATTCACTACAAAGTCTGCCCAGTTTCAAACATTTGGTGAACCTATCTTGTAAGGAAACCCAGAAATGAGCATCTTATTTCAGGTTTTACTTTATGAGGACACATGGCATTTCCACAGAGCCTCATGAAGGTGAGCATTATTATCCCCATTTTACAGATTACAAAGTTAAACAACTGAGACAGGTTTAATGACTTGCTCAGACATCATGCAAATCAGTGACAGAATCAGAAATAAAACTCTGGTCTCCTGACTCCTTCTGAATATTTAATATCAATAGAGTTATAATGTTTGGCAGAGTCAAAGGTAAAAGAAAGCTAAATAACTCACTCTAAATTCCCTGTTTTGATTATTTTTATATTATTTAATAAATGCAATCTTGGGATTCATAATGATACTAATTACAAGTGCTTTGCCTTTACAGAGTCCCTTTTATCTGATGATCTCGTATGAAGTGCTATATAATTAAGATGTTTTATAAAATAAAACCAGATAGTTCTGTATGTTTTTTCTTTAAGATTCCCCTAACATCAATGCATTTGATGTTTACTGAACCTGCTAATATTTATTTTAAAAGATAACTGTAGCAATACTAGAAACATGAAAAATCAAAGCAAAAGAGACAATGCAAAAAAAAAAAAAAAGAGTAGAAAGTGAAGTGAACTTTTCCATACTTAAGTTCTCCTGTTGTAACATAGGGCATAAAGATTGGAGAATGAAAAAAACACACTGGACCTGGAAGTGCTAATTATGGAGCCGTAAAAATCATTTACAACATTATAAAAGCGTGATATTACTGCCATCACTGATCAATAGAGATATGTGATTGCACTTTGGCAAGCCAGCGAAAGCCTGACAAGAGCTTCTTTGGCGGCTCCATCAATTGTAGTAAGGAGAATTTTCTTAATTTTTTTTCTTAATTTGCAAAAAGAAAAAAACCTACATACACATAAATTCAACAGTCATAAAAATAGATTTTTCACTGAAGTGCTTATGCGGACAAAAATTGCCCACAAATGATTACCTTTTTATGACTGACATAGTGGAAGCAGCTCAGGATTTGTTTTCTTCACCTCAGCAGCATGTACATTTTATTTTCCTCACACATTTGATTAAAACCCAAGTGACAAGTGCATGGCGTAACCCATATGGTAAGCAAGCACTCATATTATCGTTATCTTTTTATTAGTAGTAATTCTCCAAGCTCACTAGCCTAGGGCAAGATTTTTTTATATATATAAATGTGTTAAATTTTGAGAAATCAAAGCAAGTTATCAAGCTAGGAAATATGAGTACTAATTGAAAATGCAATGTAAGGAGGATTTTAGCATGTACAAGCATACATTCAGTTCTACAGCCCGAGATTTGTCCTCCTTTACACCTACACAACTTCTGTTCAATGTATAGTGCAATTTACGGCACCATCTTGACTCTAAGTGCAAGAAGATAAAATGAGAACCTGTGTGAGAGATTCATTCATGATCTCTCCTAGAAGGAATTGATCCAAAGCCTATTCAAGTGATAGAATCATAGAATATCAGGGTTGGAAGGGACCTCAGGAGGTCATTTAGTCCAACCCCCTGCTCAAAGCAGGACCAATCCCCAACTAAATCATCCCAGCCAGGACTTTATCAAGCCTGACCTTAAAAACCTCTAAGGAAGGAGATTCCACCACCTCCCTAGGTAACCCATTCCAGTGCTTCACCACCCTCCTAGTGAAAAAGTTTTTCCTAATATCCAACCTAAACCTCCCCCACTGCAACTTGAGACCATTACTCTTTGTTCTGTCATCTGGTACCACTGAGAACAGTCTAGATCCATCCTCTTTGGAACCCCCCCCCCTTCAGGTAGTTGAAAGCAGCTATCAAATCCCGCCCTCATTCTTCTCTTCTGCAGACTAAACATTCTTTCCATTCACTTTTATGGGCTTTGAATCAGGCCTCATAATATTTACATGCTACCATGGTGCTGAGCAACATCCGCTCCCTTTGCCTTCCTTAGGGGATGACAGTGGCCAGATCTTGAAGGATTTGGCTGCAAATTTGAGAAGTTTATCAGCAGCTTCTGTAGTTTTTGATTAAAGGCAGCCATTATTACTAATTGGTTACTAATTAGTAATAATTGACATTAATATACTGCAGCAACATTTATGTGGAAGCATTGCTAATTATTTTACAAGATACAAGTGAGTCCATGAGTTGATGTCTCTCCCAACCTGCTGTAAAGTACTCAACGTTAGTACCAGAAGTCACAAGCCACCCATTATTAACAACTAATTCAACATAAAACAGCTAAGTTCCTCTGAAGCCTTCTCCCAAAGTTTGGCTGCTCCTAAGATTCCTCCTTTATGACTGTTCAGTCCACCACCTACATATTACATCATATCTCTCTCAGACCAAGGTCCCGGTCAGGGCGTACTCCAAAGCCATTTTTCTCATTTTACTCCATCCAGGCTTGAGATTGCTAGCAGGTGTCATACAGCAGAGCCAGCTTCCGTTCCTATCTCCAAGACACATTATTAAACTCATCCTGTGTTGCCCTAATGCAGCGTTTGTCCATCCCATCACAGTGCCCAATCCAAGGTGCTGATCATCCCCAATTTCCAATGAAGTCACTGGGAGTTGCACTTGCTCAACACTTTGTAGGGCCTCTCAACGTGTTGCAGTCACAGGCCCAGTATTGCCGATCATTCCATACACATTTCAAATGCACCCACTTGTGGGTTGACACTTACAAACTCTTAACAGTGTAGAGCAACCCCACACACACAGCAAGTTGAGGCAGGAAGTGAAGAATATTGTAAACGCATCTTTCAAACTGCAGAGGGAATTCAAGTAGCTGGAATGTAATTACTAGAGTTGGAAACAAGCCAGAGCACTGGATTAACATTTTTTATGGAAAAGTATCATAAGGTATTAAATGGCCACAAGAACTAAGAACTTTCCTCTTACAACTGATCTGAAAGATAGTACCTTCACTCAGACAATGCCCACACTGACACACTGGGATGTTGGCTTAATAGAAACTGCAATGGAAGAGTAACACCTAATTAATCATCAAATGCTTCTTGTAGCACTACCCACTTTCCTTGGAGGTCTCGCAGCTATGTATTAATGGGTTTAGACTCCAAACTGATGGGACAATTGTACAAGATGGTATAGCTGCAGGTCCTGATAAATCCCCTCATTAGAGCATCTCATCTGTCTTTCACTTTCACTGGGACCAAAGGAGTTACTATATGTATATATACAAACACACATTTTATTTTTTTAAATTCTTCATAGTCCAACAAGAAAGAAAGAAAGTTTTGACTTAGAGTAGGTAATAGCTAAACAGTCCAAAGAGGGAAAGGCCAGGCAGTAGGCAGCTGAGGCTGAAATGCTGGGAAGGTCTAATGATTTTCTTACCCAACCTACCCAAACCATCGATTTCTACAAGGTGGTACTTCTGTAATTCATGTAAAAGTTTTGCAGCTCCTCACCCCACTCATTAGATTTAGGATGCATGCTCTGCAGATTTGTATTGATAGGTAAGGAACATTTACTTTTAACATCAAAACTCCAGGAGGAGAAAAGGGCAAACTAGATTGCTTGGGAACTGAAACTGGAACAAACCACCATCTGATAGGAGTGGTGTGTTTCATGTACCACATGCTGGGTATGTAACATAAGATGACTCCCTGCCTATAAAACTTAACTGGCTATTTTTTAAGAGAACTATTTTCGGAGCTGCTGCAACTGCAATTAACATTCAGACCATGTGCATACAGACTGGCTTCCTGGTGCCTCCTCCAAACTTGTGCCTCCTGCAACCTGTGCTCCTCCCTCCAAGTTCTGTTCAGGTTTCTATGCTATCCACTTGTGCTCAGATCTTCAGGTTTAAAATGAATAGCTCATGTTGATATTTACACTGTCATGAACAAAGCTCAACAGATATTCTGGCTTTTTCTCCCCGTTTACAAACAGAACCAACAGGGAACAGAGTTGCTATCCTAGCAGATCAATCAAAACAATAGTTTCCTGGTTCTTGGATCTCTAGGGCAGCTTACTTTTAATATCCCCCTTGACGTTTCCAGTCAACTGAATGCAAGCTACTCTCTGTGACTTCTTCTTTTTCATTACGAGACCCCAAATATTTACTTAAGATAAAGTGCCCTGCTTGCCCATTTATACATCACAGGTAATCCCGGCCTATTTAAGCAAGTGGGGAGGGGACACCACACAGCATAAATAACTGCTTTCCTCCATCATATAAACATAATCCCTGAACAAAACTGCAATAATAAAAGTTTAGAGACACAAGGTGGGTGAAGTAAAAGATGGTGGTCCAATAAAAGATATTACCTCACCCACCTTCTCTCTCTAATATCCCGGGACCAATACAGCTGCACCATCACTGTATAATACAAATTTATCCAGCGTGACCATCATAGTCACTGAACATAAATCAAAGTAAAGAACTAGACCTCAAATATACATCTTTAAAATTTTAAATAAAGGACTTGAAGTCTGCAAGGAAACAAATCAATACAAAGTTCAAGGACAAAGGATTCCCTTTCCCAACCCGAGCTGCTAGTAAGCAGATCTAGCCTACCTATCCACTACCAGGAGTGAAAACCTGCTCTTGTAGTCCACAATCCCCAGGCAGCAGACTATCAGCATTTGTTTGGGGATGGGGAGTTGGGAGGGAAAACTCAACTGAGAAACCTCTTAAAAATGACCCCGCCCCTTTTGCTGTAGCCCAGGGCCCTATTATTCTGTGCTGAGAGAAGGAAAGATAAGAAATAGAAAACAAAGATATGCTGACAAGATTAGGACATCACAAAACAAAACAAAAGTAAGGAACATTCTAATTAGGACACGATAGGAAGTCTGTATATTACGGGTAGAAAAGTGAACTCCCTTTCCGGTGACTGTTATAAATGCAATCCCAAAGTACACACCAGGAAAACGCATTGCTCTGGTCTTTCTGAAAGTAAGTTGTATGACAGATGGACCATATTGAAAGTGCAGTTGCAATACAGTGACACTCTTCTTGGTGGCCTCAACCAAACTGAATTGTCATCATCTGCCCATCCCTCCAAAACAGGACCAAAGTACATTTGGAGGTGTGGAAGTTTGCACTGATCTTGCCTGTGTTCTAATGTTCTGTGGATTAAAAGAGGATTTCCAGTTTTATCAGGGCTGTCCCATGGTACGCCTCACAAGCACTAAGTTCCCCTGATGTTTTTATTAGATTTTTGTTTTTAAGTAAATAGTTAAACAGAGATAGGAGAGGTATTTAACTTACTTTTAGATCACACACTGGACATTTAAACAGGCTTTTCCTCCTAAAGCCTTGAAGCTGATACATATTTTAATGTCTGATTTTTACCCTACTGGATCCATAATGTTGACTGACTCACTCTGTTGAAAGCACTTTACTTTCTCTGCTCATCTTTACAAGTCTTTCTTCTGGACTGAGTATTTTTTAAACTTCTAGTTCTTTGATAGAAACTTTATTTTCTGGTTCCATTGACTCTACCCATAAAAAACTTGGATTAGACCCATTGCCTTAAGATAGTCCAAGATAGGGACTTAATACTTTGACTCTTCCCTATGTCATCCTTTAAAAAAAAAAAAAACTTTTATAGGATTTCCATGTATTAAATTACAGGGAAAATTTTCTCCACGTGCATACAAGACAACTTACTCAAGGATTAGATTCTGAGGTTTGTTGTCTATAAACAGATATGCTACAACAGGGGTCAGCAACCTCTGGCACGCGTCTCACCAGAGTAAGCACCCTGGCAGGCCGGGCCAGTTTATTTACCTTCTGACGTGGCAGGTTCGGCCGGCTGCAGTTCACCATCCCGGGCCAATGGGGGCGGCGGGAAGCGGCGTGGGTGAGGGATGTGCTGGCCGCGGCTTCCCGCCGCTCCCACTGGCCCAGGACGGCGAACCGCGGCCAACGGGGGCCGTGATCGGCCCAACCTGACACGTCAGCAGGTAAATAAACGTGCCCGGTCTGCCAGGGTGCTTACCCTGGCGAGCCGCGTGCCAGAGGTTGCCGACCCCTGCTCTACAAGTAGTAGTTAGCATAGAACTTTGATAAAATGGGGGAGGGGGAACATACACAAGCTGAGAGATGAGGCATATAGTATAAAAATTCCAAACTGCATGAGCCCAGCAGGCCAGAGAATCGGTATGTGAGTTTTTATGATGAAAGCAAGCACTTCAATGGAGGCTAACAGCACAGGGAATTTTCTGGCCAATTAGAGATTAGAAATATAAATAAAACATAAGATTCGTTTTAGAAAAAAGACAAGAAAATTCACTTGGGAAAAATAAACCAAAATGTGGATATTCAGTTAGACTAAAATTCACACATGTGCACAGGGACAATGTAAGGACGATAGTACACTTAAATCTTATTTAAACCTTATTTTCATGGGGATGAATGTCACCCCTAGAAAGCTGAAAAATATCCAATGGAGATAGGGGATAACGAAACAGATGGTAGTTCACAGTATGACACAGGAATACCTTACTCCATTAGGAGTCCCATAGTGTCAAGAAAAGCTTTGCAATTTTTAGATGCTCAAAGGAGCAACATTTTTTGTTCTCTTCTGCATACGACTGGTGAAGCCTCACCTAGCACAATGCATTTGGATATGGGCTCTTTATTCCTAGAAAGATGCTAACAATCTGGAGGGAATTCTAGGAACAACAATTACCAAATGACTGGGGACACATTAAGAGAAATAAAAATATGTATAAAGTAGCTTGGTCAAATAATGGCCAAGAAGTGTAGACCATTAGTCTAAAAGTATCTGATGTGTTTAAATGCAGGGCTGCCCGGGGGGAGGGGGAGACAAGTGGGGCAATTTGCCCCAGGCCCCGGGGCCCGCAGGGGGGCCCATGAGAATATAGTATTCTATAGTACTGCAACTTTTTTTTTATGAAGGGGCCCCCGAAATTGCTTTGCCCCCTGTGGAAAAGTAATTAAGCCCAGATGGGTAAAAAAATCATTTTAGTTATAATTGATCCTCAAGAGCACAGAACATTCTGTTTGAATATGTTGTACCCTGGAAGGGCTTTGGACTGACACACCCAGCCGGAGAGATGAGCTACAGAAGACCCACAGAAGCCAATTGGTAGTCTGCAGGAGGTGCAGGGAGGTCAAGAAAATGGCAGAAGTGAGTGCAACCCACCACAGGTGGACTTGTCAAAACCACTCAGTTCTGATCTAACTTCTCCCACTGAAGTAGAAACAGTTTGCCCAACACTGAGCATTTTTGAAAATCGCACCTCTAATATCTATATGCTTGATTTTTCCACTGTCATTGAAATGGAATAGAATCTTAATGTTTTGAGTAGCCGCCATTAAAATCTAAAAGAGAACTACTTATGGAATAAGCGCAGAATGTGGGTAAGGATAGGTCTAGAGACACACACCAAACAAAACAAAAAAAAGGGCCTTCTGCAGCGAGTCGGAGAGCCTGGGTCAAGCGACTCAAGCTTGTGCTAAGGGACTACAAACAACAGTGTAGACATTCCTGCTCTAGCTGCAACCCAGATTTTGTCCCACACCCGCCTTCCCTCACTGGGTGTCAGAAGCCAGGCTCCATGTCTGAAGCTTATCTATAACAACTTATAAGTTCAAGAACACATCTTATTCTATACACAGAAAATGTCAAATTTTCTTCTCGTTCCAAAGAAACACCCTGCCACACTGCCTAACGACGGTCAATTTTTTTAATCCCATTATCATTCAATATTTTTTAGTTTCCCTTTTGTTTTTAATACTTTCAATTAAAAAAAGAGGAATTTGAAATAAAAAAACCACCAATGAGAACATGCTAACAAATTAAGGACAATAAGAGTAAATGGCATATTTCCTCCTCTCTTTCAGTCCATTCTAACTTTGTATTCAAGCATCAAAGAATGTGCATATATGTGTATGTATACACAAACACACGTTCATAAAATCACCCATTTATTTTAGGATCCCAGAATTAATTTTCTTACAGCTCTAATTTTGATGCATTTGATCCAAGATCCCGAAACCTCAGTAAAAACTTGACACTCAATTCACATTAGTTGAAAGGTTTGCGAAGATCTGTGAACCTTTCAAGCCAATCTGGGCTGATTAATGTTTCTACATGCAGGGCCAGCTCCAGGCACCAGCTCAGCAAGCAGGTGCTTGGGGCGGCCAAGGGGAAGGAGCGGCATGTTGGGCTCTTCAGTGGCAATTCCGCTGCGGGTCTCTTGGTCCCTTTCGGAGGGAAGGACCTGCCGCCGAAGTGCCGCCGAAGAAGAAGCGGCGCGGTGGAGCTGCCACCGATCGCGGCTTTTTTTTTTTTCCTGCCGGTCGGGGCGGCAAAAACCCTGGAGCCGGCCCTGTCTACATGGTATGAATACGTAACTCATTTTCAGAACAAAAGCAGGTGGAATCACGGTTTCTTGCTGAGTTTTGGGGATTTCTTTGGTACAAAACTCAGGACACTGTGTGAGCCAAAAGGCTTAAAAAGTTTACACCAAGGCAATAACTAGAAACCGAAGCAAACAATCTATTCACAATTCTAGTTCCAATGAAGTGCATTAAAGACTACAAGTCTGGTAGTGGCAGCCTTCACTTGGAATTCCCATGCTTTCGTCAGTCTAAAATTATAATAATTAACAGAACAGTAAATATTTATTTATATATAATGTATTTACCTTTTGATTGTAAATACCACAAAGAGGAAGGAGGGTGGGACAGAACAGCTAGGAGAGGCAGATGGGATTGGGAAGGAGGGAAACATGGCAGGCAAATTACTAAAAAGGAGTTTTTAATGTTAAATGATTTCCAATCGATTTGCAGTGGAGTTGGAGACATTATCCAGGAAAGCTAAAGTCGACATAGTTGTTTTGCATCATAATGCTGTTGAACAATGAAGTACTGTACCTTCATTCATTGGGAATTCAATGTGGATTCATTGGGGTTTCACTTTTAAGCACAGTATTTGACAAAATAAAGAGCTTGGCAAGGTGATCAAATAGAAGTCTGAGGTCACACTTATCAAACAAATCTCTGCTTGGGGCTACATTTCAGCTGCAAAGGAAAACATGATAGTGCATAGCAGTTGATCACGTGCCATCTTATCCTGCCCGCCCCACTGTAGCGAAGCTAATCTGAAACCAAGAAGCAGCATTTACAAAATGTGGACAGTGTTTCCGCTGCATAGTACAGCAAAGCTGAAATGCTTGTGCAGCAAGGCCATAGCGGTAAAGGTTACCCAGGATAGTACATTATTAAATTAGTTAGTATTCATGGATGACAAATGACTGTTGATAAATAAATGGAATATACATAATAAAGAATAAAGTATCACTTCCGTTAAAGTTACAACCTGTTGATCATTATTAAAAAATACCACAATCATCCATTGGTGAGTAGAGACTACTGGGATCAAGGAAGTGTTTGTGATTGGGAGAGAATAAGACACATTTCCTATAGTATTGTCACCTTTGAGAGGCATGTATGTCAACTGTATACAGGAAATGAGTAGATCCAGTCATGCTCAACACGCATCCTAGTCTCTTCGACTGTGTTGGTCAGACATGCGGTCAACAAATTTTCTGTTTCTCCCTCCCCTATTTTTTTTTTTTAATTGCTGGAAAATTCTACTTATCCCACTGAATTCAATTAACATATACTGAAAGCCGAGGACTCTTCTTTTAAGGAAAGATTATACATTTTTTAAATCTGTGGCTTCAGTTTAATTGGTCAAAATTTCCCCTGAAAAGAACATCTTGGAGATGGAAAGTATTTTTTCCTTTAGCTTCCTAATTTCCCCTCTCCACATGTGAGAAAAAATATGCTAGATAAGGGATAGTTCTGGTTGCCGGGATGTGCCTGCACAGTACATCCTTGGACATACATTTGTTTATAGTAAACATTGAGAGGGAAAAGCCTTTGAAAAGTAGGCTATAAAGTAGGTGTGGCTGTGTTTGAGGGAAGAACAGACACAGCATTTAGTCAAATGGCTTGCGTGAAGGGGGAACAAAAACAATTATGGACCTCATACTTGCAGAAAGAGAATTCTATCTGAAGTTCAGGAAGATATTATAAAGAAAATTGGCAGGGCACTCAAGATGGCATTCATATTTGAGCTATGTCCAAAATACAGTATCAAGAATTTAGGTTAATAAGCCTCCATAATACAAATTGCTGAATAAATAAGTATTAGGATTAACAAGGAAACCACATTTAAATCCGCCTGCCTTAACTTCAGTTAATGTTAGAGTATAAGGCCAGAGAAGGGAATATACAATATGTACAGAAGAAAGTACTGTTGAATTATAAAAGTAAAAAGCCTGTTTGTCTCAAATTTGAGAAGGGCTGAGCTAAGATTTTTATATAATATACACAATATTTCGATTATGGTTTATCATTACACAATTAATTTATCTTCTAAATGGTGTTTTGTCCTTCTGGTCACATATTAGAAGTCAACTGATTTACAATAAACTAAAATCATAAATAGAAAACGTATAGACTAACAGAAAATTATACTTTTTTTTTTTTACTTCACCATATATAATTTAATCGAATATGTTTATTGAAAAATGTTTTCCCTGCTCTAGAATTCTATAGGACAGTGTGTTTAAAACAAAACAAAACAAAAAAACACCCTATAGAAGGGATATCATCCTCTATTCAACTCTATACATTTCTAGAATAATTTCTGTGGAATCCTATTGGTTTAATCCCAGTTCAGTTGTGTGCAAATTTATTGTAACTATTGAATTTTTATTGTCACTTGCAAGAAAATGTAAGAGAACCTAATTTGTCTTGTCCGTCTAATTTTTATGATGTGATGACTTTGACCTACAATGTGTTACCAAAAGTTTCACCAGGCCTCTGAAAAACTAAGGACCAGAGCCTCAGCTGGTATAATTCAATGTAGCTCCAGTGACTTCACTAGAACGATAGTGCTTTATGACATTGCCTCAACTGGTGTAAATGAGTACTTCAGGAGGTCTCCCTAAGAAGGCACTATACTAACGAAGGTCGATACACATCTAAGCTTAGGCCCCATGTATCAAGAGCAGTTCCTTTCTCATTTCCCTTCAGGGGAAGCAACACACGTATCAGAAGAAGCAATGCCACCTTCTACTTTCCCTGTGGCCATGACGAAGAACCTGCTAAAGAGATTTTTAAACCTCAGCCACAATGAATGAAATCAAAAGACAATAAAAGGTAAGTTGCCAGGGTTATGGCCTACATAGACTTGAAGGAAGACTGAAATTGTAATCTACAGGGAGAGGCTGTCAAAACGATGGATGGAACGGAGTCACACAACTACACAGAATAGGAGAGACTGCAATATCTATTCTATAACAATCACACACAGTGTATCACATTTCCTCTTTAATCCCCTGGCTTCAGGAAAGATGGCAGGCTTCTAAACACCCCTAGGTTACAGTTATGATAGAGGATAAAAAGGGAAATCAACTGTATTTCAAACTGTGGAATCAAGAAGCAGAGATGAGTCGATCAGCTTTGGAAAATTTTGGATACCTACAAAAAGGAAGAATACACTCTATATTGTAAGATATGCAAAGAGCAACATCCACCAGCTGAAACCAACAGCACAGCTCTTCCTAGTTTAGCCAGGGAGTAGAAGATGCTCACTTTTGATTCCTTGGTACACTTGCTTGCCACCTACAACGGATCACATGGTTCCCAGTTCAAGAGCTGGCTGCAGCAACACAATCCCTCAGTAAATTCAGATCAAGAATTTTCTATTTAGAAAATCTAAACAGCTATATGAGAGAGACTCAAACTTTACTATTTGCCAACCTTAAACTGTCTCTGTTGCTCACTAAACAGCTATATGAGAGAGACTCAAACTTTACTATTTGCCAACCTTAAACTGTGTCTGTTGCCCACTACTGCAACAGGGGTATACGGATGGGTGTGTAGGAAAACAATGTATTTTTTCTTTTCTATTTCTGTCTGTAGCGAAGTAAACTTTTAAAAAATAAAACTTCATGGATTACCTTTAAAATGTTCCATCCCATGTTTATATGGGTGGCAAATGTTACAGCAGAAGATGTGCTTTAGTCACACACTAGTTATTGGACTCAGAGGGGAAACCAAATGAAATTAAATGGCCTGTGATATACAGGTCAGACTAAAGAGACAATAAAATGGCTGTCAACAACTTGAGAACTCACCAGGGTTATGTACCTAGGCTAGTGAACCTTTCAAGCAAACCTGGAGTAAGTTTTGACCAGTCCCCTCCATCATTCTGGCTGTCAGAGACAGAGTTTACGTTTTGTGTGAAATCAGTGTTTTCACATGCTTTCGACCAGAAACCAGGCTTTAGAGTTGGTGGTCTTAGTCGAGTTTCACAGTATGACTATTTGGATTGTGTTCTAATTCTATTGGCTTAATCCATACTCAATTCCTTAAGACTTTCCCATATAAACATATGCAGAAAATCCCTACAGATCAGTCAACTGGAGCTAACAGCAATGGGACCCTGCAAGTGAGCAAGTATCATTAGGTGATGGACTTATAGGTGGCAGGAAGAATATTGTTAAGTCGTAGGGACAGAGAAGGCAGAAGAAGAGACAGAGGAGGAAAGCAATCCAATAATTTGTAAACCCAAATGTTATGAGTTTAGAACATCACAGCATTCAGGGTGTTATTTGTGCATATCCCTGCTCCTCGAGTATTCCAGGACATAGTGGGGAGGAATGACAGCTTCCAGGGAAAGAGAAACATTGCCTCTGTTAGTGAAGAAAAGGAAGCACAGGGACTGATAAATCTTTTTCCTTCCTTCTAAATACAATGTGTGTATTCTCTGCAGACTGGCAAGCTTCACCTCATATAATTTACACAGAGGGAAAGCCAAATATACCCACCTTACAAAAAAAAATGGAAAAACACCTTATTGTTCTGAAGATCCTTTACCAGGACAATAGCTACAATACCGCTTTTTTCAAAAGATATTATTCCATTTTTTTTAAGTATATTAGGTCAAATTTTCACCTCAGATTAACTTTTTTCCACTGATTTTATATTTCATAGAATCATAGAATATCAGGGTTGGAAGGGACCTCAGGAGGTCACCTAGTCCAATCCCCTGCTCAAAGCAGGACCAATCCCCAACTAAATCATCCCAGCCAGTGCGTTGTCAAGACTGACCTTAAAAACCTCTAAGGAAGGAGATTCCACCACCTCCCTAGGTAACCCATTCCAGTGCTTCACCACCCTCTTAGTGAAAAAGTTTTTCCTAATTTCCAACCTAAACCTCCCCCACTGCAACTTGAGACCATTGCTCCTTGTTCTGCCATCTGGTACCACTGAGAACAGTCTAGAGCCATCCTCTTTGGAACCCCCTTTCAGGTAGTTGAAAGCAGCTATCAAATCCCCACTCATTCTTCTCTTCTGCAGACTAAACAATCCCAGTTCCCTCAGCCTCTCCTCATAAGTCATGTGCTCCAACCCCCTAATCATTTTTGTTGTCCTCCGCTGGGCTCTTTCCATATTTGTTGCCCCATTTATTTTAATATGAGCTGTACTGCATCTGAGGGCAGAGTTTGGCTTCTGATCAATTTAGCATTAAATTGAAACCATATTGCTGCATTGTTTTGACGTTGAAATTCTTTGGTGAAAATTGTAATATTAGGTGCTAATTATCAAAATTTAAAAAAGTAGTACAGAATAGAAAATATAAATATGCCTAGTACCTAAGGTTTTATATTTTAATGTCATTTTAAAAGGATATCAAAACCAACTTTTTATATTAAATTCAGTTTAGCTTTACATGATTCAAAGAGAATCAAAACGCTGTTGTTTCAACCAATCAGTCCCAATGAAATACCCCATCTCCCTTTCTGCAGATTTCTTGCTTCAAGCCTCAAGAGAAATAATTTCTCATCTCTCAGCAGCATTGTGCTAGTTACAATGTGAGCATTTAGGATCTAATCTCAAGTGGAATGAAGTCAATGGAAAAACTCAATTAACTTCTGTGGGCTCTGGATCAGGCCCTTATAGCAGACTGCTCAATGCAATTGACCTCTGGGATAGACATGAAGGGGGTTGACATGGAAAAGCACAGCAGAGAGCTGATATCAGTATCTTTCCACATATACCTCCATCAATGTGAAAACCTCATTTTGTTCTGTTATGGTCATTTTGATTGCACAACTGTTCTGTAGCCTTCATATTGAACTAAAACACATAGGAGATGACAGGCAAAATCTTGCACTAGCACAAGATTAACAATGGAGGGTTGTTAAACCCTGATGACATTCCATTCAAATGGAAACACCTCTTCGACAAAGAGCTGTTTACACCCCAAGGAAACTGGTTGTCCCTGTTAGATTGGTAACCAAGCAGCGGATCACCTCATGGGGGACTTATCATCTGAAAGAAGTTTGAGGATCACCAGAGACATCACATGAAACAGAATTGTAAAAGGAGGAGGTCTACTCGGGCACCCTTCTCTCTCACTGACCAGTACTGTACAGGAAGGAAACTGGTTGCAGGGATCAGAGAAGAAACGTCATGATCTGAAAAAGCCATCAGCTGGAGGAGTGAGGTCCAGGAGATGGGACTTAGAACTTGAAAGGCCTAGGTGACCAGATGAGGGGAAGAAAATATCGGGACACATGGGGGGGAGTGCCCGCCAGCAGAGCAAAAAAACAAACAAACAGTGCTGCCGGCGGATATCGGGACAGACATCGAAATATCGGGACGGTCCCGATTTTATCGGGATGTCTGGTCACCCTAAAAAGGACACTGATCAAAATCCAATAGAACATTCAAGAGCAGTAAGAAAACTGAGGCAGAGAATGGTGTACAGGTGTTTATCTTTTGCCTAGATCTGTATCTCTCTTGTACTATGTAACAGTGATGCTTTTAGAAATCCTGCAAAATCTGTGTCTATTTGCTTCAATGGAAAGGCTAAACAATAAACCAGAGTATCCACAAGGTGGAGCTCTGGGAAGGGTATACCTATGCTTCTGAGAAGTCATGGGGGAGGAGGGAGGTCAGAACTGATCTTAGGACCTGGTCAGCCCTACTTCAAAAAGGGGTACCACACAAAGTCTATGCCCAGGGAGTGAGCCTAGAGGCCAAAGGGTTCTGGATCTTACCCAGACTACAGGGGAGCTTAAAAGCACACAGGTCCAGTGTTGGGATCTAAAGATAGCAGTCCAATAGGGGGAGTATGATTACAGCCGTGACATGCCCACAACACTATCATTGAAGTCTGCCCCGCCCCCATCCTGCATTACATTTTTTCCCCTCCACAGTTTATCCTTCTGAAAGAAAAAAATCTTCAGACAGCAATTCCCAAATAAATTTCAAACACTCCGGACATCTGTTGCTCTCACTAGCAGCTTAATCTGTGGCCTCTCAAAATTTTAGCATTCACTGCTTGTTATTATTAGCAAAAGACTGCAGTCTGACTTTATTTTGAAAAACATTTCAACAATTTGTTGGTTTGCGTATGTGGGTATTTTTAAATACATCTTTGTAAAATGTTCCGTTATCCTTTGCCTAGGGAATCAAAACTACCTAGTCTCAGGGCTTAAGTTTTACCAACTTCTAGCTTGCCCCTCCAGCTGAAAGAGAACACTAAACATTCACCTCTTGTTTTCTTCCTCCTATTTGATTGCATTTCCTTTGCCAGTGTAGATACCCTGTGTTTCATGAATTTCATCTCCAGTCATTTAGGCACAGATGATTTTGTTAAGAAATAAAACATAGTAACACTAACCTTAAACCAGTGTGGGAGAAGGCATCCAAAGGCGGGTGAAACTTCCCCCCAAGCATGTGGCCATCAGGGAAGTACAGTGACCATTGTGGCCACATGAAGGGGACCACCCCTCCCCTCCCCCAATTGTTGCCTGTCTAATTAGGGAAAGGAGGCATTAGTAATGGGCCACACTCTCCCTGGGTGCAAGTGCTTCCCTTCCCTTAAGGGTTGTGTTTTGCTGATTTTCTCCTCTTGTGAATTCTGAGTAGAGTTTCATCTAAATTTATGTACATGTAGCATACCAAAATGATGTTTTTTCCATTAGCAGCTTATTACCTCTGAACATTACGTTTCTTCTTGCAGTAAGTACAGCATTGCCTGTGCTCTGAAGTTTGGGAGGCCCCAACATGCAACGTAAGAAAGACAGATATGTAAATTATGTATGCACAAAAGCAGCTGAAGCTTAACTGTAGTTTGGGGAGGAAAAAAACAACAACCAAAGAATCATATCAAAGTGACACTCCAGCAAGAGATGCCTGTAAACGGCACTGTTCAAACATTAAATTTTCTGTTAAGTGCTTCCTGTCTCATATAGCACACCACACAACACAGCATGATGTTTTTATATAATATGCAAACAACAATTATGGATCACAAAAGGGGCAAACACTTAGGAGAGAGTTGAACATCCTTAAACTTACTCCTGCTTTTGTTCGTGTTTCATGGTGTATGTGTGAGAAACACCTCAGACTTCATTCTGTGTACCATTATTATTTTTATTTATATGAGAGTCGCACTTAGAGATTAGAGCCCCATTCTGTGGGGCACTGTATAAAACCACACCAATCGAAGTCCTTGCACCAAAGGACTAGCAATCTAAACCAAAACTGATAAAGTACATGTCATCACACACCCCTCAGACAGGTGGAACTGAGAGACTGACACACCCACGGTCACCCAGGAAGCCTGTGGAGGAGCTGGGAACTGAACCCAGCTTTACTGCATCCCAGTCTAGAGCATCAGCCACAAGCTATCCTTTGCCTCAGGGGAAAGACCCAGTACGCTTGAACAAATGACAATCTTTTCACTGAGACAAGGCGGGTTAGGCAATTTCTTTTATTGGCCCAATTTCTGTCTGTGAAAGACAAGCGTTTGAGCTACCCAGAGCTTGTCTTCTTTGGATCTGGGGAAGGTACCTTTCCCAGACACCTTTCCCAGACCTGAAGAAGAGCTCTGTGTAAACTCACAAGCTTGTCTCATTTACCAACAGAAGCTGGTCCAAAAAAAGATATTACCTTATCCACCTTGTGTCAAGGCTGTATCCCCACTTTGAACTTTAGGGTACAAATGTAGGGGCCTGCATGAAAACTTCTAAGCTTAACTACCAGCTTAGCTTTGGTCCCGCTGCCACCATTTCAATGGATTCCCTCCCTGGGAAGCCTTGAAAAACCTTCACCAATTCCCTGGTGAATCAAGATCCAAACCCCTTGGATCTTAAAACAAGGAGAAATTAACCATTCCCCTCCTTCCTCCCACCAACTCCTGGTGAATACAGATCCAACCCCCCTGGGATCTAAAACAAGGAGAAATTAACCATTCCCCTCCTTCCTCTCACCAGCTCCTGGTGAATCAAGATCCAAACCCCTTGGATCTTAAAACAAGGAAAAATCAATCAGGTTCTTAAAAAGAAGGCTTTTAATTAAAGAAAAAGGTAAAAATCATCTCTGTAAAATCAGTATGGAAATTAACCTTACAGGGTAATCAAACTTAAAGAGCTCAGAGGACTCCCCTCTAGTCTTAGGTTCAAAGTACAGCAAACAAAGATAAACACTCTAGTAAAAGGTACATTTACAAGTTGAGAAAACAAAGGAAAACTAACACGCCTTGCCTGGCTATTTACTTACAAGTTTGAAATAGGAGGGACTTGTTTAGAAAGATGTGGAGAACCTGGATTGATGTCTGGTCCCTTTCAGTCCCGAGAGCGAACTCACTCCCAAACAAAGAACACAAACAAAAGCCTCCCCCCCCCCCAAGATTTGAAAGTATCTTGTCCCCTTATTGGTCCTTTAGGTCAGATGCCAGCCAGGTTACGTGAGCTTCTTAACTAGGGTTACCATACGTCCGGATTTTCCCGGACATGTCCGGCTTTTGGGGGCTCAAATCCCCGTCCGGGGGGAAATCCCCAAAAGCCAGGCATGTCCGGGAAAATCGGGAGGCTCGGCCGGGGCCTCTTTGTGCCGGGCCGGGGTCGCGGGGCCGGGGGCATGGTGCCCGGCCGGGAGCCGGGCCGGGCGCGCGGTGCTGGGCCGGGGGCCAGGCCGGGCCAGGGTCGCAGTGCCGGGCCGGTCCGGTCCCGCGGGGCCGGGGGCGCGGGGCCAGTCCGGGCCCGCGGGGCCGGGGAGCCGGGCAGCCGGGCCCGCGGGGCCGGGAGCCGGGGAGCCGGGCCCGCGGGGCCGGGAGCCGGGCCGGGCCTGCGGGTCGGGGAGCCGGGAGCCGGGCCCGGGGAGCCGGGAGCCGGGGGGTGCGCCGGGCCGCCGGGGGTGGTCGGCCGGGGCCGGCACCCCAGGGCCCGAGCCGACCCAGGCTGGAGCCACCGGGGGGCCAGCCTGGGCCGCGCCTCCTCCCCCCCACACCCCACCTTACCTGCTTCAGGCTTCCCGCGAATTAAATGTTCGCGGGAAGCAGGGGAGGGGGCGGAGACTTTGGGAGGGGGCGGAGTTGGGGTGGGGGGGGCGTGGGCGGGGCTGGGGGCGGGGCCGGGACCCCCGGGAGTGTCCTCCATTAGGAGGCACAAAATATGGTAACCCTATCTTAACCCTTTACAGGGAAAAAGGATTTTGGAGTCTCTGGCCAGGAGGGATTTTATAGTACTGTACACAGGACAGCTGTTACCCTTCCCTTTATAGTTATGACACCTTGTCTTTCTAATATCCTGGGACCAGCATGGCTACTGCAACCTTGCAGTCTTTCCATGTGAGTCATAGGACACATTTCTTATCAGCAGTGCATTTTAAGATGAAATATCACAGACTACTTTGTGAAATCCTTCAACATCCACATCAGATAGCAAGAGGCTATGAGTATGTTTAGCTTTTCTTCCTTCTTACTAAAATTGTCATTGTCACACTTACATTGGGACGTTTTTGTGGCACCTTAGAGACTAACAAATTTATTAGAGCATAAGCTTTCGTGGACTACAGCCCACTTCAGTGGCTGTAGTCCACGAAAGCTTATGCTCTAATAAATTTGTTAGTCTCTAAGGTGCCACAAGTACTCCTGTTCTTCTTTTTGCGGATACAGACTAACACAGCTGTTACTCTGAAACCTGTCATTGGGACGTTTGATTCTCATTCTCGGCATTCATGATATTTTCACAGTCATTTTGGATTCCTAAGAAAAAACAGAACTGAACATTCCTCCACCACACATCTACTTTTACAGCACTTTTTAGTTTGTAAGCACTGCCTGCATCAGCTGTTTCATAAGGCAAGTATATATGGGTTTTTGATTTTTTTTTTAAACTTTCAGGCTTTACCTCACACTGTGAGTGTTGTTTATACTATAGAAACTGACCTCTGCTGACATAAGGTCCCTAGTCCCAAACCACTAAAATAAATGGGAGCTTCATCCTTCGCCTTTGACTTTAATAGGCACCAGGTATCAAACATGAAATTCTCCCTCTGTTACTGAGGCTCCTTAGCACTGTAACAATTATATGAAACATGTCAGTTTCTGCAATGTAAACAGGACCCAAGACATGATATTATTGATGTAGTCAACACTAGAGCGCAACTGTTGTAAACTGTTAAGATACTAATGAAACTGCAATTTAAGAATAAAACAAAGTCACAGCACTCCCTTGTACTCAACTCTAGGCTATGGAATGATAGGAAATTGAGTGTGCACAAGGAAATGCACAAACACTTGCACTCCTACCATATTGTCAATTAATCAATAGTTCCAGCAGTTCACAACCTCAATTAAAGGCAGTGCTAAGAATTCATGAATCTTTCCCGGAGAAGTCCTCTCATAGCTTGTTTACTAAGAACATAGAATGTGAATAGACATCTAGGGCAGGATTTTCAAAGTGTTCAGCACTAAACTTCAGTGAGAATAGATTTAACCCAGTCCTGACAACTTTTGCCCATTGATTTGGTTATAAACCAATGACATGCTGTTATCCTTACAAGAGATATACTGATGTACATAATGTTACAAGGGAAAAGTTGTTTTAAAGAAAAAAGATTAAGACACTGAAGCAGTCAATGTAACGAAGTGTTTAGCTAAATACTACAATTTTGTTACTTTCATTAAAATCAACAAACTGCATTATTTATAATACTTGATTCAGGACCTGCTTTGTCACACAGTAAAGTGTGCTTTCCTGCAAAACCCTGACGATAATTTTACCAGATTATATAATCCTCAATTGCTATTTTAACAGTCAAAAAATGTAAAATACAGTCAGACCTGGTTAACCTGCGGTTGGGTTATCCAGATGTGTCTGTATCTGAAAGGCTTAAATTATAATCAGCATGGTCACCTGGGATGCACTGTTGATGGTTTATTTTTAATCCAGAGGAAAATGAAGTATACAGATTGATTTCAATTATTCAGGCTTGATCATGAACAAATTTATGGGAGATAAGTTCTATCCAGCTATTATAAAAATGCGTCAAATGTATTACCACAAACAGGAAAAGGTCAGGTAAAGTCACTCTTTGGATTCAGATGCTGGTATTGGTTCCAAAATATTACAATATCTGGAGAACAAACTGGAAATAACCATACATCTGATTTGCTTTAATTCCCCAAGCAATCTCGCAGTATTAATAACTTCTTTTTCTCCTTTGAGTATATCTTTAAAAAAAAAATCAGGCACTCTGCAATTCTCAGAATAAATTTGCAGTTCTGTACAACTTTTATGTACTGAAATTGGACACCATTTCTGAGGGAATAAGATAAATATCATAAAAACACTGTGTACCATGGTTGTATGATTTGATGCTGTTGCAAGCACCACTGAACTTCCCATTCTGATGTTAACTAACTTAGTGTTTCAGGGACAGTTCACACACAGACAGAACAAGTATATACAGGCTTGCAAGCCAGACTACAGCACAATAATAAAATTCATGCCTCCTCAATTTCCTCTCTCCTCTAACACTTTCTTAATGAAGCAAAGGTCCCTCTATTTTCCAGTTAACTGGGCTGTTGTAACATGCGTCTTTTCTATTAAGACAGAATGCAGAGCAAAGCAAACACCTGCCACCTGTCCAACCCACCAGAAAACTACCAACGTATCACTGATTCACACAGATTAGGGATGGGCAAACCTCAGGAGGGGAGAAAAGCAGGTTTCATTCAGATATTATTAGCACTTAAAAGTTTGGATGTTTATCCAAATCTTATACGAAAGTTTATTTACAGTCTGTTGAACTCTGCTGGAAGTTTCATGAGAATAGTATCCCCACTCTCCTCCACTCTCTTCTCCTGCCTTCCCTTCAGCAACAGATTGAAAATGCCACAACAACTTCTCTCATCTGTCCCAGGATGGACACAGGAAGTGCAAGAAATGGCAAAAAACAAGACAGCGATATTTGCCAAATGCCTTTGACACTGCCTCCAGACAGACCTGTCAAAAACAAGTTTATTTCAGTGGATAGGCGATCTCTTATTTTATCAGAAACCATTCACTCAGACCTTCAAAATATAAACATGTGGTTTAATCACTTTCTCTATCATGAAATAAGATTGCTGTGTAAAGCCTCACATGAGGTGCCACAGCCCATTAACAATCTTCAGTGGGACCCATCGGGGGAGGGCATTTCGCTCCTCTCACCCCTTTTTTCCAAAGCTGCAGACCACTGCATATCTTTGATGGTTGTGGCAGGTGAACTACGGATCCCTCTAGCTGTCTGCAGATGGCCCATGAGGCCCTGGATCAAGTCAGCAATCCTGCTTTACAACTGTAGCTAACAGTCAAGTTGTCCTCTGGTTGATGGCTTCTACCATTGACCGAAGGATTCCCTTGCAACGTAGGACTGGCTTTCATGGTGAAATGGGCTTTCCCTGCCTGGGCAGCCAGCCCCATGGTGGGACTTCTGTAGTGGTTGCCAGCCTCAACAGATTAGGACCTGTGGTTCTTGTGTGCGTTCAAATGCACAATAATCCAGGTCAGGTTCAGAACTGCCTGCCTGGTTTAGAGTTTGGTCTAGGGTGACCAGATGTCCCGATTTTATAGGGATAGTCCCGATTTTTGGGTCTTTTTTCTTATATAGGCTCCTATTACCCCCCCCACCCCGTCCCGATTTTTCACACTTGCTGTCTGGTCACCCTAGTTTGGTCAAATTGGTTATTTAATAAAAATATTTTACCAACGTGAACCAAAACTATCTGCCTCTTTATTTTGTGGCAAAGGAAATGAAACATCTAGATAGGGGTTATGTATTAGTATAATTTAGCTCATATTTTGGAATTAAGAATAGCTGCCTCTCAAAACTCTAATCACGTGGGCATATGGACCTTATTTCAGGGGAAAGCCAGTCACTCCAAATTTTCCACTGGCATGAATAGCTTGTTATTAGTCATTACATCACCTCCAGTAATATGCTCTGAACAAACAACTTGAAGGTGGAAAACTCAAAACAACAAAAGATCATTTTAAAGGTCACTCTAGCAAGCAGTAGCCAAATCCCTTTTTACTCCTCTCTCCAGTAATAAAAATGGGCCATCATTGACACCAGTAAGTGATTCAAGATGATAGGTGTCTACCATGCTTAATAGCCTAAGACCTCTACTCAGTTTGACAATCAGGTGAGAAAGGGCAGGAGGAGTTTGTTCAAAGGCTTTTTCACATGCATCAATTAGGGGGGTAAAGTTGAAATCCATCAACAGTCAGCGTAAACTGTGAAGCTTAAAATTTAGATGTAAAGAGAGTGAGAAGAATACTGAAAAACAACATGGTCTTTAAGTGAAATAGGTTTCTCTAACATCAGCACATAATTAGGGAACACTATAGAGATGGTAGCTTGAACATCTTTTAATTCCTACGGTATTTAGTGTAGTAACAAAAATCACAAAGCACTCATTTGCTACAGAGGTGGAAATATTCCATTTAAGAGGATGTTAATCTGTTAGCGGCTGAGAGAATTATAAGTCTGACTGATAAATATTACTTCAATGAAACAAAACTCCACCCCAAAACTGCAGCCTGAATTCACATGTGGCAAGACAACTAGGGTCTAAACAGCAGAAGAAAAAAGTGGGGTAGATGACTGAACAACTGCTTTCTAGTAGAAGTGACAAACCAAAAATGAAAAGCTTAATACTATTTGAATAGTAGTTCCTGTAAGGTGCTGCATTAGATTCATTACACCAGTATTTTGAAGTCTTAAAGTGTTTTTTATTGTCAAATGACCTTGTGCAGAACAATAAAATGATTAAAATGGATTATGGTAGTGCAAAAAAAAAAAAATAATAGATTACAGCTGTCCAGAGGAATTGAGAAGAGACATTTTTCCTTTATACAGGGTAAGCATAACCCTTAGCATTCACTTCCTATGCCTCATGCAAGCAATCATACAATGCCTTCTCCTGTCACTGAAGATACTGTAGGTTGCAAACACATTTTGTATTTATCTGGTTCTCTTATCTTGACTGCATTTTGTGGGAACCAGGGAAACTATTGAGATCAAAAAACTCATTACATAGCGCAGCGGACTAAGTTGTTATACTGTGGTAGAGGTGAGTTGCTTATTTCTATACAGTCACTAGTGTGACTGGTGGCTTTGCACCTGGCCATGACATAAAAGGAAATTTCACACCAGTAGTTTCAAGAAATGGGTGAAATGCACTGGGAAGTAGGAATATACCAGCTCTATTGTCAGAAAACAAAGAAGAGGAATATCCGCACTAAGATCTGTTTTCTGAGTTCCTCCAGCAAAATATCAGCCATCTGACTGTAGTGACAGTGACAGTCGCTAAAATTTTCCTTGAGAAAAAAATCAAAAATGTCAGTTGGAAACATGTAGGGTCCCCATGGTTTCTGAAATGGTGCTGGTTGGATTTTCCCCGTGAAGCTTTTTGGTTGTTGCGGTTTATTTTGGTTTGCTTTTTCATCCATTTTTAGTACACCCATACAGGCAGGCTAAATTCTACTTCAAGATTGTTTCTCTCCTTTGCAGTGTTTCTGCAACTTCAAGTTTAGAAACTTGAAGCATCTTGAAGCAATAGGACAAAGAAGATGGTAGGTTCCTAAAGCTCAGCCTGAAAATCATTTCCTCCTGACTGCAGCACAGCTGGGGGATAATCTGCTAGTCACTTATAGATCATATAGGGAACCCACAAGTTTTCGGAAGGTCTTGGAGCACAACTGAAGCCTTCAGCAAAATCAGCATTCAGGTAACTGGAAGCTTCAGGGTAAGAGGCTCCTCACCACAAAGCTGAAGCTAAGCTCCTGTGGGGTGTATCTGCAGGGAAGCCCCCACTCCTGCAGAATTTAGGAGCTTTGTAGAGTGCGGGAACATTGCAGGACTGAGTCCTGAAACTTCTCTTGCACAGAAGACAAACTTTTCTGTCAGAACAGCCCTGGGAGAGAGACCTAACTAACAGCACTATTTTGGCTGAAAATGGATTAACTCGAGTATGGGGAAAAAAATGAGTTAATTTACAAATTAACTTTAAAAAAAAATAAAAGTGTAGTGGGCACTGGGATCTTGATGTTTATTTTTTCTTGACTACATGCAAGACCATTAAGACCTATTAAAAGTTGAACTTTGATGAACTATGCATGCATACATCCATAAGCAAGGTTCTTCCAATTCTCAATGGATTTTTTTAGTCTTATCTAGCTCCTTTCTTCCCACATCTGTTAAGAATCCCCAAGTGCCCCCTTTCGGCAATGACCAATCAAGTGTAATAACTGTAAAAGCCACTCAGACATTGAACAGTGTCAGCAGTTATGATTAGTCTGGCTGTATCTATCCCACTGTCCAGTTTCCAGATTTTTAAGCATTGCATCATCTAACCCTGCTCAGAGCAGATCTAATCATCATGGTACTGAAATGCCAAACACCCATCTACACTAACACTCCTAATGTTGGTAATGGCTGTGAAACTGACCTAATGTGAGCAACAGAAGGAATATTTTGAAAACACAAGGCCTAAGTCTCACATGACTAAGGCCTGGTGTGCCGCTGTGGTATAGAACACTTACTATAGTCGCCTTGGCAACAAATTACCTTCTAGCTCCTCCTAATGGATTTCTTAAGAGAATTTCCTTGAAGGAGATATGCAAAAGTCAATTAAAAATTAGTTTATTTTTGTGTGGGGTCCTTTTTTTGTATGCTATGTAAAGAGGTCCAATAGCATTTTCTTTAGAAAGAACTAAGACAAACTCCACTGCCCCCCCCCCAATCCATTTCAAGTCACCTTTACCACTTTTCCTTGGTCTTACCCTCCAATCCTTAATGCCATCATAGTACTATTCAGCCTTAAGGACACACAAGTACATAGTAATACACTTTCCCTCTTCATTCAAATGAATGGCATGGACCAAAACTGATCTGGCATTTGAGTACATATTTCTACATGCTTCACTCAAGCGGTTAGTGTCTCAGGATGAGATGTGAAAAATAAGCAATCATTCTGCCTTTATATTTATGTTTCAGTAAGGCATTTAGGATTGTCAGAAATTAAACCAAAGAATCAACAGTGAAACACCATCTATAAATGCAGAGCTGAACTTGTCAGCCCTGTTGTATTTCAGGCTGTGCATAGGTCTCTGCAACAACTGATTTAGATTTCACTTATCAAACCTTTGTGAATGTCTTCAGTTTAATTTAATCCGCATGTACTTACATTTAGCAAAAAAGAATTGCAGGATGGTGGTAATGAAGCAGCAGGGAATCTCATTTAACGGATTTTTTTTCCCCATAACTGTACTTTCATCTACCAGAATCATCTTGAAAACCGACGGCTGATTTTAAGATTTTATGGGCTGTTTTAAGAGCTGCCTGCCCAATTCATCCCCAAAATGTCAAACTGCTAGCCACAGGCAACAAAGGCAACTAAAAGACAGCCTAATACTCTGGTTTCTTGGGGGAAAACCACATCGCTTTTGTGGAAAATATAGATGCACTAAAATTCGTCAGTGTTCCACAAAGAAAGTAAGTGTGATATATCGCTTCCAAAGCTGCTCTAGGAAAAACTGTTCCCTCCATTTTGACTCCACCCACATGATTTGGTTCTTTCCTTCCTCCTGTCCTCTACCCCTACTTCCACTCCTCCTTTCTTCTGCTAAAGTGATGGGGATGGAACAGAGAATGTATACTTCCCAGGGCTTCTCTGTGAGGAGTCCGCTGGAACTCACTCATCTTGGGTTCATCCCAGATTTGTTAAACTATCTTTTTCTCTCTCCCCTCTGAGGCTGTTGAGAAGAGCATGGGCTGAGGAGAATCAATGTATAGGCAGTCTTTCTATATTTATGCTGTGATTTTCTATCCCAGGGCACTAGACGGACCCTATTGTTGTATTTTAACATTTGAAGAAATATTTTGCTGTCCCCCTGAGGACAGCCACACAGATGTTCTCTTCCTAATGGGATTTGGCTGAAGTAAGCCAAATAAAGGTTGAGGGGAGAGAAATTCAGAGAAATGCTATTATGGCATTTCTTAAATTGACGGTGATGACGTGGTTGCTTAATGCAATGTTAACAATTATGGTTTGATTGGGTTGGAATTTTTATGCTTTTGGCACTATAATGAAAAATAAATAACCAAACATGAATGACTAAAGTCATGAATTGTCCATGGTGGTACTAAAATAAAAATTCAAATTTGACAGCAATCAGGCTTTCCAAAGAACATTTGAAGGTACTTAAACCACAGCTATAGATCAATGCTGTGCTAGAGAACTGTCCAAGACTGGAAATACTGTAACTTCACTAGGTTCTGCGATTTGGACCTATAGGGAAACTGTGTTATATAAATCCTACAAATATCTTTCATAAAAGTATCCCATAGGTACTTTTGATCACTTCCACTCACAGCCTGGTAAGAAGAGTCAGCCTAAGGTTAAAAATTTCAGGTGTGAAATTTCCCAAAGTTAAGGGATGTTTTAATCTGGGATTTTGGTCTATAGGGGTAAGAGTACATGCATGTACATCTGGCCGCCTCGCTAGTTATTTTGGAAAGCAACTGCCAATGGCTGCACATATCCCAATTCCAAGGAAAACATTTCCCCCCCACACACACTTTAAAAAATATATAGTTATAATTGTATTCTAGCAGCAAAACTTAAGCTGTTTAAAAATTTGTTAAAACTGTCACAATCCTTTTTTAAAATTTACCCGTAACTCACACCAAAGCCTTTCCCCATGTAGACGAAAATGAATATTCATGCTCTATTCAAAAAACAAAGTAAGACATTCATCATGAATCTCACAAATAGGCCACAATCTTGATATGAGCTTTTTGCAAATGCAGAGGCTGACTTGAACGTGGCTTTTCCCCAGAAAGACCTCATTGCAGGATATGGGTCTTGTTCACAAATTTTTAGGTGTTTCAGTGCATGATGATTACATTGAAAGGTCTAGAGAAGGCACAGTCAGTGTTTAATCGTGTATTAATTGGTTTGGTTTTGTCAAGCACATGCACTTTTATAAACATGTTACTAATTACTGGATTTTTCCAAGCATGACGAGATGCATTTAGAAAACAACTTTTTATTGTTTGTACAGTAAGATAATTTGATCGTAAACCTCATATATATGATTACGAATTTCTTCATTTTGACACAATTTTTAACTCTATTCTCCAGCTATAGTCCTATACCCTCAGAATATCTGACCTAAAAATTGACATATGATTTTGCAATAATTAGAAATGATTTTTGACTTTAGTCCTAACCATAAGCTTCAAAGAAACAAAAATGTTCTAACTGTAAGAATAGTTAAGCACTGGAACAAATTACCTAGGGAGGTTGTGGAATCTCCATCACTGGAGGTTTTTAAGAACAGGTTAGACAAACACTTGTCAGGAATTGTCTAGATAATACTTAGTCCTGCCTCAGTGCAGGGGACTGGACTAGATGACTATTGAGGTCCCTTCCACTCCTACATTTATATAAAAGCAGCTTACTGAAGAACCAAGATTTTGGGGACAGCTTATTGTAACATTTAAAGCGACACTGTCAACGTCAATTAGTCCCAAATTTTAGGGTTTGGTTGAAAAAGGCAGAGATGTCAAACCAGGTGGAGGGAATAGTTTAAAAATTTCCATTCACATTAAATAGTTTTTGTATTGAAATGACAAAATGTATAAATTCAATAGTAAAAAGCTATGTGAATAAAGATTTAAGGATGCCCGATAATAGGTCATCCCCTTCCAGAACACTGAGTTGAGCAAAACTTACACTCCTGAAAGCCAGGAAATGCACGGTTAAGATTGCCCAAGGCACAGTGCACTCCTGGCTCACCCACAAATTTCTGCAACCTGATGAGCCAGGAATCACCCACAATCCACGTGATGGCAGCCCTGGCTGTGAACATTTTTTTTCCACCTCAGCAGTCAAGGTACATGCACTGTCAGTTCCAAATCTCCACACACTGTCTTTGAAACCACCACATTAATCTAGAAGATCAGGAAGTAGCCATGTGCTACTCCCTCCCCCCAAGGGCCAGTAAAATACAAATTCTCTTAGATAACCAATCCAAGGCCTGCCTACTACCAACCCTCATTTCTCAACCACAATCCGAATTCCTCTTCCTGCCCAGCGTCCCCTGCCTCCCCAACACAACATCCTCGGTTTGCAGCTATATCCAGCTGATATAATAACAAATGTTGATTGACTGGCTGCTGACTATTCTGCTATGTTCACAATAAAACATCCCATAAAATAAAAACACGTTATAATATAAGATAATTTGTAGCAAACAACATGAGTTATTAAATCTTTATTGCATGGGTATACAAAGTTTTGGATAGGGTGACTAGACAGCAAGTGTGAAAAATCGGGATGGGGTGAGGGGGTAATAGGAGCCTATATAAGAAAAAGACCCAAAAATCGGGACTGTCCCTAAAAATTGGGACATCTGGTCACCCTAGGTTTGGACTAGAAAAGTCAGTGAAGAGGTATTCCCCAGGGGCAACGGCTTCCACACATTCCCTCAAACTACCCAGGAAAGCATAAAGTGGTTGCATAGTTACCTTCTCATGCTTTTCTTTATTGGTGCACTGTAATCCTTCCAGGCTGCACATCTATGCAAGTGAAGAAGTGAAAAACTTTCTTCAATTGAATTCACAGTTTGGATCCCCCAAATATTGAGTATTACTTCTCGAGCATCCCCTCGTGGACAGAGATTGCTCGACAACGCACTGCCTCTCCAGTGGCTCTGTGCAAACTTACAGTTCATAAAATAAATCAAACAATCCCCAGAAGAGATCCCAGCTCTTCAGTCCTCAGGTGCACACTGGTCCTCCAGGCCCCAAGACTAGTTCAGTGTCTTTCTTTCAGTAATCCAACACAAAGACTTCCAAAACAAAACACACACTCAGCCCCTCTCCCTGAGGGTCTGTCTGCTTGCCAGTACATCTTTCTGGAGTTTGTCCTTTTCCACAGGCTTTTCCAAGTAGGCATTTGCAGTCTCTCCCATGCCTCCTCACCCGGAGAGCTGCTTCTGACAGTCTCAGTTACTCTCTCTCTCTCACCAGCCATCCCTGCAGCTTCCTGCTGCCTTTTTATCTTAGATTGCCTGATTCCCCTCAAGTGAAACTCATCTGGTGATCAGGGTTTAGCTCCAGGCTCTCCAGGCCAAAGGTAACCCACCCTGTTACAGTCATACACTAACTTGGGTGTAAACAAAAAATTAACCGATTGAGACCACTTTGACCTGCACCACAATAGCAGCTCCACACAAAATAAAGCCACCTAGACACTTTTTGGAAAATGACTGTTTTTCCCTTCAGGGCTTACATCTCCAGAACCCCTGGCTCAAATGACCCCAAATGTGCACCAGTAACCCTACTCACAAGGCATAGCTAATTTCAAAAAAATCCAATCAAATTTTAGAGTATTTAGAAGCATCGTCCCTTAACCAGGAAAGATAGGATGATGAAAGGGCTTCTCTACACATCCATCTGCAGCACAGTAGCTCTCCAAGCTGAGTGAGAACATCCCACAGAGATGACTACAATATGAAACAATAGCTCTGAGTCACATGAAGCACTCCATTCACCTCAGTAAGTGTGCCCATCCCCCTCCTGAATGCTTTAGAACAACGGCTCTCAAACTTGAGCAACCTGAGGACCCCCATTTTGATTTAAACTTTTATGGGGACCCCAACCCCCACTCCACCCCTTCTCCCAAGGCCACACCCCTGTCTCTCCTCTTCCCCGTCTCTCTTTGCATGCTTTAGATGCACTACATGGGCCTCGTTGCACCAATATAGCATGGTAGTGAAGACAAGCCCTCAGATTTTCATCAAGTATATCCATTCTCAGCTCCCCATCCAAAAGGGCAGGACTTCTCCAGATCCAAGTTTACATGGGGAACAGTGAGCCAGGCTCAGACCCTCCTAAATGGGCAAGTCCTCACCAGAACCCAGCTCACATGAGGGGCATTGGGGTCCAACCCCCTGTAGATGGGCATGAGCCCCTCAGATCCTGGCACACACTTGGTGGCAATGAGAGGGGGCTCAGACGCCCCTAGAATGCCAAGAGGCCCCCAGATCTGGACCTATACCTGGGAGGGGAGAATACAGAGCTGACAGGTACCCTATTCTCTCCCAGTCTCTGTCACTCACATTCCCCTTCCCACTCCTCCACTCCCCCTACCAACAAGCTTCCCTATCTCTCTCGCCTCCCTTGCTGCCCATCCTCATTTATCCCCCTCCCCAGCCCTCTTCCCCTTCCTACAGCCCCAAACCCCTCTCCCCAGTGTTCCCAATCCTTCTCCTCTCAGGAAGCATTCACATGTCTGGAGGGAAGGTGGGGGGGAATCAAAGTCTTTTTGGTGGGTGGGATGCACTGGGAGAGCTGGGGTTATCACTCCTCCCTTACCTGAGCCCCCAATCTCTCTGCACCCCAACCACTGTCCACCCTGCTCTCCATAAGGCCGCTTCCTCTTGCTGCAGCTACAAAACACCCCCCCACACACTCGTGCCCCCTAAAACCTCTTGCAGGAAGCAGTCATGTCTAGTGTCCCATCCTGTCCCATCCCCCGGATACTTGGCTTTTATTCCCCCCAAATTAAAACTGCCAACCATGAGTCACAAACTGTAACATCCTCGAGCCACTCAGTTCAAAACTCATTTTGTCTTAGCTGGGGGCTTTTGATTAATTTGTCCTTAGTTCTGTTAATTAAAGGGTGAGTTCAGAGCCACCAAGGCATCTCTGATTCATCCCGTCAATAGTACCTCTCAGTTTAACAGTATAAGGTGAAAGAAGCAAACTTTGGGGGAGGGAGGCACACTCTAACTCAGGAATCCCTCAGTCATATACTCAGTTGGGAATAGTAAAGCTACCCTACATCCCTATGAGGCACACCACATGTTAAAACAATCTGATTAACCATTTGGATAAAAGTTATCAATCATATAAAATAGCAGGAATGGACACCGTCTCGCTGTTTTTCTGTATTGGACCATGCTCAGTGTAAAAAAATATTTTCTTAGATTCTCAGTTTGGGCCCCCAAAGTTTTAGCGAGTGCCATATGCGACTTTGGATAGAACTCGACAGACTGAGACCATTTTGATCCGCATCAGATCATTAGCTCGACATGTAGCTCAGGACACACACAAAAACCCATCTCCCCAGGCCCCCCCCCCTTTTAAAATAAAATAGCTATTTTTTCTGGACTTATGACTCTGGAACTCCCCACTCACATTACTCCAACTTTTGGTCACTAACCTACCCTCCCAAGACACACCTAATTTCACATAAATCCAACTAAATAAGTCAATTCTGGAGGACTTAAAAGGTTGACCTTTAAACAGATGTCTTGATGCAACCTTGACTATAGTGTCACTCCTATACCATTATAATCTAAAACCCTGTTGTGCTGAAAATCTGAAGGTAAAGAGCAGAAGTGAGGAGCTGAGCATATGCTGAAGAGGTCTGGTTATGCAACAGTGCTACTGTGACCTCCAGCTGCTCACAGTCCCTGTAACATTGCATAGAACTGAAAATACCCCAAAACAGTTCCCAGAACCCATTATAATCCTGGCCAACCCAGGACTCTTGCCAATTATGGTTATTCTTGCCATCAAATTAAAGTAATCTTTTGCATTCTCTCAGGGGGAAAAAAAATTGAGAAGTAGCTTGATTGTTTAGAAATGAGGTGTGGTCATAACCAGATGTGTTTTTTATATCTGGTCCCTATATCCGTAATGGGCTAAATCCAAATCCCCAATTTCTAGATGATGAAAACAAAATCAAAATTTCACACTGCAAGCCCATCCTTTAGCTTTCTCCCAAAAACAGGAAAGAAACTGATATGTCTAAACATCACAGGTCCAGACAATGATGACTTTGCCTATTTAAAGATAGATACTCTGTATCAAGTTACTAATGTGAGAGTTTCAGAACAATGCTTTGGTGGGCACTGCTATTCAAACAAAGTTAAGAAGTGCCTTCTCTCCTGACAAACTTTAGTCCTTATTAAACATTAAAGTATATACAGTATACATGTTTCTCTCTTTTTAACCAGGATGGTATAAAATGTAAAGCTACTTTCATTAACAGAATAATGAACAGATATGGAATTGTCACATGGAGTATGAAGTTCCATTGCTGAAGTCTTTGCATGAACCCTTAAATATTTTAAACATTTGCCATATTGTAAACTGTTGGCCAATATTTGTGTAGTTGTCATTTATGTGAGTGCAAGGCAAGTTTGGGGGGAGGGATAGCTCAGTGGTTTGAGCATTTGCCTGCTAAACCCAGGGTTGTGAGTTCAATCCTTGAGGGGGCCACTTAGGGATCTGGGGCAAAAAATCAGTACTTGGTCCTGCTAGTGAAGGCAGGGGGCTGGACTCGATGACCTTTCAAGGTCCCTTCCAGTTCTAGGAGATAGGATATCTCCATTAATGTAATGTAAGTTCAAAATGCAACTATTCTGCTTCGGTAGTGCTTTGTAAACACTTTACATTGGTGTAAGGCCTTCTCTTCACTAGGATGAAAGAGGTGTTCTTATCTTGCGCTCCCTGAAACAAGGTATAAGTTAGCAATTGAAATGTAGGACAGGTCTGCACTAACACTAAGTCCATCTAACTTGCATCACTCAGGGGTGTGAAAAAGACTAAGCAACGCAAGTTACAGTTACCTAAACACTGTCCACACCAGCGCTATGTCGGTGGGAAACACTGTCCCTCGGCCTAGAGTGACTGCTACAGAAGTGCTGCTGCACCAGTGCAGCTGCACCAATGTAATGCTTCAGTGTAGACCTGCCCGTAGTCTTCACCTTGACCTCTTAACATGTTAAAACTTTAACGGTCTTGTCTTCGCTAGGATTTTACCTTGCCTTAGCTGCCACCTATTAGCTAACATGAGTTAAGAACACTTTTCCAAGTGAATATGCACCCTACGTGACTACCCAAGTTTCAGCGTAATGGGGAATTGGGGTCTTCAGATAGACTTCTCTTTGAACCACACCCTCTTTCATTTAAAAAGAAAGCAACAGTGTGATCTGCCAGTGCCTCAGGCAATAGGCATGGCCATGGATCTACCGACTTTACAAACTGACATCCTTATGTGTAAGAGGTCAGGTAAATGTCAAGTTACAAGCTAGTTTCCACTAAATGATTGAGATTTTCTCTCAAACCCTATCAGTTCTGGAAGTTGACCCACATGTTGAATTGTGCGTGCTGAAGCTAGAAAGCTTATTTTATCTTGTAAAGGTCACACAAGTTCTCAAATTGGTATGAAAATTTAAAACATATTAGCACATTTCATTTTTCACCCTGTAATTTTTATGACTGATTTAGCACTATTTAACAGTTACAAAGAATATTTCGAGACTGAAAATATCCATTAGGTCTTGATGAAGGATCAGGGATCAGTTGTCATTATTTGACTTTTTCCTGGGTCTTATCTCAGGCTCTCAGCCTACATATACAAAGTGCTACATTATCTCTGAGTGATCAGTGTACTGTACCTAAGCACACACTATACATTGATGCACTAAAATCCCATATTAATCCATTTTATTTATATTCTAATTATCTAAAGAAATGGCTAGAGAATATAATTATCTACAATGATGCCTCTACAGTAAGGGGAGCAACATACAGCAGTTAATATTCTGCACTTCTACGGGCAGTATCATTAGACTTATTTTATGGATGAATAAACTGAGGCACAGAGAAGTTAAGAGACTTGTCAAAAGTCCAAGCACATCAGTAGCTGAGCCAGGAATATGTTTCAGGAATCCTGAGTCCCATACTATAACCATGAGTCAACAGTATCTCCTAGCTATATATTGGGGGCTGGGGAGAGCACAAATGAAAATGTTGTTCAATTTGGAAACTTGATTTCTTGATCTTTTAAAGATAAGCTGAAGTTGTTTCCAGCTACTAATTTATAATCAAAATGTGATGTAACCTATGTTGTTCACCGTTAGCTATGAAAATGATTATTTTGCAAGTTACATCAAGTTAAATTTAAGTCATCAGCAATGGCAGGTGTCCCTTAGTTGTTGACAGTATTCCTTTTAAGTGCCTGAAATACAATGAAGGATTTTTAAAAAAAATGCTTGAGATCAGTCTACAGTGTGCTTCAAGTAACATTGGGATAAAGTTTCCTGGCAAAGAACACTGTGGAAGATATATCATGGCTCTACAGCATTCTTGTCAACAGATAAAAATACAGAATTGCATTGGTGCAAAGTAAAATGGGCAGGTGTCCTGAAACTTTAGGCTGGATAACAACTATTAAAAAGGAAGCTTAAGATGCAGATTCTTTCAAATCTCTTGGGGAGAAGAAAAATTCAGGTAAGTAGAGTCTGGCAGCATGCTTTGATGGCATAAGCACCTGATTCTATTGTGTAAGTAGAAATAGCTGTCCCTTCCAGAGAAGGAAAGGCAGCTCAAGATGCCTGGGTTACCACGGGGTGGCAGCTTGAAGAAACATGGTAAGATAACCAAGCATTTGCGGTACAAACAAGGAACTAGTGAGTGCCTGTAGCTCAGCCTAAGTGTAGTTTTATTTTAGTGTTGGTTCTTTTAATTTTGTATTGCTGTTGACAGTTTCTTCTAGCTTGTTTCAAGGTACTAGTGTATTTTTTTGAATCCTTGCATGGTAGCTCAGTAATAGGGTCAGATTCTGTAAATAAGCTGTTCATCTTTTTGTCTATTTATTTCTACTTTATGCAGATTGCATTGTTTTACATAGCTACAGTAATATCAAAGAAAGAGTAATTAATTAAAAAGTATGAAGTACAAAGCATGCTACTTCATATTCAAAAACGGATATGGAGAGATTACTTTTAAGCACTGAATAAAATAGAACACTTTAAATAAAGGTCACTGAAAACAAATCATTTTACTCTCTAATTACAAAAAAAAAATCAATCCACTCAATTTTATTCCAAGGCTGGAACTAGATATGAATGAAGGTTGTCACAGACAGAATGTAAATAGGAATGTCAGAGACCATATCCTGCCAATCGCAGATCTATCACAATGAGCACTGAAAGAAACTCAGATGACTACACAAACAATCCAACTATCTGGAATGAAAAGACATCTGTAGACTCAAACAGAGGCTCTTTAAAGCTTAGCAAGCAGACTCAATATCTGGCAGAAACAGTTGGACAAAAAAACTCAAGGTAACAAGTCAAAGTGTCCAGAGGTGAAGGATCTACATGTGTCACTGAAAGCTGGAAAATAGCTTTTGCGAAAAGGGCATTGTCACAAAATAAAATAAAATAAAAAACCACCACACAAAACCACGATTTTCAGAAAGCAAGGACAAAAAACAATAGGATGTCATATATATGTTGTGAATGAATGGTAGAATTTCACTAGAGCAATTATACAGCTGTCTACAACCTGATTTTTAAACTGTTAAAAATACAGCAACAATTTTTAAGCTACTAATCACAATAGGCCAACCTTAAAATTCTGGGTTGTTTGGGATTCAGCTATCCAAGCAACCAAAGAGTCAGAAGCTTAACTGAAAATTATCCTAACTGTCAGGGTCCGGAGAGTTGGACCGACGATGTCATGAAAACATGTTTTATCATTACATTTTACAGTACATTAGTGCATCTGGCTGGGCTAGATACACAGCCTTTTGTATGCTATTTCATAACTGACCAGAACCAAGAATACACAATAAAGAAAGCATACAACTCTTCAAGCTTCTATAAAAGTGGTTGGTTGAAGGTTTGTATAAAGGTTAGGTTCAGTTATTTTATCTGAACTGGTTTGCCCAAACAGATCATTTTTCATGGTATTTTTCAAGATGTCTGCTTGACCCAACATTGTCAGCTTGTTAAAAAACAAAATATAACTGGATGGTTCAGGTGAGAGCCATCCCTCTACTGGTTTTAATGGGGCCAGGATTAGAACATAAGAACATAAGAATGGCCATACTGGGTCAGATCAAAGGTCCATCCAGCCTAGTATCCTGTCTGCCAACAGTGGCCAATGCCAGGTGCCCCAGAGGGAGTGAACCGAACGGGTAATGATCAAGTGATCTCTCTCCTGCCATCCATCTCCACCCTCTGACAAACAGAGGCTAGGGACACCATTCCACCATATGTCTTCAGTTACTTGCTCCTCATCTCTTCCACTGTATGGCACCAAGATGCCAATTTTTAGGATTTTTTTTAGCAAGTTTTTAAGATCTTGTATTCCTTGCGATACCAATGCACCTGTGCTAGGCCGACTCCATTAATTGATCAACAGGAGATGTTTCTGCAGGCAGTTAGCAGACTCATCTTAGCACAGTACCAATGTCATCCCAACACCACTAAAGGAAAAACGGACTCTGGGGGGGAATTAAAAAAGAACGGTTACTTACCTTCTGTAACTGTTGTTCTTCGAGATGTGTTGTTCACGTCCATTACACATTAGGTGTACGCGCGCCGCGTGCACGGACGTCGGAAACTTTTTCCCTTAGCGGCTCCCGTCGGGCCGGCAGGGCCCCCTCCTTCCCGCCAGAGCGGCGCCCCGCTCCAGGGTATATATATCCCTGCCGACCCGACCCCTCCGGTTCCTTCTTGCCGGAGACTCCGACAGAGGGGAAGGAGGGTGGGAAGTGTAATGGACGTGAACAACACATCTCGAAGAACAACAGTTACAGAAGGTAAGTAACCGTTCTTTCTTCTTCGAGTGATTGTTCACGTCCATTACACATTAGGTGATTCCCAAGCTTACCATTGGAGGTGGGTAGGAGTCAAGATACAACTGACTGTAACACAGCCCGACTGACCATTGCGTCCTCTCTGGTCTGATGATGGATCGCGTAGTGGGCTGTGAACGTATGTATGGACAACCAGGTGGCTGCCTTGCAGATCTCCTGGATAGGTACCTGTGCCAAGAAGCCCGTAGAGGACGCTTGGGCTCTAGTCGAGTGGGCCCGGATCTCCGGGGCCGGAACATTGGCGAGCTCATAACAGGTGCGTATACAATGCACAATCCATGCCGACAAGCGCTGTGTCGAGATAGGCAAGCCTTTCATACGTTCCGCAATCGCAATGAACAGCTGGGGTGTTCTGCGGAACGACCTGGTCCATTCCAGGTAAAATGCCAACGCCCTTCGGACATCCAGGGTATGTAGGCTGCGTTGGTGAGGGTCCGTATGGGGTTTAGGGAAAAACACCGGTAGGCAAATATCCTGCCCCATGTGAAACTGTGATACCACCTTTGGGAGGAATTTGGGGTGCGGCCTCAGTTGCACCTTATCTTTATGGAACACTGTATAGGGTGGTTCCGAAGAGAGGGCCCTCAATTCCGATACCCTTCTGGCCGACGTAATGGCTACGAGAAACGCCACCTTCCACGAGAGGTGCGTGAGGGAGCAAGTGGCTAGGGGCTCAAAGGGAGGACTCATGAGTCTTGTTAGGACTAGGTTCAGACTCCACGCTGGGACAGGCGGGCGCGAGTAGGGGAACACCCTTTCCAGCCCCTTGAGGAATCGGGCCACTGTGGGGTTGGAGAACACTGACACTCCCAACTCTCCCGGATGGAAAGCCGAAATAGCGGCTAAGTGAATTCTAATTGAGGCGGGCGCAAGCCCTTGATTCTTGAGGTGCAGTAGGTAGTCCAAGATAAACGGAACTGAGGCTTGTAAAGGCTGTATGCGTTGAGGTTCACACCAGTGGGAGAACCTTTTCCATTTTGCCAGGTAGGTCGCTCTTGTAGAGGGCTTCCTACTATTAAGGAGGATTTTCTGAACTTGGTGAGAGCACCAGTGTTCTGCATCATTCAGCCAGAGAGATACCCTGCCGTGAGTTGTAGCGAAGACAGGTTCGGGTGGAGTAGGCGACCTTCGTCTTGCGTGACTAGGTCGCGATGGAGGGGGAGGGTGATTGGATCGGCTATGGACAGTTCCAGCAGGGACGTGAACCAATGCTGGCGTGGCCAGGCCGGGGCGATGAGTATGATCGTCGCCCTGTCCCTGCGGGTCTTGAGGAGAACCTTGTGTATGAGTGGGAACGGAGGGAAGGCGTATCTCAGGCTCCCTCCCCATGGGATCATGAAGGCATCTGCTAATGATCCCCGGCTGAGGTTCTGGAACGAGCAGAACTGAGGGCATTGGCTGTTGTCCCTGGTGGCGAATAGATCCACCCGGGGAAAGCCCCACCTCCGGAAGATCGAATGCAGGATGTCTCGCTTCAACGTCCATTCGTGCATTCGGTAGGAGCGGCTGAGGCGGTCTGCTAAGCCGTTTTGAATTCCCGGAAGATACGTCGCGATGAGGTGTATCGCATGGGCTATACAGAAGTTCCATAATTGGAGTGCCTCGCGACAGAGGGGAGAAGACCGGGACCCGCCCTACTTGTTTATATAGAACATGGCGGTAGTGTTGTCCGTCAGGACTGCCACGCTGTGACCCTTTATGGTGGCGCGGAAGGTCTGACAGGCGAGGCGAACCGCTCTTAGCTCCTTCAGATTGATGTGAAGCAGCTTGTCTTCTCTGGACCACAACCCTTGGGTCCGCAGTTCCCCCAGGTGCGCCCCCCAGCCCAGGTCTGATGCATCTGTTACCAACGTCAGAGTGGGCTGTGGGGCAGCGAAGGGGATCCCTTCGCATACCTGTTGGCGATCGAGTCACCAGCGTAGCGAGCTGAGCACCTGGTTTGGGATCGTGACTACTTGATCCAATGGGTCTCTGTTGGGGCGATGCGTGTGGGCGAACCACAACTGTAAAGGTCGGAGCCTCAGACGGGCATGCCTGACCACATGTGTGCAAGCTGCCATATGTCCCAGAAGCTGCATGCAACACCTTGCCGTTGTCGTGGGGAACTTTTGGACCGAACTTACGGCTTTGTGAATTAACATGAACCGTGCCTCTGGTAGGCTCGCTTGCGCGGTTACCGAGTCCAGGGTTGCACCTATGAAGTCTAGCCTCTGTGTGGGGACTAACGTGGACTTGGGTACATTGACCCGGAGGCCGAGCCTGTCGAATGTCTGCAAGGCCAGCTTCACGTGCAATTGGACCTCGGCCTCCGACCTGCCCGCGAGTAGCCAATCGTCCAGGTACGGGAACACACGCATCCTTCTCTTTCGAAGGAAGGCTGCCACCACGGACATGCATTTCGTGAACACTCGTGGTGCTGACGCCAGGCCGAAGGGCAGGACCGTAAATTGGAAGTGGCGCTGGTCGACCATGAAGCGCAGGAATCGCCTGTGGGCTGGATTGATTGCAATGTGAAAATAGGCATCTTTCATATCGAGGGCAGCATACCAATCCCCCGGATCCAGGGATGGGATAATAGTTCCCAGGGAGACCATACGGAAGCGAACTTTGATCAGGAACTTGTTTAGCTCGCGCAGGTCCAAAATAGGACGGAGGCCTCCTTTTGCCTTGGGGATCAGGAAGTATCTGGAGTAGAATCCTTTTCCCCTCAGGTCTGTTGGGACCTCTTCCACTGCTCCAGCAGCGAGAAGGGTCTGCACCTCCTGCGTGAGAAGTTACTCGTGAGAAGGGTTCCTGAAGAGGGACGGGGAAGGGGGATGGCAGGGAGGGGGAGAGGAAAAATGAAGGGTATAGCCCGCCTTCACTGTGCGCAGGACCCATCGGTCCGATGTTATGCGCGACCATGCCCGGTAGAAATGGGACAGGCGGTCTTTGAAAAACAGAGGAGGATCCGGTATGGGATATGGTACACTGTCCTCGGGCGTAGCTTCAAAAGCCTGGTTTGTTCCCTGGCTGCGGCTTGCCCTGGCCGTGACTCTGGCCCTGGTTAGGCGTATTGTTACGTCTCCGCCTGTTATCCCTTCCTCGACGGCGATACGGCTCGTGTCGGGGGCGAGGGTGATATTGCCTTTGCGGTGGCTGGGGTTTAAAGGGCTTACGCTGCGTTACTGGAGTGTGCATACTCAACGACTTAAGGGTCGCTCGTGAGTCTTTAAGGCTATGTAGCCTGGCGTCCGTCTGGTCGGAAAACAAGCCCGAACCTTCAAACGGGAGGTCCTGCAGCGTGGTCTGTACCTCTGGCGGGAGACCTGAAGCTTGTAACCACGCCGAACGCCTCATCACGACCCCCGACGCAATTGTTCTAGCTGCCGCGTCGGCTGAGTCTAGTGCGGCCTGCAATGAGGTCTTGGCCACTGCCATTCCCTCATCCACCAGGGACGTGAACTCCTGATGTGTGTCGGGGGGAGGGAGGCCTTAAACTTGGCAACTGATGCCCACGAATTAAAATTGTGCCTGTTTAGAATCGCCTGCTGATTGGCGATCCGTAGTTGAAGGCCCCCAAATGAATAGACTTTCCTCCCGAATAAGTCCAATCTCTTAGCTTCCTTGCCCTTGGGGGCAGGAGCTTGCTGGCCATGCCGCTCTTTTTCGTTGACCGCCGAGACCACCAGCGAACAGGGGGACGGGTGTAGAAAGAGGAAGTCAAACCCTCTAGATGGGGTGAAGTATTTCCTCTCTACGCCTTTTGCCGTCGGCGCACTAGAGGCCGGTGTTTGCCACACCGTCTTATAGTTGGACTGTACTGTCCGTATAATCGGGAGAGCGACTCTGGAGGGGCCCTCTGGGCTCAGGATATCGACCATGGGGTCGTCCTGCTCTACAGTCTCCTCAGCTTGCAAGCCCAGATTGAGGGCTACCCGGCGAAGCAGGTCTTGGTGTGCCCGATGGTCGATCGGGAGAGGGCCGTACACCAGTGTGCCCGCTACCGCCTCGTCTGGCGAGGAGGAAGAGGTCGGGGCCTTCTGCCCATCCTCATTGTCCAGCAATCCGGCATCAGCCAGTTGTTCCTCTGCGGCCTGACCCGCAGTGTGGGATTGGGACGGCACCGTACTCGGTGCCGAGTCCACTCCTTCCCGCTCCGGCGGTCTAGAGACCGTTGCCTCCCTATACGATGGCGGACGGTGCCGCGGGGAGCGGGATCGGTGCCCGGATGGCCCGGATCTCGAGGCCCTCGATGGGGGTCCATGCTGGTGGTAGGCCCACGGTGTCCAGAATGGCCATTGGCTCGGTTGGCCCCATTGGGACTGACCGTAGTCTCTGCTGCCCCGTGACCTATGGGCATACCCGCCGTATCGGTCTGAGTCAGTCCCCGAGACCACGGACGGTGACCTGGAAAGCCACGGTGGAGCCGTAGGATGGTGCCGGTCCGGTTTTGGGGAGTAGCGCCTCTGCGACCAGGACCTGGAATAGCGCCTCGCCGACCTGGAACGGTTCCGGTGGTCGCGGGACCGGGAACGGCTACGACTGGTCGGCCTTGGGTGACGAACCGCCGACGCTTCGCGGTGCCGACTCGTGCTTGGTTGCTGAGTCGGTGCCGACTGCTTGATGAAGCCCGACTGCTGTGGTGCTTCCTTCGCCGAGGGCAACCGGGAGTCCACCGAGGCGGAGCTCGACCGGGACCGGTTTCTGGAGCGGTGCCGGGACGGCGACCGTGATGGGCGCAACATTGCCGGCTTGCCTCTACGCGGCAGCATCAGCGGAGCGCCCTCAGCGCGTGCCGGGGCCTCGACGAACAACGCGATGAGGTCCTTAGCTGCCTCAAATGTGTCCGGAGTGGAGGGCTGTTCCACGAGCTCCTCTAGCCCTTCATCCTCTCTCGACGCGCCCATCCCGGGGCTCAACGGGCCTTTCGGCGCCGGAGCCACTACCGGGGTCCGTGTTGGGGCCGTATCGGCCTTAGGGGCACTCAAGGTCTTTATCGGTGCCGGCCTCTTGTGCGGGGAGCGTCCTCGGGCCTTAGACTGGCCCTTCGCTTTCGCCGGCGAAGACGATCGGCGTCGTGCATTTCCCCGCTGGGTCGGTGCCGCGGGCTTCGGGTGACCCGCCGGTGCCGGTTCCCGCACCGATGCCGGGGCGCTCCGCACGGAGGCAGACGGTGCCGTCGAAGTGGAGGGCTGTAACGCCGTCTCCATGAGCAGCTGCTTAAGGCGAAAGTCCCTCTCTTTTTTAGTTCTGGGCTTAAAGGCCTTGCAGATCTTGCAGCGCTCTTTCTGATGAGCTTCCCCCCAGGCAACGGAGACACGAGGCGTGGGGGTCGCTCAATGGCATAGGCCTACGGCACGTGGCACAAGCTTTGAAGCCTTGGGCGTGTGGCATACCCCGCCGCCCAGAGCCGGTGCTGTGGCTGAACAAACAACCACGGCAGGAACTTTAAGTACTCTAATGAGCTGTTAACTACTGGCTCAACACTACTATAACTAACTGATAACTGCTAAGTAACACTAATGTGCTAAGGGACACTCTCAGACGAGAGACAGAGTTGTTCCAACGCCGCCACGGACGGTAAGAAGGAACTGGAGGGGTCGGGTCGGCAGGGATATATATACCCTGGAGCGGGGCGCCGCTCTGGCGGGAAGGAGGGGGCCCTGCCGGCCCGACGGGAGCCGCTAAGGGAAAAAGTTTCCGACGTCCATGCACGCGGCGCGCGTACACCTAATGTGTAATGGACGTGAACAATCACTCGAAGAAGAACTTCTCTTTTCAGTCAGTCATACTCTTTAGCCTCACAGTGCTAAGCAGCAAGAATGGAGAATGATGTCTTGTCAATGGTTGATAAGTTGAACTAACCAGCAGGTGGCCTTGAAGTAAGAAGTCCCAATCACGTTGGTGAGATACTGGCTCCAGTATCCCATACTGACACAAGCACACTGCTTCTGGTTGCTATCTAGGCTTAACGGGGGGGGAGGAGGGGAAAGCTCAGGAAGTTGAAATCCCCTACCATCACTTACTGAGCTTTAAGGGTTTTATTTTGATTTTTAAATTAAAAATTCTAAATCTTCAAAATGGGTTTGCCAGCAGAGGCTATCTTGAATTCTGCCCTCCAAAGAAAAAAGTCCTCATGGTCATTTTGAAGCTTTAAAGGTTTATTTCTACTGAAAAATTCTATTTAAACAACATTCAAATGCCTTTCCCCAGGCCCAAAGGAGCTTTTGCAACTTATTAAATGGCCTCCGGGTCTTCAGCTTCCTGTGGTCAGTCCTCATGCACTGTGACAACCAGCTGTAGTTTTAAACACCACTTTATAACTGCAAAACCCACAGCATTGCATAAGCAATGCTCTGCTGGGTAAAAATAAAAATATTATGTGCAGAACTTTTTAATTTCAGTGTATATTAATTTAATGATTCTTATAACCATTGTTTAAGGATAAAGAACAGCACAGGAAAATATACCATTTTATAGCTATCTATAGAGACTGACAATACCACAAACCACTCAAGCTTTGAGCTTGTGGGATGAACGCAGTGTTCATACAGCCAATTTTCTTTCATTTGTGTGCGTTGTAACAACGCACTTTTTCCCCACATTAGGCCTCAGTGTTTCTCCCTCTGGTGTTGAGTGAATTTGAGGTAAATCAGTCCCACTCTAGAGATTTAATACTTCATGTTGGTTTATTTACAATATTTACAGGATAGGCTTTAGGAATGTAATGTATGTTTGTTTAAAGAAGCCCTGCTACTAGAGTACTGCCTCTTCTTATGCTGGCTACCAATCACCAGTCACCTTCTGTAAACCACTTTGGCCCCAGCTATGGTAGGAACCAAGCCCCCCTTTCCAAATATAGACAAACAAGATTTCTCCTTATAGGGCAAAACAGCTCTTTATCCAAGTGAAGCCTTTTATGCTGACTGCACACAACCCTTCTACAGCTTGCTTTTCATCCCTACACCTCCTTTCAATCTCACTGCAAGAGGATTTTAAAGGTCACAGGATGCCCTTCTTTAGACACAGGTGTCCATAATTAACCTGAGGTAACCTCTTTCCATTCATAGGAAACAGGGCTTTAACCATTTTAAGACTGATATGCCTGCCTTCAACCAGCCTTCCAGAACCATCAGGTCTGACTTTCTCACAATGTTTGTGTATGTATACACATATTTTGTATCAGATAGAATGAATATATTCCACGGTGGCTTCGGGGTTGTATTGACAGAAGTTTGGGATGGATGCATTAAGTGGAAAAGTTGACAGTCATTTGCAATGACCTACACAGAGCTTTGTACCATTCCACACCATAGTATATTTTATTTAAAGAAGGATGGGTTGTGGGTCCCCCTCCCCGTTTTTAAGCAAGATAGTTTGTCATGTTTGAAGTAATTTTGGCGGAGGTGGATTAGTGGGCTGAGTGTAGGTGAAACATTCAAACACACAAGTCAAGCAGTTTATCAAAGGATAGTCTCTGACATGCTTACACACAATGCAACATTTTTCCCTGCTGATGATCAGAAACCTCTCATATAGTTTATAATGTCTGTACTTACAATTCCTAATAATTGACATTTAAATCACACATGACTATTCAAAAAGAACACTGTATTCTTTTAATAAGGTTAGTATGAGCTCCTGCCCTTATAAACCTGGTCTCTAACCATTTGGAAAAAAATAATACTATGTGCAATCTAAAATATTGTCTTTTTCACATTTCTCGGGCATTAATTTGATGGGCCTGCAGTTTTCTGGGTTATATTTCTAACTTTTTCAATAGTATTACAATATTTGTACTATCCTGGGCCCTTATTCACACTCGTTCTTCATTTGCCTACTGCTGCTAACCCTGCTCTGGAATAACCTAATCCTGGAGACCTGTTGGCTCTGAGTTTTTTTACCTTTCTTATCACATCTGCCTCAGTGATCCTAATTTAGGCTGCATGGTCAGGAAGGTTCTCTCTCTTGTAAATGTGTTTGGAAATATTCATTTAATGCTTCAGCAATTTTAGTATCTTGGGTGACTACATATCCTTTTATAAATTTATAATATTGTAACTTCCTCCTTTCCTGACCTATTTGGGAGTGGGGTAGTTGGAGTTACCCATAGAGCCTCTTAGCTATGTGTCGGTTTTTGCTTAATAGTTGTTTTTTTTGTTTGTTTGTTTTAAATCAATGTTTAATACTGGTCTAATCTTTTTGTTGATTGTTTTTTTAAACTGTGTATAATATTTTCTCCCTTTCCAAACCTTTACTTATGGATTCCTTTTGGAGATTATATTCTTTTCAGGAGTTTTCACAGAATTATGCCCATCCATGTTTTAAGCAAAACCAGTATTTGTTTTGAAATTCACTGCTTTTTAAGAAAAACAAACATTAAAAAATCTGGTCGGGTTAAAAGACTTTCTGGTCCTATTTGAAAAACATTGTTTCAGTAACTTAAATATGCATAAGAAAAAAAACATTGTCTTTACTTTTTTCCCCACTAAGATATTATTGACATCATATGCAGAATAGCTGGCACATTCTAATATCTATCTACTATTACCATAATATTTGACCACCACCAATCATGGATATATGTATCATGACAATAAACCTGTGAGATGACACTTCTTTATTATCTCCCTTTCACAGATGAACTCAGACTAAGTGATTAGCCCAAAGGCACATAGGAAGTCTGTGACAGAACATGAACTTGAACCCCATTCTCCTGTATCCCAAGTAAGTGCTTTCACCACTGGATTATACTTCCCATTTATCAATAATTCTGCTATGACAAGGAGTGGGAAATCTTCATTAGCATTCTCCTGGAAATACAACAGTAATGAGCAAGCCCATCCTAAAACTGATTGAATCATAGAATATCAGGTTTGGAAGGGACCTTAGGAGGTCATCTAGTCCAACCCCCTGTTCAAAGCAGGACCAATCCCCAACTAAATCATCCCAGCCAGGGCTTTGTCAAGCCTGACCTTAAAAACCTCTAAGATAACTCATTCCAGTGCTTCACTACTCTCCTAGTGAAAAAGTTTTTCCTAATATACAACCTAAACCTCCCCCACTCCAACTTGAGACCATTACTCCTTGTTCTGTCATCTGGTACCACTGAGAACAGTCTAGATCCATCCTCTTTGGAACCCCCTTTCAGGTAGTTGAAAGCAGCTATCAAATCCCCCTTCATTCTTCTCTTCTGCAGACTAAATAATCCCTCAGCCTCTCCTCATAAATCATGTGCTTCAGCATCCTAATCATTTTTGTTGCCCTCCACTGGACTCTTTCCAATTTTTCCACATCCTTGTAGTGTGGAGCCCTAAACTGGACACAGTACTCCAGATGAGGCCTCACCAATGCCAAATAGAGGGGAATGACCACATCCCTCAATCTGCTGGCAATGCTCCTACTTATACAGCCCCAAATGCCGTTAGCCTTCTTGACAACAAGAGCACACTGTTGACTCATATCCAGCTTCTCATCCCCTGTAACCCCTAGATCCTTTTCTGCAGAACTGCTGCCTAGCCATTCGGTCCCTAGTCTGTAGCAGTTCATGGGATTCTTCCGTCCTAAGTGAAAGACTCTGCACTTGTCATTGTTAAACCTCATCAGATTTCTTTTGGCCCAATCCTCTAATGTGTCTAGGTCCCTCTGTATCCTATCCCTACCCTCAAGCGTATCTACCACTCCTCCCAGTTTAGTGTCATCTGCAAAGTTGCGGAGGATGCAATCCACGCCATCCTCCAGATCATTAAAGAAGACATTGAACAAAACCGGCCCCAGAACCCTTGGGGCACTCCGCTTGATACCGATTGCCAACTAGACATGGAGCGATTGATCACTAACCGTTGAGCCCGATGATCTAGCCAGCTTTCTATCCACCTTATAGTCCATTCTTCCAGCCCATACTACTTTAACTTCCTTGCAAGAATACTGTGGGAGACTGTACCAGAAGCTTTGCTAAAGTCAAGGAATAACATGTCCACTGCTTTCCCCTCATCCTCAGAGCCAGTTATCTCATCATATTGAGGCCAGGGTTGTCTTATCCTTAGCCAAGGGCAATATTTAATTGTAAATCAAGCTTACAGGTAGAGTGGGCCTTGGGCAGGGTATCTGTAGATCCTACCCCATCCCCTGCCACAGCAAGATTTATCATTATTATATATTTCCTAGTGTTTTGTCTTGTGGCACTGTAACCCAATACAGATTACACTGGGAGTCTATTCTGAAGTCTAATGGAGGCTGTGTATTGGGGAAATCACTACCAGGGAAGCACCCCCTTATTCCAGGATGCGACATTGCAGGGGTTCTTACATACTAACATCTTTTATTGTCTGCCACTCTGGCTCTGCCACAGACTGCAACTTCTATGGCCCAGCACTCGGGTCAGGTTCCCTTTCAAGTGCAATCTCATGAGCGGGGGGCTGAGGGTGGGGGAGACTTCTGCATGTGTAACAAAAGTTCAACTAAAGGTCCCAAACCGAGCCCATCTAAAAGTTTCTTTGGACCTGGCTGCGCTACTCTTCAGCCTGCCTTCGGAGTTCAGGTTCTCCACCCCTCTGGGCTGGCTTTCAGTTTTTACCTGCTCTGGTACAGAGTGCTGACTCCAACTGCTTTCCCTAGAATCCCTCTCAGTCTACTCCTCATTAGAGTTCCCTGCTTTTTGCCCCTGCTCCCAGGCTCTAGTGTTCTTGTTTTTTTCCCACTGAGCACCACCTCCCAGGACTTTCTCCATAGAGGCCCTTTTTCCTAGCAGGTTCCCTCAGCCTCCCATCTCTTGCAGGCCCTACCTCAGGGCCTCCCACAGTAACCTATCCTGCTTCCTGTAGCTATTCTCCTGAGTTCTCTCCACTTTTTTTTTTTTTAAATAAATATGAGGCCAGGTGCTGATCTGGCTAATATTACCTCCTCAGGCTGTGAGACATCTTATTATGGCATAGGTGGGGCTAGCCCCCATTCCCCTTAAAAGAGCCAGACACCTTGTGACACATGATCACAAAGTTTTTCTGGATATTCATCCTATATTTATCCTCTTAATTTTATCCCATTTCTTCTACTGACACTCCTTTTTATGATGCTGAATAAATGGTTCTCCAGCTTTTCTAATCCATATATAATTTCAAAGCAGAATCCTTTTATGAAACATCTCTCCCACTTGGCTCCAAACCCTGACTGCTTGTTTTGTACAATATTTCAGGAGGGGATCTGAGGAACTCAATGAAATGTTGCAGCTTGAGAAATACTGCCAAATATTTTCTCTCCTTCCTTGGTGTCTAAGCCTCTTATACATGCAAAAATGTAATAATGCAATTCCCCAAGATTTATGCTTTGCACATATCTGAAGAGAAAAATTAAGTCTAGGCTCCAAATTTGCCCCTTTCACAACTCCATTGCAGTCAATGAAATGATGTCACAGATCAGGCACTTTTGTCCAAGGCCCTCTTACATTTTTTCAAAGTAGACTGTGTGAAATTTTATGATTTTTCTTTTTCTAAATTTCATTTTTAACCCTCACTGTATTAACCACTTTAATTCATCTGTGAAAAGCAGGCAGAACTGTATTTTCAGTGTATGCCTTACAATATATAATAGTGAAAGCACACAGTTTATTTTAATTGTTTCTGTGTAATAATCTACCTCGCTCAATAATAATAAACCTCACTCACAGGCCCTTTTTCCCCCTCAGGTATATAATAGATGGAAAGGTTTGGTGTAAATAAAAGATCTGCATAATTTTCAAATTCCAGTAAAGGCTGAAATTCTTTTTAAAAGTCCTGGAAAAATCTTCTGAAGAAAGGGGATTATCTTAAACTACTACATTTGAGTACTTGCACTCCATGTGGTATAGTTTGTATAGAAGGGGACACTTTTTTTAAACAACAGGAGGAACTCAATTCCCCAAACCCCTTACCAGAGCTCTGGCACAAAGACACTGAAGAAGTCAGTCAAGATGCTGACAATTCCTTTTAACTCTGGTGACAAACACAGTATCATCAACTGCAGCAATGAGAGAATATTAGAGATGAGTTAATGCTATTCACTTGATATATTTTATATGTTGTGGGACATTGCTTACTTAACATAACAGGGGGAATAAGGTTCTCAAGAGCACAGACACAAAGGCAATTAAATAAGCAAGATGAGAATCTGACCATGCTGTTTTCAACCAGGAACATACAGGCAATTACTTTCCATAAAATGTAATCTGATAACATTTGAATTTAAACTCTGTACCCACCCAACTAATCTTATAGTGGTTTAATTTTCTAGGAACCATGCCTCAGGCAAGAAGTGTGTGGTCCAGAAACGAAAACATTTTAAGTGTTCTAAAGGGACATAATACTGCTGTTTATCTTTTACGTGTGTCTGAAACATTGGCTTCTCCTTAGGATGAGAATTTTGCTCATGTAATCATGGAAAAGAAACAATATCATATTATTTATGGAACCACAACTCACCAACACAGTAAAAGTTTTGAATGTTGTGCATCAAATACTCATAGCAAATAGTTTGCCACTGTAATAAAATAAACCTTTAAAGTTGTCAAGTAAGTTCAGAAAACAAATGTATTCAAGAAAATTGCAAATATGGTGAGGGCTGTAAAAAGACTGACCAACAACCTATTCTCCCATCTGGTAATTATAGGGTCATTCATTATGCAGCATACAAGAGAGCTCCTAAATAGAGGATTACAACTGGATGGAATAAAAAGTGTGACACCCAGCAGTTCTTAAGACACTGAGCTCTATTCATTGGCCCCAATCACCAGACATGGGTCAGGGAATGGGATCCTCACTCACATCAGGAGTCAGTATCCTTGATTTAGTGACTATTGTGACACCGAGTAAATTAAAATATAAGATTCGATTAAAGGACCCCATTGAGAAACAAGTGTTCCATGAAGCATAAAAAAATATGCAAGTTTTGTGGTGCAGTATATGCTCCTTGGGAAGATGTATGAATTCTGCCACAGTGATTGATGCTGCGAGTCATGCAGTTGTCATTGCAAGGGGAAACTTGTTCAGGACATGCTGCTTCAGAATCTGTTTTAACTGAGCTTAAATATAGAGCACAGCTATCAGATAGCAATGATGCATTTGAAATATGTAACATGTGGCTCGGAAGATGCCTTTACAGTAGGTGGGTCAAAGAGCCTCGTCAACCATCTTGGCTACAGATGTGAGCCATTACAATACAATCCACATAGGACCAAAATAAGTAGTGCTGACCATCCCAAGATTTTATATGGAAAACTAGCTGTCAAGGGGCCTGATCCCATAAGCACTCTGCACAGGCATATCGGTACAGGGACCAATTAGTTTCAATGAGACTTAACACAGGCACCAGGATCTGCCCATAAGAAGCAACCTGCTTGACTGGGGCCTTGGTTTGAAACAAGTATTGTACCGCCAACATTTCACCCTCCAATAATGACTTAATTGTTGCTTTAACAAATTAGACTGACATGAGGATGTGTCAAACATCATCCACAAGTATTAATTCAGTCCACAACTAAGTTGGAAGCTTTTTCTATTGACACTTGCACTCTCACCTGCACTCAGGTTATCATCTCCTCAAGGCAGAGTGCCTGTCTCTGTTGCCTCCTGTACCTACTCCTTGTAACTGAGTGTGTCCCAAAGGTAACCCAAACAGACCCTTATGACCCCTATTTTGACCAGCCAAGGATGCTGTCCAGTCTTAGTCATTTGCCTGTTCCCTTTCCCTCAGAAACAAGTTGTTGTTTCTCTCATGAGAATATTGGGAAATTATCACAGTCAAAAATTGCAAAGCCGCTATCCTATCCCCTTTATCTTTTTAAAGCCTAACTTTGCCTTATTGCTTACAAATTACTGCCATCAGTTAGCATGTTGACCACCTGTGACTCCTGATTTTTAACACCAAGACTGCTGAGACTACTAACTTGCACACTCACAGCTGTCCGTTACCTTGTCCTTCCTCCCCTCTTCTTCACATTTATTTCCTTTTGTGTATTTTCTAATTTATAGATAGCAAAATACTTGGGCTGTCTGTGTTGACTGCCTGTACAAAGGAACCATAATCTATGCACGGGGCCCTCAGGCTATACTACATCAAAAGTAAAAATCACGCTGTGACAAATAAGGTAATACAATGTTAATCACTTATCTACACAATATGAATGAAAATATTATACAAGAAAATTGATCTTCGTGAAATCTCTCGTCTGCAAACTCGACAAACACTAAATAGCTATAATCCAAGAAAGCATACCCTCTTTCTCTCACCATCACTTATGGTTGTTTATTTGCAGCACCAGAACTTGTATACCAGTATTTTCAGTCAGACCGTCCTGTCAGAACCACTCCAGTATATTTCTACAACAATGGGATGACAGGAGCTAAGGGTCATACTGATTCACGCTGAGAAACTGGCACAACTCTAGCCCATTCCAAAGCAAGATCCACAAAAACCTCAGCTGCAGTTTCAATCAACATTCCTGTCACTGAGTGACTTCCCTTCTAGAATGATCCATTCACAAGTACAGAGAATGTGCCCTGAAGAGTTGCCATGGTGACAGATCACCTCTAGAATGTTTCAATAGTCCAGTCAGGAAATCTTGTTTCTCAGTTGACTTGTGGAAGAAGTGCAATAATTCCCAGGTCCTTGAGTCAGATCCTTTTAGTAATTTAGGTCTCCTTTGTGTAGTGTAGAAGTACTTGTAAAATGCCACTCCAAAAATATTTGTAATATTTTAAGAGAGTCTTAATATTTAATATGAATCACACTACTCCATCAGTTCTTGTCATTGGTCAAGGAAAGCCTGATATAAAATACCAGATAAAGGTCTAAACAATCATTCATTCCCATCTTATAGTCTAATAGTGGAAATAAGATAAATTATAACTGCCAAGATCATCATTTTTCAGAGCATAGTAAATAAGGATAAAAGCAAGTTACTGTAGGTGTCCAGCCTCCAGAAAATCTTATTTCCCTCGCTCCTCTCTGTCCAGAATACCTCTGATTCTTCTAGATGAAACCCAGTTCAAAGAAGTTACTTGACATAGCAGCTGCGACACTGTGATGGCCCTTCAATCTTTGCAATAAAAAGATAATTTAGAAAACATATAAAATGTCACATCTCAGAAACATCCGGAATTATAGTGACCACACTAGCCACAGAGGGCCAGATGGTTTTAGATGGCAACCACCTGTGAATGCCAATGTACAAGTGATTGATACCAACATTGGGACTGCTGGGAGTGACTACCAACTTCTGCAATCACAGCTGCCTCTACCTTACTCCCATGCCCCCTTATCACCTTTACCTGCTGCATATTGTCTAAATCCTAGACATACCTTTCCCAGAGATATCTTCCTCTCATTTAGTAGGTCCTTTTTCCACAAGTAGTCTCATTAACTTAAATGGAAAACAAATCCATTTTAAAATGCACAGACTTCAGTACTGTGTGACATAGATTTCATTAACCCTTTATGCTAAAAATGTTTTTTTCCATCATGCTCCTGCAGAAACACAAATTGTATGAACTAAAAAAATGAGATGTTAAGGCTGCCCAGTTCATGACTGTAAACTGTTTAGACACCTTTGGTTGGACATTACTACAGAAATGCAGAGCCATTTTATCATAAAGGAGGAAATAGAAAAATGGAAGAAACTTGTCCTGCAAACAGAGACCCTCATATGTGCCCTTTCTTCTTCATTTTATGTGGAAGACACACAGATACTACAGTGATGGATGTGTTGGCGTCACTAGGCATAGCTACCAGGTAACTTGGGGAGGTGGAAGGCCATAAGTACCGATGAAACTCCCCTGCTCTGGGTCTAAGTGAGCCACAGTAACTCCATCTTGTGAACTTTCACCAGTCTCCATGCTAGCAGCCTAATGCTGAAGCAGAATATGTAATGGTCAACTTTTTTTTAGCAGACAGCCGCAGTTTCGCTCGCACTAGCAGAAACAGTAGTGATAAGAGGGGGGGAAAGGGTGGAGGGAAAGGCCTATTACGTAGAGCTTGCAAGACTGAAGATAAGCATGCAGACGGGAACTTTTCTAACAAGCCACAATGTGTACCTGCTGTAACTGCTTGGGACGGGAGGGGTAGGAGGGAGAAACAGAACAAAAGGCTTACTCAAAACAGCTTGGGATATAAAATGGGAAACCTGCTTGTATGTGCTGCGCTTCTAATTTGAGACATGCTGGTCTCCTGAGTGTCTTTTCAAGATCTCGAATAAATTTGGTTTGCTTCTCCACCCTGGTGTGTCTATTGGTGCGGTGTACACCGGGCAACGAACCCTGTTGCCCCCTCGGGGCCCGCAACAGATGGCAGTATGAAACCTTAAGATAAAAGTGTCATTGGGTGTAAGGCCTTGTGTATACTAGTTCCCTTCCATTGCTGCAACATTAACACTCTTTTGTAGAAAAGGCTCTTGCAGCAACACCAGTTTTTAAACACTACATTTAGACCTGTTCAGAGCTCAAAATGGCATTAGAAAGACCTTCAGTGTGGACTCCCAGTGTTACTCTCACCAGTGAAGCTTCACCAACACAAGTAATGGGAATATTTGTTAAGATTAAAATGACTTTAATATCTGCTTCCATCTTAACAGATGCCCAGTGAACAGGTTGAGAAACATTTGCCTGCTTCAATAGAGAAGAGAGGTTGCTTCTGTGAGAGCCCTCCGCTCCAGAATCCGTTTATGCTCTGTGGTCCCCCATTTTCTCTCAAACATTTGGGGAGGGTACAGGGTAAGAGGTAGACAGGTTTATTTGTGAATATGCTATAATTAAGTGATAGGTTGCATTATGGTTGTACGGAAAGGTGTCACTGGATTGAAGAGGCTCAATATAACTTGATTATTGGTAGTCTTAACTACTGGAAGAGGTATGCAGATCGTGGGGTGGACACTTCTAGTATTTATGTTTTAGCAATCACAATTGTTTAATTACATACATCTATGCCAAATTGCAGGCATTTTTGTTATAGTTCAATTGAAGAAAAAAAAAGTGTAGTTAGAAAAATCCAACAGAAAGCTCATTTCTCATAATTTTCCCTACTTCAACAATGGCTGGAGGAAATTTGCTCAGATGTTTACAATTTTTTTTTAAAAAAATACATCTTCAGACAGATAAATCCTGGATAAATTTGACTTCAAATTATGAATGTTCTGAAAGACTATACATGTGTGAAAAGTGGGGGTTACAATGTGAAGTATTTTACAGTGGTTGCTATTGGCAACTGCTATATTGTTCTATGCTTTGTATTAATCTGGTCTATTTTAGCTTTAGATATCTCTCTATTAACTTTTGCATTAGAATCTTTGCTTGCCAAAAAAAAAAAAAAAAAAAAAAAAAAAAACCATTGCCCTTAAAACTACTTGATATTAAAACTTCCTCTATCCTTGGCACAAATTCTGCCCCCCCCCCCCTTTTTTTTTTTTTTGGTTATTTCAACAGTATACTAAAGTCCAAACAAAATAGTTTTCAAAGGTGTTTCAGTGCTAAGTGTTTCTGATCAGACATCTTCTAGCTGAACAACCTCTACTCCATACCCTCTTCAGCACCTCTCTCCCCCATCTCAAATTTAACATGCTAATTACTATCCATGCAATTCTGAATATTTTAGGCCCCAATTATCACAAAGACCATCTATCTCTGATATACCACAGCATCTTCTTGCTTTAGAAAAAAATTCTGATCTGTTCCAAAGCTGGAAGTAAAAGGGTCATAGTATTCTCAGGGATAGGTCTCACCACAAATCAGTTTGGGCTAGGACACTTCTTGCAATGTGTAATAGGCATTTCTTTAAGACCTTTCCTTAACTGCATGTATTATCTATTGAATACCCTCAGCTTTTGGTCTTCTAGCTGGTAGCCCACTGGTCTGATAGCCAAAGGGGATGGGAGGAAGAGATGGAGTATCATACATGCTCACTATTCATGAGCTGGGTAGGAAAACGTGTCATTTATTTTATAAAAATTGCAGATGCATCAGAGCGTCATTCAACTCACTCCTAAATAAAATTCTTCTCTCCACTTTGCTAATAAACATGGCATTTGTCACATGCAGTGGTTGTCATGAAAAGCAAAATAAAACCAGTGGTGTTTATCTACACATGCTTTGTTCACCACACCTATCCTGCAAGGGCTTTCCCTCTGCCAGTCCACCATCCCTTCTTCCAAAGGAGTTTCCCTCCTTTTCACCTTCTCCAACAGCTCCATCTCTGTGCATGCACATTCTTTCCCCACAGACCACTCATCCCTAAGCTTTCATTTGATCAGTTTAGCACATGCTAAAGCACAATTGCTTTGTCTAGACAAGGCTTTGGTGTCTTCTGTCCCTGCCATAGTTGCTTAGATCTTGGTATCTGAGGTTTTCCCTTTCACAGAGGCTCAGTTAGAGACAGAGTAAACAAAAAATAATGGGATGGAAAATAAAGTTAACCCGCGAAGAAAAAAAAATAACAACAAAAAATAAAACATTGGGCTTGAGTCGCCTTTTCCTTTGTAATTATTTGTAACAGTGGCTCTCAAACTTTTTTACTGGTGACCCCTTTCACATAGCAAGTTTCTGAGTGCGACCCCCCCCTTATGAATTAAAAACACTTTTTTATATATTTAACGCCATTATAAATGCTGGAGGCAAAGCGAGGTTTGGGTAGAGCTTGCGACCCCCCCATGTAAGAATGTCGTGACCCCCTGAGGGATCCCGACCCCCAGTTTGAGAACCCGTTTTATAAGTATAATAAAGGCCTAAAAGATTTTTGACGAAAAGGTTGTTTTCTTCTTCATAGTTTTTGCCTTTTTTGCATTATAAATCCGGGTCACGTCTATCCTAGAAGACTATGGCAACTGGAGGACTACTGAGAGCATGAATTCACACAAGGTAAGAGATTTAAAGAAGAAGATGATATTTAGAGGTAGACTGAAAACCTTGTTAAAATCGGTTTATCTCCAATGCCTTTTTCCTCAATTGTTCATTAGGAAGTCCATATGTCAGATTCAACACCCTAGTCCTTTAATTAAAAATTGCAGCAGCACACAATACTCAACTCTTCCCTCCTCCCCCCCCCCCCAATCTCTTCTTGGGAAAAACAATCCAACATCATTGACAATTCTGGTATCTCTAAATTAAGAAAAAAAACAAGGGGGGAGGGCTTAAAAAAGTCCTTTTCCAGTCATCTTTAAGTAAATAAAAGTTTACACTAGAGAAATCAGGAAAAAGTTTCTAATTGTGGGAACAATTAGACTGTGAATAGTTTCTCAACCAAGGAAGAGATGGAAACCCAGTCATTGAATTGGGCTGGACAGGTACCGGAGGATGTACTTTAGAGAACAATTATGCATTTCAAGGGACATAGATGGACTAAATGAGTGAATACATTTTTTCCATTTCTAGTTTGTGTTATGAAACAACAATGTATACCCACATTAGCTTAATGTTTCAGTTAAAATAATCATGTATGAAAGTTACTAATTTCAACATTTTAAAAAAATGGATGTCTAAAATTAGATTTTTAAATACTCACTTTGGTTTCTAGGTAGGTGACCTGATTTTCAAAAGTGGTCAGCAGCGAAGTCTATGGGAGTCTATTTATTGGTTTCAAGGGGAGTTAGATTATGTTCTTGGAGCTCTCACTACTATAAATCTTTTTCCTTTCTCATCAGTCTGCTTTTGAGCCTAGATTCATGCACAGTGCAGGTTGCAGTTTTTGGTTTGCAACATAATATTTCCCTTTGAGGTTCCATATGCCACAAACACTTCTACTTCTTCAGCATCGATTAACAATTCATGCAGGAACAACCTGCTCATTAGAAGAGAGGGCTTATATTGACAGACAAATGTCATACCAATTAGTAATGATGAGGAAGGAACTACAAAAAACACCTTTGTGGTTTAACTACTACACCATGCAGGATGATTAAAAACCATTTTTGTGGAACTGCATAGAGAAATTATGGCCGAAATAGTACACAGCTACCATTCTCCCAAACATGCACACCAACATCTGACAAGACCTCACTTGCAATTTCCCCATCCAGCCTCAATATCACAGAAAGATATAGGCACTCCCCTCCTCCTTTCCTGAAGTCTCTCTAGGGCCATCCACCACCCATTGCATCCTGCTCAGCTTGGCTCTCCGATCCAGAACCAGCTGTGAGGAGTTAAGACCTCTAAGGAATACATGCTGGAACTGAGGAGCATTTCAAGCAGAGAGGTGGAAAGAAGGAAAAAAATCACTCCAGGCAAGGAACTAACCCAACCAGAAGCTGTTGAAAACTTTTAGTTCAATGCAACTTTTTCCCGGTTAAAAAAAAATCAAAAACCTGAAACAACATGTTCCCAGGTATAACCACTTAGAAATTGTTCATTTGTCTAGAAGGAACTAAGGCAGGTTAATCATCAAGTGTTCAAAAACAAACCAAAAAAAATGCATTACTACCTATGTGAAATAGTATTTAAGATTATTAAAATCACAGACTTTTGAAATTCTAGTTGGTTTTTCATTGTTTATGTAATTTGTTTACTTTGTTTGCATTTCTCAAAGTTTGAGCCATGAAAACAAAATAATCAGCTTCATACACTAGCATACAGCTGCAATATTCGGATTACTAACACTACAGGGGAATGTTTTAAAAAACTGAACTGTTCTGTTTGTTTTCTTTAAAAAAAGAATTGATTCAGATGTTTATTGGTTTAAGGCTTTTAAAAAAGTTTTTACACACCACAACTTACATTTTAAGACAAGTTTGAATTGACAGTGTCTCTTTAATGGTATTTTCCTACCAATATATTTTTATCCAAATTTGCTTGGGCATTGAATTTAGCTTTTAACTTTCTCTTTTGTGATTCTTCCCCCTCCCCCACTCCACACACACTTTTCCCACTCTGTGGTATGGAGACCGAGCAGTGGATTGTTATAGACTAGTAGCATGTTGGCAGCAGGCTGGGGTGATAACGTGTCACCAAGATACTGAACACAAAAATAAGAAGATTAAAAATGGAAGCAATGAGGTTTCTTTGTTAGCTTTTTGTTGTTGAATAGTGCTAATTGTCAGGGATGCTGAGCTGTATAAAGTGGCTGAGATAATTTGTTGTCATGAAAGAAACAAAGCCAACCATGCACAACATGGTTGGATGATACAGGTTTTGAAAAGCAGAGACCATATTGGTCCCATTCTAGTTAAACACAGTTTTGTCTCCTTTAATGGGACTAGGGATGTGCCCTCAGTTCCCAGAGAGTTACATTCTTATCCAATTTACAGCCTGATTTAAATAAATGGGCATAAGTCAGGAAAGAATCTGGTTTGAGTACTTTAGCATAAACAATCCAGTAAGAGCCATATTGTGTTTTTGGAGATATGCACACAACTCCTGCTGATCATCCTTGCACATGTGGAGGCAAAATGCGGTAAAAATGCCTCCTCTTTGGATTATGGAAACATCTGATTGAAGTTATTGTTCAGTCCAGGATGCAATAGCAGTAAAATAGTGTCTAATTATTCCTTTCCCATTTTATGTGTTGCAACGCATTGTCAATTAGATCAGTGACAACATGCCTATATTTCTTTTACATGTTTCTAGGAACATGCATTATTTTTGCAGAATCACAACCATTTTGCTTGTACCAAATGAATTTCTATGCCCTATTTGCAGAAAGTATTCAGATCCAATTATGTAATCTCTTTGTAGACCCATTCATTTGAAAAGAAACACCCCTAAAATCCATTAAGTACATTAATGCTGACTTTTGGCCTCTTGTTATCTGTCCCTCATTAATAGGACCTCATGCCAGCCACTGCAGAGTGTCTATGAACCAGATTTATATTTGTGCAGATCTGGATCCAGAGTGGTAATCATGTCCCTCTGCCTGCTATTACTATTAGTGGCCTATATGCAAACCTTAAGAGACACTCCTTTGAGAGCTACTCAGAGTTTGTGAATGAATAGCAATTGTCTCATTCACAGTTCAGTACCATGTCATAGTATAGCTCTGGGGATGATCAAGACAACTAGTTAAGGCTCCAGGCAACTGCAGACAGGCAACTAAGTGGTGATACACAACCTCCCTAAAGCAAAATAAATAGTTTCATATTTCTGTTCATGAAGTTAAACGATATGACTCTGCCAGAAATGTAACAGATAGGTAGAAGGCCAGGTCTAATTATTTCAATTGTAGCATATGCAGAGTACATATGTCAGAAGGCAGTATTGTGACCCCCTCACTCTTAAGGAGGCTAAGCCACCCCAAGATGTTTTTCTTGTAATTCTTTAAGTCAATCACTACAAGTAAATATAATCACAAAAACTGTCAAGACCCACAGAAAACCACATGATGCCATAATTCAGATCAGAATGCAGAAAGTCAGCTAGCTCTCCAGCTGTGACTAAATTATATGGCATGTGTTATCCCTTATCTTGACTTCCTCTCTTCCTCTGACATCAGCCTTTTCTCCATGGCTTTACCATTTCCATGTACCTTTTGGCAATCTTATTAAAAAAACAAACATGTTAGGACAGTATGTTTGGGGGATTAAGGAAAATATCCTATTTTTACACTGATTGCTCTAATGCCGCTAACTGATATACAAAGTTCAGGTCAGACAATCAAAGAGAACCAATGGCTTCACTGGTCTCTCTCATTCTTAGGAATAAAAACCAGAACAGCCTGTAACAACTTTGGGAATTCACAGAGAAAGATGGCCATGGTTCTCTGCTTTTCAGGTAAGGAGAAAGCCAGTCAGTGGTAAACAAAGTAGTAAAATTCCTGTACTCGTCTCAGATGGTTCATACAAACACACTGACCTTTTGTGATAGCTAGAAATGAAGCAGTTATTTCAAACACGCTTTCATCTCCATCATCAATAACAAGAGTAACTTCCTTCTCTTACGCCACCACAAGTCCCAGCTTTCACGACCGCTGCACATGGAGAATATTTCTGTTTACCTTCACACCAAGAACATAACTACATCACTGCTCTTCTTAAAGAGCATCACGGGCTCCCTATTTATTCTGGATTGAATTGAAAACTGCCCTCCTGGCTTTTATAATTATCACGCTCTCTTGATTTCTCCCCGCCATTTCCCCCCCTTGTCTAACACTGGTCACATTTCTGTCATGCCCCCACAGTCACCAGTGAGCATGACATACAGCTGCAGAGCAGGAGCTTTCAATGACAGAGGGAAAGCACACAGCTGCAGAAGGATAGCAGCAAGGTATTAGAAAAGGTAAGCCTGGCATGACCGCCCCTGTATTGTGTCTCTGTTGTTTTGGTCTCCTTCTGCACAGGGAAAGATGTGCAACATCTAGGCCTAAATCAGTAGATTATTCTGATGATATTTGTATGAAAGATGCTGTACAAAATAAAGGGGTACTTGTATTCTCAGTCAGTTTGGCCCCACTCTATCTTCCAGGATTTTCTATTTTCTCAGGAAAGGCTCCACGTAGCAGCCAGACTTCCCACACATGCAGTATTCCCTATAAGCCCAGGAATTGAATGAGTCATTTCATTGGGCTCACATTACTTGATTGCTTCTAAGTTTCCTAATGATCTGTACACTGAAGGGAGATTCCAAACATCGTGAGGGGAATAGCAATGACATTGTGTTTTATGAGGCTATTCAAAAAGTCTCTGATTTATGTAGCTCAAAAGCTCCAAAGTCTTTGAGATTAGCTATACCGCATGCTGCTATCTTTGTAATATCTGGATTTCCCCTGCAGCCTTGCTTCATCAGTTTAATTAACCAACAGCTATATTTAAGACAAGTAGCATTGGCCTGATTGTTTTTCTGTATAATTTGGGACACTGGATGACAGAATGTTTAGAGGTAAAAAACAGATTTTTATCTCTTCCCCCACTCCCCACTGAAGTTGGAGATTTCATCAGAGTGCTTGGGCAGGAGCCAAGACTCTACCTCTGAGCTATCCCACAGAGGAAAATTTATTTTTGCCCCTTTCAATGTGAGGCAGTTTCTAGCCAATAAAATGTGTCATCTGAACCAACACTTGGCTCTTTGCCAGCATGATTGAGTTAAGAGACCCATGTGTGATTGCTTAGGTTTTGTTTTCACCTCCTTCTCTCAAGCCATCAGAAAAGCTCATGTGTATGTATACAGATATACCCTCTTCCACTTCCTGATAAAGGTGCACTTTACTTCGAAGCCAAACTAACGATACAAGCCGGCAATTTAAGAGGGTGGTTTTTTTGGTCTGTTTTTGGAACATGCATGCTCCATGCTAAAGCTTTTATATTTTCTTTTATTAAAAAAAACAACCCAACCAAGCAGGTCTGCTTCAGTACTTCATAGGTAGAGAACATGTGGGTCTGAGAAAATGCAATCTCTTGGGAAAAATTATAGTTTAGCCATTTAAACAGGAAAAAAACCCTACAAAGTCAGAGTGTAGGTTTTAGAAGAGGTGTGAACTTTTCCATTTGTTTCTTTGGAAACACTAAGTGTCAGAGACTTAGAGGTAAGTAAGAGGAGAAAAAGATCATTTGGGTGAGCCATGCTAACCCCATGCATTTTGCAGATCTATTTCTGTACATCATTAGGCATTCATGCCTAAACTATCTTGTTCTTATCCCAGCATGGAGAAGACATGGCATGTTCAAGAAAATTATCCTGACTAAAAGAACAGAGGCATCAGCAAAAGATTCCAACTTATACAGATGTCTTCAATCAATCCTTTCCCCCAATCATTGCAAATAAGTATTAAGGATTAAGGCATTAAGGAATTACTGGACTACACTGCATGAAGGGGTGAAGTACACATCCCAAGACAGTCATAACTGTTGGCTATATCCCGTTTTGGACAGTTTCAAGGCCGTAGCCCTTTTTGAAGGAAAATAGTCTGACCTCCACAGTGGAACTGTATATCCTGACTCAGTTATATTTGTAATACTGGAAAGTCATTACAGTGATACAGTGAACACTTTACCACCTAGAGATGGCTCTCAGTCAGTACAGTAGTGAAATACAACTGAAAAAGCTACTTTTCTCATTCTCACTGGAAGCAAATGAGTTTTAATAATTGTGAAATACCAAAATCAAGTACTATGCATAACACCGATTACTGGTTTTTCAGGATAATTTAGCCTACTCAATTGTTTCATCCTGGTTTTTCAATGCTGGGAGTAGAGTAAAAGGAATCTGTTTGGATAAAGTAATAACAGAGTTGAACTGAACTTGTTTGCAGCATTGTTGTAGCCATCCTGGGACAAGGATATTGGAGGGACAAGATAATATATTTCATTAGTGAATGAGACAAGCTTTTGAACTACGCAGAGTACTTCACAGTTCAAAAGCTTGCTGTCTCTTTCGCCAACAAAAGATGGTCGGATAAAATGTATTCCCTCACCTACTTTGTCTCTCTCAACTGAACTCAAGAGTAATGTTTTACTTCAAAATGTTTGGCTAACAGTTTTTATTCCCCTCATAATTTTTTTCAGATTTCTCACGCCACTACAATTCTAACAAGGACTAGATGCGGCAACAGAAAAGAAAGATTCTTACAGTATTGGTGGTCTTATAACAGCACATGCTCCATCCCTATCCTTAGATATGCCAGAAACCTCTCCGATTCTCCCATTAAGTGGAAACTCCCTGTGATTTATTTGTATTCTCATCAGCACCCCTACCATGAATACAGGTCCATGCAGCAATATTATACACAGTACTTCTACACCTTCAGCCTTTACCAACAGGGCTAGGGAGAGCTCTGTACATGCTGAGCTGAGCTGGCCTGGGAAGAGTCCTGGTTCCTCTCTCTAATTTTCTCTGTACTTCCTTCCTGTGTCCTTATACCTAATTGGCCTAATTGGCTCATCTAGCCTCCCAGCCTAATCAACCAATTAGCTTGCACATCCCTAATGAACCTCTCCAGGTGAATTGATGATTAAGTGATCACAGGGTTGGCTCACCTACTACTTTCCCCGCACTCTGTCATAGGCCTGAACAGAAGCAAAAAAAGGCCTGTTCATGAGGACTTCAGGTCAATTTTCCAGACTCAAGCAGTGTCATTGCATGCAAACTGAACTGGAGTCCAGCAGTGGTTAAGAAGCTTCACTGTCACCTTTTGTCAACTGTCAAAACAGTATTTTGAATGTCTGCCCTTACTCTCCTCTGCTTTGGTGATCATTTCTTGCCTCTTTGAGGAATCTGACTCTAAAGGAGGTGAGACTTTTAAAACACCTACTGGATTTGACTGTTTCTATTAAATGTGGAGATTTCAAAGCATTTTTTAATTTTAAAAATGTCAACAGGTAATGCTGGACAACAGCTAAGTGCAACATGACTGCAGATTTATGCAGCAAGAAGTTAATTTCTATATCCCAATGTGATTAAGAGTCCAGCCTCTTGCTAACCCGAACGAGGGAAAGAAGTAATAAAAATGTGCATTTTCCATTGTGTGCTTATAGCTTGAGTCTGATTAGATGTAGTTAAAAAAAATTCTTCTAGGGAAATGGTTTCAATAAATATACAAATAATAATCTACATTTGAATGCATTCATTTTAATTAATCTATACTGAAGAAGAAACAGGTTTCTTTTCTCTTCGATCCCTGCATCATGAGACATGGCACACGCTAGGAAACTTTCACATACAAATGATAGGATTAACTACTTAGACAAACTGAATGCAATGATTCAGATAAAATATTGATGTCTAATAACCTTTACATGGTACTGCCAGCTACCATAGTAGCTTTTCAGCTCAAGGGTCAAGTTCTCTCATTGCCCAGATGACATGTTCCTCTTGCTTCTAGATCCAAGTTCATGTAGGTTTAGACAATTACTACAACTCCCCCCTCACATGTCTGCCAGAGGCTGTCCTGATAGAACACATTTACAAACGAATGTCACTGTCCCAGATGAGACACATACAGGGGAAATCTAATCACAGCTTCCAATCTGGAATCACAGCCACAATAATCAACTCCATTTGTACAAAACTGCCCTTAAAGCTAGGGCCGCATGAGTGGGTGGATTTCCCACTTGCTCTGAAGAGAATTTCCATACACTGGGCCTGATTTTCCACTTCTTTTGCAGTTGGGGAAGTCATCTGCCTTGGGGCAGATGGTGCAAAGTGGGTGTAAAATGCTACCACAGCAGAATAGTAATGTTTTACACTCTTTTTGCAAAGCTACGAATGATTACACAAGGTGCAAAGTAGAGAGAATTAGGCATCCTGTTTTCAGTTGAAACAGATCCTCTCCCTGAGGTTTGAGTTCATCACTTAGCTTCATCTCCAAGTTTGACTGTTCCTAGGATTTCCCTGCAGAGAAGCATGGCTGTTCTAGACCCCAGATTGCCCTGTCCCAGAGGCAACTCTTCACCTTCTTTATATCCAGAATGGAGTTAACAAGTTGGGTGGAACATAGGGATTCAAGCAGGAATCAGCACTTAAGAGTAGCTACTGAAGTCATGGAGTACTAACAGCTCTTATATAACCTCTTACCCCATCATATGATTGAAGCCAAGAAACTGGAGAGCTTCTGTAAAGTTGTATTTCTCTCTCATTCACTGGTTAGTATTTTAACCAACCTCAAGATTGTTACAGTACCCACAGCTCCTGCCTATAAGAGTGACATATCAGGATAGTTTTATGTCACAATGGATAGTTAATATCAAGTGATCTTAAGCAGGGAGAATCTCAAAGCAGTTTTACTACCCAATTTATTTTAATACCTTGTATGCCTGTGATTGTTCAAAAAATCATCCCATACTTCTGGGGCAAAACCAACATTAGGAATAGGAATGGGGAGGGAAGGCGACAAAAAAAAATACCATACCAATTTTATATATTTATGTAAAACAATACAGAATGCTGCTATGAGCAGTCATCAGTAGCTGGTAACATCTCTAATTAACCTGCTGAATGGACATAGCATGAAATCACATTCTATACATTTTGCTGCCAGCACTACTAAAATGCATTTTTTGCATACCTCACTGTATGGGGGTGTCATTCCTTCAAGTACTTTACAAAGCACCAAGACTTAATATCTTAAATTGATTGTTCATAGAAAATAGCGCAGCATAAAAAGTGACACGAGCAGCCAATTTAGCTGTCTTCCATCAACAATCCCAAAATAAACAAAGCACTCTTTTTTAACAGATTCATGATTCAGTCGGGAGGAGTAGAGGTGGGAAGAGGACAAGATGACATACAGCGCCATATAATTGTGTTAAATTTGCATTTGTATGAGTCACAAATCTTTATTCATGGACAATCATACACTGTAGAGACACAGTAATCCATTGGTATTCAGGTTCTGCATGTTAACTGCATCGTTTTAACTATGTCAATACAGTATTTAAGTCAATGAATCGTAAGTGACACAGGCAACTTTTAAAAAGAAATATTAATCTGGTCGTTAGTAGTCATGACTCCCTGTCCTTTACTGGAGGAATCGACATTAACAAAAATAACTGAAGTAGCAACTTATATTGTTACACCTACAAGAAATTAGCCAACAACAGCAAGTTTGGGGGGCAACTGGGAATAGTCTGTCCACATCTTGATTAGTCACCACCTTGACCACTTTTTCTATTCTCTCATTTTTTGTAAGATTATGCAAGCTCTTCACGGCAGAGACTGTCTTTTGTTTCTACGGAGCCTAGTGCACTTTGGGTGCTACTGGAAACAAATAATAAATGCTAAGTATAATTCAAAGCCTCTGTCTAGAGATACTGCCTTTGTAAGAGCTTTGATTCTGCCACTTTTTATTCCTAATTAGTAATGTCTTATTGGCTAAGTAGTGCATTGATTTCTGTGTGACATTAGTGAGGTACCAAATGTGAGTGAGGATGCCAGAATGACCTAAGTCACCAGCCTTAATTTAAATTTTCATCTTGCACGTGAAGACCTCAAAACGCAGCAAACTAAGTGTCTCAGTGCTTGTGTGCGACAGGTAAAATGAATCCCTATTTTACAGATAAGGAAGAGGGGTAGCAAAGCTAAGTGATTCATGATCAGACAGCCAGTAGCAGAAATGGGAATAGAACGCAAATCGCTTGATTGTCAACCATTGGTTTCAACCACAGGACCAACCAGGTTTTAACTAGCTCTTTTTTCTTTCTTTCTGTCTCTTTCCCGTCTCAATAAAACTGTTCACAAGAGAGAAAGTTTATCTGCTGCTGATTCTCCATTTGAAGTCATAATCCTGCATTTGTGACACAGAGTAGTATACTGGAGAAACAAGCAACAAATAGTATACTGCAAAGAAGGGATTATGATTTCCCAGCCTATCACTCCTTTGCTATCATAATCCAGCAAAAGGCCTTGATCCTGCAAGCAATTAACTTTGTGCACAGGAGTAGCCCCATAGAGTTCAATGGAAGTACTCTCATTGGTAAAATGAAGTATGCTCCGGTGCGGTATGGTGAGCTTTAACAAAGAGGCAGCTGAGCAGTACATTCAAGCCAAACACAGGCCCAGCTGAAGCATAGGACAGCAGCCTTATTCTATTACTATGCCAAGCAGGGACCCTGTGGGAAAGCGGGAGCTGGGGTGGGGCTGGGGCAGAAACCAAAAGCAACAAATATAATGACAGTTTTTGTGTGGCAGCTGAATCTGGCTCTGGAAGCAGAATAGCTGGATATCTATTGAGAAAGCCTGTTCTTATAAGATTTCTAACCAATATTGCAATGTCAGCAGGTTCCGATAGATAGAATGACAGAATTTTGCATGATTTATAGTCTTATATAAAAATATACTAAAATAATTTCTATTGAATAGCATTGGTCCAAAGAGCAGCTCACTGTTACTGTGGAAACTCTACCAGCAGGAAATACATGATCAACTCCTCAACTAAGGCCATTTTCAACATTGTAATCTGTGGATTGTTAAGGAGGCTGAAGCAAAAGGTAAGACACAACGATCCAGCACGTCTCAATCAAAATTGGTCTCCCAAAAGGAATATGATCTTACTAATAAGTAGATGACACCCAATGGATATAATAGTTTTAGAACAGATCACAGAATCTGACCATAAAATGCTAACAGAGGTTTTTGACACATGGAATGCTGGTGTAAGAGATGAAATTGTATTATGTGAATTTACCAAAGGACTGAGTTTGGCCCAGTGATTTCAAAGGTCTCACAGAGCTATCAGACCAACTGTTTGCAATCACTTGTCCTCTATGAGTACCATATTGATCCCTGACAATGGTAATAAAATAATCTAATAGACAATAGATCAAGGTAAATATTTCTATATTTTAAATTTAGGGAAACTACAGTATTTCATTTTTCCAGAGTATTTGCATGAGTTTAATTTTCTACCCACTGCTTTTATGATTTTCTCTCAATTCCTGTAATATTACCAATAACAGATTCTTTTATTTAAGGCAATATGAAATGAGTGTTAGAACTATTAGCTGGGGAAGTCACTGCTGGGTACCTTGGAAAAAGAAACTGAATTCTTTCAATCTGCTGTCTTTCAAGGTCATCAGTCCAGGGTTTAGAGCACAGAGCAAGTTATGGATTTCCTGACACACAAAGTACCACAGAAGGAGAGTTGCTGAGAGCCATTATGACACAGGTGTGGGAAGAATAACCTCCAAAATTCTAGCTAAGGTTACAGTTAGCTTCTGAATCTTTGGAGGTTTATCTAACCTGAATAAAAACCTTTTTTAGGAGTGGTTCCAAATTTCAAGTAATACATTTGGCTATGGGTTAAATGTGACAATTTTGGGTTCAGACAAACTTGTGTGAATTCAGAAGTGACATTTTGTTCATCCATTTGTCTGCATAACCTGTGTCGAAGTCGCACAGTTGGGATATATCAATGTATCTGAATTTAAATTGCCCAAGTTTAGGCTATATACAACTTTCAGATACCAAAAACCAAGTCAAGTGAAATGAGAAATTTATGTAAATATGGCCAGAAAAACCTGTCCCTTTGCTCACCTCTACACACAAATGTTTCATGGGATTTTTACCTCTTTTAGTGTCCTTAACGCTGATGGGACTTATATTTTCCCCTGGATGCACAAATGTTAGATGAGGCATAATGAACAGTTGCTCCAATATTTTTACTATAATACCCATTCCCAAGCATTAATAAAAGCAACAGTCAGTTCATGAATTACTCATGCAATCCACCTTAACCCAACGGCCCTTGGGCTCTTTATGTGCTGCCCATCCTACCCTAATATCTTCCTGTATTTCTTGACAATATTATGTTTTGTTTTCTATGCAGGATATTTCTAAATATATTCACTTAGAAAAGAACACAGATTGACCAACAGGCTCAGAGAACACCTTGTCACAGTGAAGAATGGAGATGGCTCTAAACCTATTGTTTTCTATTCAGTTTGGCACAATCAAGGGTTCCATCACATTCCTGTGTATTTAACATGACATGCACAGATGGTTCATAGAAAAAGCCTAAGAACAGTTTAAAAATCAGACTTAATATCTAACTGGATTCTCTATTCCACACTCCGTTAAACAGTAAGCTTTATATTCTTTACCACACAGTAGCTCACTTAGAATAAAGGATCTGAAAACTCCTATTCATTTATTTTTCTATTTCTCTGTTTTATTCTAGCTCACCCTGTTTTCCATCAAATTCCCTACAGTCTCTCTGCTCAACTGAAAACTACTGCCACCTCTCTCTCCCACTTCTAATTCTCTCCAGTGCCCATTCAAATTATCATCTTGTAATTTCAGATCTTGGCATCTTAACTTTTTATTTTCTAATTGGATCTTTATCCTATGATCCCTTTTCATCTTCTCAGCATACAAGGCCCCTTTGCCACCTAACATTCCTGCACGTTCTGCATACTCTTATTTCCACCTTATGACAGACTGGCTGCAGCATTCCTGTGTTTTACTTTACAAATATACTAAGATTTAGACTTTCCAGTTCTTCTAAAATTATGCCCATATTTCCAGAAAGTTCCCATTAAAAGGAATATCTTGGTGCAGCCTCCATTATGGAGCTGCTGTCAGGTCTTCTTTTAGTCTATTTGAAATTTTTCAGTTCATAGGAGAGGAAAGATTCTCAGAAGAGACATGAGGGATATGCCACACTTACAAACAGAATCTGCTCTCCTGAAATGATAATCATGGACAATTCTTGGAAGCTGTACCAGGTATCAGTCATGTAATAGTGGCTGGCCTCAGTGATAAGCTAAAAACGAAAAAGTAATTGTTGAAAAGTATTATTTCTATCTCAAGAAGAATATTTTTCAACAATTGTTTATTAAAGCAAAAAAACTCAACCAAGGTTTTCCCTGTCACTGTTAGAGTGCAGCTGATAGTTCAACTACATAGACTAAAAAGTTTCTCCCAGATTGTTTGAGAATAGTTTCTTAACACAGCCCAAATTGTAGTGCAGATATGGCAATCATTTTTGCATCTTTTCTGTGTGGGTAAAGGATTGGTTTATTCCCATGTTCATTAGTTCTTCTGGGTCATGTACTTGAAGGAAGATTGTGGGATTCACACAACTTCTTTCCCTTTCACAGAGATCTATGGGTGCTGTACTCTGTACTTTACATATATGCCTAAATAATTAAGAACCTCTACAAAGAGAGACATAATATTTACTTGCTCTGCACTGTACAATCATTTCCTCACAGTCTTTCTATTCTAATATGTCCTAGTTAGCTCAAAAGTTCCCAAGGCTGTAGACCACTTTAAAAATCTGATGGCAGATATGGGGGATGATAAGAGAGCTAGCCAGTTTTTTTAAACTCTTTTCTCCTTTTACTAGCATTATCTGGTTCTAGTTTCTAACCCTGGATCACCCAGACTCCTCACAGTCCAAACCTCTGAGCATCCTAAAGGAAGAAACTTCAACACGCTACAGCTGCCACAGAAATATTTCTCTTGCAGACAGGTTCCCTAAGAACACAAGAACTTCCATACTGGGTCAGACCAATGGTTCCTCTAGCCCAGTATTCTGTCTTCCGACCAGGGCCGGCTCCAGGCACCAGCGCAGGAAGTAGGTGCTTGGGGTGGCCAATGGAAAAGGGCAGCACGTCCAGCTCTTCGGCAGTGGGTCCCTCAGTCCCTCTCGGAGGGAAGGACCGGCTGCTGAATTGCCGCCGAAGAATGAAGCGGTGCGGTAGAGCTGCCGCCGAAGTGCCGCTGATCGCGGCTTTATTTATTTATTTATTTTTCTTCGCTGCTTGGGGCGGCAAAAAAGCTGGAGCTGGCCCTGCTTCTGACAGTGGCCAGTGCAACAGGCTTCAAAAGGGAATTAACAGAGCAGGTAAATTTATCAAGTGATCCATTCTGTTGTCCAGTCCCAGTTTCTGGCAGTCAGAGGTTTAGGGACAGCTAGAACATGCGGTCGTGTCCTGGACCATCTTGGCTAACAGTCATTGATGGACCTATCCTCCATGAATGTATCTATTTCTTTTTGAACCCAATTATAATTTTGGCCTTCACAACCTCACCTGCCAATTAGTTCCATTGTGTGCTGTGTGAAGAAATATTTCCTTAGGTTTGTTTTAAACCTGCTGCCTATTAATTTCCATAACATGACCCATTTTGTATGTTACATGATGGATTAATTAGCACTTCCTTATTCACTTACTCCACACCGTTCATAATGTTCTAGTCCTCTATCATATCCACCCTTAGTTGTCTCTTTTCTAGCAGAACAGTCCATCTTTTTAATCTCTCCTTATCTGGAAGCTGTTCTATATTACTAATAATTTTTGTTGCCCTTCTCTGTGCTTTTTTCCAATTCTGATATTTTGTTTTTGAGATGGGACAACCAGAACTGCATGCAGTATTCAATGTGTGGGCATATCCTAGATTTATATAGTGGCATTATGATATTTTCTATCTTATTATCTATCCCTTTCCTAATGGTTCATAATATCATTAGCTTTGACTGCTACTGCACACTGAGCAGATGTTTTCAGAGAACTATCCAGAATGACTTCAAGATCTCTTTCTTGAGTAGTAACTAATTTAGACTGTATCATGTTGTATCTGGAATTGGGATTATGTTTTCCAATGTACATTACTTTGCACTTAACACAAATTTTGTTACCTAGTCACCCGGTTTTGTGAGCTCCCTTTTAGGCTTAACTACTTTGTGTCATTTTGTATTGTCTGCAAAATTGCCACTTCACTGTTTACCCTCTTTTCCAGATCATTTATGAATATGGTGATTAGTGGTCCCAGTACAGATCCTTGGGGGACTTTGCTATTTACCTCTCTCCATTGTGAAAATTGACCATTTATTTGTACTCTTTATTTCCTATCTTTTAACCAGTTACTGATGCATGAGAGGACCTTCTCTCTTATCCCACAACTGCTTACACTGCTTAAGGTTTCTACTTCTATAGTCTTATTCAAACATGGAATTTCTATTGATAGAAATTCCATGGTACTGTTTTATTAATTTAAGATTTTTACTACATTTGACTGCATTCTTTCACATACAGCAGGGGTGGCCAAACGTACTGACTCTCCGAGCTGCATACGACAATCTTCAGAAATTCAAGAGCTGGGGCGCACCTGCCGGGGCTCGGGGCTCCAGCCCCATGGGAGGTGCCTGATGGGGATTCAGCCCCACTCCTGCTGAAGCCTCGAGCCCTGGCAGGTGCGCCCCATGGAGCTGAAGCCCCAAGCCCCAGCAGGTGTACCCAGTGGGGCTGACACCCTGAGACCCTCTCCCTGCTTTGGGCAGAAGCTATAAGACACCTGGGCAGAAGCCCCTACCCCATGACCCCACTACAAGGTAGAGGTCCCAAACTCCTCTCAAATCTGGTAAGTGGAAAATGAGGGGGACGGGATGTGGGTGTCTCTGAGAGCCACACTTTAACAGTAAAAGAGCTTGCCAGCCATAGTTTGGCTATCCCTGATGTATAGTCTCTCTACCACACCAATGTGACCTACTGTGTCATTACTGAATATTTTGAATCCTGGTATCAGTTTCACATTGTTTATCATTCCAACAAGTTTATGTGATGTTTATTATTTTAATATCCTCATTTAATATCAGGCACTCAAGTTCACCCATTTTATTAATTTAGACTAACATTTGTATATGAGCACTTACAAAATTTGTCAATATTTAATAGTCTGCATTTATGTGATTTAATTGAATGGGACTTTCATTTGATTGTTTCTCTTTGGTTCCTACCTGTACTGTATCAAGTTCTGTCCTCTACTTTTTACCAGGATATCCCTTTAATAAATTCTCCTGTAAAGGATGTGTGTCTCCAAACCGTTTGCTCCTCCACACCTGTCCACTTTCCCTCAGGCCTTAGTTTATAAACTCCCTGGCAATTCACAGACTAAGGGGATGCTGTCATCATCTTTCAGGAAGAGAACTAATACTACCTATGGCAATCACTGGATTAGTCTCTACCCCACGTCACAGCTTATAAAATTTTCTTTTTCTAGGTCTCTGCTTCTTCCACATGCTCAGTGTCTCACTTTCAAATACACTATCTGTAGCATGCACTCAGTGGGTTACATAAGACCGTTCAGGATAAAAGATACAACTAGTATGTCAACTGTGTTCAGATTTGTAGAATTGTTGTAGCCATGCTGGTCCCAAGATGTTAGACAGACAAGGCAGGTGAAACATCTGTTGGTGAAAGAGACAAGCTTTCTAGTTGTGGATTTTTATTCTAGCCTTTTTATTATTATTATTATTTTTTGTATTATGTATTAGCTTAACACATGTCACACAAATGTAGAAGAGGTTGCTGCTTAAGAAATCTTCCCCTCTGCACTTTTCTGTTCCAGTGTGGAAACTAACTAAATGAAATCAAATTCATAAATATGTGCAGTATAATCACATTCTAAGATTGTACAAGTTTGCTGGCATGACACATTTTGAGGGGAAAAAACTCTGAATAAGCAAGTATTTTCTGATCATTGTGAAGGTAACATTTGGATCACAACCATCAAGAGTTATTTCTGCTTTGCCATTTGATTTCATATTTATAGGGGCTGTAAACAATTCACCAGCTTTCCAAAACTGTAAGCTTCATTGTAGTGAACTGTACTTCTATGAGCACACCGGGAAACTACATCCATCTTACTAATGCAAAATTGGTGGGACTGTCACAGTATCAAAAAATGACCAAAAGACAAATTTCACATTTGATGCTATTTATTTCTTTAGACTCATAAAGGCATTGATACTTTACATGTATATGTTTTTCTTAAGATTAGAAGCAGCTATAGGTAATGAAATACAAATTTATATCTGAAGTCCTTTCTATCTATTCCTTACACAGTAGGCAAACCTTGTAATGGTTATAAAAGGAAATTGCAAATTAAAGTTATCACAATAGAACTGAGACAAGGGGCAGGTCTCCTAACTTCTCAGTGCTTCCATTTACCAATATGTAAAATGGTGATAAATTACTTGAACTATCTTTCGAGGGTGTAAGGGAATTAATTTGTTCATAAACCTCATTGCCATCCTCAGATGAAAAGTGCTATGCAGTATATGTGCAAAGTAGTATTGTGTTAGTAACTGGAAAGATGCATTTACAGGATTGCCGAGTTATTTTGAACCCACTCAATGTGCATATTAATGTTGGTTACCAGAAAAATCATGAATGGAAAATTCTGTTCTGCTGATACCACTGACTTGGACAGCTTATTTAAGACAAACTGAAGTCAGAACTGGCTGCTTTTTAGTGAGGCAGAATAAGCAGATTCGTTTTGACGTAGGAGAATGTAGTATTGCACTTCAACTGGCAAAAATATTGCATTAATATGCAGCAATCAGCAGGTAGACGATAAAAAATTGCACAGTGTTGTGGCACTCTTTTGCCACCCACTGGTTCACAACATTACCTTAATGTTACATTATTATGTAATGAAACCAACATCAGTGTGCACAGCCAAGAATCTAACAGTCACAACATTCAGGCAATATTTCACCAGATGGTTGTTCAATCACTGAATGTTTGGCTGCACCTTCAATTGGTTGAACCAACCAACCTTGGATTACTCAGCTTTGTTCATGCTTGCACATCATTCTGTTTAGAGGATCCAGGTTTTTAGGGGGAGAAAACTACTCATCTAACTAGTTTTAGCCACTTTTACGCAAGACAGTAAAAAAAAAAAATACTTGGATGTGATGCAAAAGAAAGCTATTTGCACCTTGCAATGTCAAAAAATGCTTACACAAAAAGAGCACGTCAAAGTAATATCTGCAACAGAAAAGAGAAATGGAAGAGAGCCTCTTGTTCTATTTTGAATAGTCTTGCATTAAAAACTTACATTGGAGTAATTGCATCATTACCCCAACATAGATTTAATAAAATTAAATAAAAACAACAAGGTGTCCTTGTGGCACCTTAGAGACTAACAAATTTACTTGGGCATAAGCTTTCGTGGGCTAGAACCCACTTCATCAGGTTCATGGAGCGGAAAATACAGGAGCAGGTATAAATACATGAAAAGATGTGATTTGCCTTACCAAGTGTGAGGTCAGTCTAACGAGACAATTCAATTGACAGCAGGATACCAAGGGAGGAAAAATAATTTTTGAAGTAGTAATGAAAGTAGCTCATTTCAGACAGCTGACAAGAAGATGTGAGTAACAGTAGGGGGAAATTAGGTTTAGGTGTTGTAATGACCCAACCACTCCCAATCTTTATTCAGGCCTAATCTGATGGTGTCCAGTTTACAAATTAATTCCAGTTCTGCAGTTTCATGTTGGAGTCTGTTTTTGAAGGTTTTTTGTTAAAGAATTGCCACCTTCAGGTCTGTTATTGAGTGGCCAGGGAGACTGAAGTGTTCTCCTACCGGTTTTTGAATGTTAGGATGTCAGATTTGTGTCTATTTATTCTTTTGCATAGAGACTGTCTGGTTTGGCCAATGTTCATGGCAAAAGGGCATTGCTGGAACCCGATGGCATATATCACATTGGTAGATGTGCAGGTGAATGAGCCCTTGATGGTGTGGCTGATGTGGTTAGGTCCTATGATGGTGTCCCTTGAATAGATGTGTGGACAGAGTTGGCATTGGGGTTTGTTGCAGTGTTTGGTTCCTGGGTTGGTGTTTTTGTTGTGTGGTGTGTTTGCTGATGAGTATTTGCTCCAGGTTGGGGGGCTGTCTGTAAGCGAGGATTGGCCTGTCCCCCCAAGGTCTGTGAGAGTGAGGAATCATCCTTCAGGATAGGTTGTAGATCCTCGATGATGCACTGGAGAGGTTTTAGTTGGCGGATATAGGTGACGGCTAGTGACGTTGTTACTTTCTTTATTGGGCCTCTCTTGTAGCAGGTGACTTCTGGGTACCCTTCTGGCTCTGTCAATCTGTTTCTTCACTTCACCAGGTGGGTATTGTAGTTTTAAGAATGCTTGATAGAGATCCTGTAGGTGTAGCATTGTTCTAAGTCAGCCATAAAAAAGTTGGCATACTGTGGGGCCATGCGGGTACCCATAGCAGTCCCGCTGACTTGAAGGCATAAATTGTCTCCAAATCTGAAATAGTTGTGGGTGAGGACAAAGTCACAAAGTTCAGCCACCAGGTTTGCCATGATGGTATCGGGGATGCTATTCCTTATGGCTTGTGGTCCATCTTTGTGTGGAATGTTCATGTAGAGAGTTTCTACATCCATACTGGCTAGGATTGTGCTTTCTGGAAGATCACCAAAGGACTGTAGTTTCCTCAGGAAGTCAGTACTAAGTCCCCGTACCAATTTCCCCCTACTGTTACTCACACTGTCTTGTCAACTTCTGAAATGGGCCACTTTCATTACCACTTCAAAAGTTATTTTTTCTCCCTTGGTATCCTGCTGTCAGTTGAATTGTCTTGTTAGGCTGACCTCGCACTTGATAAAGCAAATCACATCTTTTCATGTATTTATACCTGTTCCTGTATTTTCCACTCCATGCATCTGATGAAGTGGGTTCTAGCCCATGAAAGCTTATGTCCAAATAAATTTGTTAGTGTCTAAGGTGCCACAAGGACTCCTTGTTGTTTTTGCTGATACAGACTAACATGGCTACCACTCAAACCATAAAATTAAATGGCTCTCATTAGAAAGAAACAAAATATTGGGCTGGTCTCCAGTGATGGTGAAAAGTCCAGTATAAGCAAAAGGAAACAAACATTTTGCAAACCACTATTCCAGTGAAACACCAGCTCCATGTGCCATCTAGCTCAATAAATCTTTGTAATGAACACATCTTAAACTGATCACCCCAGAATGCTTCATAACTCAAAGTTACCACAATATATTAACAAATAAGTAAATAACCAACCCCTGTGTAAAGTTGTCTTTAATTTTGTTTTTGCAACTCTAATTTCCTTTTTATATATCCATAATTAATTCTCATCATCCTCCCACTCCAATCCACATAATCCAAATGCATCTTCAAATCCTTGAATAAATGGAAGTGACACACGGGCGGTATAATTTTCCATATATTGTGTCCACCATCATTATTACTTGGGTACTGCCTGTAGTTTTCACCAACTGTTGAACAACATGGCTCTATCCTTCTCTTATCCATTAATACACCTCTACCTTGATATAACGCTGTCCTCGGGAGCCAAAAAATCTTATCGCGTTATAGGTGACACCGTGTTATATCGAACTTACTTTGATCCACCGGAGTGTGCAGCCCCGCCCCCCCCCACAGAGCACTGCTTTACCGCATTATTTCCGAATTTGTGTTATATTGGGTCGCGTTATATCGGGGTAGAGGTGTACTATAAAACACGAAGGGTGGAAATCTTCCCTCCAACATTAACTTGCTCTAGACATGCAAGAGTTGCAGGGACAACAGAGAGAGTTGTCCAGGTTTAATTCTCTTGTTTTAATTAATTGTACCTTACATTCCAGTATTGGATCCTAAAGCGTTCTGTTGCTATATGCAGCATAGGGAGGGATTTCAGAAAGTGGTGAGTTGATAATTGCTTCTAGATTGCAAAGGAATTTTCTTTATACATTTTCTTTACATCTCCCCGCTGTCAACTTGGAAAAAAATTATGCTATTGACATTCTCCATGGAAAACATAAGTAAACCCATTTTTTGAGTAAAAATGCCCAGTTTTCAATGGATACTGGAGATGGGGGCAAAGATGAGCTATTGAAAATGCATTAAACCTGGTGTCTGGTGAGGGGGGGGAAGCCAATTATTTGTTTAACATGACTTCAAAAACAGAGTTATGATGGTAGAATCTAAAATTTACTAAACAGAACCAAAGCTTTTCAAAGATTCTGCATGCATGAATATTTATTTTACATGGTGCTGTAAACTGGCACAGTAAACCAGCTGGTGCAGTAACAAAACTATTTTTTAGCCAACTGAATTATTTCTCTCCAAAACCTTATGTCTAAGACCTGTAACAAAAAGTTACTGTATAAGCAAATGAAAAAAAGCCTAGCTTAGACTCAAGTCCAGCCCTATGAGATTGAATCAGGTTGGACAAATGAAAATTTCCCATGAAAGGATTTAGGGCTATTGAATTTTCTCTTTGATAAGCTCAAATAATGTTGTTGATAAAAATGTCATTTTGTTAAGGTGAAAGTTTTGTTTCAACTTCATTTCAATGTTGTTAATTTTTTTCTATTAAAATATTAACTATTCATATTTGAACATTACATATTGGATAAACTAAATGAATCAAAATATTTCAACTTTAGCAATACTTTAGTTTAAACCAAAAAAAATTGTCTCAAAAAATTTTCAACCAACCCTAGTTCTACGTTACCATCATGATGGTTTTAAGACAGAACCTTTGCATCCCGGCACTCTTACATCCACAGTAACAACAATTAAGATAGCCGCAACATACTCGTATTGGGAACTTCTAAGATAAAAAAAGGTCTTGACAGGAGAAAAAGGAAGGATTTAAAAAGATGGAGTGTGCTTGGAATCAGACAGTAAAGTCGGGAGATGGGGACTGTATATTAATGTGTTTCTGAATAATCCAGCCATAGAGATAGAGACCCAAAAATATGTTAAAATTCACTGGCATATATTACAGTATTCAATATTAAGTACAGATTCCTATGCAGAAGCAATAGGAATTCAAGTGTTTTCTTCAGGTCTTTCTTGTTGTGACTAGTTCTTAAAAAACCTCAATGAACATTTAAAAATGTCACTGCAAATATGTGCATCCCTGAACAATTTAACACCCTGCTGGTGGGAAGTTTCTATCCATCTAAATGGTGCTACAAGTCAGTTTTTAAAATAAAGAAACATCATGCCATGCTATGCCATATTTTGTTATAGTGATGGAACAACCAGCCATTTGTGCTGTTGGGAAATAGTGTGATTGCATATATACAGGAACACAAATGCATATACCATCACTCAGGGAAGCATTGGTCTTAAGTTCTTCTAAGTTAAATACAACAATGCACATGAAACACCACATACAACAGAAAGATACCAATAATTTTAGTATGAATGTTTAATTCCACTTTTGAGTGGCAGAGGTTAAGAGTGGAGACAGACCTGGAGTCATTCATGTTCTCTTTTGATTGCTCCTTTTTGGTTAGTTTCTCAATATTTAGTTTGTTTCTCAGAACATGGCCCTGACCTTTCAAACACTTTTGCTTGTACATATGAAAAATTGCACTGAAGTCAATGGGATTGTCAATATGTGGGAAACTTAGCACAATTTTAAGTATTTGCAGAATAAGTGACACTGCTTTCATCTGAACTCACAAAAGGTTAGATCCTATCATAAAACATCTCAGAGAAGAAAAATAAACACACACCTCAAGTGACTATTTCATGGCTGTGTGTGTGTGTGCACTTTTCCCCCCTTAGAGCCATATATGTCCCCTTCCCTTGAAATGTATGGAAGCAAGTATAATGTAAGAAAATTCACTTGGGTAATCATGTGGAGGGGAAAATGTGGCCAATGTATAGTCACTGTTTTGCAGGACCAGCACAATGGAAGAGGAAACCAAAGAACAAGCTATTACGTGCAACAGGATTTACAGAGCTCATCAATAAAATTAAAGTTTCTTTTTTTTCTTTTTTTAAAAAGGGATTTGTGATTTACTTATTTTGTAAAAAAAAAGATTACTTCATTCCCACCTGCTAAATTTACAGGATTCTTTTATCAGCTTGCACAGTTTTCAATAAACAGAAAATCTTAGGATGCTTGATCTGTTTGGGGGTCAGAGGAGATGAATTCTCCAGTAAGATTTTAAATTAGTTATTAATCTCAGGGCACAATTCACCAGGGCAGTGGAGCAAACTGCAGTGCTCTGCATCCCAGGGGTCCACTGCAACAGGAGGACATGTTTGGAGCTGTCCGACACAGGCCAGATCTATTACCGGGATATATCTGGAATATGCAGCAAAATTGGTCAAGTCTTTAATGGATGTTCTGTGGTGTGAAAGGGAGAACAAGGCCCTTATTTTAGCTAAAAGAGATTATGTATGAAGGGCAAGGGAACATTTTGCATGCTGATATCATACCAGTCAGAATACCAAAGCCTCCCAAAATATTGAAAGCATAGTGTAGTTGAGGTTAGAAAGCAACTTCTGCTTATAAGGAATTCCTCCAAGAGTTCTGCATCAGCCCACCGTACTTTACTTTACCCTACAGTAATCTCAAACTGGCTATTGTAAGAGCTATTTAACACGTCCGTGAAATGCTGGGGCTGATAACATATCTTACCAGCAAACACTGTGCTAAATAACAAGTTTATTTGTTTTCTTCTCTTCTTTGCCAATGGGAAAGGTGATCATCCATCAGTAATCACAGGACATGACATCACTCACACCCAGTCAGAATGCTTTGTTGTATTGGTACCCACCGAGATAATCCCATACCACTGCCAACAGACATCTGAGTGTATGATAAACTACCAGGATGAAGGCCGAAGTGCTTATCAGCATGACTGCAGGGATATTCATTGTCAAGGAACTGTCTCTCTTTTAGGAAGGAGTAGTTATCACAGTTACTTACATTTCTGTTCATTAACAGACAACAATAGATATAATATAGAGATTTATGGGAATTATCTAAAACCAAAATGTTTCCAGTATCTTTTTCAGGACTGAAGTGCTATGATCTGTTGTTCACCATTAGATACAAACACTACCAAGCTACATATGTAATCCCCTTTTCTCCCCCAACGTCCTTATTTTCAGCCAACCCCCCCCCCCCCCCAAAATTGCTGTAATTACAGCCACTGCTTCTACTTGTTCTAAGGCAAGGTGGCAGCATAGAGCCTTGAGTGAGTGAAAAGTATTAGCAAAAAGAACAGGAGTACTTGTGGCACCTTAGAGACTAGGAAATTTTTTAGAGCATAAGCTTTCATGGGCTACAGCCCACTTCTTTGGATGCATATGCATATACATCCGAAGAAGTGGGCTGTAGCCCACGAAAGCTTATGCTCTAATAAATTTGCTAGTCTCTAAGGTGCCACAAGTACTCCTGTTCTTTTTGTGGATACAGACTAACACGGCTGCTACTCTGAAACCTGAAAAGTATTAGTTATTTCAGCACATGAGGGAGTGCAGGAAGTGGTTATCCATTTTCAATAGCTGTTTTGAAGCTGGTGTGCAAGGCTTCCTTAAGGACCGACATTCCTGCATGTATACACACACATTCTTAAGGTATACCTACACTTTAACGGCTACAGTAGCGCAGCTGAGCTGCTGTAATGCTTCAGTGTAGACACTACCAACACCAATGGGAGGGATTATCCTGTCAGAATAGGTAATCCACCTCTCTGAGAGGTGGTAGTTAGTTTGACGGAAGAATGCAACCTGAATTGCTATCTATGTGGAGACTTAGGTAGGGGTAAACTACGCCACTCAGGGGTGTCAATTTTTCACATGTAGAGTGACCTAGTTATGCCTACTTAATTTTCTAGTGTAGACCAGGCCTTAGTTAAAAGCTGAAAGGTCCTGACCAATCAGTAGTGAGTTCTATCAGGGGTACAAAACAGGTAGCCATTTTGAGCAACTGTCAGATCCAGCCAAGCTCTGCAGAGAGAAGATCATGCTGACAGCAATAACCCAGACTGAATCCATAAGTTGGATCTCAATATACTTTCCTGTAAATTTTACAGGAATCAGTGGCCTTTATACTGGGAAAAGTGCATAAAGGAGGGATCATAGACTGGAGGCCAAATGTCTGAGTTCTATTATATCATTGAACCAAAGACCCCACGTGAGCCTAACAGCTACATTAATTATTCCTTTTTTCTTATTTAAAGTTGTGTATGTGATCACTATGATGGATGCTGAAACAACTGGTTATTTAGTACAATGTTTTATCCAATTGTCAATATATTATCCATGGTGATACTACATGAAAGCAGAAGATCTCCAATTGTCAGAAGTCCCTATCACTGTATTTATTTTGTAAGGAGTGTGTGTTTGTATAAAATAAGGGTTTAGGCCCTGTTATATTTTTTTCAAAGACAAGTAACCAAGGTCTATAGTTAATGATGTTAGTCTAGCTAGGACGCATTGTGACTGCTGTGACGTAATGGTTTATGTTTGGGGTGTTATTCAATAAAAATAAATTTGAAACTGCTAATAGAGTGTGTGTGTGAGAGAGTGTGTGTAAGAGAGAGAAATGATCTTATGGTAAAGACCAGTACTGGGTGCCTATAGAAAATCCAGCTGGAGACACTCATATAGATATGAATTTGTGGTCTGGGCACCTACTTTAAGTCAGATAGAGAAATCTTGTAGCACAGAATTGGTAAGTAAATTGACTTACTCCCCTAGATCTAAGTGACATATGGCCAAGCAAAGCATGAACCTCTAAACGTTTGCTGGTTTGGCTAAGCACCAAAAGTTCAGGTGCCTTCTCCCAGAGCTATGAGTGGCTTTCAGTCAGGATCATCAGTTCCAATCTTTACCTCATGTGAAACATGACTAGCCCAGTCTCATGGTAACATAACAGTACTGTACCACACCATCATATAGTCTCTCATACAATATTCATATAAAAATTTATCTCGCTCTTACATTTGCATTCATACACAATATATAGCAAACATTATATATGAGTAAGGAATGCTAAAAGAATGCTAAGGTTGCAAAGTCAAGCACTCAAGTTAGGAAATGCCAGAACTAAGGTATCTGTACAATCTTAGTTCAGCCCCCTTGCATATGCATAATGATACAGTGTACATAATAAATATAATATTTTCTCAGGAATTTCCACGGTGCTTATCTTTGTAGTGTTTCTGCCAATCCTCTCTTTCCCCCTTCTTGGGTCATTCAGGATGCATAACAAATACATGTGTTACAATATGCATTAGAATTGTATGGAATCACTCAGAAATAATTGAAACACCACTTTCTGGTGTTCCATGCTAGAGTTTATTGTAACCGCAACCAAGAGCCAACTGTTGACGATGCACATTTAATGAATCACATTTCTGATTCCTTTTTTGTATCTAGCCATCTACATGTATAGTTAAAAGCTATACCTAAAGTAAGATTGCAACGAATAACAAAAAAGACTTTTCGGTTTATTTTATATACTTGACAGCATTGTGCGTAGAGTCACTTTTTCTCCTCCTTGGTGGAAGATACTCTATAATTGTAAATAGGAGAACAAAATAACCATTATAAATTACTGCATTTAAATATTTTCAAGGCTTCAGGATAAATTGTTTAAAGGGAGCTTTATTAGAACGTTTTTTTTTCTTAAACAGACATAAGTAAGTTTTTATCAGCATTCCTTTCACCACCTTTGTTCTCAGTTTTAGAATCATGCAGTTAAAAATCCTTCATACAGCACTGCAAGTCAATGTTTCAGAAACTATTTCATAAGTTACAAGAAGTAAAATTTATTGTTTTGTTCCTTCAATTTTTTGTGCTTGTGGAACTGATAAATGTTTTTATAACCATGTATTCTGATGTTTTTAGGAATTATTGTAAAAAAGGCAGAGATTTTTAACTCCAGAGCTTCACAGTGGTGCCTAAACTTCATGTCTTAAATATAATAAAGTAAGGAATTAATATGATACACTGTTATGGCTGTGAGGTTTATGATCTTCAGATTGCATATCAGAGATCCTCAGTAAAAACTGAAATATCACTACAGTTTTGATTGATAACAGCAAACATGTATTGAATTCCATAGTTCCCTACCCACAATTAAAAGAGTGCAGCTCAAACAAACACCAGGTGAAGAAATTAGAACAATTCAAGTTGTTACAGACTGATGTTGCACACCATATAAATTTTAAGAAAATATGCTAATGAGTGTGAATATAATGTAACTGGGATATGCTTCATGCAAAGGGTCTCTTGTAAGGTATCATTACAAAGCTTATAATCTACTGAGTGTGGTCATCCTATTTGTATAAATGTATCATTCTTGTATCTGAAACTAGAAATATGAAATATAACTATGAGGTCCTATTGGAATTATGCAAAGTGTGTGCCATTAATGGTGGTTTGGAATCTTGATGGTGCCCATCAACTAGGACAATTGACTATAGATGGCTATGTGTAACTTGCAAGCATTCCTGTGAGTCAGGCTGGGAAGAATGAAGGCTTGGTGTCTCACAGGACATGTGACCATGTTCACCTGGTACTGGAATCCATCTTAAACCTGGGGGTTTTCCATTTAGAAGGGGGGGGACCCCAAAGAAAAAAGATTCCTACCTTGTGCCAAAGCTATAAAAGGGGGTGGAACAGAACAAAGGGAGCTGCAGTCATGAGAAATCCCCTAGCTACCACCTGAGCTGGAACAAGGGCTGTACCAGGGGGAAAGGATTGGGCCCAGACTAGGTAGGCATCTAGTCTGTGAAAAAAGTCTATTGAAACATCTCTGAGGGTGAGATTTACCTGTATTAGGCTTAGACTTGCGTGTTTTATTTTATTTTGCTTGGTAATTCACTTTGTTCTGTCTGTTATTACTTGGAACCACTTAAATCCTACTTTTTGTATGCAATAAAGTCACTTTTACTTATTAATTAACTCAGAGTAAATATTAAAACCTGGGGGGGCAAACAGCTGTGCATCTCTGTCAGAGTTATAGAGGGCGAACAATTTATGAGTTTACCCTATATAAGCTTTATACAGGGTAAAAACAGATTTATTTGGGGTTTGGACCCCATTGGGAGCTGGGTATCTGAGTGCTGGGATCAGAATCACTTCTTAAGCTGTTTTCAGTTAAGCCTGCAGCTTTTGGGGGCCTGGTTCAGACCTAGGTCTGTGTTTGTAGCAGCTAGCATGTCTGGCACAACCAGGCAGGGCACTGAAGTCCCAAGTTGTCAGGGAAAATGGGCTCAGAGGTAGTCTCGGCACATCAGGTGGCAGTCCCTAAGGGGGTTTCTGTGACTCAACCCATCACACAGACATACTGTGTTTAATTTTGCTACACTGAAAAATTTTTTGGAGAAGAGAGGTTTTAAGTAGTCTCTGACTATGGTTTATGATTATATAAAAAAAATTCAAATTCATCAGCATGGAGCACATTATGGCCACAAGAAAAGTGCAGGAGGCCCCCTTCATGCACAGACCTTCCCCCCTCCCCCGTCTTCCACCATAGAGAAAAGGGAAGGTGGCATCTGATTCTGCAGCACCATTACCCCCTTCCTTGGAACCGACACAGAGGGCACCCAGTAGGGTTGGGTCCACACAGGTGGAGAAAGGAAGGACGGGCAGGAGGGCACCAGCAGCCCTACATTCCATAGGGGTAGGGCCAGGCGATGTATATCTTCCCTCATCACTAACCCTGTGGAGATGGACCCCAGAAAGGATTGCAGCCTGAGGTTGTATCACTTCTCAGAGAGCCTGCTCCACAGTGGGATTCACCTTTAGGAGCATCACCCGGGGACACCTACCACCAGAGGAATGGCTGCCAGGAGCACAGAGATGAGAGTACAAACGCTCTCCCCTGTTATTCTCATTAAATGATTAGAGAGGAAATCCATGAGGTGAGCCTTGTTGAGATTGACTTCCTTTAGCCTCCTGTCTTTCAGGTTTCACTATGGGGGCTGGAGTGGGTGGCAATCAGGCACCATTATATGATTTAAATCATACAAATAATACAAGACAAAATTACCTTAAGAACCAAAATTCACTCTCTCTAAAGTCTGACGGAAAGTTCCATGCTGTATTGTGCTTTTTCACAGCCAGAACCCTAGAGTTTACCTGAAGCCTTACGACAAGCTATCAGTTCATTAGCAACTAACAAGAATAGCTAACAACCAGTCAAAGACCTCAATGGGATGTTTGTGTACATCAAGAAAAATATATTTGATCATGATGAGTTTTCTTAGATACTTCCCAGCCTACTGAACCAAGAAAATGCAGCATACTCTCCGAAAGGTAAAAAGCCAGAACCTCCACCCCATTCAGTCCCCTCTGTGCTGCCTCAACTGACCAGCTAGGGATTTCCCCAGCATGGGGGAATCCTTGAGTGGTCTAATTCCATGCCACCCTTTCTCAGCTGCAGGAAGAGACCTGGCCAGACTATGCTGTACTTCCTTGATGCCCGCTGGTGTAATGGACTTTAAGTGGCCATTACTATCCCAATTGGCCTTGGCAGCCCCAAAAAGACAGGGGTGAACAGAAAGCTGCCTTTGTCCCCAGCCACCAACTTTGGTAAATGGAGCACTGCATGTAACTTCTACCAATTCCATACAGGGGGGTTGTTAATTTTTATTGTAAACACACCAACAAAAGATTTTAAAAAAATTAAAAAGTTGTTGGAAAATTTTTCAGAGTTTCAAAATTATCTTTTATTAATGCTTAGTTTTAACAGCATTACAGAAGAACATTATGGCCTAAATTGTTGCTGGCCATTTCAAGGACATGCGGCATGGGGAAAGGTGCCTCCCCACTTTTTGCATGGCTTCTTAAAAGCACGTCAGAACTGTGAGCCACACTTCTGAAATATTCCCCATGTTAAGCACAGTACCAAAAAGTAGTAGAATAGGGATAACTCTGAGGTTTGGAGAAGGGGAGAGGTCAGTATGCTACACCCCTTAAAAGGAATTAAGTGTTTTGTGTATCAATCTAAGCAAATTGGGGGGGGTGACTATCTAAGGCTTTAGGTGCCCTATGCTATAAGGTCACAAAATAAAATAAAACAGCCTGTAGAACACAAATCTCCTCCGCCAATCTGATTTCCACAGCAGCCTGTGTAAATACATGCACCTTGTAGCATGTCCTGAAGGTCAATGGACTCAGACTATTTCAGCCCAGGGTAAAGCCTGTTCCAGAGGGTCCCTCATGAAGAGGGCCTTACTGCCAATCCCATCTCTTGAACTGAGGGGGATCCAGCACAAGTGCTTCCAACCATCACAGCTGTGGCAGTACATTAAGAGCCTCTCTTGATACATGGGCTGCTGCATTTCTTCTCCAGTTTAAATTTCTGGATTGACCTAAAATGTAGTAGCTTGTAGAGCACACTGCAGTAACCCAGCACTCAAGAGACAAAAGGCATGGGTCACTGTAGCTAGGTCCACATCCAAAAGGAACAGCCACAATTTTCTTTTGCACATAGTAAAAAAATATTCTTGAATGCTGCTGGTATATGATCACCCAACAGCAGCTGGGAATCAAACACAAGCCCAGATTACACAAACTGTAGGAACATGCCTCGCCATATCAGGTTGTTTTCCCCATTGCCACCTCAGGTTTTATTCAGATGGGTTGAGCTTCAGCCAAGAAAGAATGGAACCACCTAAGAGCATTATGGTATGCTACTGCTGCGATCACCACCCCATCAGGATCACAGATAGCTCAGTCAACAGCCTTTGCTATCATCAGGATGGACACCTGATTTTCAACCACAGTTAGAAGGAGATTTCCTACCAACCCAACCAGGGTACATCTATGCTGCATGGTTCATTCAGCAGCACGTAGAGCACATTCCCATGTAGCCCCCATAGCATGGGTATAAATAGCAGTGTAGCTGGCTTGGCTTAGGCAAGTACTCTTAGGGCTGGTCCACACTAACCCCCCACTTCGAACTAAGATACGCAACTTCAGCTACGTGAATAACGTAGCTGAAGTCGAAGTATCTTAATTCAAACTTACCGCAGGTCCACACGCGTCAGGCAGGCTCCCCCGTTGACTCAGTGTACTCCTCTCGCGGAGCAGGAGTACCGGCGTCGATGGCGAGCACTTCTGGGATTGATTTATCGCGTCTAGACAAGACGCGATAAATCGATCCCAGAAGATCGATTGCTTACCGCCGGACCCGGAGGTAAGTATAGACGTACCCTTAAGGTACATCTGCACCTCCCCACCTACACTGCTATGTTTAGGAGTGTGAAGAGCCACTGCTGCAATCATTCCCCTCTGCATGGAAACACTCCCCCAGTTACATTCTGCTTTCTGACATAAGAAAATACATAAATTAATGTTTTAGGAGCTATAGTGCACCTCTGCAAGGGTCTTTTCTTTCTCTTTTTTCCTCTCCCAAACGTTAGCAATGCATTCAGAATCTAATCCCTACTGAAACAAACAGTTGTAAAATAATGTCATTTTATTCGGCAATTTTACAGGACACCTGAGTTAAAAATCAACAGAACCAAATATTGGAAATCGTAGAGGAAAGAAAATGAACTGCCAATTGCTTTTTGTTGATATATTGGCCAGTGGTTTTTTTTTAACTGAAAAAATCAAGCCTTTTCCTTGTGCCCCTGAGGAAACTTATTTTAGTTACCTATCGTTTGCTACCAGTAGTTCCTTTAACTAAGACTTCTGTGTAGACTTCACGGAAGATGAAGCAGGAGCTGTTAACTGCTCAAGGTGGGGGTTTCAACAGCTAATGCAGGCTCTTCTACGTAACCTGAAAACCGTAACATAGTAAAATGTAGGAGTATGTATTCTTTTCTACACGATTCAGTATGTTATTCTCTGTTAACATGTCAGTTTCACTTTAAAACAGTTCCAGTTTGTTGATTTTTTTTTATGAAATCTTATGATACATTTTAAAACAAACAGTCTGCTACATTGGAGTAGCCAGAACTTTAAATTCAGGTTTGCCACAATAATTTAAACACCACTGGTGCTTGATGTATTTATCATACATACTAGTAGATGCAAATTTTAGTAAATATGGGAGAGATTCTTTTAAATCTTTACAACCTAGTTTCTCTTTAGCTGTATGTTAAGATTATTCAAGGAATGCTCTATTATCTTGTTAGAGAACTATAAATGATATTGAAAGAGTTCAGTGAAGTCATGTCATTCAACTACTACAGTATGTTTGTATGAATAGTTTGTAATTTGAAATCTTTCCTTGCTTTATAAACCAGCATTTATATTAACCTGACAGTAAACTGACCTATCCTTATTGTATGATAAACTGCTCATTTTACTGCTACCACATCTTCATCTTTCCCCCATTTGTCTCATCCACCTCTTGCATGTCATTATACCTAGTATCGTGTTCTTTAGGGCAGGGACTATCACTGTACTATGGGTCTCTGAAATGCCTAGGCATGGTCTTGACTGAGCCTAGACTAGGACCTCTAGGCACTAATTTATGAATACAGACCATGACTAAGTGAGATTCAAGATCTTTATAGACTGACACTTATATTAATTGCTACTATTGTGGGATACATTTTTGTTTTTGTTGTTGTAAAGATATCTACCTCCATAACTGCCTGTATTTTGCACTTCTGACTTGCTCACCTGCAGTCCAGCCACAATGTGGTCAGTGCTTAGCAGACTTAACATTCTTTTAAAGGTATTTTATAGTAGAATATGCACACACACAAAGCACGCATTTACAATTGCTAGATGGTATAGCCCACCAACAAACCATAAAGAGCAAGGAAATAAGCAGCTAAATCATTCAGTTCCTCCCATTGTCCTCTCCACTCATCAGTTCCTCTTCTGACCCTTTATCTCCTTTCACCATCCATAGCCTTCACATCTGTAATCTTATCTCAAATAATAAACAGGTCTTCTTCAATTCTTAACAAGCTTATTTGTGGCTTACATTGAAATCTGCAAATCTGTGCATACACTGGTGTATTAGACTCAGACTTTAAGGCCAGAAGGGACTATCATGATCATCTAGTCGGTCATCCTGTACATTGCAGGCCATAGACCCTCCCCCTCCTCTTTCTGTAATAGGCCCATAACCTCTGGCTGAGTTACTGAATACCGCACGTGATTTAGAGACTTCAAGTTACAGAGAATCCACCATTTACTCTAGTTTAAAACAGCAAGTGACTCATGCCCCATGCTGCCTTCCCCCTCACCCCCATATCTCTGGCTGTTGGGGATATTTGCTACTAGCAGTCACAGATGGACCGGATGCCATTGTAGGCAGTCTCATCATATCAACCTCTCCATAAATGTTTTGAGCACTCCACTCGATAAAAGTTAGGTCCTTTGCCCCCACTGATCCCCATGAAAGGCTGTTCCAGAACTTCACACCTCTGATGGTTAACCTTCATCTAATTTCAAGCCTAAAACTTGTTGATGGCCAGTTTATAGCCATTTGTTCCTGTGTTCATATTGGCATTTAGCTTAAATAACTTCTCCCCCCCGTTATGTATCCCTCTGGTGTATTTATAGAAAGCAATCATATCTCCCCCCAGCCTTCGTTTGGTTAGGCTAAACAAGCCAAGTTCTCAGTTTCCTCTCTACAGTAAGTTTTCCATTCCTCTGATCATCATAGGAGCCCTTCTCTGCACCAGTTCCAATTTGAATGCCTCGTTCTTAAATATGGGATACCACAATTGCACAGTATTCCAGATGAGGTCTCACCAATGCCTTGATTAATGGCAATAACAGTTGCCTATCTCTACTAGAAATACCTCACCTGATGCATCAGCCTTTGTTTATGCCCAAGCGTTAAATCTACACATTGATTGCACAAAAAGAATGGGATTATCAATGTGGTATGTTGGAGGCTCATAATGGGAGCTGATGCCTGGACTGGAGATAGGGAGTTGAATAATTTATCTTATTTCCTTGCTTTTTACAGTTTGAGTTGGTGGGAAATGCAATCTAACAATTTTACATCAAAGTTAAACTTTTGAGTGGGATATATGAAAGAATTGCAGGCATTTGTGTTAGAAGTTTCCAGTTCTAGAAAAAAAATCTAATGGCTCTGTATTAATACACAATGGAATATTTTCTTTTGTTGATGGAAATTATTCATTCATCAAAAAGGAGACTGTACTCCAAATAAGTTTTACTTATAGCTGCTATAGTGTAATCTAAAACGCAAACCAACCATGAAGGGTTCAATAAGTAATTATTTCCATCACAATTTTTAAATGCCTGTAATCAGTGTTTATGATTGACAAAGAGATAAGTGTATAACTGATAATTCACTAATGGAAATAACCTAGCTCACCAGTTTAAGTGCACCATCCAGATTTAGATCATATCCCTGTAATAGATGGTGTAAGAAAACCTTTTCATCTGAAACATTTCTTTAGATGAGATCATATGTATTCTAATTTTACAGTAATTTTTCATATCAGTATTTTCATTACTTTAGTAAACTTGAACTTTTCTGCAAGATGTTACCTTTCTGACAACATATGCCTGAATTTCATTTAATGCCATGTGACTCAGAACATCTGCATTACCGTTTACTTTCTTAAGGCTTACCAACCACAAACAAATAGGTTTTCTTAAAAACAACAAGAACAAAAAAACCACCAGAACCACATACACACACCCCCACACACCCCATAGCAGATGAAACTTTACTTTAGACCTGGTTCTGGATCAACTGTGGAAATTCATTCCCATCCACAATTTTCAGTAAAACTAACATAGGGCTGGCTTGTCTACACTACAAAATTAAGTCGACTTTATCTAATTCAACCTCAAGCCTCCGAATTAAGTCTATTGTGCGTGGCCACACTATGCATCGTGGGTAGCAGTGCATCGTGGATAGCTATCCCCAAGTGCAACTTGTCACAGTAAGTTTTGGGAAGTTTGTGCAATGCCTCATGGGGCATGGGAACATTGCATTGGCATCCCATGATGCACTGTGCTCAATGGCAAACAACCCAGTGGTTTCCGCACCTTAAAACCGCTGTGCGTACACCATAACCCCAGAAGCATGGAGCCTGCTCAGTTGTGCACTCTTGCTGTGAGCATCTCAAACACCTTGCGCCTTCTCCTGCAGTATTTCTAGAGTCAAAGTAGGGTCTGCCGCGCGGAACATAGCGATCTCCTGCAAGCAGCCCTGCTGCAAGCCATTGAAAAAAAAATTCACAGTTGCTGCTGGCAATCACAGAGCAGCTGCACTCTGTTGAGCACTGTTTCTGGTCCCGTGAAACAAGCACTGACTGGTGGGACCGCATCGTTTTGCGGATATGGGATGACAAGCAGTGGCTGCAGAACTTTCGAATGCAGAAGGCGACCTTCCAGGAACTTTGTGCAGAGCTTTCCCCTGTCCTGCAATTCAGCAACACAAAACTGAGAGCTGCTCTGACAGTGGAAAAGTGAGTGGCAATCGCTATTTGGAAGCTTGCAATGCCAGACAATTAGCGGTCAGTGAGGAATCAATTTGCGGTAGGTCAATTAACCATGGGAGCTGCTGTGCTCCAAGTGTGCAGGGCCATTAATCAACTTCTGCTATGAAGGGTAGGGAGTCTGGGAAATGTGCAGGACATCGTGGATGGTTTTTCCATGATGTAGTTCCCTAACTGCGGTGGGGCGATAGATGGCACGCATATCCCCATCTTGGCACCTTGCCAAAGAGCACATAAACCAAAAGGGATACTTTTCAATGGTGTTGCAAGTGCTGGTGGATCACAGGGGGCGTTTCACCAACATTAATGTAGGATGGTTGGGAAAGGTTCATGACACGCGCATCTTTAGGAACTCGGGTCTGTTCAAAAAGCTGCAATCCGGGACTTTCCAGACCACAAAATGAACACTGACGACATTGAGATGCCTATAGTTATCCTGGGGGACCCAGCCTGCCCCTTGCTCCCATGGCTCATTAAGCCATACACCGGCTGTATGGACAGCAGTAAGGAACGGTTTCACTATAGGCTCAGCAAGTGCAGAATGTGGTTGAATGTGCCTTTGGTTGCTTGAAAGGGCGCTGGATCAGTCTACATAACAAGGTTGGACCTTAGTGAAGAGAACATCCCCATAATTATAGCTGCCTGCTGTGTGCTCCATAATATCTGTGAAGAAAGGGGAATTTTTTTCCGCAGGGGTGGGCAGTTGAGACAGATCGCATGGCAGCCATTTTTGAGCAGCCAGACACCAGGCCAATAAGAAGAGTATAGCAAGGGGCGATGCATATCCGCAAGGCTTTGAAAAGCCATTTCAATGAGGAATCACAGTAATGTGAGCTGCTTGTCTGCGCTGTGCTTTCCTAAACCTCCACCTGGCTTGTATCACTGTTCCTGTAAAGCCAACTCCCCATCCAAGCCCACTGCTTCTACTCAATAAAGAACATTTATTTCTCAAATCCATTTACTTTACTTAACAAACAAGTAAAGAGGGAGAACAGAAAAAAAAGGTAACCTTGGGGGAAAGGGGTTGTAAAGTTGGAACGGGAGAAACATTTTCAGCTATGTAACAACACCCCATTCCAGACAATCAAAGGTCTGTAAATGGGTGCCTTCTGGTTCTTGTACCCTCCCCCTGAGTTAAGTGAAACAGATCATGGACTTTTCACCCATGCCTCAGGGAACTCTGGGGGAGGGTGATTCTGTGCCAGGCGATGCTGGCTGGCTGTCCACCAGGGTCTGCAGAGGGACTCTACCCTCCTGCTGCTGTTTCTGCAGTTCAACCAGGTCCCTCAACATGTCTGCTTGGTTCCTCATAATCCGAAGCATCTCATCCTGTGCCGCATGCTCTCACTCATTGGTAGCTTTCCTGCTCTCCATGTCCATGTCTAACTTCTTGGACAGTGAAATCCTGCACGCTCTCAGCTGTCTCGGAGGCATTTATTATCTTGGTGAACATGTCCTCCCGCATTCTTTTTATCCTCCTAATCAACAAAAGTCTGCTTTCAGGTATTGATGACACGCCAAAGGGGACATTTCCAGCTGTCAGTCATGGGGGGAAAAAAAGGAACCATCGTACATGCTATGGAAACATTTTATTCAAGGCCATTTTCATAAAAAAACAAAACAAAACAAAACAAAAAAAACCACTACAACACTAGGTACAAGCCATAACAATCAGAATCTTTAACCATTCACTGTGCTATTTTGCTGCTCCAGCCATGGTGAGTAGGTCCCCCGGGTCACGGGTGACTGCACTTTTAATGAAGTTTATGGCAGACTCATATCGGGAGCAGAGGTATCTAGTCAAACAATGACCCTTCCCCATAGCACCACAGGAAGCTGTTTATGAACAGAGCATGGGGGAGAGGGGGGAAACGTTTTCACTCCCAAATTGTGGAATCTCTCATGTGGGGTCCCAGTCCCCTACTAGCCATTATAAACTACTTGCCGGCACATGCCAAGCACAGGAAAGGCACATTAGTGACCACCTGGTTTGACAATCTGGAATGTGTGTGTGGGGGTGGGAAGTCCAAATGCCCTTGGTTTTTTCTTGTAAGAGCACTTTTAATGAGAACTTCCCCTGTTTCTCCTAGGTGACCTTATGTGATATCAGTCTCCTGAGGGTAACAGAGGCAGAAAGGAAGGAGATGCTGCAAGCATCTGAGTATAGACCCTTATGTTGCTATGCTGTGTACCACAATGATGACAGCAGAATTAATTCAGGAGTTGTGTGGTAAAGTGTCCTACCATGGTGGAAGAAATAAGACTGCCCTGCCCAGAAACCTTCTGCAAAGGACTGCAAAGTTTTCTAGTGATATCCATGGAGGATTCCCAGGCTATTCCAGTCCACATAAACAGTCTTTTCCAGGGGGCACCCTCTGTGTATTTGGAGCGGCCTCTTGTAAGCAGAGAACCACAGCACCTCACTTTTTCTTCACAGTAAACATGCAATACCACCGAATGTATGCACCCGCTAAAGTTTAACTGGACTTTGATTGTAACTGTAAACTCACTAGAGGTGCCTTCCCCAGCATCACAGTCAGCCACCGCGATGTCTGCAACCCACAGGGCTTCAGGGTTAAAAATATTTCCTAGCTCTCGGGGGAATGAATCCAACTCTTGCCTGTCTCCCATTCTCTTCCTCATCCACCATATCATCCTCCTTGTTGTCCCTAGACTCTCACACCTGTGAGGTGTCCACCTTACTTGTGGGGGTGCTGGTAGGGTCATCCCCGATACTCACATGCAGCTTGTTGTAGAACCAGCATGTGTGGGGTCCAGCACCAGAACAACTGTTCATCTCCCTTGCCTTCTGGTATGCTTGGTGAAGTTCTTTTATTTTCACACGGCACTGCTGTGTCCCCCTTGGGTAGCTCTTCTCCCCCATTCCATGAGCGATCTTTGCATAGATTTCAGTGTTTCTTCTGCTGGATTGGAGCTCTGCCTGCACAGACTCTTCCCCCCCCCCCACAGCAATGGAGCGTCTTTGGGGCATGTAGTCTCCATGATCAGCTGTGCTCAAACTGGCATGCTCCCAATGCTGATCAAACAGGAAATGGGAAATCAAAAGTTCCCGGGGGTTTAGTAGGGGAGGGACTGTTTCCTGTGTACCTGGCTGCAGTGCAGCAGAGTTGAGAATGATCTTCAGAGCCACCACAGATGAGCATTGTGGGACACCACCTGAAGGCCAATTAAGTCAAATTACACAACATTGGGTCTATACTACCTCACAGTCGACCCATGAAAATCGAATTAAGTGCTACGCCTTTCGCAGAAGTTGATTACAGAAGTCAACATTAGAGGCAACTTAGGTCAGCGTAAAGGATCCAGTAATGGAGATGCATACATTAACAGGTCGACTTAAACTTCAACCTAACTTTTTAGTGTAGACCAGGCCATACAGTGGGTAAATCACTTCAATATGGGAACACAGCCCAACATTTGCTTGATATCCATGGAGCAAGTCATTTGCTGAAGCCTCTTGCATGGAGCTAAAGATACCATAAGTCTAGAGGAGAGGATAGATCTGGGGAAAAAGAGAAAGTCAATCCAGAGATGAAGAAAAATATAATCTTCTATTCCTCCCCTTAGCGCTGGGATGAAGAAAGCACCCATGATATTAAAAAAGGGATTAAGAGCAAATAAGATTATTATGAAATGGATTAAAAACCAACTTTAACTGTTTGATATCCTGTACAACTGCATGTATAAGCATCTAATATGGGGAAAGGATTTTAGCTAGTAGACAGCTTTTTCATACAAAAAAAGAGCACAACAAAATCCAATGGTTTGAAGTTGAAGCTCAACAAATTCAGACTAAAAATATGGCACATTTTTTTTTAAACAGTGAGGGTAATTAATCATTTTAATAAACAACCAGGGATGTAATGAACTCATCATCATTTGGTGTTTAACTCAAGACTAGATACCTTTTTAAATTATATACTATAGTTCAAACAGAAGTTTGGGCTTTAGGGTTTTTTCTGTTTGTTATTAAGGAGGTCAGGCTTATATGACCACATTGGTCCATTCTGGCCTAAAATCCCCACAAAAAACAACTATGAACAGTGTGATTCACGGATTAACAACATACAAGTTTTATTAAACATATTTTGAACAGAGCTCAGCAAAAAAAAATTGGGGTGAATAGTTTATTCACTGGAAAAATGCAGTTTTGGTCAACTTCAACATTCAGCAAATGCGTCAAGTTCACTAAACAGTTGACTGAATCGAATAAAATGAAAATGTTTCAGAATTGTCAAAATGAGACATTCTGTTTCCACCTGATTCAATTTTTTTTTCAACTTTTACACTCGCCAAAACTTGCTCCATGCTGCACTCTCCAGGAGACACTCACATTTGCAGGATTGAGCCCTGCTGTCAGTAGGGAACTAATATCCCAGCATGAAGCGCAGGGGCACAGTATTGACCACACCATCTTTCCAATGAGATAAAACAGGCTGACCATTTGTGATCAGTAAAGAGCCTGTGGCCTTTTTTCTTGTATTGTGAAATAATTCCACCTGTGGTACTTATCTTTTCCTCCCTAAGTTTTCTCTGCAGTTTCAACAGAAAGCTGAAAAAGTTATTCTTCACTTTCCCTTCTAAAATCATTTTATAGTATCACTGGCTCAGAGTAGACACCACGTTTTCTTTAAAAAATGTCTACATTTCTATAGCAAGGTGAAGGGAGCACTATCTATAGCAACACCTTAATACACTTTGGGATTCTTCAGAACAAAAAGGTGCTATGTAAATCTGTGTTATGGTTTTAATGGATTTTCTTGTTCTATAGTTGTGGTTTTCCACATTCTCTGCCTTTGCACATGCTTTCCAATTCCCGATTAATGTCAAGCAATTAAGTTTTCTATTTTGTGGTTTCAATACCACATTTGTAAATAAAGATATATGCAAATATGTTAAAAGCTCCTTGCATTAGCACAAACTGATAGTAAATTGGGCTGACCTCCATATTAACATTTCCCAAACTCATTATATGTTCTATTGGTACCTAATTTAAAATCATGACAAAGTGGAAGGACATGTCAAACACTAATACAATGCTCTGTGAACTTCATACAAACATTTAATTAGCTAAGCAATGCTTCTTTTTTTAAGATTGAATTAGGCTAATGCTGATTGCCCTACACAAAAAGGGTTCAGATAGAAATAAAAAATTCTGTAATACTAGCTTTTCTGGATTTATGAAAAAACACTGAAATTATATGTTTAGCTCACAGGAAAACAAATTACTGAAAATATTTTAAATTGTCATCTTCACTAAAGGACCATAAAAATCTGTCTCCGTAAGAAAAGAAGGACCTTTTCTGAACATAGAATACACAACAGAATTTACAAACGCACCAATTGACCCGCAGTTAGATTTTGACGTTCATAGTTTTTTGGCATTAGATGGGGGAACAAGAGTAACAGACTTGATCCAAAGCCCAAAGAAACTGAAAGGAGTTTTTCCATTGACTTCAATGGGCTTTGGACCAGGCCCAATTAGAGTAGGCTCAGAAGTTAGTCACCCAAGTTATTAATCCACACGCCTTCTCTGTGGATGCTTTTAGACTCTCATATCAAGTACCTTTGGAAGAGTAATTCCTCAATCCTTGCCGCATCTAACTAAAGCCAGACTCATCGTAAAGTCTTGATACTCATGGCAATGGGGGATCCTTGTTTCAGTGGGAAAAGTACCATTGTAAATAGCTGTTCAAATTTGTATATAAAGGGGTGTAATGGAAACAAGCGAAGCTAACCAGAGGTAGAGTGGATCAGCCTTTGACATAGTACTTTGCATAGTCACAAGAGGCAAGCCTGGTTTTCAACTGGAGATTATTCCTGAGAATCCCTACCCTTTCCATTGTCAACAACCAAGAGGTTATGACAGCTTTGTCTCAGAAAGATGCTTAACCCTGCTTGTAGCAGTTTGCTTTTATTAGGCAGCCAATCCACAATATTGATCTTTCCTTCCATATCAGTGACAGCCTAGTTCCAAGCACAGAGTTAAATTACGCTCCAGTGGCTTGCAATCTGTATGATGGAAAATATGGTCTACCACTTAAGCACTTCCAAAGATTTGTTAGAAAATGAGAACAAAGGATGAGTCTACCCAGTGTATTTAGGGCTTTGTGCTGCTAGAAGTTGAGCTGGCTCCAGTTGGAATATAATAGATGGGCAATGGGCATTTTCCTCACTTCAGCAACAACTGTAATTTTATTTTAGCGATATTTAGGCTATACTATTACAATTTACATCACTATTTACTGACCTTCCCAGAGGGAACAGGGACATCTATTTGCTTTGAACTTGTAAGGCTCTAGCCCGAAGCACCAAAGGAGCAGGGAATGTTTGGGGCCATATTTATTGCTGCCCCGATACCCAACAGTTATACCTATGTTGCTATGTGTCAAAAATAGGCCTTTCCATCTGCATGGAGAACAAATATCAAAAAGTACAAAAATCCCTAACTCGGAAGAGGAACATAAACAGAAGACGGACACTGGTAATGGGCTGAAGTTATTGGCTATTTAAATAGTCTATTTAAATATTTAAATGCTGCTGAATCAATATGGACTTAGTATGGCAAATGAAAATGCAGACTCCTTGCCCACTCAGCACTACAAAGCTTTTTTTAGAAAAATCTGCCTTGTGAATCCAAAGTGTCTTTAGACATGATGACTTTGAAGTGATGGCTATTGTCCACTAAGCCCTGAGACCTCTAAATTAATTCTTGACCTCAGAATCTATTTAAACCATAATCTTTGAAGCACATATTTAAAAATTCTCCTTCTGTATAAATTTAAAAAGTGCTGCATCACGTGAAAAAGGAACAACTTTGACCAAAAGTATGAGCAAGTAATTAGAAATCAGGAAGAACAAAGAAATCAGGAGTGAAAATCTTTGAGTAAGATGTGCTCTCTTTAAAGAGAGCAGCACTCTTTTTCTGGGTAAGTGGCTCTGTTCTCTCTTCAGAGAGTCTCCTACACGTTAGCAGTAAGTAACTGTGACCATCAGTGCATCTAGGATGATACGGCCACTTATGTGGAAGACTTAGATCCTTCTGTCTTACTGAACATCCACCCAATTCAGTTTTCCCTTCACTTACTATTTCTTCTTTCACAAGTGAAAAGCTTACCTGATTTTCTTTCAAAGTATCCTCCTTTCCTCCCCTCTGAAAAACTGCTTACTGAATATATCATACTTGAGTTGAAGCAAGGCTAACCACCACAAGTAATTCTGCATGATCTAACCCATCTCTGAGGGTCTATTCAGATTAACTTTGCTTCCACGGTAAACTACAGCAAGCCTTCCTATAATAGTACAAACCCACTTGGCTGTATTTTATAAGGCAAGTCAATTGTTGTGACATTTACTAAAGGTTACAATCAAGCAGGTGTCATAGAATGCCAGTTCAACAAACTAAGATTTAAAACACACACACACACACACACACACACACACACACACACCAAGAAGAAGAGTAAATATTCATAATACCTGTTAGGTTTTCAAGTGTGAACCCCAATGCCACTCTGGATGGCTTTGCCTAATCTAGGTCATTCTGTAAATAGCTTCTAAGATTCTACTGTATGTTTATTTGTCCCTGGTTTAAAATTGGCCTTCCATTTGTTGAGACACTGACTTCTCTGGTGGTGACCAGATCTCCAAGTTGCCTTGAAAGAGCAAGAAATCTAAGAAAACAACGAATTCCACGCATCTTCAAGGATCTTTGCAAATGACTGCTAAAGTCAATTGGGAGTCTTGAATCCATGTGTGGCTGCAGCTCAGAAAGGGCAGTGCTGAGTGTGATTGAGGAAAAACCTTTAGGAAGCAAGTTAGATTCCCTGGTCACATCAATCTTTTCTGAATGCACCGAAGGGGAGAAAGTGTCCTGAACTATAGGCCAGCAGAACATATCTCATTGGTTTTACTGGTGGTTTCTAAAGACTTGTCTACACAATTAGTTTGTGGTGAGCTAGTGTGAGAACATACCCACACTAGCCTGCCGCTGACTAACTGTTCATGTGCACGATGACATGTTAACTGTTTGTTAATGTGGTTTGTTGTAGTCCTCTCTGAATCGAGGGTATATCAAAGCACATTAACTGTTAATTTAAGTCAGGAGAGAGCACACGGACAGTTAGTCTGCAGCAAGATAGCGAGGGGTAGATTCACACTCCAGCTTCCTGCAAACTTAAATGTTTGTTTAGACAAACCCTTAGTTACCAGAACAGCAGACCCACTCAGGGAGGCATTTAGGTGTGATCGGTCATAGGACAAGCTTAAAAGCCCTTATCTACATACTCAGTCTTGCATTTACCCACCTGACTTCCAAGTCTTACGAGCTTACAAAGTACAAATTAGTGAAGTTCCGCCGTAGGACCCAACCATTGCATAGTGCTGCCCATTGAAAAGTCAACATGTGCCAAGATTCCAAACAGCATGGTAGACAACACTACAGTTGCTAGTTTATCAATATAGTAGAATCTAAAGGTTCCAATCAATATCACATTCCCATTGTGCTAGTCACTGCGCATATGTAGAGAAGCAGGAATTCCATGGTCCACAGAGCTTACAATTTAAATAGACAAGCTAATCAAAGAGTGGGAAGGGAAACAGAGGCACAGAGAAGTGAAGTAACTTGGCTAAGGTTGCACAGCAGATCAGTAGCAGATCTCAAGTCCCCTGACTCATAGGTCAGTGCCCTATCCATTAAACCACAATGCCTTTGCCTCTTGGTACTGAAAACATACTAATAAGAATTGTATTAAAAATTTAAGCCTGATTATTTAATTCCAGTGCTATGACCTGTAATAAATACATACAAATGTTCAATATCTTCACATAATATATTGGAATAAAACATGTACCTCAGAGTACAGTACAGCTATACTCAAAATGGCTTTAGCTGTATAATGCTTCCAAACAGGTAACCAGGAAGCACAGACAGTCTTTCTTCTGTATGTTTCAACATTTGACAGTGGCTAACACAGGCAACCATAATACTGAAATACCGTGCTTGACACCACTGAAATGGAAAGAAAAGAGATTCTTAACTCTGATATTTATGTTGGAGCAGCAACTTAGGAAAAAAAAACTTCATTAATCTCAGATGATTGCTTACAGGCTGCAGTAACCAACCATAAACACTGTGAATCAACAGCCATACATTCACTGCTGGTCAGATAGTACCTAGAGTACCTAGCCTCAGACAGAGTAACACACTCTTGCTTAGTTCAGTTTCAAGAATTTCAAAGCTGTTACAGCTCTAATCATTAGCACTGGCAAGACTTACTCCTGAAAAATGGTGAGAATCATTTGTTTTTCCAGTGCTTTGTTGTGGTTAATTCTGTATATCATCTTTAGTCCTGCTATTTCAAGGTAGAAGTACTAAAAATGCTCTCTATACAGTTTCTATAATCTATCACTGAAACTAAAATATTGAGGTTCACAGAAATATGAAAAAAAGGCTACATAATGAAAAACGATTTTATATTGACGTAGGACCGAATTCAACAAGGTACTTAATGTGCCTAACTTTATGTATAGGAGTAGTCCCGTAAACTTGAAGTAGGGCAGTAATGCCTTCCTTCCCAAAAAGGATCCCATGGCATTTGAACTGATATAGCACCCAAGGGCAAGCGATCTCCTCACCGTCCACTAAAATTCACTCACAATGCCCATTTTAAGAACACTATTTCTATTTGAAATTGCACAGCTGGTTTAGATAAGCAGAACCCCATGCTATCCACAGATTGCACAAATATGAAACAGCTGCTTCATCATCTTTGCTTTGTGAACTAATTGCAAGGGAAAAAATAGAAAAAATTAACCATTTATGTATTATGCCAGGATAAAAATATTACCATTTCCAACATCAAACAGAATTTGGCACTGACATTTCTAACTTCTGAAAAATAAATGGGTTTTCCTTTGATGCACTGAAAACCACTTTCTTTTTTTGGGGTGGGGTGAACAATATAAAGGCCCAGAGAGAGCAAGATATTTAAACATGTGCCTAACTTTAAGAGTAGTTCCATTAAAATCAATTCAGCTGCTCATGCACATCAAGTTAGGCAGGTACTTAAATACTTTGTGAACCAGAGCTAAAAGAAATTTCAAGAGGAGAACATTTCCCCCTACCCCTGAAAAGCAATGGAAACTACAGGCCCCATGGCTTTATGCTAGTTCCCTTGACTTCAATGGAATTACCTCTGATTTACATGTGAGAGAGAACAAGACCAATAATTGTTCTTTTGCAAGGACAAGTTTTCCCACAGTGCCAGGAGGACCATGGTGTTCAGCATCAGCCCCCTTCAGCTATATTTTTCTGCACGGTACATACTACCTACTCATATTCTTCATTTGTTCCTAGGAATTTAGCACACTGAACGTGACTGACATTGTATGTGAGGAAAACAGGGGGAGACGCAGGAAAAGCAACAAACTATGGCAACTTGACTTACACACCATCCCAAGGGCCAGTCATCCATTGTATAACTGGTTGTTACTCCCACTGATTTAAATGGCGGTTGTACCATTTACCCTGAAGTGGTCTGAATTCAATTTCTACAGCATGCCAAATATTTCAGTTTCCAGATTGCAGAGTGACTACTATGGGACATTACATGTGTATTCCATGCACTGAAGAGTCATTGGCCCCAAAATCCTATTTTCTCCCTGCAAATATACCATTAACAACTAGAGATGGAGCTAAGCAGCCGAGTTCATGTTCTGAAACAAAATTCCTCAAAGCTAAGGAATTTTGGCTCAGCCCAGAGCCAAGGTCAATTCTTAAGTTTGGATTCAGACATGTCAGAGACCAGAATGTGGTTTATCATGCCCACTGGTTGGAGCTGGAGTCAGGGCAAGCGGTTAGCGCAGAAGACAGATCAGGAATAGAAACTCAGCGTCAGAACCAGAGTCAGAGATCAGAGCCAAATTCAGAAGTCAGACATTGGAAAAAATGGTCAGAGATTCCTGGAATGAGGCAAGAGAGGGGTAAGGCTGGGCCCAAAGCAGAAACAGGTCTGGGAACAAGCAGGCGCAGGAGCTATCACAGCCATGAGTAAATGCTCTGAGTAGTCACCAAACTGCTGCTACTGGGCTTAACAACTGGTCTGCTGACTCTTCCTACCTATCAGGAAGTGTAGCACATCAGGCAGCCTACAACAGGCCAGCTGCACTTGTTCGGTTGCCCGGAGATTAGCTCAGTTGCGAGTACTGATTCCTGACTGTACCCCCTCAGCCACCCTTGAAGACACCTCCTAGGGTTCTCCAGGCCCAGTTTCTCAGCATACTCCCAATGGAAGGTCTGCAATAGGTCCAGGGCATTGACATTCTCTACCAGTTCCCAGACCACTTGTCTGGACTGTGGCCTTCCCCGTCAACCAGGTACTGGAGATTTCCCATAACTCTCCAAAAGTTGAGGATTGAATGGATCAAGTACATCCTGTTTGTGGACTGCTATGGATAGGTTCTCGGTGTAGAGCTTGTAAGTGAGATATGATCCATCTTCAAGGATTCAAGCAACTGTAACCTGAAGGCCACGGGGTTTACCCATTCTATAATTCTGATGGGACCCAAGTATTGGTCGACTAGTTTGGCAGATGGACAGCTTGGTGTAAGTTTCTAGACAGAGAGACATAACTTTTCCCTTACAGATTGTGATCAGCCTGATGGTTTTGGTCTGCATGGCATTCATAGATGTATTTAGTAGATTACATGTGTTCTGTGAGCTTCTGGTACACCTGGTATAGGTAGAAGGCTAAATCCTCAGCAGCTGGTACTGGGGAAAGTTATGATTAAGTCTGGGTAGAGCCAGGGGTGAAAGTTTGCAAAGAATGGGCTATGATGGGTCAAGTCGTTGCCTGCATTGTTATATGTTTACTCGGCAGAGGGAGCTAGCTATCCTGGTAGTAACTCAGAAAGGAGTTAATTGACTCTGGCAATTAGCCTGCAGGTGACAGGTGGATGAGGTGAAAGCCTCAATGCCCAGGAGTGAGAAATTCCTGCCAGAATCAGAAAATGAAGTGGGATCCCAGGCCCTATTTCATGTCCTTATGTTATCCCTGGTAGCAGGGGGCATTTTCCAACAAGAACCAAGCCAACTCCCATGCCATAGAAACAGTATGGCATGGGATGAAGTATGCCATCTTTGTTAGGTGGTCTACAACAACCAAGATTACTGACTGTCCCTGGAAGAGTGGCAGTTCTACAATGAAGTCCATTGACACAATAGACCAAGGGTACAGAGGACTGAGCAAAGGCTGGAGGACATGTCGGGATTTCAATCATTGGTTCTTGGTACAGGCACAGAGGTTGCAGCATTGAATATAATCCTTGATGTAAGCTCACAGGCCTGGCCACCGAAGCTCCTTGAGATGACATTTCACATCTTGAATTGGCGAAAATAGCCTGTAAACAGTAAATCTTGTCATAGTTTCAATATCCGAAGCCTAGATTGTCCCTCCAGGAAAAACAGAACCCTTGTGATAGAGGAGTCCATTCTGTAATCAGAATTCCGAGTCAGGTTAGGTTTCTGCATCATTCAAGGTCTGGCAGTTCTGGGTTGTGAACAAGTTTTTGGGCAGCAGAAAGTGGATGAAGGATGTCAGACTGCTGTCAATTATACTGTTGAAAAACTGGACACCTTGAGCACAGTGGCAGAGGACTCTTCACCAGGCTTGAGATATTCATCTTTGTGGGATAGGGCATCAGTCTTCCTGTTCCTTGTCCCTGGGTGATAGATTACCACAAAGTCAAAGTGAGCAAAGAAGATAGACAAACTGATGTAGTGTCACTCAAGGCGTCTAGCATTCTATAGATAGTACATGTTCTTAGCAGCCATCAGGACTTGGACTGAGAATTGGGCTCCTTCTAAGGGTGGCACCCCTCCTTGAAAGTCAGCTTGACAGCCAGTAGCTGCACATCCCAAGGGGAACTTGAGGCCACTGGGGGGCAGGGGGAGAGGAGGAAGAGGTCAGAGCTAAAGGTGGCGCAGCTTGAGCTTACAGGAGGACATTCTGCTCCTGCAGAATGGCAACCTGGGCCTGCAAGGCTTCCACTATCTCAGTCAAAGTGATATTGGCCTTCATAGGCTCCATGTTTGCCATATCAGCTCCAGTTCTCTTATTGTTTGGTGTTTCGGCTGCTCTGTCAGAGACCAGGATGCGGGCAGTCATGCCTAATGGTTGGGGCAGGAGTCTGGCCAGGAATAGAAGCCTAAGATCCGAAACAGAGTCAGAGGCCAGAGCAAGGGATCAGAACTGGAATCAGAAGTCAGGCATCTGAGTAGAGGTTCAGAACCCTTTACCTGGAGTGAAGGGAGGCAAGGGGTGGGGGAGGGGAGGAGACACAGAGCTGGGTCCAGGCAGGAACAAGAGCTATCACACATGTGGGTAAATGCTTTGAGTAGCTGCCAAACTGATGTTGCTGCTGGGCTTAAGAGATGGTCTGCTAGCTCTTCCTACCTTTCAGGAGGTGTAGCCAGTCAGGCAGCCTACTACTACAGGCCTGCTGCGCTTGTTAGGTTGCCTGGAGATTGGCTCTGCTACAGAACCTGATTACTGACAAGACCTGAATATCAATAAGTTTGGTAGTGAAGGAGCGAGTCACGGGTCTGGTGTTAACCTGCATTTCGCTTCATGATGAATGGTAGCCATACACCTATTTTACAAAAAAAGAAAAAAATTACTAAGGAAGAACACTAAGGGTATTGTGATTTAGTGAAAAGAAGTGTCTTCTGTGACAGGAAAACTGGAATTCTATTCGAGATTGACACTTCAGAATAGGGAGTACTGAATAGATAATGTTGCAGAGACCTCCTCAAAGTGGCCTTTCTATCATGGGAGTCCCAGAGCCCAGGTTTCTTTGGATGGAATGTGGGAGTGTATGGAGCCTGTAAAACTCTTTAAAGATTAAAATAGTGATAGAAAATGTAAGCAGTATCATCATCACTCTGTACTGTAACAAGTAGCAAGTCATTCTTATTCGTTTTGATAATATATTGTACTAGCTTTAATGGGGATGAATTCCTTCAGCATTAATGTGGATGGGAATAGGACAAGGGAATAAGAATTCCAAGGCAATTTTACATTAATAAACATTCATTCATAAATCTGTTACATACACACACAAAAGAGTATTGGAAGTCTCCTGTTAATTACCAGCTTATAAAACTTTAATGGCTTGTAAGCTGATGGAGAGTTCTCAGTAGAATGGAAATAATTTATTCCCTAGGAAGAACAAACAAACCACATTTTGAAAAAATACATGCATATATCTCAAAGCAAAAGGATGTTTTTCCAACTCCTTTCTCTCCCCTCCCTTTTTTTATTTATTAACATAAATGGGGAAATTAAAACTCTAGATGTTTAACATTTTAAAATAGTAAAGGTGGTTGAAAATTTAACTTTTAAAGATATCTACAACAAAAATCAGCCATGATATAATATTTAGATTCATCTCTGCAGGGAAGACAATTGTGCTTTAAGTTGGAAGAACCCTCTTTTGGTTTGGTTTTGCTTGTCCCCCCAACCAAATAGTTTCCTGCACCATCCACTACCTCGTATACCAGCCAGGTGTAACTCCTCCTTCCCTACTGTGATGTTCCCTTGGTGTTATCTGGACTGGTGATCTGCTAGGTCACTCCAATCCTCGACTCTGGGAGCCAGCCTTACCCTGCTGTGCTGTGAGAACCCCCACTCCTGGGCTGTTTACGCACAGCCTCTAGCATGTAAGCTTCTCCCAGCTACGTGAGTGAGCACTTTTGGCCAGCCGCTGTTTGGATTGTGCAACCAAATGACACTAGCCAATATCTCCAGTCCCAAACACAACCCTAGGAACCTCCATCTTGCAGAGTCCAGTTATGCCCGCTGGATGCTGCAAACTTATATGAGTTCATCAATTTAACAAAAATTGATATGTACCAGGCTTGTTATCCCAAGGGAAGTGTCTGACACGCTTCAAACCTAATGCACTTCTTCAGGTAGAACAAACAAAATTTATTAACTACAAATGATAGATTTTAAGTGATTTGAGTCAAAGCACAAGACGTCAGATTTGATCAAATTAAATAAAAGCAAAATGCATTCTAAGCTGATCTTAACACTTTCAGTGCCCTTACAAACTTAGATGCTTCTCACCACAGGCTGGCTGGTTGCCCTTCAGCCAGGCTCTCCCCTTTGATCAGCGCTTCAGTTGCATGGTGGTGTCTGTAGATGGAGGTGGGAGAGAGAGATCATGGCAAACATCTCTCCCTTTTATCATGTTCTTTCTTTCCTCTTGGCATTACCTCATCGCAGTCCCAAACTGACCAAGGGAAGGGGGTGATTCACTCGAGAGTCCAACAGATCCTCTGTTGCTGCCTAGGCCAGTGTCCTTTGTTCCTATGATGCTGGGCTGGGCTTGGCTTGTCCCATACATACCCTGATGAGGTGTGAACTGCCCCTCTGCTCCTGGAGAATTTTGCCTGGGCTTGTTTTAAGCCAGGAGAACACATTTTCAACCTCATAACTACATACACATTAAATTACAACCTATAACAACAATGCTCAGTGCATCATGAGCCTTCCGAAGACACCCGACATGACAAACTTTGCATTGGATACCACACAATCATATTATAAGAATGAACATGGGGGTGCAGATTTTCCCCCGAGGTACACTGTCACACCCCCCCAACTCTCACAGACTTGCTAAACTCTGCATTAAGGGATCCCTGCTTTAGATGGCCTCTGAAGATCAGACAGCATAGGAATCTCCTCCCGCATACTTTATTAACCTAATTGAAACTTTTGAAGCTCATTTAAAAAAAAAAAAAATCACCAACCCCTCCCCACCCAATTAATTAAAACAGGTAAGGCTGAATGTGTATTTCCGCAGAATCCAGTTAACAAGGTTGTGATGCTGGCAGACTATTTGCCAGCTAATGTCAAGGCCCCAGACCTCACTGAATGCTAGCAACTGCATAGCTGGAAACTATTTTGGCTTACCTGGTATGTTAATATAGTTAAAATAGATAGAGTTATGACAATATGTTTAGACTTGAAATGCTTGTAGGATGCAGCAAGTATTTATCCTACTTGTAATATCTGTATCCCCCATGTTATACAGTAATGTTTGCTCTTTAACTATAAAAATGTTTGCTAAAACTGTCAATTGCCCACAGTCAGGAGAAAAAGCATGAAATAGTTTATTAAAAGAGGCGTTCTCCTCCCTAACAAACAAAGGCCAAACAGACATCAGACAAGCCATTAAAGACTGTTGAATGTTTCCCACAGTCGTGAAGAGGTAAGTGCTCAAGTCCTCATCCCAGCTTCAATGCAGGGAAAGGGAATAGAAAATGCCTTTGAAGGAGAAATTGTTATACCTGTACTGCTTGAATGATGAGTGAGGATTTCGAAGCATAATCAAGGAATCTACATTGGTCTAGCTTGGGTTAGACCTAAGGGACTTACAAAAAGTGTACACATTATAGCAGCTACTATCCTCTTTTGGAACCTAAGGCTCTCTCATTTGCGTTTTATCTTACCTTCTTTAACCTTGTAAGTAACATTTCTTACTCCTAGTCAATAAACCTTTAGTTAATTACAGGACTGGCTAAAAGTCTTGTCTTTGTTTTGAGAGCTGAAGTATAGTTGACCTGGGGTGAGTGACTGGTCCTTTGGGAGTGGGAGTAGCCTGAATACTGATGTGATTTTTGGCGTAAGGGACCATCTATTACAAAGTCCAGCCTGCCTGGGTGACAAGATAGACTGGAATGCTGATGGGGATGGTCTGACTCCATAGTAAGACTGTTCTAGTGCTTTAAGAATTCACATTTGTTACTGGGTTGGTGAAATCTTATTATAGAACATACAACCAAGGGTGGGGGCAGGGGAGGAAGAGGTTGCCCTGCTTCTTGACAGTCTGCCCTGGGGTTGGTACTCAGAGAGTGTCACATGAGCCACTCCAGAGAACATGACAAAGTTACTAGGAGATTATAAAATCCCATTTCCTATTCCATTTTCCTGTTTCCAGTGACGACCTACTATTCATTTTTCATTGTGCCCTTTGCAAACCTTAGTGGGCAAAATTAAGTTTAAATAAGAGCAAGAGTGAGCGATACAAGGTTATAAGGTATTAGGGAAGCTGTCTGGATTCCTCAACTATTGCTGTCCAGACATTCTAGTATTTGGGTTTTTTAAAACATGTAGCTTTTGTGCAGTATTGGTTTTGATAGCTGGACTCCACCAAAGCACTCTTTCAACCTGGACTCTTTTTTTTTTTATAAAGAAGAAGTCTGTTTGCAAACATAATTTGACATAGGTGCTGAGCAGCTTAAAGAGCAATGAGAGTATGACCCCCTCTAGGCACAACCGAGACTTATATGGTATTTTATACATCGTGGATACTTCCTACCCCCATCATGACATTTTGAGGGAGGAAATATGAAGCCAGTATAAGCAAAGTTTAAAGCTTTCTTTCACCCTTCTTCTACACATCCTCTCTTGCAGCTTTCACATATGCTGATGTCACGTGTCATGAAGCACTAGACAATGTCATAATGCATGACATGCATATAATTTACTCATTCTGAAAAACTGATGTGCCTTTGGCATCAAATCATTCATTTTTATCAGTGCACATTGAACACTTTGAATAAAGGTTGTTTATTCACATGCAGTACTGAGAGCAATGTACGCAGCGATATGCATAGTGAACCAGAATGATGTTTAGTCTTGAGAAAGTGTAGTCAGTCATTTTGTTACTGCTGGGCATTAGGATTTGGGACTCCTGGGTTCTACTCCCTGCTCTGTTACAGATATGCTTTACGATCTGGATCGAAGTGACTTTACTTCAATATACTTAAGTGTATCTAGCTTTCTGATGGTTACAATGTAGGGGTGCTGAGAGCTTTAAAAATATTTTAAGAGTGCTTTCAGATCCTGGGATGAAAGACAATCATATCCAGCAAATGCAAATTACTACTATTAAGATGTGATAGTGGAAACCAATTTGTGACTCTCAGCTTGTGTATTGAATCACATATGTGCAATGACTCTGATTGGACTATGTGATTTACATCAGTTGAGGATTGGCCCTAAATCAATTATAAAAATTTATGCTAACCAGTCTCTCTCCATTTATCCTTCCCCTTAAAGTTGTATTATGGAGTACATCATAAGAGCTGTTTAATAACCTGACTACAATGATGAATTAATCATGCCTTAAATCCAGTTACAGTATCCTCAAAGAAATGAAAGCATGTTAGGATGCACAATGCAGTTACTAGAAATGCAGGGCAATTCATAATGTTTTGGAGATAAAGACAGTGTGGTTTATTTAATACTGAAACTGCTAAGAGAGTGTAGACACAGAACCCTCTCTGTTAGAGAGCCAGAGAGTTTAGCACATTGTGTTAGGCATGCACAAAGAAGGAGGGTTCTTACAACAGACTTCTATGGATTTGATGCCAGAGTGCAAGCACCCATCAGGAAGGGGGAGCATAACAACAAGGTCTCAGAGTGAAGGTGCACTCTATTAGCTATAGTTCATCATTTATACACTGGTACAAGAAAGCCATAGAATAGTGCAACCTCACCAAAATTGCTACTTAAATCAAAGGCTGTCACAGAGCACTCCCACCTGTACAAATGGAGCATCACTTAGAAACATATTCTAAGATAGATATTTCATTTAAGCTATATCTGTCATTTTAGCTGCTTTGTTTATTTAATTGAGGGACAATAAGAAAAAAATAAAATGTGCTGTCAGACTAATCTTAGAAGACTATTGATTCTCACACACAGAAAGAAAACTACCCTACAGTGGAAACTCCAAGTTCTTCACATTTATGCCATATATTATACAAGATCCTCAGTGTTCTGACACTCAAGATAGAGGGGATCATAATATCAGTATTAGGATGTATTTATTAATCCTGTAAATATATTTATCCACATTCTTAAAGTTAAGCACATACTTAAAATCTCTGCAGGATCAGAGCTCTAGGGCAAGGTACTCATCTGATATAAACCATCATAGCTCAATTGCTGGCTTCTAGGTTTTAAATAATCTGATTGGTCAGAGTAGTCAGATTCTTATAAATAACAGCAATTGATATTTTATTTCTGGTTTCAAAACAGGAGACTACAATCTATTGAATGGGTAACTGCATATTGACACCAGTATTTAAATATACACTCTGATTCTTACATTTCTATTTTGATGAGGCACTAGGATGGCATAATGTAAATGAGTTTTATAACACACCATACTCCAAAGTACTTTTAAAGATACTATATTATTTTAACTTATACTGTGGGGGTGTCTGCAATTGCACTTAACTATACTGTAACACTTATCCCACTCCTAAAACCAACTGATGTGAAAAAAGCAAAAATGAATATACAATGCACTATTTAGCGGAGGTCCTTTTTGAGCCACATTAATTCAAGTGTAAATACATGCATGTATGTATGTTTTATAAGATCTGTGCAATATATAATATCATTCCATATTACTTTTTTACAAGGGGCTGCACACTGACATCAAGGTGACATAGAACAGAGAACACCCAACATAAGAGTAGTAGCCATAAATATCTCAGCTCTAATCCATCATCCAATCTCCCCCTATTTCCTAGTATAAACTAGGATAATGCTACCTACCTGTGAGTGGTAATGTGAGAATTACATTACTAATTAGGGCTAGATTGTGGCATTTTGGACCAGCCTGGAGCTGCACTTCAGGGAAAGCACGGAAACATTCTTAGAGAGACAGGATGCATCCTAGGATTGATTCCCTGATATGCATGGGGAGCTTGCACATCACCACATACACTCAAACAGTATATTCCCCCTCCTACTCTAGCCTGGGTAGATGGCCTACAGGATCCACCCATCCTGCTACCCTTCACCCTTTCCCACCCACTTTCAGGGATGAAGGAGCAGCTACCAGTTGCTCTGAGCACAGAGACTGCAAATCTGCCTGGTCCTTATTCTAATTGTTCCAAGTCAGGGGAGGGAACAGTAGCTGCTCCTTCTTTCTACTATACACCCCTTACTAAAGGCTACGCAGAATCTAGCCTTTAGTAAGGGGTGTATAGCTTTTTCGACAATGTAAAAGAATAGAGCTTTTTATTTGTACAGCTTTTTCGACAATGTAAAAGAATAGAGATTATTATTTTGATGACACTGTAGTGACCTTGAGCATAAATCTTGAGCTTCACTTAGTGTTGCATTCAGGGATTACTTTGAAGAAAAGTAATTATTTTGGATCTAACAATTTAGCAATTATATATGACTGATTGAGCTGTCCCAGTTCATAAGCAAGTTGTGTAGTGTTCGGATCCTTTTGCAATTGAGGTTTTCACAATATGGAGTTTTCATATTTAAAAAAAAAAAAAAAAAAAAAAAAAAGATGTTTCTCCTTTGCAGATATATCCTTCGTTGTTAATTCAGCCTTACTGAATACTGGCTTTGGCCAAACAACAACAAAGGAACAATATGAATTATGGCAGTGGGGTGTTAATCTTCCAAGTTGAGCTGTGTACATAAGCAATGGCAATCTACAACTAACAACTGAATTCAGGGCACTTCTTAAAAAAAACAAATAGGCCTGAGTTGGCTGTCCCTTACACTACTGTAAATCAGGATTAACTCCACTGAAGTCAATGCAGTTAGACTACTGTAAAAACACGTGCACAACTCCTGATGACTTCAGTGGGACCCGCACGTGTGCCTGAAGGAAAACTTTTACCGACTGTCAGTGTTGCCAACTCATGATACTATTATGAGTCTTGCTACATTTCATGTTTATTTTAATGCCCCAGCTTTTGCAGTCATGTGACTATATGATCCTATTAGCTTTTTGCAGACAAAGTTGAATAGACTGAAAAGATAGGAAAATATGGTGGGAGCGCGGTTGGAGGGTCTTTTGTTTGTCATGGAATCAATTTATGGCTATGTTATTAATACTGTATACCTACTCACAGCAATCTAAATAAATTAAGTCTATAAATAAAAAGATCTGCGGCTGGTTCTTTGAGAAGATTTCTTTGAGATTTCTTCCTGAGAATAGCTTATGCCACTTAAAAGAGTTAGCAACATCTTAGCAACCTGCCTTAGATGTGTAGCAGTAAGCCAGTATGGAAACAAACATCACAATAATAAAAAATGTCCATAAGAGTCAGGAAAATCCCTCAAACCCTTCACAGATGCTTTCTAACTGCCCTACTGACCAACTTTTTTAAATTACTTGATGCTTAAGGACCTAGCAGAAATGAGAGCTGGGCAAAAACTGGAGAGGGTTTTAGCTCTGCAAAATCTTCCATCTTGTTTTGTTTTTGTCAAGCCAAACTCCAAGATTCTGAGTAGTCCCTATTTTACCTGAATGTTTAAGGTCAGGGAGGTTTGAGAAATATTCTAGTTTGTCCATCTTTAACTAAACCAACAGACAGACAATCATGCATCAGCAGTTGACAGAAAAAGTTGGATTATGTAGTAAGATCAAGGAGTTAAGCTTTGTGCCCCTGGTAGTACAAGAGACACAAAGCATTCATTCATTGGCACTCCTGTCATGCATAATCAGAGTGAGTTAGGAAAAGAGGAGAAAAATTTCCTTTCAGATCCCCACAACTGATATTCTGTTCCTCTCACATGCTGTTAATGGGAGGTCTATGCACACATAAGAAGTTGAATACCAGAGTCAAGGTTCCTTGCGTGGACTTGAGAATTTTGCCGAGTTCCAGCTTTAACTGTCAATTCCCTTTAACTTGTGTGATACAGTCATAATCATAGAGGAGCCTGATAGGGTTTGCCAACCTTCCTAGTTTCTCCAGGAGTCTCCTGGAATCAGGTTTTATTTCCCAGAGGCTACTGAAGCCAAACCGGGAGATTATAGGTGCTAAAAGTCTGGCAGTGCAGTGTGGCTAAGGCAGATTTCTTGCCTGCTCTGGTCCCATGCTGCTCCCAGTCACCACATCCCTGTGGCTGTGTGTGTGTCCGTGTCCACACACTGCCCCCGCCCCAACTCTGCAGCTCCCATTGGCTGCAGTTCCTTGCTAATGGGAACTGCGGGGGCAGTGCCTGTAGGCAGGGGCAGCGCGCGGAGCCCCTGGTCCTGCTTACCTCGATCAGCTCCCGGTCGGCAGCATAGAGGGGCTAAGGCAGGCTCTGGCCCCGCAGCTCCCATTGCATGCAGTTCCCGGCTAATGGGAGCTGAGGAGTTGCCGCTTGGGGAGCCCTGCCCCACCTCCTCCCGAAGCTGCAGTTATGTGCCGGCCACTTCTGGGAGTGGCGCAGTGCCAAGGCAGGCAGGGAGTCTGCCTTAGACCCGCTGTGCTGTCCACTGGGAACAGCCCAAGGTAAGTGCTGCCCAACCAGAGCCTGCACCATTCACCCCCTCCCATGCCCCAATACCCTGCCCCAGCACTGAGCCCCCTCCCGGAGCCTGCACCCCTTCCTGCATCCCAACCCCCTTCCCCAGCCCTGTCCCCCCTCCAGAATGCAAACTCCCTCTCAGAGCTTGCACCCCTCCTGTTCCCCAACCCACTGCCACAGGCTCAGCCTGGAGCCCCCTCCCACACTCCAAACTCCTCAGCCCCAACCCGGAGCCCCCACCCCCTCCCACACATCAACCCTCTGCCCCAGCCCAGTGAAAGTGAGTGAGGGTGGGGGAGAGCAAGCGACCGAGGGAGGGGGGGATGGAGTGAGGGGGCAGGGCAAGGGTGTTTGGGTTTGTGAGATTAGACTGTTGGCAACCCTAGAGCCTGAGCCACAAAGTTGGCATCCAGACCTAACTGTTTCCAGGGTTTAGGAGTGCTTGGACCCTGCCCCTAATCCAGCAGAATACCCAGGTGCATGTTGAACTTCAAGCATGAAAGTCCATTTACTTTGATGATGCTACTCACATTCTTCAAATTAAGCACACACTTAAGTGTTTTGATGGACTATAATCTTTATTCGGCTCATAATAGAGATGTAAAAGCTAGTGACAACATTTGGAGATGGATCTTGGCTTCATCGAGTTTTTGATTATGACTGGAATGAAGTTTTGATTCAGGAACTTAAAAAATATATATCTTTATTCTAACTCTCCATGTGTTTACTCTTTGTTAAGTAAACCCAAGATTTTTTATAGTAAACCCAAGATTGGTTGTGGTATTACAGAACAACATGGTCTCTGAATAGAACTCTTACAAACTACACAGAATTTTCCATCAGCTGTGCAGTTATGCTCATTACTTAGGAGTTCTCTCCAGTACTAAGAATTAAGTAATGGGTTAAATTAAGCTCTGTTTCTATCACAATATACAATACTTGCTTTCCAACCTGAAAAAAGAAACTATGTCCTTATCCCAGTATAATGAAAACATTAATGCCTTTAGAAATCTGTAATTTACTTTTTTCCATTTAAAAAGGCCACCATAAAGTACCTCACCCTCCTAAAAGCTACTTTAATTTCCAAACTATGGTTTCAGACTAATATGATCTTTATTACTACATTCCCATCAGGAGATTACATCAGATTTTCTTTCACAAATCCATTTGTAAAAATATGCTAGTATTTGGCAGTATATTCATTGTCAAGTGTTTTATTTTATAGTGTAACATGCAAAGTGTCTTGTTCACCAGTCTTTAAACAAGAGTGCGTATACCAGAGTTTACAGACCAGTAAATCAATGCACCTAACAGAAATCCATTCCAACAGATCACTTACTGCAATAAAACCCCACAGCACTGAAACTCAGAGCCCAGGTCCATGGGCTCAGGCCTGAAGGGCTAAAAATTGCAGTGTAGGGTTTCGGGCTTGGGCTTGGGCTGGAGCTCCGAGACCCGTCCCCTTTGCACGGTTTTAGAGCCCAGGCTTCAGACCAGGATTGAATGTCTATAATGCAATTTTTAGTATCACAGCCCAAGCCCAAGTTAACTGATCCAGGCCAGCATGGCTGTGCTGTGGGCCTCTTATTGCAGTGTAGACATACCCTGAAGTAGCCGATAATGCCTTCGCTGCTTACCAGTAGTACAGCATTCAGTGATGGCAAAAACAGGAGAGGAACTGTTCTGTATGTGCCGGCTATTTTGAAGGATTCTGTTCTGCTAAGCAGTTTTGGAGTATTTGGCCCTCCAAACTGAAGGTTCCGTCTCTGCTCTAGGTCCCTAGGGGCGTCTGCATCTATATTTAGCTCTCCCGCTGTCTCATATTTGGGAGAAGTGTGCCAAATCTCCTGAAATTTAAAAAACCCTTCAAAAACCAGGGAAGTAAATTTATGTAATATTTGTGACAATTCATGAAGCAACTGAAATGACTTCTCACTTAAATTTACATGGTTCCACTAGAGAGAAATATCCTGACTATACATCTCTCTTCTGAAGTAATGCTGTACGGGGAGACTTTGGCAAACCAGTAAAGTGCCTAAAACCACTATGGCTTATTGTTAGAAAGCAACCTGTAAATTGGCCAGTCAGCAAACTCAGCTTGACCAAGGCAGGAAGGGAGGGGGTTTTGGGGTGCCATGGAAGGGGCAGCTTTAGCCTGCGTCCTTCTTGATAAGAAGTGTGTTGAAGTTGCTGATGCATGCATTTTAAAAGAGCAGGAATGTCTATTGGGGTCTCAGAGCTGCAGACTGTGGAAAAACCCACACCTGGTTAATCAATAATCAGAAGGAGCCTCTTGCTTGAAACTGCTTACTTGACAAGTTTTCTTTAAAGGACATGTCATTGTATTACTAATGTATAAATAAGGGGGAAAAGCTTGAGATAGGGGGGACTCTTTGGGTACTGGTCTCTCCCTCCGGATGCCTCTTGTGTTCCCCACTGTGCCACTCGAGAGCCACACTCAGCTTTGGTAATTATCAAGGGTTGGGGGTGTTTTACTAACCTGTTGTGGACGTATGTAAGTGCTTGAGACTAGTAAAGTTTAGCTTTAAGTGAAAGCACTCTTGTGTTGTCCTGTTTGGGCCAGCCATCTATTGGTCGGATGGCCATGTCTCCCCTGATTTATTTCCTGACACCTCCTCACACAGAGTAAAAGTTTCCAAGATATTTGGGTTGAAAGAACCCCGGGTAACAATGCGAAGCAAGCTTTCTAAGAAATGAGATTCTCCCCTGCCTTCCTTTATCTGGGTTGATAAGGCAAAGCCATTTCATCCACGATCAGAAGCAGTGGGGAAAGGAACAATGGTAACAGAAGACTCTGGCCAAAAATGACTGCCAGTTCAACTCTTATGGTTCTATTCCTCTTCAAAAGAAAAAGACTCAAAGATTATGGGTTTTGTTTGTTTTTCTCCAGATAAGAGCAAGGCAGATTTTCAAAGCCTGGGTTTGTTTTTAGCTGTTTTATCTGTACTTTACTGTTCAACGTCTTTAATGCCTTTCTAGATCATTCATCTCAATCATGCATGAAGAAGGGAAAGGGGAAGATATGTGTGCTTAACAAAATCATATAAATAGAGACACTACCCAATAGAAATTTTTATTAATTGCTTTAAATGTTGAACTAGTGCTATTAATGTGATTTGTTTGTTTTCTGTGAGGCTTTGTATACAATGTATTACTCCAGCCTATCTCAAAATATTGGATGGTACTGGTTTACAACTTTAGAACAGATTCTAAAGTGAAGCAATGGCTTTCGCTAGTCATGAATACGATGGGATATTTTGTCATAACTTAAAATAGGGGCAAGACTTTATTTACATTGGTACAGCTATTACTGAAAAGAGGGATGGAGGAAATACCTCCATAACAGTTGTTTCTTATCAAGAAACAGTTTCATCTCTAAGTCTACAATGAGTAAAAAAAAGCTGATATCAAAACACAACCAGTCAAAAACATATAAATGCCTAAGGTCCTGATTCTGCAGAGTATTAGACCAAGATACAGTATAAATTTAGCGATGCAGTTATACTGACCTAGCACCCTGTGTTGACACTATGGGTATGTCTTCACTACAGGATTAATCCGAATTTATAGAATTCGAATTTTGGAAACAGATTGTATAAAGTCGAATGTATGCAGCCACACTAAGCACATTAATTCGGCGGTGTGCATCCATGTACCGGGGCTAGCGTTGATTTCCGGAGCGTTGCACTGTGGGTAGTTATCCCATAGTTCCCCCAGTCTCCCCCGCCCATTGGAATTCTGAGTTGAGATCCCAGTACCTGATGGGGCAAAAAACATTGTTGCAGGTGGTTCCGGGTACAGCCTCACCCCTCCCTCCATGAAAGCAACGGCAGACAACCGTTTCGCGCCTTTTTTCTTGGGTGAAAACAGCAGACGCCATACCACGGCAAGCATGGAGCCCGCTCAGCTCAAGACAGCAGTCATGAACATTGTAAACACCTCGCACATTATCGTGCAGTTCATGCTGAACCAGGACCAGAAAAACGAGGCAAGGAGGAGGCAGCGACGAGAGTGATGAGGACGTGGACATGGACAAAATTCTCTCAAACCGTGGGTCCCGGCGCTTTGGAGATCATGTTGTTGATGGGGCAGGTTTTATCCATGGAACGCCAATTCTGGGCCCGGGAAACAAGCACAGACTAGTGGGACCGCATAGTGTTGCAGGTGTGGGACGATTCCCAGTGGCTGCGAAACTTTCGCATGCGTAAGGGCACTTTCATGGAACTTTGTGACTTGCTTTCCCCTGCCCTGAAGTGCCAGAATACCAGGATGAGAGTAGCCATCACAGTTGAGAAGAGAGTGGCAATAGCCCTGTGGAAGCTTGCAACGCCAGACAGCTACCCGTCAGTCGGGAATCAATTTGGAGTCGGCAAATCTACTGTGGGGGCTGCTGTGATGCAAGTAGCCAAAGCAATCATTGAGTTGCTGCTACGACAGGTAGTGACTCTGGGAAATGTGCAGGTCATAGTGGATGGCTTTGATGCAATGGGATTCCCTAACTCTGATGGGGCGATAGAGGGAACCCACATCCCTATCTTGGCACCGGAGCACTAGGGTACCCAGTACATAAACCGCAAGGGATACTTTTCAATGGTGCTGCAAGCACTGGTGGATCACAGGGGACGTTTCACCAACATCAACATGGGCTGGCCGGGAAGGGTTCATGACGCTTGCGTCTTCAGGAACACTACTCTGTTTAAACGGCTGCAGCAAGGGACTTACTTCCCAGACCAGAAAATAACCATTGGGGATGTTGAAATGCCTATCGTTATCCTTGGGGACCCTTAATGCCATGACTCATGAAGCCATACACAGGCAGCCTGGACAGGAGTCAGGAGCTGTTCAACTACAGGCTGAGCAAGTGCAGAATGGTGGTAGAATGTGCATTTGGCCGTTTAAAAGGTCATTGGCGCACGTTACTGACTCGCTCAGACCTCAGCCAAACCAACATCCCCATTGTTATTGCTCCTTGCTGTGTGCTCCACAATCTCTGTGAGAGCAAAGGGGAGACCTTTATGGTGGGGTGGGAGGCTGAGGCAAATCGCCTGGCTGCTGATTACGTGCAGCCAGACACCAGGGAGATTAGAAGAGCACACCAGGAAGCGCAGTGCATCAGAGAAGCTTTGAAAACCAGTTTCATGACTGGCCAGGCTACCATGTGAAAGTTCTGTTTGTTTCTCCTTGATGAAAACCCGCCCCCTTTATTGACTCATTCTCTGTAGGCAACCCACCCTCCCCCTTCAATCACAGCTTGCTTTCAAAGGAAATAAAGTCACTATCATTTAAAAATCATGTATTCTTTATTAATTGATTATAAAAAGAGGGAGAGAACTGACAAGGTAGCCTGGGTGGGGTTTGGGAGGAGGATCGGAGGGAAGGAAAAGGCCACTAAAAAAAAAAAAGGTTAAAATGACAGCCTTTTGCTTGGGCTGTCTACTGGGGTGGAATGGGAGGGTGCACGGAGCCTCCCCCCCCCCCGCGTTCTTACACGTCTGGGTGAGGAGGCTATGGAACATGGTGAGGGGGGTTATACAGGGGCTGTAGCGCCAGTCTGTGATCCTACTGCCGCTCCTGAAGTTCCACCAGACACCAGAGCATGTCTGTTTGCTCACACAGCAGCCCCAGTGTTGCATTCTGCCTCCTCTTCCTGCCGCCACTTCTCATCTTGAGCGTCTCTCCTCTCCTCACGTTGGTCCCTCATGTCCTCACGTTCACTGGCATATTTCCTATACTTTGAAACCGTGTCCTTCCACTCATTCAGATGAGCTCTTTCATTGCGGGTGCATTCCATGATTTCCACAAACATCTCGTCTCTCATCCTTTTTTTCCAACGCCTTATCTGAGATAGCCTTCGGGACGGAGGAGGGAGGCTTGAAAAATTTGTAGCTGCTGGAGGGAGGGAAAAAAGAAGAGAATTTTTTAAAAAGATACATTTTACAGAACAATGCTTATACTCTTTCACGGTGAACAACACTATTCACATTACATAGCACATGTGATTTCTGTGCAAGGTCGCATTTTGCCTCTTAATATTGAGTGCCTGTGGTTTTGCTGCTAGAGATCACAGACGCAGGTCCGGCCAACAGAATTCGGCTTGATGCAGCCATGGTAAGCCATTGTCTTTCGGCTTCTGCGTCCTCCTTTCCCATATACCAAGCAAAGCCCGTTGAGTGCTGCGGTTTTCCTGTTAACCTTCAGCTGCAGAAAACAAACTAACCCCCCCATTCAATTTTCTGGGATGATCGCTTTATCCCTCCCCTCACTGCGTGGCTGGTATCAGGGAAGATCCCTGCTAGCCACTCGTGAAAAGCTCAGCGCCAATCCCACCCCCTACGCTTGGCTTACTACAGGGAAGGATTTCTTTTCAGCCACAGGCAAACAGTCCAGTAGGAATGGCCACCTCTGTCCCCTTAATTAAATTCCCATATTTCAACCAGGTTACCATGAGCGATATCACTCTCCTGAGGATTACACAGCGCGATAAAGAACGGACGTTGCTTGAATGTCAGCAAACACCGGGATCATACGCCGCCAGGCTTTGTCATGCAATGATACCAGATTACTTTCTACTAGCATGGCGTGTTCAAGTGTCCTACCATGGAGGACGGAATAAGGCTGCACTGCCCAGAAACCTTCTGCAAAGGCTTTTGGAGTACCTCCAGGAGAGCTCTATGGAGATGTCCTTGGAGGATTTCCGTTCCATCCCCAGACACGTTAACAGACTTTTCCACTAGCTGTACTGGCCGCAAATGCATCCCAAGTCCTCCGGGCAAATTAATCATTAAAAAACGCTTGCTTTTAAACCATGTTTTATATTTTAAAAGGTAAACTCACCTAAGGTCCCTTCCATGGGGTCATGGTCTTGGGTACTGGCTTGGGAGGGTACTTCAGTCAGGCTGAGAAAAAGATCCTGGCTGTTGGGGAGAACAGAGTGCTGGGTGCTCTCCGCAAGCTCGTCGTCCTCCTCCTCCCTGTCCGCAGAATCCTCAGGTGTGGCTGATGAGATTACCCCCGCCTCGGAATCCATGGTCAGAGGTCGGGTAGTGGTGGTGGCCCCCCCAGAATTGCATGCAGCTCAGCGTAGAAGCGGCATGTCTGCGGCTCTGACCCGGAGCGACCATTTGCCTCCTTTGTTTTCTGATAGGCTTGTCTGAGCTCCTTGACTTTCACGCGGCACTGCTCCGAGTCCCTATTGTGGCCTCTCTCCATCATGCCCTTGGAGATTTTTTCAAAAGTTCTGGCATTTCGTCTTTTTGAACGAAGTTCTGCTAGCACTGAATCCTCTCCCCATATAGCGATCAGATCCAGTACCTCCCGTACGGTCCATGCTGGTGCTCTTTTTCGATTATCGACCTGCATGGTTACCTGTACTGATGAGCTCTCTGTGGTCACCTGTGCTCTCCTGTGCTGGGCAAACAGGAAATAAAATTCAAATGTTCGTGGGGCTTTTCTTGTCTACCTGGCCAGTGCATCCGAGTTCAGATTGCTGTCCAGAGCAGTCACAATGGTGCACTGTGGGATAGCTCCCGGAGGTCATTACCATCGAATTGCAGCCACACTAACCCTAATTCGAAATGACAATATCGATTTCGGCGTTACTCCGCTCGTCGGGGAGGAGTACAGAAATCGATTTTAAGAGCCCTTTATTTCGAAATAAATGGCTTTGTTGTGTGGACAGGTGCAGGGTCAGTTCGATTTAATGCTGCTAAATTCGAATTAAACTCATAGTGTAGACCAGGCCTATGTCGACTGGAGAGCTTCTCCTGCTCAACATAGCTACTGTCTCTTATGGAGGTGAAGTACCTATGCTGGTGGGAGAAATCCTCCCGTCAGCATAGGTTGCATCTTCACTGAAGCGCTACAGTTGCACCAGTGCTTAAGTGTAGACTTGCCTTTACATTTGTACATCATTTGACATATGTAGGCTATTCATAAGTGAACACTTCAGCACATGAATAAATGTCTGCAAGGCTGTGGCCTGATCCAGCTGTCAATGAAATTATGTCACTGATTTCAACACGATTTAGATTAGCTCCTACTGCATGCTGCCCATTGAAGTCATTTTAAACTGATTCAAACTAAAAGGTAACAAAGATCAAATATGAAAAACAAGATATTTTAAAAGCCCATATAACTGAATGTTTATACAAGTTATCTTGAGAATTCCCAAGCTTTCTACATTACAAGCATAAAAATTGCCAAAAAAACAAAAGGAACCGTAGGAAGATTTAGCTTCTTCGGTATCAGACACCGCATTTTGCACATCAGTACAAATATCCAACTAAAACGGTAGAGAAATATCACTACCAATAGAAAAACCTCACTAGCAATTCATTTTCATGTACTCTCGAGTTACTCCAGACAATTGTGTAAGTAGATTAATGCTTGTTAGTACAGAAGTAGATTATTTGGTTGGTAAAAAAAACATCTCCTTGAAGCTATTCCATGTCTAGCCAATGGTGGTTCTCAGGAGTTTATTACTACTTGTTGCTATCAAAATGATGTTCTTAACTCTCAAACTAATATTAAATTTATGATTTAAACACAGATAATCCTATCAGGCCAGACTATAGACCCTTCCTTTGCACTGGTGAGTAGTCAACATGTGAGTAAAATGCTAAACTCCTTAGCTCATGGCACAAATTCATTTCCCACTCAGATGAGTGGCACTTGTAATAAGAGGATGGCCCGAAGTCAACACTAGGGCTTTGAATCCTTTGGGGAAAGGAGACAGCTCAAGGAGAGAGATTGCAGACAACAAACCAGAAAATGGACCTTTTAAAAATTCTAAATCTTTGCCTTTCTGAAAGGAGCAGGTTTTAAGTGAGGCATTGTTCCTAGACAAATCAGACTCTTGTAAGATTTTTTGACTGGGTGTACAGAGTTTACATTTGATCTCATATTTGCACAAAGTGCGTATGCGTGTGGTCCTTCATGTGAAAGATGTCAAATCCCTTTCCAGCTCATGTAAAGGCTAGAGTTCTAAAGGGGCCTGGTCCCCTGCTGTTGTGAGCCGTGGCCTATCAGACCTAGAATATACCAAACCCTGATTCACTAATGAGCTCTACCTGGGCAGGCATTTGTGCCCACACAGAGCAAGAGCCCAAGTGCATGGCGTGGTCTTCAATTTTTTGCTATCACCATAATCTTTGATGCCAAGTAAGGCCTTGATCCTGCTCTGACATTTGTATGGGCAGACTCCTGTTCCTATACAAAACTCCAATACTAGATGTTTCTCAGTACTGGATCAGGCCCTAATTTATGCATAATCCTAGCACACTGCAAAGCATACTGTCAGATTCTTATTTGGTTCATCCCAGTGCTTTTGAGCCAGGGCCTGGTATCCCTAAAGTATCAAGCAGCTTCCCAACGACATTTGAAATACACTTAATCCTTGGTGCAAACAGTTGCATACACAGTTACAATTCTCAAGAGCATACTCAAGTCCATCAGCTGAAAACTAGCTTTCTCTGAACATTTGTAAACAAAAAACAAACAAAATCAATTGACCATATCATCATAGAAAAAGAACATGGCAGGGGTACAAATTATGGCCAGTTAATTTTAATATCAAGCAAATTCTCACTGCCTTTCTCCCATACCCCCCCACCCCTGCACTCTTTTCCCATCTTAAGTTAATATGATTAAAGTCAAAGTCATTCAGGTAAGGTCTATTTTGTTCTAAATTATTAATATATGTTGTTTTTAGTTCATTACTACAAGGTTTGTTCTGATAGTTAATGGGACACAGTCAAATTCAATATGACACTTGTGTCTGTAAGTGCTATCCCTACTATACTTACAATTAAAATTTAAAATTACTGTAAATGAGATTAAGATAAAATGTCTATTTTGTTTAGTTTGTACGGGGGAAAACAGTGATGTATTGGCTAAAGTACAGTCATTAGGTTTTCCTTTTTATTTTTGATGGCCTTTACCAGAAGGAGGAAAGGAGAGAAAACTTATATAAATAGGATAAAGTTATCATTGTTAACCTCCTTTGTAAGGGGAGGGGGACCCCTCAGGAGAGAACTAATGCCTGAAATTCACTGTATTAAAAATTACTTGATTTCAAGTTAATGGTTTGCCCTTTAAATTACCGTGTTGTATTCTACAGAAGCTTTGGAATTATTCTTTTTACAGTTTCAAAATGGACTCTATCCAGATTTTCTCATAGTCTAACTCCAACAGAAAACAGGCCACTTGAAGAAACCTTTCCTATAGTCTTTTTCATGGGGGTGGAGGGACGGGACAGGGGACCTGAAAGGCAATATTTTTCTGCAGTGGATGAGTACAAATATGAATGAAAATGGGACATAACATCCAACCAGAACAACCCACCTATGAAGTAGGCTGAGGGATGACGGAGTCTGGATACAGCAATTAATCAGCGTATTATTTATAGTACTTCAGGAGCAGCTCACACTACATTAATCAGGGATAACTTCTGCTTAATTAACAAGGCTGCCAAAAATGTCAAACAAGCCCATAAAAAACAGAACTGAGGAAGAAAGCATTAGCAGGGGACTGATAATCATGAACTATAGAAAGTTTTAATTCATCAAGGTCTTTCTCCCAGTTTAACTTCCCTCAATTTCTGAGCAGTAAATATGATCTAGTGAACATGAAGCTGGGTAAGACACTATATATTGTACCAAAACAGGAATAGAACAATTTATACTAGCTAGACAGTCAGCCAGCCCATGGTTTTGTAGATTTTGCCTGCCACTCATATGCGCCTCTGAATTTTGTTAATGCAGCGGGTCGTATTGAAAGGTGAACTGTCAGGTTGGAGGGAGGTCACCAGTGGAGTTCCTCAAGGTTCGGTTTTGGGACCGATTTTATTTAATCTATTTATTACTGACCTTGGAACCAACTGTAGGAGTGGGCTGATAAAGTTTGCGGATGACACAAAGTTGGGAGGTATTGCCAATTCGGAGGAGGATCGGGATATTCTGCAGGGAGACTTGAATGACCTTGTAAATTGGAGTAACAGAAATAGGATGAAATTTAATAGTGAAAAGTGTAAGGTGATGCATTTAGGTATGACTAACAACAATTTTAGTTACAAGCTGGGGACACATCAGTTAGAATTAACAGAGGAGGAGAAAGACCTCGGAGTCCTGGTAGACCGCAGGATGACTATGAGTCGACAATGTGACGTGGCGGCGAAAAAAGCCAATGCGGTCTTGGGATGCATTAGGCGAGGTATATCTAGTAGGGATAAGGAGGTGCTGCTTCCGTTGTACAAGGCACTGGTGAGACCTCATTTGGAGTACTGTGTGCAGTTCTGGTCTCCGATGTTTAAAAAAGATGAACTCAAACTGGAACGGGTACAGAGAAGGGCCACTAGGATGATCAGAGGAATGGAAAACCTGTCGTATGAAAGGAGACTCGAGGAGCTCAGGTTGTTTAGCCTAACCAAAAGAAGGCTGAGGGGGGATATGATTGCTCTCTTTAAATATATCAGAGGAATAAATACCAGGGAGGGAGAGGAATTATTTCAGCTCAGTACTAATGTGGACACGAGAACGAATGGATATAAACTGGCCGTGGGGAAGTTTAGGCTTGAAATTAGACGAAGGTTTCTGACCGTCAGAGGAGTGAAATATTGGAACAGCCTTCCGAGGGAAACGGTGGGGGCGAAGGACCTGTCTGGTTTTAAGATTAAGCTACATAAGTTTATGGAGGGAATGGTTTAATGGGATAACATGATTTTAGTCAAATGAACAGCGTGCCATCGCTGGTAAATAGTATCAATGGCCAATGAGGGTCTGGCTGGACAATCTTGCCTACATGCTCGGGGTTCTACTGATCACCATATTTGGGGTCAGGAAGGAATTTTCCTCCAGGGTAGATTGGCAGAGGCCCTGGAGGTTTTTCGCCTTCCTCCGCAGCATGGGGCAGGGGTCGCTAGCTGGAGGATTCTCTGCTACTTGAAGTCTCTAAACCACAGGATTTGGGGACTTCAACAGCAGAGTCAAGGGAAAGGGGTTGAGACAGCTTTGTGGCCTGCATCATGCGGGAGGTCAGACTAGATGATCATAATGGTCCCTTCTGACCTTAAAGTCTATGAGTTTTATAACTTTATTTTTCTGCGCTTATTTTGAGCTTACAAAATTTCTGGCTTTTAATTAGCATGACCACTTGGCTAAGAGGATTTATGGCTCATGGATTCTGCTGAGTTTACAGCCTCTAACTGTGTGTGTGGACTGTCTCTTCGAGACAGCAAATGGAGCTGTCATGGATTTGCTGTTGAACTGCATTTTAACCTGGATTCTCATGTCATTAAAGAACATTGAGATTGATTCAAAGGAAGTTGGTTGTTTATTTTGTAAAGGCTCATAAAATAGAATTCTGTTTGCCAAATATGAAAGACTGTGTAACTCTTCCACTTGTATTACTTGAAAGGAAGTTTAGTAATTAAAACCAAGTAAAACAGTCAGATCTGTGGAATATTCCTAATTTGCATGTTAGGCATATGCAAATTAAAAAACAAGATCTAGTTTAAAGGAAGATAAAATTTCACAAAATTACATGGCTATTAAAAGTAGCTTATATGCTAAGAAGTATTCTGATTTACATAAGCAAATTTATTTCAATTAGTATATGCAAATGGTAATTATATCAAGTCATAACAAATTTTTATTGAGAGCACATACAATTATAGAAAACATTAATGAATCTTTCAAGTTTAAATCTTCAGTTGGAAGGGATGCTGAATAAAATATGGGAAAAAACACTATTATTCAGAGCACAGTCTTGAAAGTTTAAGTTTAACCATGATGCAACTGTAATTAGCTTCAATCAGTCTCAGTTAGCATGTCCAAGAGAATTAACACTTCAAATAGAAATGTCAGAAGAATCTTATGCTTCTTCACCATGCCAAAAGACCACAAAACAGAAGAGAAGGCTCCCTTTTGTCTAAACAAGGTATGAAGAAACACCAATCAAAAAGAAAGCATGTTCCCATCTATTTTAGACACGCAGGTAGGGTGAGATTTTCCAAAGCACTCATTATTGGCCCAACTTCTCTTGTTTAAGTCAAAGGGAGTCTTTCAATTGGCACCAGATATATGTATGTATATACATAAGCATACATGTCTGGTGCCAATTGGAAGGCATATATTGCCTATATAAAGTGCTCCACTTAGGAAGAAAAAAAAAAAATCAGTTTCACACATACAGAATGGGAAGAGACTGTCTAGGAAGGAGTACGGCAGAAAGGGATCTAGGGGTTATAGTGGACCACAAGCTAAGTATGAGTCAACAGTGTGATGCTGTTGCAAAAAAAGCAAACATGATTCTGGGATGTATTAACAGGTGTGTTGTGAGCAAGACACGAGAAGTCATTCTTCCGCTCTACTCTGGTTAGGCCTCAGCTGGGGTATTGTGTCTAGTTCTGGGCACTGCATTTCAAAAAAGATGTGGAGAAATTGGAAAGGGTCCAGAGAAGAGCAACAAGAATGATTAAAGGTCTTGAGAACATGACCTATGAAGGAAGGCTGAAAGAATTGGGTTTGTTTAGTTTGGAAAAGAGAAGACTGAGAGGGGACATGATAGCAGTTTTCAGGTATCTAAAAGGGTGTCATAAGGAGGAGGGAGAAAACTTGTTTACCTTAGCCTCTAAGGATATAACAAGAAGCAATGGGCTTAAACTGCAGCAAGGGAGGTCTAGGTTGGACATTAGGAAAAAGTTCCTAACTGTCAGGGTGGTTAAACACTGGAATAAATTGCCTAGGGAAATTGTGGAATCTCCATCTCTGGAGATATTTAAGAGTAGGTTAGATAAATGTCCATCAGGGATGGTCTAGACAGTATTTGGTCCTGCCATGCGGGCAGGGGACTGGACTCGATGACCTCTCGAGGTCCCTTCCAGTCCTAGAATCTATGAATCTATATTATATGAATGAATAAATTGGAAACATCTACATTTCAGGACCATTTAACAAAGAATATTACTTTAATCAGGTTAAGGAAAAACACCAGGGTATTTCAGGGTAGTTTCTACGAGTGAAGGGGAGAGGTAAGATCCAGAGACATGGCAGAATACTTCAACAATTAGCTTACAAAAGATACAGGGATCTAGAAAAGCATAATACCAAGCTGTGTCTTTGACTCCTTATGAAGCTGCCTCTCTGGTAAGAGAATTCTATAGAACAAGCATCATTACTATTACCAGTGTATAGGGCTTGCTTGATACAATCACTTTAAATGTTACATTTTGTATATAGCCAATCTGTTTATCTTAAGGACTCCTGAAGCACACTTGTTCCACTCCTCATTCTATTGGGTACTAAAAAGACTACAAAGAGATCATTCAAAACACACTTAAATTAAGACTCTAGTTTAAATGTTCCATCTACCTGAACAATGGTGTTGTCTCTAGCCTTGTTTTAAAACCATAATGGAAAATAATCCCCCTACTGCTACTTCAGTTCTGATTCTGAGCCTTCTCCTGACAACTCAAATGCATTAGGAGACTGCATTTCCAATCAATGGGCCCTGAAAAAGCAATCCTATATCCTGAGGTACTAAAACAGATTAAGAAATATGGGTTACACTGTTTCATTACAATACTTCTTAAATGAAACTATCAATCAAGAAGCCTATCAATTACTCAGTTTTATTACAGTAGCTTTTTATAATGTTTTGTTACTATTCATCAAATGAAGGATGACAGTGTTTGAGCTTGTATAATATCACTCCTTGTCAGACATACAAAGCAGTAAAATATTAAGATAATAAGTTGTGAAAACTGTTGGGTAACTCTTCAAACAGGTGTGAAGAGCTAAAATATAAACTCCCTATCCACCTAATGGTAGTTATCCAGGATGAATTGCTTAAGACTTCTTAGGGCCTGATCTGCCATTTCTAGTGCACTCAAAACTCCCATTAAAGCTAATGAGAGTCTCAGATGCAAGAGGAATGCAAAATCAGGCTGTTTTAGCCACTTCCGTTTTCTGTTCTACTTTTAGTTTCTAAAATAACAACCTGACTCAATTCTGTCATGTACTGAACTACTTGACAATAAGCATGTTATCAACTCTTAACTAAGGGCACAATCCAACTCCCAAAGAAGTCAATAAAATTGATTAAATTTCAGTGGGAGCTTGATCAGACCCCAAATTCATGTATGAAAATGATCTTTTAGGGATAAGGGAACCCTGCACTTCTAGTGTGTGTAAAATCCTTCCTTCCCTCATCTCCAGCTACTGTTCTGTTCTTTTATCATGGCCAACTTCTCAGAAAGCCTTATACCACATCACTGAGGTTAAACCACTGAAACAGATGTATGCTCCAAGCATTCCATAGAATTAGAAAGAGCCTCTACCAATGAATGATAATGGGGAAGTAACACCAGCAGTCTTCTGAAAAACTTCTAACATTCTCATAGGCAGAGTAATTGGCTTTGTTTCAGACAGACAAGAAGAGATGGACAAAAAAAGTTTAGATATCTACAAAACATGGTGCATTTAGAAATGCACCACAAAAACCACCCAATCAAGTGAAGAGCTAAAATCTTCACAGCAGAGAACCGAACACTCTACCGAATTAGGCCACCAATTTAAAAATTGGAAAAAAAGTTTGAACAAGCAAGCAGAACTGCCAACATTCCCTTTGAGGAAATAACCATCCACTATCAATCCCTCCAGTGCCATGCGGCACACAATCGTTTACCAACAAAAGCAGAGGAAATAGCCTCAGCTTTCATTAACTTCCGCAGACACACCTGAATTTAGCAGCAGGATACTCCTGATCTCATCCCTGAAACAAAAAACTCTCACCAATACTAGCTGCAAGCCAGCTTCTGCCCACAGTTCCTACAGCTACGGGCATGTCTATAGAGCGCAGCAATGCACACTAGTGGGGTATGATTTCTAAAGCATACCAACTGGCCTGTGTAGACCCCGCTGTGAGCTCTGAAAGTTCTAATGTGCATTAACATTACAGCATTGTGCTAATGTGCAAGAGGCAACTTTCAATGCATGCCAGCAGGGTCTACATGGGCCAGTTCATGCACAGACATTGGTGTGCTTTAGAAATCACCCCCTGCTAGCATGCGCAGCCGTGACCATGTAGACAAGCCCTAAGATGCAGTCCAGTGCTTTTCACAGACACTCAGGTCCCTTTAAGATATCACACAGCTCTCACATTTTGTGAGATACCAATGTTTTCCCCCCATTTTAATTTAATAAATTAACTCATTAAATTTTAAATGCATGGTGAGGAACAGTCAAGACAGGTAGGGATAAAAATGGCCTCTCAACACTTTTCCAATAATGAAATACCAGATTTCCATTTTTTCTAAACACTTCTTGCTGCAGCAGAACAATGAAACTACTTACAATAATATGGAATTCCCTGTATACAAAACAGTAAGTTGGAAAAATGAATAATTCCAGAACAGGAATCTTTGAAGAATCAAACTTTCAAAAGAACCAAAATGTTGAAGGTAGTCCACTTTTAGGCCTAAAAGACTTCAACATGCTTAACATAAAACCTTAGCACTCCCCACCCCCTCTAATCCAGTCTTTCAGTAACAGCTGTGCAGAGAGTGAGCAATGATGATGATTTTGTGGGCCTCTGGGAATTGCTCTTCTACTGGGCAATTTCTATTTTGTGCAAAAGCAACTCTTGTGCTGTCTCATGGAGGCATTTATTAGGTCTAAAAAGAACACACTTGAAAACAGTTCTATGAAGTGTTATCCAGTGTTATAGGTGGCAATGAAGGAAAGAACATTAGGTAGGCAAAACATCCTTTCTCTCACGTCTCCCTCCCAGCCTGAAAGAGAACAGAAGTCTGAGGCATAATCTGGCTTTAGAAATGTAAGTGAAAATCTTTTTAAAACTATGAATTACTATATTAACTCTCGTGGGCTAGAACTCACTTATGCCCAAATAAATTTGTTAGTCTCTAAGGTGCCACAAGGACTCCTCGTTGTTTTTGCTGATACAGACTAACATGGCTACCACTCCGAAACCTACATTAACTCTAACTAAATCCATTAGACTAGCCCTGTCTTTCAACTCAACGTAAAGCAATCTCTAGCCTCAATGCGGATGGTCTTTATAGAGCATATGCTTGCCATAATAAACTGTTTGGGAATTACATAATATTCATTTGGGAATAATTATAAAGAACATGAGGCATTTGGAACTTTAATAGAAAAATCAATTTTCCTTCCATTTGTTGGGCTGCTGGGAAATGCTTTATATCTTTAGTTAATGCAGCAATCCTTGCAACATTAACAGACTAAGCAGGACATACATTCCCCTCACAGAAATAATCAAGAAGAAAGAAAAGAAAAGTGTGTTACTTGCCTTAATACAGTTCTGTGACAAGAGCAAAAGTCCAACTACAATGTGCACTCTGCTGATTATTAAACTTGCAGATGCTTTTTAATCCATTAACATGCACATAAAGGAGTACCTACTGATTTAAAATACTACTGATATAAATTCTGATATATATCAGCACAGTTCAATTTTCAAGCTTAGCCTTTTCTCTTATGAATATCCAAGGCTGAAAATGCATCTTGATAACCTCATAGGCTTTTAATACTTAATCCATTGAAAACACACTCAGCCAACACTGCAGATATGCCAATAGTATCTAGTCTACAGTGTTTTATTACACATCAAGAGCAATATATGTTTTCTCATACGTAACCCAACATCGTACATTGCAAATTGTACTATACTATTACATATTTTTACATGTATATACATAAACACGCGCACACACACACACTCCCAAAAAAGCTCTGGCCAAATTTTAAACATCGCAACGCCAAGCACTCTAAAGTTAAGGAAATCCAGAATTAAGGATGCCCAGGCAACTTTAATTTGCTCCCCTTGTGTGTATATGTTATGATATAACGTAATTACATGATCATATGTCTTCCACAGGATGCCTGCCTCATTCCACTTACAGAATGGATGGTGCTCTCTTAAGGACATTTATTTTAATCCTCATCATTCAGTGTATAGCCCCATGCATTGCTAACTGGCCACAATCCAAACCCCACACTGAGTACACGATTATTAATTTCATCATTAGCATTTTATAGCCATTTCTATTTTCACAGCAGAGCTCGGGTTGACCCAAGTTGCAGTTGTGAATGCTCAGTGCTTCTCCAAATCAGACTCCATGAGTCTTAAGTTGGGTACCCAGAAAATGAGGAACAGAATAGCCACCTGTGAAAATTGTAGTTTATATGACTGGCTCAGCATCATACAGGAACTATGTGGCAGGGACAGAATCCAGTTCTCCAGGACAGCATTCCACTCCCTTAACCATGAGACCATCCTTTCACTTCCTGCAGTGCCTTGCTTTGTTCACCGTACACCTTCCAACTTCTGCAACTAGTGAAGCAGGTGTCCTACAGACAACAGCCTCCTTGACTACAGAGCTCTGATTCATTCCCATAGCACAGTCTGTCTTGTGCAGAGAATGAGGTATGGGTCCTCTATGGGGGAAAAAAGTAGGTCATCATGTAAGTAGAGACTATACCATAAGGCATATGCACAAAAGAGTTGAATTAAGGGTGCACGGGCAATCTTCATTCTGGAATTTTCTACTTTTGAGAATTTTATTCTGCAAGTTTAAAAAAAAATTAGAAAACTACATTAAAAAGCACAATGAAAGAAAATACTGAATAAACAAATTCTATGATGTGATAAAATACTAACCCCCCACTTGGTCATCATCAGGGTTCAGACCTTTAGATCCATAGCACAACCATCTATCACTTGAGTTAATGGAGCAACTGGTAACAGAAGGAGACTTATCCTCTTCATGGACCAGCCACTAAAAGTGCATGAGACACCTGGTTTGCCAGTGGGCTACTTGCTAGCAGCAGAGCAGTGTTGAGACTCCAGGCTCCTGGGTTCAATTCCAGGTTCTGAAGGGGAGTGTGCAGTAGTGGCTATAAACTGTTCTCCCTCTGTGCCCCAGCTTGTCCCATCTCTCTCATTTCATCCACCACCACTTGCCATCCATGCCCAAGTTCCTGCCTCCTTGCCCGTCTACACCGCTTCCACCTTCTGCTCCCTCCATTTTTTCAGCTATAGACCTCACAGCTTCCTGCCCACTCTTCTGTCCTTCTACCTCTCTCTCCCACAACGCCCTCTTCCCCAGATCCCATTCTTCTCTCATTTACATTCAAATAAGGCAGCTGAACAGCTTTCTTCTCCTCCTCCTTGCTGCCTGGATGCCAGCGGGATGAGCATTGAGAACACAGGGGTGTGTGTCTTGTAGTTCTCAGTTCTTGTGCTAGACACCACAGTGTCCCCTTATTATCAGAAGAAGCAATTATAGGAAGAGTCCAGCTCAGTCCCTGCATACCTGAGCTAGAGCATATTCCATTATAGGCACATAGGAGCGGAGAGAGGATGAAGTTCGGTCAGTGGAGATGTAATCTTCTAGTCAGGATTTAGCTGCCAACTAATAAGGTTTCTATTGTGCATATTGAAGATATTTCAGATGCTCGTAACTTAGCTTCATCATCACAGGACTGGCAAAAGGCACTATAACCAATCCCCTTGTCAAATTTCAAGTCCCTGCTCTACAACAGGGATGAGCAAGAGCTTCTCAATGACTGTTTAAAGAGGTTTTTCCACACACAGGCGGAACAAGGAATTTTTCATCTCATCTTCTCAGAAATGGTTTAACTGATTCTTTCTGGAAAGTTTCAGCTAAAAGTCAGCCAGAGGCCAAAACCCAGCATGGAAAATTTCAGCTCAAATGGTTACCGTTTGGCAAAATTATAAGCAACTGAAAACAGTATTACAATGCAAAGTGTAGGGCAACTTTAACTAAAGTCAGTGCTACCAGCTCTGCCATTAATACTGGACGGTTCTATTGACATGTACATGAATAGACTCAGTCCCTTAATGTTTAAATTATATATTTTCTAACATGTTTTCCCAACAATACATGTACTTTCCTAAAGGATTTTGACTGAGATTCATTCTCAGCACAAAGTTACTTATTGAAATTCCCATTTTAGAACTATATCTTAGCTTGTTAGTTATTAGATGTGAGTACCTTGACATTTAAATTTTTAAACAGACACATTTTAAAGTCTTAGTTAGAACTACTGTATTGGAGAATCTACAGTGAATTTCATTTTGATTGTAATAAAAGCAAAGCCCTTAGTATCAATAAATTCATGAGATTCTAGTAAATGTAGTACAGATAGAAATATATTTCAGAGCTCTGAAAAGAATCATGGTTAAGTGGGCACACTTGCTTTAACTTTACATAGACCAAAGGAGTACAATATATACCTTTTATTTATATTTCAGAAAATACCAACTCTTGGGAAAGACTTCTGGCCTGTCTACTGGACTTGGTTATTTGGAAGGCTGGGATACAATTCTCACACCTATGCTGTCAATCCCCAGCAAAGGAATGACTGCCAGCACTGTGGAAGTGGTTTACTTAGGGCCCAATCCAGAGTCACATAAAGTCAATGGAGAGACTCCCATTGATTTCAATGGGCTTTGGATCAGGACCTTACCCCTACTTAAGTGAATTCGGGGACATCAGCAGCTGTCTAGACAGGCTGCAGAAGGTAGCTTTCTCCCATGTAGCCAGAAAGATTGTGGCTATAACATGAGACCTCAAGGGAAAGATGTTTTAAAATTGGGAGCTATCTTCTTATCACCATGAGAATGCAAATGCCCCTTTCTTCTAATTCCTAAAGAAAACTCTACTTTCCAAACTTACTTTGGAACAGCTTATCAGGATTTAAGCAGTTTATTAAGAAGGCAATATTCTTGGAATGTAGTGCATCACTCCGTGCTCTCAAGAGCAAATATTTGACAGACAGCTGTATGCTTCCGGATTATAAGCCAAGGGCTGAAGCATCAGAAAAAGAGGGTGGGAGAAACTGAATTTTGATGATCATTCAAATGCATCAGAAAAGTTGGTGAGATACCATTGATCTGCAAAACCCTTATTTCATGCACTTGATGGTTATGTGCATTTTCTTAATGTAAGAATAGTACTTTAATTTTGCTGGTAGAAAAAAAAAACGAGTGAAAGTGTATCACAAATAGCTATTACATAAAGATAGGGTCATTATGCTGTCTTGCAGAATAGACACAGAGAAACCCTTTCTCATGATCACAAAAACAAACAAACAAAAAACCACCACACACCTTGATACCCTTTGCCATAAAATCAGTAAAAGGTATTTCCCCAATTGTATGGTTTATTTTTAGCACTATTCTAAAGTACATTTTCTTCTGTTTGTTCTCTTTAAAAGGGGATTATAAAAACATAATTTGTCTTTTTATTGTAGAATTTTAATTTTGTAAAAGTGGACTGCAACTCCCATTTAGAAAATAAGAAATGTCATACATCATTCTTCTTACATACGTATTTGATAACAAACCCTGTATTAGATTACTTTGAATCATACCATATGAACAATGATAGTCTCTGTGATACAGCAGACAACTAAATTCTTCAGCCTACAGGGCCCTAACTACACATTCATGGTGACAAAAATAGTTCAGGAAGCTCTAAATATAGTGAGATTCAAATATTTTCTGTCACAGCCTCACAACTTGCCCAGGTTTTACACAATTATTTTTTTAAACAGTACAAGGAAGATGGCACCCCACAGGTGTGATGTGAGAAGAAAATAAACCTGAGTGTGACAGGTTGGGACTCACCACCCGGCGCCTCCTCCTGGTTGTCTCAGGGAATTAGCTCAGTCCAGTGGAATGCCCCCTCCTGGTGGTGTCCCGTCTATCATCTCGCCCTCGGTTGGCGTCTGAGCCCGTGTCGCTCACCAGCTCATGGCGTCCTTTTCGAGCCACTGCCCTCTGGCAGTGCCCCTTAGTCCCTCCTTATCAGCAGTCTCTACGCCCCAGCCACCATGTCCAACCACACACCCCAAAGTCTAATCCCTCTTGTCAGGGATCTGGCGTAGTCTGTGATGGCCGCTCCCTATGGCCGATGACTAGGTGTATTGCAAGGGGGAAAGGGGAGGACCCAGGCCCACCCACTACTCTGGGTCCCAACCCAGGGACCCTCTAGCAGCAGCCGTCCTTCCTTCCTTCTCTCCCTTCATCTGTCCACATCCCTGGGCCATTTCCCCTTTGGCCCCTCACACCGGCTAGGCCCTTCCCCTCAGGGCCTGCAGCCTGGCAGACACCGGGCTGGATTTCCCTTCTGCTCCCCCGGGCCTGCCCAGCACTGCGCTGTCCCAGGTGCTAGTCTCCCGCCTCTGGAGAGGGACCTTCCCCTCTCGAAGGCCTGGGACAGACTGCCTGCTCTCTCCCTGAGCAGCCTTTTTATAGGGCTGAGCTGGGCCCTGATTGGCTCCCAATAAGCCCTTTTCCTGTTGGCTGTTCATCTGCGCAGCCCCACTGGCCTGCTGCAGCCCCCTCTAGCATGGGGGTGGGGCAGCCACCCCACCACACAGTCTCAAAATGTGGGATGTTCCCTCTTATTTAGGAAAAGTTTGAGTTCAGTCAATTTACTGCACCACAGTAGCATAGGACTAAATAGAGCTGGGCAAATATTGTGTTTGCTGAACAATTTGTTGATCAAAACTATTCACAAATTTGCATATAGTTTTGGCCCAAAAGCTTTTTTTGGAGGGAGGAGGATTCAGTCATTCATTTATAAAACAGAAGGAAACGGGGGAAGTGGTGGGTTAAACACACACACACACACACACACACATCCTCATCTGGGAAACGGGATACCTAGCTTCAATTTCTCCCTTTTGCCTGATGCAGAACAGGGATTTGAACTAATAGGAATAGCAGGATTGTTCATTAACCACTGCTCTGTGGGATATTTTAGCACGGGTCTTTCTCAAGCTCTTCTGTTGAAGCAGTTCCACTCTGCATAAACAGTTATTGGAGCAGGGATATGAACTTTGGTCTCCCACCTAGTGTGCTAACCACCAGACTAGAGTCACTCTCGCCCTCTTCTTGGCTCAAAGACTATTCAAATATTTTATATCAAGTGAAGCTGCTTTAACAGGAGGGACTGGAACACTTTTGTCAATTCTTTTGATTTGCCAAAATTTTACATAATTTAAATTTTGGTTCAGGTAGATTAAGATTTTTTCAGAATGGCCAATGAACTGAAAAGTCAGTTATTCGTCCAGTTCTGTGGACAACAGATATTACTGTTAACCTTTCAGTCAACTTACTGTGGAACATTCATACTTTTTGATGATGCCCATTGAATAAATGCCTTTATAAAATAAGGAGTATATTATTCTAAAGTAATCACCCAGAGCACTACAATATTACTTCATGTTAGCTGCAGTATTCTAGAGCTTCAGTATAGAACTCTAGTACATTTTTATAGAAGAGAAGAAGTGATTTCTTAAATATTTTTAGACCTTAGTCAACCTTAGAACACTCTGTCCCTAGCAAATGTTCTGTCTTATGATTTACAGTGGCACCAGAATGTATTGCTTTTTTTTTATAAATATAAATATAAATATAAATATAAAGGTACCTTGCTTGCAACAACATACTTCCTGCTTAACCAGAATGTTCTTTCTATATGTTAGACATGCAATAAAGAAATCATGTTTAAAAGCTGTTATTTCAACATAAAATTACACTCTGAAGGTGTAAGGAACAGAATATGCCTAATGGGAGAAGTTTACTTTCCATTTGTATGAATATAACAAAACAAGCCATTCAAGCTGAATCATGTCCAAAATTTAGCATTTTCAAAACAGGCCACTGCAGTTCTGGTTTGAGATGTCTTTCCCTTCTTCCTCCTTCCATCCCCCATCTCTGCTGTTGCCATGAAGACACTGCTGGCATGAATGCTCTCCCATGTGGCTCCCTTTACTAGTGTTCTCTGCTGTTTCCATGGATATGCCCATCTGTACATTTTGTATCTTTTTTGAGAAGGGAAAACACCTTCACCTGTCTCAGGAGACAATGCAATGTCCCTGCCTCAAAGCAGTCATTTAGCAAACAGGAACAATGGGAACTCCCAAGTCTCCTTTCCCTGTTCTATGCTAGTTTAACTACTAGAGGTGCTGTAAAATGCCTCCTGTACTAATATACCTAATATCCCTTTTTTAAAAAAAAATCTGAATGCAATGTTCACCTGCATACAAATTCCACATAGAGGCAAAGGTTGCAGAAAGATGCCCTCCACAAAGTAAAAGGGAACCATGACACTAATGATTGTATTCCTTAGTGAGCTATTCAAGTCTGTTCCTGAGTTTTCCTCCCTCCCCCAGGACCTCCGATTATCAAAGAAGAAAAAAAAAAATAGATGACTAGCATGCCGAAAGTAGGGGTCCATCTATATAGCAGGGCTATTAGCAGTGCCTATTAAGCTGGCCCCACACTTCTCATTATAAGACCATTTTCAGTTGCTCAAAACTAGAGCTTGGGCTGGGAGAGGAAACTTTTCCCAGCCAAAAAAATTGAGATTTTGAAAGAAAATTCTATATAAAATTAGGATGAAAAGTCAAAAAACTGAAAGTTCAAATCAGTTCAGGTCAATCTGGCAGTGATCTCAGGGGGGTATGAAGACTGTCTGAGCAAGACGACTACTTGAGAAGCCTCAATAGTGGACACTGGGACTGGGTAGGCAAGGAAAATGGGATGGATACAACAACAAGTCAGCACTGAATAGTCAAGGTTGAAGTAAATGGGCATAAGTAACTATGTCCACTACAGTACAGTCCCTTTCACAGCCTGCAATCCCCAAGTTTTACCTTTCCCCGACTGTCTGCAAATACCGGTGAAACCCACTGGCAAATTCTGATTTACGTAAGGGCTAAGCATTCACAGTTGCAACTAAAGTCACTGGGAGTGATGCTTTTAGCATTATATAGCACTTTATATGTTCAACAGGCCCTAAATCTTTCAGATTAGATCCCTATATTCCTAGATACTTTTCCACTTAATTTCTGCCTCTCAGCTCCCCATCCATATAATGGAGATAATACCCCTTACCTCAAAAAGATATTCCGATACCATAGTGATAAACACCATAGATAAGCCCATGAGAAAGTAATTAATAATTCTGTCTTTCAGAGCATATTTTGAATAGTGTGCAGCAAATAAGACCTAGGGCCAAATAGTGAACAGTGAAGAAAAGGCAAAATATTGAATAACTGTTCACTAATTAAGCACAATTATGCCACAGGTGAGGACAGGGTCTTATGGGAAAAAATAGCATGTGATCAATGTTACGAAAGACTATAATGCATAACACCCAGTGAGCCAAATTAAGGTTCCACAGGCAATCTTAATTCTGAAATTACCTAAATTTTGATTACTTGACTTTGCTACCTTAATATGGTTTTTAAACAGGTTATTAGTATGTGCGCATGCACCTGTGTGCATTTATATAGCTGTTAGTCATTACAATAACCTTGACTTTCCTCACCACATGAATCACATATAAAATTAAGTTCTTATCCTGTAAAAGCTTTTTTATGGGCCTGATCCTGCAGTGGTAGGTTTGACTGATTTCAAAGGATGCAGGATCAGGCTATTAGTGCTTAACTCTAAATCATGTTATTGGTCCCAGTTCAAGGTGGGTGGGTAAACAATTAAAAAGGTTGCCTTTGAATATTAAAATTTTGGTTTTAACTATTTACTTTGATGTTTAAAACTTTCTTGAACTTCAGCTACAGTTAGAGTAAGTAATTAGGGCTATCATCACTGGGACTGTTCACATGCATAAAGTTACTCATATGGTTAAGTGCAGAACTAGGACCTAAGTCACTTTCACTTTTCCTTGTGCCCAGTTTTATAAATACTCTTTTTACATTTTATTTTTTAAGGGCTGGCACAATGCTGTTCTATGGTAGTTTCCCCAACACTGGAGAATGCCTAAATCTTAAGTGTTAATATAATATTTAAGAATAGGTTTTTTGCCACAACACCTTAAACAAATTTCAATTTCAGAAATGAACTACTGGGAAGTGTCAGGACTACCTAGGGTGACCAGACAGCAAATGTGAAAAATCGGGACGGAGGTGGGGGGGGGGGGTAATAGGAGCCTATATAAGAATGATCCCAAAATTGGGACTGTCCCTAAAAATCAGGACATGTGGTCACCCTAGGACTACCGAAAAATTCAGGCCAAAATTTTCAAAGATGATTAATGATTTTGGCTGCCCAGCTTGAGAAACTCGGGTGGTAGGTGCTCAGTGATTTCTGAAAATCAGGCTCCTTTCTAGATATCTTTTCAAACCTTTTTCCCAGATTTCAAATCCTGTGAATATAGGTAGTTTGATCTCACACCATGCTACTACTTCATGCTTTGTGCTGCGACTCCACTCTTCATATTGCAATAGTCCATAAAGATGTGCAAATCTTGCGTTGTTTATCTAATTGAATCAGGGATAGTTTAGATCCTAATAAGGATCAGCACTTTCTCAAATTACAGGCAAGACCTATTCGTTTTTCCACATTATTAGGTAATATTTTACCTGCCTGCAAGACTGCTTACTACAAATTTTTATTGTAAAAGCAATAAGTCTGAGATTAATTATTTCTGTGACACTGGAAGATCTGCAGTTATACATTGGGGACAATTTAGAGATTTTAAGCCCCCGTGGTTAAGGACATCGAACAAGTATTGTTTCACTGAACACTTAAAGCAGATGTAAGGAAGAGGCTGCCTTCCAGCCATTTCCAAGTACAGATCTTCTGCAAACATTAGGTTTAAATTAAAGTTTTTGTCCACAATTGTAAGGCATACTGACAAAGCAATCACCACTTCATATTTTTCCCCTTTACAGTGAGAAGGATACAGACTTTTGGAAATTTCTCTCTAAACAATAGTTCGGGTCAAATAAGTGAACCAGTTACAATAATATATCTGGCTGAAATCCTTACCCAACAATTTTTGAAATGCTGAAACTTTTAGGGTTGTTTTGATTTGGTCCCTGCTCCATTCCCCCTTTCCATTCTACCACTACTACTGTTTATTTGTGGTGGAGAAGCACCTAGAAGCCAGTGTCATGCACTAAGACCCAATTGTGTTGTACAAATTGGAACAAAAGAATCCCTGCCCTATAAAGTTTACAATTTAAGTAAATACACCTAGAAGTGTGACAAAAATCTTGAAAATTTTGGGGGGTTCATCTAAGCACCCCAAGCTTGGAGACCTTAACTGCCCAGGCTCTCCCAATCATTTCACGCTTGCCTATAGTTAATTTTCTGCCTTTACAAAGCAAACACACACTCCGAGTCACTAGTGCCAATATCATCTCTGTGGTGTACTCTGCTTATCTCTATTAGGATATATTTTCTACCTAACCGAGCTCTAAATGGAGTTAAATCAACCCTCTTGTCAGGGGCGGCTCCAGGCACCAGCGCACCAAGCGCCAGCCGCGGGGGGCTGTCTGCCGGTCCCTGCGAGGGCGGCAGGCAGGTGGTTTTCGGAGGCATGCCTGCGGGAGGTCCGTCGGTCCCGGAGTTTCGGCGGCAATTCGGTGGCGGGTACACCAAAGGCACAGGACCGGCAGACCTCCCGCAGGCCTGCCACTGAATCCGCGTCACCAGCGGACCGCCAGCAGGTGCGCCGCCGAAAGCCTCCTCCCTGCCGTGCTTGGGGCGGCAAAAAACAGAGCCGCCCCTGCCTCTTGTTTCAGAAAAGGCAGCTGCTACTCTTAGTTGAGAGGCAACCTGCTGCAGACACACATGCTGGGTACACTCTCATGGAGTTCTGACTTCTTTCTTTTCTTGTTTTTAAGTTAAAAGGTAATTCTAAGTAAAAGTGTGTGATTGATGTTTGTATATGAAAAACTCCTATCTCTTAAAAAATTGTTTTCGCTTAAGATGCAAAGTTACTCTGCATTTGACATCAGCTCTTGTGGTATAAGGTATCACACCACAAAACCATGTATGTTGTGTGGTTTCTAGTACAGTCATGATCCAAGAACCTCTCCCCACCTCCTTTCTCTGGTTTCCATTCAATTAGAAACCATAGAGTGCAGCCTGAGTTGTTTTTGAAAGGAGAAGGGAAAAGAACATCCAAATGAAATTCAGTATTCTTCTAACAAGTTTTGTTACTTCATTTAGTAAAATTAAGCTAAAGTTAGCGTCTGTGATAAATACGACACAGAACAGAATCCAACATCCTAAATATAGCCACAGGTACAGCATCAGTAGTGGCAGTGCATGCTTCTGATGATCATCCTTCCTATATTTCATCAACCTTAGGGTTACCATACGTCCTCTTTTTCCCGGACATGTCCGGCTTTTCGGCACTCAACCCCCCGTCTGGGGGGAATTGCCAAAAAGCCGAACATGTCCGGGAAAATGGCGGCTCTGCTCCTCCCCTGACTCTTCGGCTCTGTTTAAGAGCCGAGCTGCCCGAGCGCTACAGGCTTCAGGCAGCCCCCTTGCCTCCGGACCCCAGCCGCCGGCCGGGCACTTCCCCTCCAGCCGCGGTGGCTCTGCTCCTCCCCGACTCTTCGGCTCTGTTTAAGAGCCGGGCTGCCCGAGCGCTACCGGCTTCGGGCAGCCCCCATGCCTCCGGACCCTGTGCCGCCGGAGCCCGGGAGGGGAAGTGCCTGGCTGGGGGCGCAGGGTCCGGAGGCAAGGGGGCTGCCTGAAGCCCAAGCGCTACCGGCTTCACGGTTTGCCAGGCAGCCTCCAGACCCTGCGCCCCCGTCTGGGTGCTTCCCCTCCCGGGCTCCAGCTGTGCCGGCCGGGGGCGCAGGGTCTGGGGGCTGCCCGGCAAACCGTGAAGCCGTTACCGCTGGGGCAGCCCTTTCCACATGGCTGGGAGTGGGAGGGAGGAGGGGGCAGAGTTAGGGCAGGGAAGGGGCGGAGTTGGGGGGAAAATGGGCGGGGCCAGGGCCCGTGGAGGGTCCTCTTTTTATTTATTAGATATGGTAACCCTAATCAACCTTCCTTCTGTTCTGGAGAGTGCAACCTTTACCAATGGAAGGAGAGAGAAAACACTAGTCCTGGTCTTCTCTGATGAACTGTCAACATAGATGCCACGTGTGCTTGCTTATGTGATGTTGGCCCCTATGGCCTAAATGGTTTACTTTTTAGAGATACGAGGCCTCACCTCTCTTCTTTGTTTGGACTGGAAGTCCTCAAGCAGATCTTTGGAGGATCCAAATAGTAACATGACATGCAACCAGAATCTGAGCGATAACTCTCCCCACCTATTCATTGAGCAGAGATGGAAAGGAGAGCTGCAACTCAAAATACTGTCTTGTGCATCATCTCTGTTCAGAGCGTCCAAAGACTTTGTCAAGTACTTCCTGGTTTCTGCGTGTTTTGAAGGGGAGGTCTTTTTAATGAGAAAATATTTTTGTTTGAGGGCAAAAATTTGGGCCCACTATTGTATATTATAAAGGAATGAAATGGAATATAAACTATTTTAATACTTTATTTGGTGGCAGCAGACTTTGGCTGAAAGCTTAAAATGAAGTAAAATATTTAAATAAATTAAAATACATGAACAGCAAGATCATGATTCACTTTTTTCTTTGATTCTTTGACTCTTTGGTATTAAAAAGGACCAAAGCTCAGAATTTCATATTTAGCACCTAGTTAAACAATATTTAATGGTACAGCACCAGGGAACTGGAGGCCCCCAAGGCAGTGTGCTAATTCTGTCATGATCAAGCAGCAATCATTTCCTCAGAATTATTAGGCTACTCTCACAAATATCCTAATGCAGTGGCTATTCCAATTAAACCTGTTATGATTAAGCAGGGCATGCTATACACTAAACTCAAAGATTTTCATGGCAGAACCAAAAAGCACTTTGATATTCACCTTTCTTTTAAGTGCAAGATCAACAGCATGACAAGGCCCTGGATTGCAGCTCGGGAGTCAAAATGCCAGTTCTGCCCTCAAACTGCCATCAGAAAGGCAGAAATGAAGTCTGGTAATAAACCTTGAGGTTAAGTTGAAGAAAAAGCTTGTCAGTAGCTTGCAGTCTCATTTTGCTTCAGGGGAACAGACTCAGTTTTAATCTGTTGTACAAGATGATCAAGAAATGGTAAGACTGGGTCACCAAATTATTCTCCCTATGAGATATCTGACTAATGGATTTTTCTGTATTTGATAGATTGAGGTTCAAATCTGGATGTTCGCTCAGGAAGGCAAGAACCAGAGCCTCTAGCAAAGGGGGTTCATAATACAGATTATGCAGCTAGAATAGCAAGGAAGAGGTCAAAAGGGAGTGATCTTACTCTATGAACCAGACATTATATGTGCTCTGTCTTTAGCAGATACCTGCAGCAGTATGTTAGCACTAGCAAGTGATTATTAGCAATAATAGATTATTCTGTGGGTAATCATTTGCATCTCCACAAACCCTGGTGTAGATTCACTCATCTTTTTTCTATGGAGATGTCTGCATCTCTTCTCTGATCCCTCCCCTAGCTACACATTTCATATTGAGCTCCTTGTCTTCAACCTACAGGTTCTGCACATTCCTGCCTACAACTCTGCTCTCCTCTCTTTTGCTCTACCCACACTGCAAATCCATCTGTTCCCTTTGTATCCTTTCCCCACTCTCATCTTACTCTCATATTTGGAAATTGCTTTGTATCATGGCGCATCTCATCTCTTTCAAATTCCTCCTCAGAATAAATTCCATTTACCACTTACACAGCCATTTTCAACTTCACAACAGTTTACACACATTATATAATTGATCTTCATCCAACTCCTTTGAGGAAGATAAGCACTATCCCATCAGCACATATGGGGAAAGTGAAGAAGAGTTTAAAAGACCCAATGCAATAAGAGTATCAGGGATACTGCCAAGATTAGAATTTGTGTCCAACTCCCAGACCTTGCTCAGATCACATCTCTCTGCTGTAATATATTTGTTCAGTGAGACAAAAAGACTTAGTGTATTACAGTGGTTACTATTAAAAAGTTAGATGCAGTTAAGTGTTAATTCTTATTCCACATATGGAGGTACAACTCATCTCAGATACCACTGTTTTTATAAACAGTCAACAAGTGGTCCCTTTTTAAATAGTGACCAGTGGACTTGTGGCGTGCTTCAAGATGCACTTTGGTTTCCCTCTTGTTCAACATGAAAGCAAGGCCACAATACATCCAATATGGCTCCATTTCATAAGATCCTGTCAGTACGGTTGAGCAGCTTACCTAGTGACTTGCTGGAAGTGTGGCTTGCATGAAAGTAAGCCAGCACTGACTTAATCTAGAGAAACCACCAGAGGAATATACACCACTCCTTCGATCAGCTCCCTCAGTTAGGAGGTTAGCCTAATTTTTGTTGCTTTTGTTTTAAGCTGGAATTCTCTTGCTGTCCATCTGCTCCTAAATGCACACAGATAACAGCACTGGCTGAAGGTGCTTTTGTATCATTTGCATCTGGGTCAGAGGTTGCAGTCTTATTTTAGATGATGACCTCACTACAGGAATCCATTTCTCTGCCCCCTGCTGACTAGATTATTATAATGCCCTGTATATGGAGTTAAAAATGTAAGACCAGGTCAAAGCTTCAGCTGCTGCAAAATGTGCTGGCCCATTGTTGAATGACATTTCCCACGGAGAGGATATTATTCCAGTGCTCTGTCACCTTCACGGGCTCCTTTTCTGGGGGGAAGGTATATGGATGTGGCTGTGTGGCATTTACAGTTGACCTGCAAGGGGGAAAATGGATTTGGAACCTCTTGCTTTCATTATTTATAAAGAAACCTTGAAAGCTTTAGTAACTGAAGGGATTTTTTTCTTCTGCTTGTTTGTCACCTTAGATTTTCCTGATATTTCAAGTCTTACATGCTCTAGGGTTTGTTTGTTTTTTAGCTGATTCATTGGATTGTTCAGAGACTTGGAGCTTTCCCATCCCACAAAAGAAACGCTTTTTCTCCCAAGCTTCTTAGTTAAATAGATATTAACAAAAAATAAGCAAAAACCGGAGATCTACGCAGACTAACATTCAAGTCCTCTCTCAGTTAATCAGGTGTCACTTCCTTAACATCTGTGATATCATTATTAAAGGCCAAGGTCCCACAGCATTATTTACTGTACAAGCATGTAACAACCAGAGGCTGCCTCAAAGAGCTTACAACCTAAGTGTAAGACTACAAGCAACAGGGGACAAGACACATGGAGGGAGCACAAGTTAACCATTATCCCATTGGTTCTCCATTTCTCCAGTCTCCCAGGGTAGACAACCTACATTTTTAAATAAAAATATATTCAGACCTTTATACACACAATTCCTTTCAAAGCCATTAGCACTTTCATATACTTGGGTGTCATACTTTATATTTCGTTTAACACACAGGGTTATTATAGCAATCATTGTAAATTAGTGCCCTCTCTTTCGGAAAAGGATGAAGAAGCCTAAAGTTGATTCATGAGAGTTTGAAGTACTCTGTGAAATTAATCAGAGTCGTGGTTTCTCAAACTTTTATGCAAGAAAAAAAAAAGAAACAACAAAACAATCCTGACAGTGCTATGATTCTCCCTTCTTTCTCTGAGAGACGCTTAGAATTTAAGGTGCCAGAACCAAACAAAAATTAGATAACACAAGTTTTGTTCGTTGTTTCCTTCCCTCCCCCTTATCTTACTCCTCTGTCTCGCTAACTTTTCAAGTGCTGCACTGCTGCTGGCCTGTCTCCAGGAGAACATTGGTTTGAAAGTAAAATTTCAGTGATTTGACTGTGAAGGACATGCTGGTTCCAGTCATGGTGTTTATGTGCTTCTGTCAAAATAATCTCTCTTCCTTTATTATTTGACAGTGACACACTGGAAAATACGATTTAAAAAAGGAGAAACTAGTGAGATGGATTTTGGTGGGTGGGCATTTCTGAGAAAGCCTTTTGCTAGTTTATCTAGAGGAGCACAATGACCTTCCAAGATACAGGGCCAGGAGTGTAATCTGAGACTTAGTACCATTGTAAAACTGCTTGGATTTAATTTGGAAAGCAGTGATGGACGGACAAATAGCACTTGACAAAATATATACTGAACACTGGAGGTTAAGAAAACAATTAACTTGAAAAAATACATTAAGGGTCCAATCCTGCATTCCTCACTGAGATCAGTGGGGAATGGGGGTGCTGCAGAAAGCAGCATTTTTTACCTTTTTGTCCTTGCATAATGTAAACCTGGTGGCAGCAGGAAGGGAAGATATAATATCCACTCATGGTGTATTTGGTAGTGATCGTGATTTAGTTTACAGGGGGGGGGGGTCATTGAAGCAAAATACATTTCATGTTTTTCATTTCATTTGGCTATGGGGGTGTGATTCATTGAGCTAGTATGCTAAAGATAGGAGTGCAGCCAGGGTAGCATGGAGGGACAGGCTAGAGGCTCTGCATACAAACCTGCCTGAACCCCCTGGGTACGGCTACTGCCCTGCTATACTACTACTGGGAACTAGCCTGCTAAAAATAGTGTAGCTAGGACAGTGGCAAGTGACAGCACAGGCCAGCCATGCTGAATACACACCCACATACCCTGGTCCATTTTTTTCTGAACATGAAGCTTCATTCCAATTCATTTCATATTAATGGATTTCTCTCATTAACTATTTATTTTATGCTAAGAGTCCTGGCCCTGATTCTCCCCTCCCTGCATACCTATTTTACACCAGTGTAACTCCACTGACTTCACTAGAGTCCAATTTTTTACCAGAGAGAGAAAAATCAGATCCACTATGCATAAATTCCGTGAAAAAACCTACTGTCTGGTCTCCTGCATACAAACAAAATTACATAGTAGCAAGATTTAATACACACAGCATGATTTATTCATACTGCCCCATACGTCATCAGTAGATTAACATCTAGTTGGATTCACCCAAAGAACAACCAACCAATCAGAAACAAACTCAAAATTTAGGGCCACATTGTTTCATTCGTTCTCCAAGATGAAGAGTTCACCTACCAGAGTCTCTTGCAAATGAGAATGGGTGACTGGAATGAGCCAAAACTTTTCAAAAAGTTCCTTTGTATGGAATACATATGAATGATCCTTATTCAAAAGTTCTCGTTAGAGTGACTGCATTACACCCAAACTGTTAGTACTGCTCAAAAAAAAGAAAAAAAAAAAAAGAAGGTTTAATTCTTCTTGTTACGATTAAGAATAGGAGAAGATAAAAGCCCAAAGCGCACCGCAAGAGTGTATTCGCTGATTTTTGGTCAGTTCTCTTATATGAGGCTTACATTTCTTTGTTCATGGGTGAATTTACCTGTGTAAAAATAAATGAACCCTTGTGTGGGTTTATTAATTGGATAAGTTATAGAAAGTCTTTGGGGCATGTTAAGCAATAAGAAAGAGATATAAGGAACACCAGTAGTTCTCACCACTCTGCCCATAAGACAGGGGTTCTCAAACTGGGGGTTGGGACCCCTCAGGGGGTCACGGGGTTATTACATGGGGGGGTCGCAAGCTGTCAACCTTTACCCCAAATCCCACTTTGCCTCCAGCATTTATAATGGTGTTAAATATATTAAAAAAGTGTTTTTAATTTATAAGGGGGGTTTGCACTCAGACTTGCTATGTGAAAGGGGTCACCAGTAAAAAAGTTTGAGAGCCACTGTCATAAGAGACAAAAACAATTGATAGCAATGGTGGTAGCAGTATATAAATTGAATTTATACTAAGTAATACCTAAGGCTATTTATTACCAAGAGCCCTCCATCCTAGGATAAGGTAATGACACAACATTGCAGGTACCTACAAAATTGAAGAAGGATCAATTTACTGAAGATCATGGAATCAGAATCTCAATCTCTGAATGGAAGAGTCTGTGAGCATTTTGGAGTTGTTTTAAAGAGTGAGGGAATGGGATTGGAACACTCTCTCTCAGCAACTTACTATGAGAAGACGAAGCTCAGAAGGACTATTGTCCAACACAAGCAGAACACCAAAATATATATACACAACTCCATGCAAATGGGCAACAAAACCAGTTCAGCAGCAGCAGTTCAAATTTGCTATTCGATGAAAAGGGAAAAAAAATAAATTAGAATTCCATTAACACCACAACCAGTCACACTGATCACCACTTCAGCCTAACTTAGAGGTCTGAAAAAAATTCCATCCAGATTTCAAAATAAAGAAACTGATGGATTGTTGTAATTATACTATTCTCCCCCCTTCCATTGCATTAAGTGTTTCTACTGGTTTAGGATGACTGAGTAACTCAGAACGCCTTAGTGAATTTATTCTACTCCTCACGTCCCACAACTATTTTAAATCTACCTAAATATTGTAGTATAGGTTTTACTACTCATCAGGTCCAAAACTTCAGTGAGAGGCTGGTTCATGTTCTTTATTATGGGGACCACAAATTTTTCCTCCTTGAACCCACAGCTTCTCTTCTTTACTCTACCCCTTTATAAGCAGATGTTCTCAGATAGTCACATCCTCATTTTCTGTCCTGAAGAGCAAGATGGTGTAAACTAAAGCTAATTTAACACCTTCAATGCAACCATACCAGTACTCCCTTTGGGGCTCACTTTGTATGGATAATACTTGTAGACCCTAAAGGCTCTGGTTCAACTCTCAGTTATGACACAGTGCAGTACTCATTCATACAGCAAGCCTATCCACCAGAGATGGAACTCTGATAATAATTTTGGAGCATGCTCTAATCTCTAGCCAGCATTTAGCAGGAAACAGGACAGAGGGAATTCAGAATGAAATGTGACTGCTTCTTCTTGTGTAAAACAAAAAAAAACAATTCCTCAAGCAAAGTATTCAAGCTCCAATCGCCAAGGCAGCAGAAGGCCCAAGATTACACTCAAACCCAAGCACATGGTACCCTAGAAACACAAACTGTTCCACTCGACCAGTTGAAACCACAGATATTTGAAACCAGCTCATTTTGGGGTTCTCCCTCCACTGCATGACTTGTAAGTCGTCCAAAGGCTTTTTGTTTTTTCCTGTGATCATTTACGGTTTCTCAGATGCTGAAGTACCACTGAAAAGATCATGGAAATAAACTACTGGACGCTGGCACACTTTCTAATGCCGTATTATAGCTCCAATTTTAATTTTGCTATAACTACAATGTCTGAAAGCTCAATTCTTGCCTGAAGTAATTTTTTTTTTTAAAAACCAGCAGCAGTAATGCTTCCTATTTTCTAAATAAAGTTTCTAAATTTATTATTTTCCCTCACTTCATTTTTTTAAGTTATGAACCCAAGTTCAGATACAAGTTATGATTTGTGATGTTTCAATCCAGGTTTTAATTGTGTTCCCATCTCTAGATTCATTCTATTGCCCACTATGATTATTTTGTAGAGGCTCTTACAAAAGCATACAGGAGTGCAATAAAAAAAATGTAAATTCTAATTTTGAATACCAACTTAATTCTGTACAGAGTGCACTGGGAGCTTCTCCATCCTCTCTCAATGGTACTTCTCTGAACAAGATAAGGAGAGCAATAATTTATTGAACCACAGTTCAGTGTTTTTCCTACATTTACCCACCCCCCTTTGCAGTTTATGAAACACTCTCCAGGGGCTAACTTACTTCCATCAGTGCACTTTTAAAACTTGAATTGCTTCTTATATTCCTTCTCCTCTTGCTTGCCCAACCCTCATCTCTTAATCACAATTATATTTCAAATATTTTTTTCCCCAGAAAGAATGCCACAAATCAAGCAACTATTGAGCATGGTGCTACCTGTTCCCAGGCAATTCAGACCCAGTGGCAAGCTTGCAGTGCTGTGTAGAAGGCAAGAGTTCAGGAGTGACTTCTGGATACTTGCTTGATGGAATGTGCCGTCTCACCAAGCTAACTTTGCTTTTCAAGCCCTTTTTCTGAAGGCATCACTCCAGTGATCCCTGGTGATTTGAATAAGATAAGCTACACAAAACAAAAATACTGGCTGTAAAGGAATCCAGTCACTTGATCTCCCACACTAAGTTAAGTTGCTAGGTACTGTACAATATAGGAGAGAGACTGGAAAGCAAGGAAGGCGACAGGGGGGAGGGATAGCTCAGTGGTTTGAGCATTGGCCTGCTAAACCCAGGGTTGCGAGTTCAATCCTTGAGGGGCCCACTTAGGGATCTGGGGCAAAATCAGTACCTGGTCCTGCTAGTGAAGGTAGGGACTGGACTCAATGACCTTTTGGGGTCCCTTCCAGTTCTACGAGATGGGATATCTCCATTAATTTAATTTACAGAAGAATTTCGTTTACTGCACACACATTCCCAACATCCAAAGACATACACAGAACATATTCTGGTATTCCCCTCCCCTCCCCCAAGATGGCACCTATTGAGATCACATACTATATTAACTGGATCTTAGTTGTTCAGCAGCAGTCACATTCTCTTACTATCATAAACCGTTTCCTTCTTAGCTGTAGAATTATCTACTGCCCACTCCCGATCTCATTAGGAATGGACTCTGTAGAAGTGTTAATGAAACAATGGATAGATAGCACTGTTCCATGTGTTAAGAAAAAAAGAACCATTTAGAGTTTGCCAAGAAGATGTGGCTCAAAAATTCAACACATTGCCCATGGGCACGGTGATTTCATTTGGGCAACATCTGCTTAATCTCTGTGATTCTTCAAGACAAGCAAAAGGAATTTGGTTTTGAACAGCAGACATAAATATAAATATAAACAGTCCAGTATAACCAAACCAACTCAACACATACTGTAGATGGGCCTTTTGCACACAGATTGTATAAATGAATCAATATGCATTATGCTAGATTCATAAAAATCAATATGGCTCACATTCAACGGACCTGATTTACACAAATCAATCTACAGAAATTCTTGTTTTAAACAAAATAAAATAAATTCCCACTGCCTCTTGATTCTGTTAGGTATTAATCTGATTTCTGTGTACCACTCCTTTATAAGCTCTACATTCAGAAGTAAAACAGAGTAATTGACTGTAGGTGATGTACCAGGTAAGACTACAGAAGTCCTGTATATCAAGCCAACGTCTTTTCCAAACTATTTAGAGCCTAACAAAGTTAAAATAAGGCTCTTAAAATGAGAAGCAAAATAAAACCAAGCCACTGGCGGCCTTACGAGCCATATATTAAATAGTACAGTCTGGATTCTGGCTCCCACTTCAGTTGAATGGCATCATTCTGACAGTGCAAAGCCACTGGTAAACTATTTTATGTGTGAATTTCCTTTGCACAAGGGTGTAGACCCAGTGCAGTGCCTGTGTTATTACCTCACACTACCCTTGACCTCACTTTACTGGATGTGGCCAAGCCGAAGAGGGCATGCTTGGAACACCTCTGTGATCCAGCTATTCCTAGCTGCCAAGACTGCACTTTAGGGCCATGAGCATCCAGGCATAAAAATTATCCCAAGGGCTTGATTAGTCTCTGGCTAGCCCCTGAATCCAGGAGCCACAAAGGCAGTACACAATCCTCCTTAAATCTACACTGATGGAGCTTGGTCTCTGGGTCTCAAATTCAACACAAGCAGAGCAGTAAGAAAACCAGATACAGTACATGCAGAACCTATTAATAAGAGAAACCTCTAGTCAATTTAATCTGATTGTGTAATTAACGCCTTTCTAATGATGGAACTATATAGCTGGTAGTTTGTAGGCACTGCTTAAATCATACACCCTTTTGAAGAAGTAGGAGAAGTGAAGCCAGCTGGTGTTGCTGCTTGAATCAGGAAAAGAGAGAGAAGGCCATAAACAACCTCCACTCCTACCCTTCAGGGATTTGTTAATGAGCATTCATATCAGAATGGGTCTTGTACAACCCTGAACTGCTTCCTCTGCTTCATTTGATTGACATGCACTGCCTAGACCTGACCACATTGTGAACCGGTTAAGCAGCAACTTTCGGAAGAAATACAACTTGTCGAGAAAAGTTTGAAAAGGCACACCTTAAGGTGGGAGGGAAAACGCCTCAAGGTTTTCCGACTTTTAAAGGGTTTTTTTTGTTTCTTAAAATTTATCTATTCTAGGTCAGTACTTTAGCATGCAAAGAGAAAAAAATTAAAGGCCAGTTTCTCTCTATGTATATTTTTAGACTGCACAACAAAAACAAGGACCTTCTGCCGTAAAACAACGCAAAAAAAGACCACACCACACCACACAAAAATGCCTCCGAAGTAGTAAAATTACTGTCAACCCACAACCCTTGGTTAGTTTTTACTGTAAAGACAGAATAATTTTTAATTCATGTACTTTAGAACCAAGTGCCACAGAGCATCAACGCAGGCTTGCTGACTTAAAATGAAGCCTCTTCATTTATTTCATGCTCTTTGTACACAGTACATTTTGTAAGTTCCTGTGTAAATCTGACAGTTTAACTCAGCAGGAATTTTCCCTACCTCAAATGGTGCCTAGAAGATTTTTTTAAAAAGAGAGTGTGTGTGTGTGTGTAATATATATATATATATATTAGTGTAAATCATTCGGATTGTTATTCAGGCAAATTTGCATATCAACTTGGATGTCCAAGAATTCTGGAGCTTTGCCAAGTTTGTTCTGCATTAGTATTCCTGATTCAACGTGTGCCCCAATCAGTACAGCTAAACATCAAAAAGAGATAAATCCAATATGAAATAATATTTTCATAAACATTGTAGAATGTTTGACAATAGGGAACTTGACATTCAAGACGTGTTTCCAACACAGGATCCACGTTCAGGAATGGAGCTCAATGGCATTTTCTAAAAGCTTTTGGCAAATGCCCCGTTTCTGGAGCCAAGTGCTGGATGGAATGCAAACTCCCTAAGAAGTGGCTTTTCTAAATTTGTGAGACTTAACTGCATCAATCCTGGGGAAGTCTTCATAAGAAGAGCATCAAGTAATCCAAGTTATATAATAAGGGGGGTAATGTTATATGGATCAGTGATATGACTAGATATCATGCCAGATTTGTCACAACTTTGAGTTGCATTTCTTTTTATCCAGAGGCCACTGCAATTATAAACATATTTGTAACTAAAACAAAAGTTTCCGAACAAAAAACAAACAAAAAAAACCACTTGATCCTTTAAAGCATATTAACTCCCCATTTTGGCTAACCCAAATGAATTTTGCCTGAATAACGAATTAGAGTTTCACACATTTTTATGTTACTGCAACAAGAAGGGAATTTCTTACCTCTCCGTTCTTATCTCTTCATGCCTCTCAGTTACTTGGTTACCATCGTTGTTGTATTAGTTTCACCTCTACATTAGCTGCATGGGTAGCAGCCAATCACCTAAATACTCTCTCATTCCCCAGCCAAGAACTTCCAGAGCTTAACTTACTGAAACATGAACATTTCATTACGTCTCCTCTCTTCTGAGACCAAACAGCTAAGAGGGTTGCAAGGTCAGCAGTGGAGCAAGCAAATCACGGAAAACAGTCTGCAAGCATATGTGTGTAAGATTCTGAATACCAGTCTCAGGCTGGCGGTGCTAGCCCTTTGGGGTCCCTAAGCAGGAATATTTGGGGGGCCTCTCCCCCCACACAACAACATACTAATTATTAGAGACCCCTTGAACTGCTCAGGATCTTAAGAAATTGCTTAGTCTGCTTATGTCTAGTGCCAGCTCTGCCTCAGACACTGACACATTATGTAACCTAAGTAGAGTTGACTTAAAAAAAAAAAAAAGAGGGGGGGGTGTTTCCCCCACTGTAGAAATCAACAAAAAAAATTGCTTTTGTGAATTTTCTATAGTCAATTTTTTTTGGCAGAAATATGAACACCAAAAAATTTCAGCCAAAACTGAAATATTTTGCTTTTTCATCTGACCCCCAAAAGTATTCTGTAGAATGCAGACAACTTTCCTGACAATTAAATTAAGTCAGGACCACAAGTTTCCATAAAAACAAGGTTTTGAAGGAGATTGTCAAACAGTCTGAATTCTTACTTCCTAGTATCTTGTTCTAACCACCACTGCCACTAATCTTATACTCTGACTGAAGAAAGATTGAAGCTCTTTCAAAGGAACTGCTGAACAATTTACCACTTCATCACAACATTCTGCCAAAGTTAGTCATCTTCTCGGACAAGACAATTTATTGGATCAAACAAGTTCCTGGTGTAATTGAAGCTGCACTCCCTCACACCAAATCCAAAGATGTCCCAAATGTGTTTTAAAGACAAATAAGTGAACAGGATTTAACTATTCAGTCATCCAGATAGCTAAGACAATGGTATTCCATAATCCTGCCGCCACCACCACACTACCCTCACATTGTTACTACCACTTATACGTTTGCCAAACCCAACTGAAAAAGCAGGGAGCCTACGATGAATTACAGATTGCTAGCAACTATTGGGATATAAAGATAGTTGCTGAGAAGAAGAGTTCCGTGTCTTCATCCTGAAACACTGAAGTTTTTCATATTTATTCATCTGTACGCAGATGGGCATGAACACCTGCACATAATTGCAGTCAGTCAATGAATCTATGGCTTTTCCCCCCTCCATTGCAGAGAGATCTTTTGAAAGATACCATGCAATAAGTTACTTGCCAACACATGGAATCAAGAGAGCTTGAAAGGAATCCAAGAGGAGGAACAAGAATTCTGCTGAAAAACAAAAAACACAGAACTGCCATTGGACAAACTGCTATATTAAGCCATGGGAAGTAACCTGGCCAAGGAGCTTGAATGAGATGCTTTGAAAGCTAGATTTCACCCACAATCCCCTGTAATCAGCTGCAACCTGCCTACCAGAAGTGGAGGAGAGCAACCCAATAGCATACCACTTGTGTGAACAAACAGAATGGAACTGATATGATATACCAGTAAATACTTATTAGAAACAGATTGGATAGACATACATTGTCATTTAAGCACTACGCTTCTCTCTCCAAATTATTTGATTTATGTGTGATAAAATGTGGAACCATATGTTGACTCAAACAGCTCCTCACATTGTACTTTTTCCCCTTTGCTTAAAAGCACATTCCATACTCCCTTCTATAGGCACTCGATAACCATGGTGATGGTACAAGGCTTAGAATAGTATACAGTACTATTCTGAATCATTTCGTGAACTGTTTGTATGAACAACACTAAGCAGAAAACTTTTATTGAAGGCAGATGTCTGAATCTCTGAAGTCCCCAAATGCTTTGAGTTTTTCCCAATTGCTACAGACCTAAGTAAGGACAGCAATGTGTCACCTAATGACTCCCCAACTACTTTGAATGGTCCGTCAGCCTGGTAATAGAAGTGTGTGCTTCTCGCCCCGTTTTTCACATTGCTAATGTGCTAATGGCTAAAATGGATAACTCCTCACTCCCACAAGGCACTGCCCAAATGATTGAACCACTTGCGGTATATTTCCAAAATTGTTTAAGATGTGGAAAATAATCGACTTCTCCTCCTCTCAGACACTAGTTTGATTTGTTTTCTGTGGAGTTAATGAAGTGCAGTGTAAATGGTTCTTTCAAGTAACTACACAACAGGCAACATGTTTCCATTTTAACAGTCAATGGGCATGGTTGACAGTTTTGTATAAAATGTTTAAGAACTGTGGTGGTATAGAGTCCAAATTACATCCCCTATAAAGCCAGCTGTCACATTAGGTCCATTTGGAGGCTATCAGTGAAATACTGTTATAGCATCTCTCACGGACCCTTAATGCAATTTAACACCAGAATTTGGGGGTTTACTTAATGAAAGTCAATTTAATGACTTGCGCTGCCACTAAATAACTTGTTGGGTTGGTTTATGGTGCTTGGAGCTAAAGGCTGATACCTGTTCCCTTTATGTTTCAAAGGTGGCCCTAACATTAAGTTTCTTCCTTCTTTCCTCAATTGTTGTTTCTAATATTTATAAGCAGTAGACAAAGGTGAGGAGAAAATTGCAAGACAAATTAATTCCTTATTCCACTATAAAGCACTATTGAATGAGTATGTACAAATATACATGGGATCATATGTACAAAAGTTGAACTACATATGAATATTAGAACAGAAAAGGGAAAGCTTTGTACACAGAGGAAAAGAAAATCAAAAAGTGACCAGAAAGAATTATTCATCCTTAGCAATATCTATTCCCATAAAAATTTAAGTAGTAAATGTTTATAGAATGGTAGTGCCAAAATCCCAATCTGGATTGGGGCCCCATCGTACTAGGTGTTGTAATAAGATTCCAAAGATAATTATACCAGAATAAAAGTCACTTTTATTCCAGAATAGAACATCCTCACAGGGAGTTATTGGCATAGCTGTCACATACCAGTCAATTTCCCCTTGCAGACAAGTGCTAAGGTGGTTTAGGATATCCCAGATTTTCCATATTCACTCAGCATGCCAGAGCACTGAACACGCTCTGAAGGAAGCCTTTTCCTCTTAATTCCAGCCAGCCAGTTAGAACAATTAAGCACCATTTCTGTGAGACCCTTAGCTTCAAACTGAACTTGGAAGCAGGTTAAAAACTCCCTGGTACTGATGCATGAAATTTATCTCCACATATAGCTGTGTGTTACCACTTGTATGTCACTTCAGATTCTACAGCAAAGAAATTCCTATATCAAATTGCACAAAGACATAGGAACTATGATACTGGATCAGATTGGTGGCCCTTCTAGGCCAGTATCGTATTCAGCTACTGATTAGGCCCTGGCAAGATGGCAATGAACAAAACAAAAACAACCTGCCATCACAACACTTATTACAACCTGTAGTTCAGCTTTCATATTAACCTATGGCAACTTTAAAACCACAAAATATTGAATTGTTATAAACAAACAGTTGTTTGCAGTGGTGTAGCCACATTGGTCCCAGGACAGCAGGTAATAGTTTTTGCTGGATGAACTTCTGTTGGTGGAGGTTGTAAGCTTTTGAACTACAAAGACCCGAAGAAGAGCTCTGTGTAGCTTGAAAGCTTGTACCTTTCACCAATAGAAGTTGTTCCAATTAGACTAGGTGAAGTAATCTCTCAAACAAACAGGATTTATTAAGACTTGTGGCTACATAGTACTCAAAAATACATATAAACCATTTCAAAATCAATGTCACAACTGGAACGCAGTTCCTGTTCCCAATATTTACCAAGGGGTCTGGGTGGTGGTGGTGGGGAGGAGATGGAAAACCTCCTTTCAGGACACATTAATACACAGGAAGTAATCTAGCCATCACATAGATACTTTGACTTGCCTTCAAACAGGAATTTATAACTAAGAAATAATTTTAAGTTAAAGTGACCAGACAGCAAATGTGAAAAAAAATCAGGATGGGGGGGGCATATATAAGAGGAGCATATCTAAGAAAAAGACCCAAAAATCAGGACTGTCCCTATAAAAATTGGGACATCTGGTCACCCTATTTTAAGTATAAATACATGCTGAACTACACATGTTCTGAATTGCAGCTTTGAATCTAACTCCAACACAGCTTCCTCTAGTTTGTTAGCCTCCAACATTTTTGAACCTGCCTACAATCCGAAGACTCCCACAGGCGTTTTCCTAGGGTGCGCATGGATATAGCTAAATGCACCTTGTGGAATGTTGTGCTCCACCAGAACACATCAAATTGCTGACCCTGACCTTTATAAAAATGCCACCATAATCTAACAGCCCAAAATACCACTACAGGAATAAGACAGTAGACATTTCAACCCTGTCAATCCCCCAGTTCTTTCAAAGGCAAATAGTTCAAACAATAGAAACATTTCATCCTCTCCAAATGGCAGCCTGATACATAGAGACAGATCCTGATCTCAGTTGTATTGTTATTAGTACTGCCTTAATGCTTAGAGAGCCTTACAGAGATTAGGACACCATTGTGCTAGACGTGACACACACACACACGATAGTCCTTCTTAGCCCAAAGAACTTATAGACAAAACCAACACAGGACGTATTGTTGTCTGTGCTTGTAAAATGGAGAACTCAGGCACAGACAGGTGAAGCAGTTTGCCCAAGGTCACACATGCCAGCGAGAACAGAATGTTGATCTACCTACAACAAGAACCAATCTGAACCTTCCTTCAACTAGGGTCCAAGATTTAAAGATGATATATGCCTTTACGCTTTCTGATTTCATATGAAACACTGAAGTTCCAGTTAGCTGAGTAAGATAGACAAAGATTTGGGGTTATATTAAGATACAGGGAAACATATGTGAACTAGAGCCGGATGAAATTTTTCAATCAAAAAATTGGGGGAGGGGAGGCAAAAATATAGACTCATACCAAATCATTTTGTGAATTTGCATTGAATTCATGTAACAGTTTCAGTCTAAAATATTGCCTAATTTTTCTGAAAACATTTTCAAAACAGTTTTTAAATCAAATTGACTTTTCATTTTGAAGTTTCCTTAAGTTATATTTTATGTGTTAAAAATGCTGTAATTCAAAAATGAAACATTTCTTTCAAATCACAGGAACCATTTTGTTCAACCCAAAATCTTAAACTTCCAACACTTAACATTTGATGGTAACTTAGGGATTCCATACTACAAACCCATCGACTTTAGTGTGCAGCGAGCCAACACAAAATATATCCAAAGATTGAAGGCTGAGTGAACCACTGAGTGAATGGAGAATTACTCTCCTCCTTGTGAAGATGGGGACACCTCAGAAGCTATTTGCAAGTGGAGCACAAACAGCAGGACAAGGGGGCTTGCTGCCAGGAACATAACAGGGCAAGTCATTAACAGACCCACATCGTGAACAGGTAGAAACCAGGAACAGGACTCACTACTCTTTTCCAGTCAGGAATCTGGGCACTTATTACCCTTTGGATATTAGGATGGGAACACTGTTTCCCTCTCAGTAGGTCAGGCGGTCTCAATAGGAGGGAACAACCGTGACCTGTTAAGGAAGCATTTGTCTTGACTATACTACTTTCACTAGAGGAAGAAGATTATAGTTCCTTCTTGGAAAATATAGAACCCAAATTCAAAAAGGTGTGGAATATCCACAACTCCCATTTATCTCAGTGGAAGCTGCTCTGCACCTCTGAACAATTAGGCCTATAAAGCTAATCTAGAATATAACCAGAATCTCGAGTGCAGCCACATACATCTGTACTGTCACTGTATATGCATTTGGCCAGTCATTGCATTACGAAACCACTTGCCACGTTATAAGATAACCTGCTATAGGGCTTATACAAAAGGTAAGAGTATAGAAAGTATAGAGCTAGAATGCTATAAAACAATTTCTTGTAATTCAGGAAATAAATATCACTTTTCAATTTAAAGCCTGCATGTAGCATGCACGCTACCAACAGGCCAATTGATTAACATTTTTATTAAGCATCCAAATAAGTTCAGTATGGGCACCTCATTTACTCTTGCATGATTGGCTTGTGGGTAGAGTCACTGAATATTTGGATATTGATACAAGACATAGAGTCACTGAATATTTGGATATTGATACAAGACAGGTGTTAGAAACGCCAAACAGAGGAAACTCCAGAAGACAATGCAAGCCTGAAAGGAACAGCAGATAGTCATAGAAAATGGCATTAGGTCTTGAAAAGAAAGATTAGATGTAACATTATATTTGCAATGCCATAGTAAAGATTGTGTCAGGGCCAGCCTTTTAAATCCCACAACTTCATTGTTTCAGTGAAAACTATATATTTGAAATGACATGTGGCTGCACTGTTCTAAGCAACAGTGTCCTCACTCCAGGGCATTCACCCTTCTAGTATGTTGGAGTAAATAGCTTTGAAAAAAAAAAAATTAACCTCTCCCAGATTTCACCACTCAGACAACTCCCTTGAAATTATACTACACCTCTACCCCCATAGAACGCTATCCTCGGGAGCCAAAAAAATCTTACCGTGCTATAGGTGCGTTACCTATAATTTATAATAATAAAGTGTGTTATATTGAACTTGCTTTGATCCGCCGGAGTGCGCAGCCCCACCCCCACGGAGCGCTGCTTTACCACGTTGTATCCAAATTCGTGTTATATCGGGTCGCGTTATATCAGGGTAGAGGTGTATGCAACAAGCTTATTTCTTCTTTCTGAATTTGCCTTGCTGAAACATCATAGCTTATTCTACTCACTGATGCAAATATTCTCTTACCAGTAGAGTAGCCACTACTGACCCCAGCTGACATTGGAATGCCATTCTGGTAGGCGTCATACACATACACAGCAAGAAAGTCCCAGCCCTGAAGAGCTTACAGTCTAACAAACAAGACAGACAGTGGCAATGCTTAAATTCCCTTTGTGCTACCCTAAAGTCTAGTGTGCTTCAACAGCAACTGTGGGAACAGCAAGCTGTGGACTACAAACTGCAGCATGCTGTGAAAACTTCCTGGTTCCTGCCAGGAAGTACGCTCTGCCCTCCCAGCAGGTAGCACCAAAGCTGGTAGCATGAGGCAAGTAGAGAGGCGGCTGCTGGACTGGAATTGTGTTCTAGGTTTCCTTAGAAAACAAAACTTCATTCTTGGTGGTTTGTCTGAGTTGGTCTGGTCTCTCTATGTATTTTGCTGCCCCAAGCATGGCAGTCAAGCAGCCTTCGGCGGCATGCTTGCGGGAAGGCTGCTGGTAACGCGGATTCGGTGGCATGCCTGTGGGAGGGCTGCCAGTAATGCGCCTTAGGCGTACCCACCACCGAATTGCCGCCGAAACCGCAGGACCGGCGGACCTAGGGTGACCAGACAGCAAGTGTGAAAAATGGGGACAGGGAGTGGGGGGGGGGGGAGGTAATAAGAGCCTATATAAGAAAAAGACCCCAAAATCAGGACTGGCCCTATAAAATTGGGACATCTGGTCACCTTAGGCAGATCTCCCACAGGCACACCGCCAAAGGCTGCCTGACTACCACCCTCACAGCGACCGGCAGGCTGTCCCCCGCGGCTTGCCACCCCAGGCACGTGCTTGCTGTGCTGGTGCCTGGAGCCACCCTTGAGAGGAACACACACTGGCACACAACGCAGAGCACGTTGAGCAACCCCAAAGTTGTGTAAAAAGCCACAAAGCAGACTTACCCTATCTCTAACAACCTTGTACTGGATGGTGAACAGGAGTGGGGCTTACGTAAGTAACTATCCCCATGGGGAAGTAAGGCATAATAAAAAGATGAACTGTGGTCTTCGAAACACTTAGGCATGTGCCTAACTTTAAGCACAAGCAGTTCTATGGATTTACATGGGATTCCTCATGCACTTAAGTACCTGGCTGAACTGGGACTTCCATGACTTTCCAAAGGTCATGCATCCTGTGGCAGAGCCAGGAACTGAATCCATAGGTCCCCATGCCTCAGTCCTGTTCCTTACCCACAATACCAACCTTCCTCTCCAGTATTATTAATGAACATAGGTACTCAGGTGCCACAGTGAAGACAAACCATCTATTAGGTCAATAGGAATGGTCATGTACAGACTTCAGTACAGCCCAATATTCCATCTCGTCTGGTGTCCTCCCTTTAGCAGCTGTCAGTGATGGTATGTTTCCCTGCAATATCTCATACCTAAAATTAAATAACTATTGGATCAAAGTTATTTCACCCTTCAGATGAAACAATAGAAAGAATGTTTGAGTGTTTAGAAAAGAGTTTAGTAGTTTCTCTCCTCACATTTACATCTGGAAATTTGAAAGCTTATCAAATGTTTTCTTTGAATCATATGTACATTATTGAAGGGATTCTTTTTAATATCAGTGATTTTAAACCAAAAAAACAAGCACACATAGGATCTAATCCAAAGCCAGTGGGAATACTTCTACTGACTTCAATTAAGTTTAAATCTGCCCTCCCCCACAAAAATATGAACTTTGCAAATACACAGAAGGGATGGGTGTAAACAGAAGTATATAAAATTTTGCAGCTCCCCCCTAAACTTGAGACATCTTTTCCAAAGGAGGACAATTTTTTTAGTAAAAATAATTGTAAGAGGAACACCTCATTTTTGAGCTATTCCATTTTGTTTTCTTTTAACTGATACCAGGCAATCTCAGATATCTACAGTTCTCTCTATTCTGTGTGGAACAGACAGAAAATCTCTTTTCCAACATTTCTGAGAAATTATCTGAACTATCTTTAGATGCTAATAATTATTAAATTGTGCTAGTGGCCAAACACCCTCATTTAACTTGATTCAATCCTTTAGAGATTGTGACACAATGTGAACTGTTTATCACACAGTGTGTGTGTGTGTGTGTGTGTGTGTGTGTGTGAGGCCACCATTAAACAAGTCATTGATTTAGCCTTTCCCCCTATTTGATAAAATGATTTTTCCTTAACCAAATTTACCTAACTTGTAATTGTTCTCCAAAGCAGGGGATTAGCAGCTCGCTCCCCACTATACTTCCCTTTTCCAGGCCAGATAAGGAGAAAGGTCCTGAATGAGCAAGTGGTCTGGCTCTGTTTCGGAGTGGGAGCCACATGGCAGTAGGGAGCTGGAGAGACGCCCTGAGTACAGCTCTGTCCACAATTCCTGAGATAGGCTTTGATTGCCAGATAATACAGCTGGGTGCAGGTCTGTGTGGGACTTATGGGGGAGCATCAGCAGCTCAGCAGGGAATCAGTGCAGAGGGCCCCAATAAGAGACACTAACTGAACTTGGCTTGGAAGCCTTAGGGTGACCAGACAGAAAGTGAAAAATCAGGACAGAGGATGGGGGGTAATAGGAGCCAATATAAGTCCCAAAAATCGGGACATCTGGTCACCCTAGGAAGTCTGCAATGGCTTATTTGCAGAAATAGAAACTGGGCCAGTGAGGACACCACAAGCACTAGGGCTGAAGAGCCCTGACTCTCGATCCGACTGCCCATAGATGCAAACAACTGCTATTGCTCCCTTGAACTGTAACTGTTTAAACCTCTATACCTAGATTATTTGCAAGCTCTCTCTCTCTCTCCTGACAGCCCTAGTAAAACACTTTTTCACTTAGCCACGTGTCTGGGTAGTTATTGGGACCCACCAGGGCTAGCACCAACAAGACCTAGCTCAGGGGTGAGCAAACTACAGCCTGCGGGCCAGATCCAACCCCTCAGGGCTTTGGATCCGGCCCGCAGGATTGCCACCTCCATGGCACCGTGGGCCCCGCGCCGCTCTCAGAAGCAGTCGGCACCACGTTCCTGCGGCCCCCGGACGGGGGACAAAAGGGGTCCATGCGTTGCCCTTGCCTCCAGGCACCGCTCCCTCCCCCCCCCCCCACGGCTCCCATTGGCCAGGAACAGGGAACCGTGGCCAACGGGAGCTTCGGGGGAAGTACCTGGAGGCTCAGCAAGGGCAGAGCATGCAGAGACCTCCGCCCCCCGATCCCTCAGGAGCCGCAGTATTTCCTGGAGCAGCGCGAGCCTGCCCCGGTATGCACCGCTGCCACCCTGGAGCTGCTTTAGGTAAGCGGCGTCGGGCCAGAGCCCGAATCCCTCCTGCACCCCACCCCCAACTTCCTGCCCTGAGCCCCCTGCCTGTACCCCTCCTGCACCCCAACCCCCTTCCCTGAGCCCCTCCTCTGCCCCAATCCCTTGCCCTGAGCCCCTTCCTGCACACCGCACCACATCCTACACTCCCTCCTGCAACCCAACCCCCTGCCCTGCATACAATTTCCCCACCCAGTTGTGGCCCTCAGTCCAAAAAGTTTGCCCACCCCTGACCTAGTGCTGGCTATGGAGTTGCAGTACACCTGACATGCTACTGCCACCCTAGTGGTTTGGTGTACTGGGCAGCCACAATAATTACAAAGCAAAGAGCCAAGGAGCATGGTACTGCACTCTGCATCCTGGTGACCTGTCCAAAGATTTTTCCTTTAATACTCAAGATACAGATTGTACTTGTGCTTCACAAAGTGAGTAACTGGTCAACGGGTTATAAGTTCTTATCTTCACACTCTAGGGCCTGTGTTACACAAGTGATCAGACTAGATGATCATCATGGGGTTCTTTCGGACCTTAAAAAAATCAAATTTAAAAAATTAAGTGTATAAGCAGTCCCATTGCTACATCAGAGACATTGTCCTGACAGTTTGCACCTGAAGGCCAAATATAGCTTTCCACATGGCACAAAGGCAAAAGTGTGCAAATTCCCTGGATGCACTTCATGCCAAACTCCTTGGCTGTACACGGTATGGTTTTACATAGCTGTTCTCCTATCTGATTTGCACTTAATCTGCTTTTTACATAGAGTCTATGACCGTTCAAGTTGAACAAGAGACTAGTAAATGACCATTTGACAAAGAACAGCCAGACAAATAAGCCATTTAACTACATTCTCTTTTTTAAGTGCTTGGTCTCAAAATTCAGCTTGTGCTAAGAAAAATATAATTTGACAGCATAAATGTCGAGAATAAAAGGGGACAAAATAAGACCTCGTAGAATGGAAGTATTTCCATTAGCATGTATGTATTTATATAGTTTTAATTTCACTACAAACAGTTCAATATTTAAACATTCCCCTGCATTGCTGGAAATTAAAAAGACAAGGGACTAGACAGTCTTTCCTAGCAGTCAGAGCTGGGCTGGTGTCCACGAGTCAGTAAGCAGGGACCAGAGTAATTGCTCGAGCCAGAATCAACAGGCCAGAGTCAGGCCAAGGATGGGGACTGGAGATGAGAAATAGTTACCAGGCTGGCATCAGGATGCAAGGTCACAGTTAAGATGGGGGTCAGAGAATGGGGATCAGAAAGCAAGATCAGTTGTAGAGACGCAGCAAACAACAAGTCTTCATGACTGCCCAGACACCTTCCTCATATACTCCCCAGGGTTAAAAGAGGGAACAAGGCCAATCAGGAGGCCACAGGGTGCTGTCACTCTAGACCCATTGGGCAATACTTCCTGCAGTGCCTCATCCCCACAGCATTCCTGGGCTATAGCTCTGCAGCCTCCAAGTGGCAATGTGGGAGCATCAACTATCCCAAGGTCTTCAGACAAGAGTTCTAGGCCTGTGGATCCTCAGAAACCCAGGTAACAAGGCATTGTACTAGTGCGGGGGTCGGCAACCTCTGGCACACGGCTCACCAGGGTAAGCACCCTGGTGAGCCGGGCTAATTTGCTTACCTGCCGCGTCGGCAGGTTCAGCCGATCACAGCTCCCACTGGCCGCAGTTTGCCATCCCAGACCAATGGGGGCAGCGGGAAGCTGCGGCCAGCACATCCCTCGCCCACGTCACTTCCCGCAGACCCCATTGGCCCGGGACGGTGGACCGCGGCCAGTGGGAGCCGCATTCGGCCGAACCTGCTGACGCGGCAGGTAAACAAACTGGCCCGACCCGCCAGGGTGCTTACCCTGGCAAGCTGCGTGCCAGAGGTTGCCGACCCCTGTACTAGTGCATGTAACCTAGAAAGTGAAACTGACTAAAAACAGCCATCCAAGCTGTGTTCCAAGCTGAGTGAAATACACAAAAGCATAAGCAGTAGAAATAAAAGGTAAATCCTCACCTTATTAAATCAGGTTAATGCCTTTGTAGCTGATTGATCTATGCCAATTTACTCTGGCTAGTTTTTTTCATCCTGACACTTAATACTAGTAGCACAACTAAGGGTCCTGAGGAAACTGGTTGAAGTTTTGCCTACAAATAGTTGTTTGTCCCAAAACTAAATTTTTTGGTAAACAATTTGCAAAATAGTTTCAGCTGAAAAAGATTTTTGAAAGTCAAAACATTTAGTGTCAATATTTTCAAAATACAAAATGTTTCAACTTTTCATTTTGAGGTTATGAACATGCCCCACCATTTACACTACAGGGTATGAATAGCAGTATGCACCAAAGAGCTGCTTTGTAACTCCCCCATTTTGATGTTGTGGGCATTAACTAAAAGGTTCCTACTTTGCACTAATATAGTTCTGTTTGAAGAGGACTATGTTTTAGTTTGCACCTTCAGTATCCATATGGGGCAGTTAGAGCGCAGCACTTCAGCATGCACTTCTGTTCGCACTGTGGGGTAGTGTAGACATGCCTGATGTATCATTTTGAAATTTGGATTTATTTTTTTTAAAGTGCAAAAAAATATAGCCGAAGATGAAATAAAATCAAAAACGGTTTTGGGTCAAATGAAATATTTTTGATTCAATGAAACATTTTGTTGAACCCAGAACAAACGTTTTTGAAGGTTTTAGTTTTGACAAGAAAAACTGGAAGACTTCTGGTTCAGATTGACCTGAAACAGAGTTTAAGGGGATTTATAGGTTTGGCCACCAAACTGAAAAATCAGTTACTCAACTCAGCTCTTAAGCTATTTGAGGGTTAGGTTAGTATGTCTAGGGTCATCCCCACCTATGGTTTGCTCCTTCTATCCCACACATCCCAGCCACTTTAGTCAGGGAAACAATTTTGCCCAGACATTAAATGATACTATGTAATGATTGGTATTACAATAGGACTGGAGGTCCTAGTCATAAACCAGGACTCCCATTGTGCTAGGCGCTGTACAAGAGAACAAGTCATTACCTGCGCCAAGACAATTATCTATACTGCAATCTTGCTCCCACTGAAAGCAACAGGAGCTTTACCTTTCTTTCTATAGGGGCAGAAATAGGATAATGATTTTTATGTTTAAGGCAAAGGGCCAAACGTCTCTTGATGCATTGTTAAATATATGGTGATACACCTATCTCATAGAACTGGAAGGGACTCTGAAAAGTCATCGAGTCCAGCCCCCTGCCTTCACTGGCAGGACCAAGTACTGATTTGTGCCCTAGATTCCTAAGTGGCCCCCTCAAGAATTGAACTCACAACCCTGGGTTTAGCAGACCAATGCTCAAACCACTGAGCTATCCCTCCCGCAAGACTGTTCCTAAAGAGCATGCTCAGTATGGGTTAGTATATAGCATCACCACCAGGTCTGATCACCTTCTAGGATTTTAATTTTTTTTTTTGTTTGCGCTTGACAGTAGTGAGGGATGGTGATACCAAAGCGCCAAATACATTATGAATTGCAAAGTATTTTTAATTTCATGGCAGTTGACATTAAGCTTAATGAGGCTGTGCAGGCCAAAAAACAATTTTAAAAAACAAGTAATCCTACAAACTCATTTGGGCTCATCTTTGCTGCTTTACTTATTTAAAAAAAACTTTCTAGAGCATTTCCATGCCCCAGTGCATTACTACTGTAATTGCAGACCAATAAACAAATAAAAAGCTTTTAAAATTTTCAGCCGAGGATTAGGGATACAGCAGATCAGGAATGAGTCAATGCCTCAAGTCCAGGTTAATTAGAGAATTCTAATAACTCACACAATATATCAGCGAAACATAGCATGGAAAGACTTCACTAGCAAACATCATTGCATCGAAATATATTATAAATATACACTACCAGTTGAGGCAAGTTCTCATTAAAGTAGAAAAATCAGTGGCTTTTTAACCTTTACTGTCCTATACAAATACTGCTGATCTACGTTCAAATGTTGGTTTAGCGACCCTTGATCAATTATAAATGTCTTGTGCTAGTTCAGTTGATTAAAGTTACATTAATAGCTCAGTTATGGAGGACAGAACTAGTGTTAAAAATGCACTCATTAGTAAATTGGTGCCAATATACAGATCTGCCAAAAATGTACCAAGCTTTCAGCTAAACTGCAATAACCTCAAATGATTTGTTTTCCATTCTATAATTATTTCTCATGGAGTATAGTTCTTTCAAGGATGTAATTGATGCAAATAATTTAGGGATGGATGAAAAAAAAAAGTCTCAAGATCTACTGGAAAGAGTAAACCAATCAAATGCATATTCAGCATATGTATGTGTTTATGGATGACTGAAAACATCCTCAGTAACCTACAGTTCACAGAATGCATCTTGTAACACACTATAATATTGCAAAATAAAATGGAAACACCTGCTATAAAACATGATCCAAAAAGCTTATGAGCAGACAAAAATTAGAACATTAGAAAATAAGCGACAATTAGGCTTCTGCTTCAGGAAGTTAGAAACACTGATATATGAATTATGTGGTTATGTAAAATTAAAATCTAATTTTCATCCTAGATCCCATAAGAATTTGCATCAGTGTAAGCACCCAATATTCAACTCACATAATACACTACAGATAGATAGCTCAAGGGACCAGCAGTGGGACAGTTTTCAACAACTCAAGGCTACTGGTTCACATCTAGCCAAGTTCATTAGAAGTTCAGAAGTCATTATTTTTGATAACTATTTGGTACTGTGTGTGAAGTGAGCTGGTGCTGTCAGTCAGGTTTCTACCGGCCAGTTGTCCACATCACCATTTCCATCAAAAATGATGAAGCACAGAGACCAAATTTTATCAGGTCATGGATAGGAAGGATGATCTTGTGGCTTGGGATTTGGGAGATGTAGGTTCAGTTTGTTTCTCTGTCACAAGCTTCCTATGGCATCGGGCAAGTCACTTCTCCAATCTATGCCTGTATTCTCTGTTCTACCGAACAAGGAAAATACCTTCTTTCTCCCCCTCCTTTTATGAATTGTCTCTTTAGACTGCAAGCTCTTCATGGCAGTGATTGCCTATTACTAGGTACACTTATAGGACAATGGGGACCTGGTCTTAGTCAGGACTCTACATACTACTGCACTTCAAATCACAATAATAGTAACAGTTCAAGCATATTGGTGGACTTCAAATGTTTTTATGTGATTAAATTATGAACTTCAGTGATGGCTGGTGCCCAACAAGGCTGGACTGAATGGCAGAAACCTCTCCTTTTCCTGCCCAGTTGTCTCCCAAGTAAGTGTTTATATTACCCCATAGACACACATTTTTGATCTTCCAAATAAAATCTCAGGTTGGGGCTCTTCCCTCTCCTCGAGAAATAAGTTTTCCTCCCAGCAGGTCTAACTTTCCACTACTCCTCTTTCTGCACCCTCCATACTACCCACCACAGTTCTGCTCCCTACCTCAATCCCAGTGGGTCAGAGGCTGCTTTGTTCCACATTCAACCTCTCTGCCAGGTCACCTCCATCATGACTGGGTCATGGCTCCTCACCCCATTTCTGTTTTAACCACCCTCCTATTTGGTTGAGCCCCAATCATGAACCTGATAGTGCCAGTCACTGAAGAAAGACTGTCCGTGCCCCAAAGAACAATGGAAACAAAAAGAGTTCCAACAAAAGGCATAGTATTTTCTTCATTGCAGAGCTGATGAAATATGGTAATTTTCCATGAAAATTTAAGTCAACCATTTGTTTCATAATAAAATTCACTGACGTGTTAAAGTGTTAAATGATTCTAAATGAAAAAATTGCTTAGCTTTGATTTCATTTGAACCCAAACCGAAACTGGAACTCAGTTTTCAGTGTTCATAAACATTTGGGTTTGTTTTTCCTCTCCCCTCTGGGGGTGGGAGAGAGCCAAAAAATAAGTATTTGATACATTGTTCCTTTCTATTCTAATTAAATCAAACTGAAATTTTCAATTTCATGATGAAGTTTTTCCACTTATATAAATACTGAAAAATGTAGCCATTCATCAAAACCTTTGCCAAAAAAAATTGTTCATCTGACTTCTATGGATATTTCTACATTAGAATGTTGACAGCTATACACAGTAATGTTTATTAGTGAATCTTTCCTACAACTTGCGTGGAGAACAGCTGATGCTTTTTTTAAGCAATTGAACTGTTTCGACACTGTTTCACAAAGTGTTCCAGCCATCCCATCCCAGCAGTTTTGTAGATTTCTCTAGAATGGTGTCAAGAAGTGTAAACAGGGCCAAACTGCATCAGCCAAACAATTCTGAATCCCAACAAAATGAACACTGAGGGAATGGGGGTGAGGGTGTTAGATGTTGACAACCACTTTCAACAAGAAATTATTTTCCAACCATAGATGGACCCTCTATGTGAACGTCTCATGTGGTATACAAAGCACATTGTTCTCCTCAACATGAAGCTTTCCTAAGTGTCAGTATATGACAGGTCTTCTGAGGATTGGTCTGTAGGTAATGTCTAAGCATATGGTATTGGCTTTCCTCATTGTCAGCCGCTGAACTGCAATAAACCTCTCTAGATAGAAGAATACTCTGTGACTAATGTTATTGTGCCATGTTAACTATTGCTGCAGTTGTCACAGAGCTGTTACGGGACTGTGGTGGAAGGAGAGGTGTTACATACAACTGTGAATGGGAGGTAGTGTCTTGCTCAACTGTGGGCCAGATTCTCAACTGGTTCAAGTGGGCATAGCTCCACTGACTAAGAAGGAGTTATGCCAAATTTATATCAGCTGAGATTTTGGTTTTATGTCTCTGTTGAGCTGTGGGCCACGCAACAAAACAGCGTGGGAACCCTCGAACTAGAATATTAATTTAGAACCAGACTTGCTTCACTCCAAAATTTGTCTGCTCTTTCCAGGAATGGAGGTTGTTTAAATAATATTCTCATGTGCAGATGGTATAGTATTTTGTCATGGCACCATTCAATCTAAGTTAGTACTTTGGAATTTTAATATAACAGCAGAGAGCCAAGGCATACTCCTCAAACGTCCTCCATAAATGAGGGCCATTTCAGAATCTACATTCATATTGGCTACCACTCACTGTTATTTCACTATTGTCAGAGACTATTAAAACAATAGTAGTAAAAACGGTGTTGATATAAAAGACCGTACAATTCAGACTGTTAAGATAGCATTTGAGCAACACATTACAAGTGATCCCTATTCTCTAAAAATTCACTTGGCAGCAATTAGTGCTGGAGCTGCCTTCAGAGCAAACATGGGTTGCTTCTAGGGCTATGACTACACTGCAGCTTATGTCAGCATAACTTAGGTCGCTAAGGGGTGTGAATAAGTTACTCCCGAGCAACATAAGAGGCACTGACATAAGCGCTGTGTCTGCAGGAGAGCTTCTCCCACTGACATAGCTTCTGCTTTTGCGGAGGTGGTTTTATTATGTCCATGGGAGAGCTCTCTCCTGTCAGCAGAGAGTCTTAACCAGACACGCTGCAGCATCGGTACAACTGTGCCACTGCAGCGCTGTACATGCCCTAAATAGCACATATTTTTCTCTTCATTGCCAACTCTTGGGGGAAAGAGGAGAGAAACTGAATGCTAGTTCCAAAGGTCAAATTAGACTAAGTAAAGGGGTGGGAGGGAATTTTACAAAGTTCAAAGCCGTATAGGTGGACATTTTTAACTTTCTATTATTTATTTCAAGATACCGGTACAAAATGCTCCCAGCATGTCATTCACGTGAATTGAGTTTCTCTTTCCCTTCATATTCTGGATAGGAGAATATAAACATATTTCCTAAAACTGTTGTACTCTTCACTTGACACAACAAATAGCCAATTAATTCTAGCCTCAGGGACATTCAACAGCCTTGCACAAAACACAAAGTAATAAACTGGTACATTAATGAACAGGATTTGTTCATCCCCAGACCTTTCAGAACTTGGTCCTCAGCATTAAGTTTCCAAATGATGTCATTATCTTCCTTCCCTTCAGGGAATACTTACCTCCTCCATCTCATGCAACCCTGTTACTAGAGATCACTGATCCAACTTTTGAAGACCTATTAATCTCAAATACTTGTATAAGGCCTGATACAAAGCCCACAGAAGTCAGTTGGAGCCTTTTCATTAGCTTCAAGTGAGTGTTGGATCACACCCATATTGATAGAAAAAGTCATTAAGGACTAGGGTCCCAATCTAGCAAAGCATTTAAGTACTAAATGCTAAATATTAAGCACTGAGTAATCACACTGACTTCAAACACATGCTTCAAAGCTTCACTGTATTTGGGGTCTACATTATAACTAGAGTGACCACATGTCCCGATTTTATAGGGACAGTCCTGACTTTTGGGTCTTTTTCTTATATAGGATCCTATTATCCCCCGTCCCGATTTTTCACATTTACTGTCTGGTCACCCTAATTATAACCAACTATGCAACCATTAAAGTAAAGAGGGAGATAGGGTTCCCCCTCCTCTTTACACATTTCCATGTGTGATCTTTATGTTGAAATGTTCCCAATTAATACTAAGTTGTTTAAGATGGGGGGGAATACATCCAATTTAGTTTTCAGGTTGAAGCCTTTACGTCAGTTACAGAAAGTGTAATAGAGGATCACTCGGTGAGCCTTTGAAAGGCAAAACCAAACTTTATTTAAAAGAAAAACGAGTTAAGCAAACAGGCATGCAGCCACAACTTAGATAATACTACAGTTATACTTACACTTAAAGGTGTTACTGACAGTAAGTACAGCCTTATGGTTCTAGAACCTAACTGGAGCCTTTTGATGTTAATATGAGCTCTCCTGCAATTTAGCAATGCTACTCCTTTTATAATTCATTACAATACTAAGTAACATTAAACCGGCTTTTACCATAATTATATTTCTTCCACTTCCCTTATTGGCTCTTTAAGTTACAGATTATTTAACTTAACACCTGCATCAACATCCTCCCCATACTATCAATATAGATAGCATTTTAATAAAAGGTTCCACAATTCTCAAAAACACTTGCTCAAACCAGTTATATCCAAAATGTAGCAGCTACATAACCGTGGGTCATGTCCTTGCTAACTTTGAATTTCCCCTCTTACTGTATCCAAGTTTATCTCTAAGTTTCTCCCCGTAGCAATTCTAAATTTCCCATACTCCCATAGGCTTGGGGCCTAAATTGCCTAACTTCTACTATTTCTTAATCTAATCCATCCTATAGGCTACAGAGAGGGGCACTTAGACCTTGGGTCCAAGCATAGAGGTACACGTGGGGCTATGGAAAGTGTGGAGAAAAAGAAATACTTTCTCCCAGGTTGGTTATATGCTGCATAGTGAATCTATGGCCACAAGAAATCACAGGGCCAAAAAGAGTTCAATAAGACTCCAGAAAGGATTAAGTACAGACAAAATTTCCACCCACACGTGTTTAAAAAAAACGTTATTGGTGGAGTGAAAGTCTGAGTCAAAGTTTGGATCTCAGTTCAAATTCAAAGATTCCTCAAGTTTGGTGGCGAGAGGTTTCAAATGTAGAGAGCCAGTTTGAACATATCTAGTTACATGCTACATTCAGCCTCAAATTTTGAAGCATAGACTGATCAAGCCTGCAGAAGGAATTTTCAGAACATCTCAAACTGTAGACCATGGATCACATATGGAGAGTTGGCTAATTACATGAGGTGCCTTCTCCTTATTTCAAGCAGCTCAACTGCAGTGAAGTATGTAATATCTATTTCCATGGAAGCAATTGCTGTGGTTGCCATATGGTTGTTATACTTCTATCAGCAGAATGTGAAGTGGCCTTGTGGTCAAATCTTTATCCTGTTCACAATCTCCGTATCAAAATCTAGTCGAGAGTACTTGAGAACGTCCAAAACGCACCGCAAAACTATGAAGTTATATTCTGGTTTCACCTTTTTCTAAATCAGATATAAACTTTTGCTGGAGGCAGGTCGTCTGACTAGCTAGACCAAACATGAGAAGCCCCAAGCCTATATTGCAGGGATTGATATGCAGATATTGCTTCTTGTGATTCTATGGTCTAGAAAATTTTCCCGCCTTATAAGAGATCAAAATATCCTAAACAACATTTTGCTTTTTGAATGCATTTAAATTGATGTTCGCAATTATGACAGTTTCAATACTGACAGCTCTGGAGAAAGAAGTCTTATCAGAAAAAAAGATGGGTAGTTGCATTGCAAGGTTCCCCACTGTGCCCCATGCCAGTGCACATCCTAATGGAAACCTGGTTTGGAGCATGTTGCATGAAGTGTAATTTAGTCTCCATCCCTATTCATATCTTTCTATCAAGGCAAGGGTGCCAATCAATGCCAATTTTTGTGGGAGTGATATGGACACTTGTCATCTAGGAAGCTGATTAAGACCAATCAACAGCCATTAGAAAACAGAAGCTGGGTTCTGGTAAGTGACTTAAAAGTGAAATGCACTCTATTCCACAACCTGAACATATTTCCCCCCACTTCACCTGCCATGAATGGAACAAACAAACAAGCAAACTTACTTTCTGGTGTTCCCACACTTCTTAAAGCAAATGCACCGTGTGCGTGACCACGAATCTCACCAAATCCCACATTCACCTTATACACTACACAGACCTGTGGGCACCATTAAAAGAGGACATTTATCAACTTTTGTATTTGCCACTTTCTCCTTTAAAACTTTGTAAAATGAAGTGTACTGTCAACAATTTTGTTTTAATAAGAATGAACAAAAAGACTCCATTTGAAAAGAGAGGGTGGCAGGGAAGGAGAGGGAGGCCCTTTCACTGCAGAGGAAAGGTTTACGGAGATTGGCAGCATTTCTTATTCCAAATATATGGATAATACTGCATAACTGATAAATACTATGGTGCAGTGAATGTCAGTTTTTAATGGTGCTCACTACAGGCCTGATCCAAAGCCCATGGAATTCAATTAACATCTCCCCGTTGACTTCAATGGGCTTTGGACCAGGTGCTATAGACTGTTACATTTTGACATCCGTGTCCTTATTGGGTTTGCCAGGCACCAACAATAGTACAACTTGTCCTTGTCAGCCTTAAGCGCTCTCACATTATATACCTTCCATCACTTTATTGTTTTTGTTTTGCCAGGTGTCAACAGGTATGATGAGATGCAGGCAGTAATGTGACACCAAAGCTATAAGTTAGAGGCAAGACTTTCTGCAACAAAACACTTTCAACATTTATGCAGGCAGCCTGTGCAAGTCTAGTTTGGGTTAGAATGCAAGTGTAATGAAACTAGCATCTCTCTCTACACGTAAGTAAAGTGGCTGATATTTTCAAAAATACCAGAGTGACTTAGGAGCCTAAGCCCAGTTGAATGTCAATGGGACTTGAGCTCTTAATTGACTTCAGTGGTTTTATTTTTACCCATCAGCATCACCAATGGGCACCAAGCATGTAGGCAGACAGAGAACAATGTAGAATGTAGGGCATCAAGTAAGATTTTTGTAAGTTCGACTTTAAAAGTATTTTATTCCTACTGCACAAATCTCTACTTATGGGAAAAATAGGCCATGTCCTCTATACCTAAACTTAAAAATAGTAAAGTAGGACATGAAAAGTGCTAGAGAAGCCATCTCTTCATCTCAAAGCACTGAACACAAAGTGGGTAAACTGAGGCACGGAGACTACAGGACTAGGACTGAGGTCTACTAAATCCCTATCCAGTGTTCTATCCACAGCCATGTGCTGCTTCCCATCAAAGCAGTGAAAAATATTACTGTTCACAGCTCCATCATGGTGCAGATTAACCAGAACTTATCAAAAAAGACATTATAATGAAATCTTTACCGCCATTTGAGTCTGCATGGAAGATTTGGTGCAGGGTGTGCAGGGTAGCAGAAGCAAAAAGGTTCTGCAAAACAACCAATTATTGTTTGGTACATTGAGTATTTGCCTTAGCAATCTAACTTATTAAAAACAGTTAATGATTTAAAAGTAATGAAGAAATAAAAAAGATTTAATTCTTTAAATCTGCATGAAAGAGTCCAATAGGAATTATCTAATGATTTTCACTGCATATTTTATAAGATGGGTGATATTTTATTCATGGGTAAAAGCAAATATAACAATTAGGAATAATTAGCATTTTTGCACAGAGTGTTATCTAATAAGTTAAAATACACATACAATTCTTCATTTAAATTCTGTGGCTTTGCAATTTTTCCCCTCTGATTTAGATCTTTTCCACTTAACGCAACTGCCGCAGAATTACTGCATGAAGAGAATCTTGCAGTGTACTGGGGGCTCTCAACTTTGATATCTTATTTCTTCCCCTCCCTTCATTTTTCACTCATCTTCCTTTTCAATTTCCTCTTGAGCATGCCTTGTCAGCTAAACCTAGAATAAAGTTTCAGGAAACTTCTATATTTCATCATCTTCCACCATATTTCCCTGTCATTCCAAAACTTGTGTGTGTGTGTGTAAGTAAAATAAAAGCTACTTAAAATCTAAACTGTCTCCTGCAAATCAGTTTACAATTGCCTAAAACTACAGTATTTACTTTTATACAGGAAGACTTTTTTACTATACATATACATTGTAGTTATTAGGTTAGCTTGGCATATACTGAAGAAGTGTTATCCTTTTTTTCAGTGCTCACCACCTCTCCTACAGTTCATATTGTACTTTCTATGTCATGCCAACTTCTGTTCCAAAGCAAGTATGAGGCTCAAAATCAACAAAAACCAACGGTGCACAAAAACAGATACAATCTCCGCCCTTTCAGCATCACAAAATGACACCACATTGCCACAGTTCCAAGTCCCACCTCTTACCAGAATTCATATTCAGCACCCAAATTCTTCTCCATGTCATTATCAGCCTAAAATGCTATTCTGGGTCATCTGGCATTTAAATAGAAAAGTAACAACTGTCCAAGTCATATGCACTATTATTAATTGTTGTCTTTTCTGAACCATGCCAATCGCCCCCTTTCTCTTTCTCTTCCTCCTCCACAACTAAGGGTCTAGAGTAACATTTAGTAAGTAAAAACTGACATGTATTGAGAGAATATCACAGGGGAGAGTTTTGGTGGTATGTATGCATGGGAGCATTTTGAAAGCTGAAAAAGGGGGATGAGAACAGAGGCCTTTTCCTCTCTCCCTCTGCATTTAAGTTATCACCCTCTCACTTTCCAGATTAAAAACCATTACACCTTTACACTAATGGGCAGGATGGGAGACAACTATTTCCTTATCTGCACCCTCTAGGTTAATTTACTCTAGGATGCTGAAACCTTGACAACAATTTTCATAATTCATGGATTACTTCAGTCCTACCTCAACTGCTGTTGACAATGGCTTGGCTGCTCGCATAATGTAATTGTTTCAACATTTGACAGAAATGACTTGCTAGACTTTCCACATTCCACCTGGTGCGTATCATGCTTTCTCCAACACTGGTCAGTAACAACTTGAACCAGTCTACATTAGCAGCCAAGTCATATGCAACATTAGTTCAGTCTATCATTTTTAGTAACTGTGGCCTGCAATGGGTTGCTTTCCTAGTTGTTGATGGACTTTATATGGGGGCAGGGTGGGGTGTGTGTGGAGGTAGCTTGAGGACCAAGATGCAACACAATAGGGAAGTCAGGGTGTCAACATGCAACAATCTGATAGGAGGATATTCCTTGAAGTGCATATGGACTTTGGAAGCAGCCTGCCAGTTTCATTAGCTCAGATGACCATCAGCTCCTTCTAGGATAACCAGATGTCCCGATTTTATAGGGATAGTCCCAATTTTGGGGTCTCTCTCTTATGTAGGCTCCTATTACCCCCACTGCCATCCCGATTTTTCACACCTGCTGTCTGGTCATCCTAGCTCCTTCTAATGTCCAAAACATCAACAGGTTTAAAAAATTAAATAAATAAAACACAAACCACAACACCACAGACACAATGATATTCTAAGTTTTCAAGGGCACAAGGTAACTATATTTATTGAACTCTTGCATTACACTGTCTGATGGCATTTGGCATATTAACACTTTCCATGTATCAATACTAGTTAATCTGTAGATCTTATTAAGATGTAAATGAATTTTCTGGGTTTAGACATTTTTTCTGCTTTTTACCAATAAAAACTGTTTCCATTTAATATAACAAGTCTACAGCCCCAAATCCATCAGGAATGTTTCAGACATTGCCCATATCCTCAATTTGCACCACTGAAAGTTCAACACCTTTCTGGTATTTTAGTGTATATTATAAAATTATAAAATTTTATATGTTAGGGTAAGTTGTGTTTTGGCAAATTTTAACGTAAAACCAGAAACCATTATAACCCATACCAAGATAAGTTTTGTCTCTCTTAAAACATATTGTCAATGCCATTATTAAACAAAATTAATTTGCTACAATAAGGTAAAACAACTAAACACAATGATCAACAGTACAAATAGCCGGAAAAGGCCAAATAGTAAACATTTTTAAAAGCTCCCCAATAAATTCTACAAGCTGTCACAGCAGATAACAAATTCAGAGCAGGCTGTAAATTCAAGCCTTTTATCAGAGGAGTAACCCAATACCACATGCTTTATAAGATGAGGGAGAAGAAGAGAACCATAGTTAAAACCTTTGTTCATTAAGCTAAATGAACCTTAGTTGGTATATTTACACAGGAACAGTCTCAGCCATAAGAGATCCCCCCCACCCCCACACACAGGGTATTTTCAGAGATAGCACTCTGAGAATAACGACTCTGCACCTATAACTAGTCATTTGAAAGCATACATAGTATCAACAATTGACATGTTAGACATTTGTTAAAAAGCCATTTGAAATAGGGTGCTTATTTGTTTAGCTGTATACAGTACGAAGACCCTGAAGTAATTTAAGCAGCTACTAAGACACTAAAAGCAGTCACTTAAGTCTTGTGAGTAAATCATACTCTGTCAGCTATGGGCCTGATCCAAAGCCTACTGGACTCAAAGGACAGACTCCTGTGATTTCAGTAGGCTTTGGATCAGGCCCTACGTGACTGCAAAGAAACTCACTTCAGAAAGCAGTGACACCTAATGGCAAGTATGTCCTTAGAAGAAAACAACAAGCCATAATCTATGCACAGAAGATTTTCCCTTCTAGGAGTAGTGTAATTAGCATTAAAAATACATTATAGGGACCCAAAAGGGCGTAACAGTGCTAAGCTCTTGGAAGAGAATTTCAACAATAATGCATATAAAGACATTAAGTATGTAGTGTACAATATATTTTGGAGACTCTCAGATATTAATAAAACATACTAGCTGCTAAACATATGCTATGCTGTGTACTTGAGGACTTCATATCATTGTTAAAAAAAAAGCTACCCTGACAAATTATAGTGAAGTGTAGAACAGAAAACTGAAGGCCTTTTTGGTCTATTGAAATACTCATTTTTTCCTATTATCATGTGCTTGTTTATTTCCTGTACCATACAAAACAGATTTCAATATTACTCAATAACCAATACTCAATATATTACTAATATTTCAATATTACTACTACAATATTAATGAGTTATTGATGTACAATACATCATTGTTAGCAAGGGCCATATTAATCACAAGATCAGCACGGTATTTATTTAATAATACACTACATAGGTGCAGAAACATGGGCATAGCAAGCAATAAAAAGTAAAGGTTTTTATGCAAAATGCTAGGACTTATGCGGATATACTGTATCAGTGAGAAATGTCTGAGCTTATTATAAAGTATATAAAACAAGTTCTATACTAAAGAGATTTGCACAAAACTTTATTTATAAGGCACACCCATCAAGGGAGCTGATCAGATTCGTATACTGGCACAGATCTCCATAGTATACAAATTCCTTGGAGTGGTACAACACAGACTTAATATTAAGCAAATCCTGAGATGCGGATGTGTATACTTCCATACTAGTTTTTTCACTTTTCCTGCATAAATTTTTCGGGAGGTGCAGGTGGTATTTGAAGGCTGTCACAAGATATTAACAGAAAAAACACATGCCTCCACTGAATATACAAGTGTATATTGATTGAATTAGTGTCTACACACCTTAACAAGGTTGGGACCCCACTGTGCACCTGACTACCATCTAGTACAGGATAGTCCCTGCTGCAAAGAGCTTGCCGTCTAAAAGCTTTGGTGCATTATTGTTTTTATACAATTCTGTTATTTAAAAAAACTGCAAGACACAAATTTGTGTTTTGAACTTTCCAGTTGATATGGAAAAAGTTAGGAGCAGCATGCTATTGGGTAGCGAGAGATACACAATATATAGTAACCTTGACTTCATTTGCATACTGCAATCTTACTGGTTAAAGTAGTGCTACAGTTTTACTGCATTATTCTGTAAAGTGATTGTAATGACATTTTACACCTGCGCTCTTATACGATAAAGATTTTATTTGCTACCTGACCCAGACAGCTTTGCTTCATCTGATACAGGCATGTGTTGGTGTATTTATGCATTACATAAACACATGTACATAGAGATATTACTGTGCACATACACCAAGATAAAGGAGTGAGCACTTATTACAAAATATAAGACCCTTCGCAGAAGATATGAACCATACACAAATCTTGCAGTAGACTAGAAATGCCACCTAATCCCTGCTTAATTAAAGGCACCGTTCTAAACTCCTGTTGTGTTTAGAGAGTAGAGTGTGGGACGACTGATGTATGAAGAAAATAGCAGGCAGCGTGGCTAATCTCAAAGACTTCAGAGCTTTCGAGCTACATAAATCAGAGCCACTTTTTGAATAGCCTCATAAAACACAGTATCATTGCCAGTCTGCTCACGGCTTTCGACTTCTTCCTACAGCATACAGATCATTAGGAAACTTCTAAGCAATCAAGTAATGTGAGTCTGAGGAAATTACTCAATCAATGCACAGGCTCACAGAAGCAACATAACACAGAACTGCACAATTCTGACATGTCATATCCCCCTCTTTTTATATAGGGGTAAGGATAATTACAGCGGAGGTGATCCATTTCAACATTTTCACAAGCATGCCTAATGCAGGCTTTCTGAACGGCCAACTCCTATTTATAATACTTACCCAACAGAAACATATTAACTATAGGTAGCCCTATCAATATTCAGAGGAACATATTTTGGAAAAATAGACTGATTTGCCCTAAAAATTAACAGAAAATACAACTAGAATAATTAAAAGGGTGTTCGTTTGGAAGAGAAAAATGAATCAGTATTCCATAACACAAAAAACTCCCCACACCATCCCCAACATATTAATCACAGCTACTAATTCATTCGTGTTGTGGTGGTCTACTGAGCTGTCGGATAGTATAGTTACACATTCAGAAATAACCTTTTTATGGTAAATATATCAAATACTCAACATGCAGTCAAGTGAGGCAGTTAGTGCACTATAATGAATATATACCATCATAAAGGAATACACGTGCAAAGGATTAGTATGTTAGTTCTATTTCTTTTCAAGATTCTCCCCTCTCCCCCCCCGCCGCCCAACCTCCCCTATACACGGGCTCTCTATATTAGAAATATTTTCCATTTGAACATGTTAACATTGTAGAATTATGAAAATAGCTTATTCTGTTCATTGCCTGAGGGCATCTGTATTACATATCTGTGTTACTTTTACTCCAGAATTTAAACATTTCCTTTTCTTCTTTGGCTTTGAAAATCCCATCCACAAGTATTAGAATAATTTGTTGATTGATTCTCTCCCCCATCCTTTATTGTTATTTAAAATATTAGAACTAAAAAACATGCCATCTTAAATTGACAATGGCTTTTCATTATTCTTGCTTAAATGCATTATATGTAACTTAATATTACCTATACATGGAAAAAATCAAATTAAGGTTTCATAAAACCTAGAATACAAAATGTAAGGGTCATTTTGGATATTATTATGGTTTTCACTTCTGAGTTCTACAGGATTGCCTGTTTTAATTGCTGACCTATTAGACATTCAAGTATCTGTAATTGCAGGCCATTTATTTTCAATTTTAAATTATAAACGATTTAGAGCTATGTGTAACAATTATAAATTTGCCAGTATCACGGCAACATAAAGCAGTCTATAAAAAGAGCTAATCCCCTTGTCAAATGTACTAATTGTCTTTCAAGTCAAATTAATTGTGTGAGAAGCAACCACTTTGGTCCCCCACCTCCCTCCACCCAGAGGATTTACTGTGTTGATGCATCTACCAACCAATGGCACATTAAAGAAAGAGGGGAGCAGTAAATACTTGTGTCGTATATACCAGATAAAATAAATAAGTTTAAACAATAACAAATAGAAACAACAATTACCAGTGCAGAGAGAAGAAAGGAGATATTTTCCTCTGTCGGTACTATACCCAACAGCTACAGTACATACAACTGATCATTTAATAAAAAGGACTGGATATAGTGCATTCATTCACTTTTCCCTCATCAGGTAGATGATTGTTACATGGTAAAGATGTCACCCCAAACCCTAAGATGTGGTCAATGAGTGATAAGCCCCTAAAAATCAAAAGCACTAGGCAGTGTGACTAATAGTTTACAACTGCAAAGAAATTAATAAGCCATGCTTTCTTTAAAAGGAGGGCATATTGCTCTGCCTCAGGAGAAGACTGGAGGTTCCAGTCAAGGCTAGCTATTAGGATTGACCCCTGTAAAGTTCCTTACCCATGGGAATTGATAGCCCGTGGGCGCCTGGCGATCTTATGAAGGGTTGGACAGCTGCCCCAACGCTAGTGTCACTTTCAAAGCTGCAAGTGCAGGGATGGAATGCTAAATTCGGATCTTATTTTCCCTGCTATACACACTGCTGCTATAAATGATAGGCACAGACAGACATGTTTACAAAGGCAACCTCAGAGAGCGGGCGAGCCCGCTGGATCTAAGGGGCCTGGCACTGGGAAGCCAAGAAGAGATCCGAGGCAGAGCACTAGCTGCATTTGCACACCCCGGCTCCCGCACGGCAGACACCTGAGAACAAGCTCCCCCCGACCCCAGCGGGACAGCAAGGGGGATTGGGCTTTTTATTTTATTGCACGCCTTGCAGACAGGCATCCACATTTGTATGCTCTTGTTCCTCCTGCCTGTTTGGTTTGCAGATCACTCAGCGGGGGAGGGGGGGTGAGACATCTCCCCTCCAGGCAAAGCCCCCCGGGGAAGGCAGGGGAACCCGCGCTGTCCCCTGGCGGGGAGAATAAAATGCCCTTTAACAATAGGCACCTATTTCTAAGGGGCGTGCACGCAGAGGAGAGGCTGGGAGGGAGGGACTGTTCCCCGGCAGGCCGGGCTGCCACATGGAGGGGGATCCAGCTGTCTCTCGTTCCCTATGCCCCTCTCTGTCTGGATAGAAATGTGGGTTACAGCTTGAGCTTGCTGCGGACAGCGCTGTGAATAATAATCATACACACACAGCGCCTCCCTCCCTCCAGCTCTCTGACTCCCCGTGTGGCCATCATGCTGCCAATAGGTGGGGCCACAAGCAGCTCCAGGGCTGGCTCCTTAACCCCTTCCAAGGCAGCAGCATCCCCTATTCCCCCCAACTGCGCCACAGCGCTGGCCGAGGGGACGCCCCCACCCGCCTCTGCTGCCCTCTGTGAAAACCGGGACGGGGGGGGGGGGAGGGGAGTTAGAATTACGCCCCGCCATGCGCCTCCCTGGATCGGGGACGGAGCAGAGGGAGGTGCGTCTGGACCCCGAGTCCCCGTCTGTACAGCAGCTGGCTCCGAATCCTTCCGGGAGAGAGTTTACCCGGCCCCGGCTCCTCCAGCCGGGATAGCAGCGGCGCCGCTTACCCTGGAGGGAAGGAAGGGTTAGCGGGGGGGGCGCTAAACGGGACCTCTTCCCCTTGCACACAGAGCTGCTTTGCGAAACGTTGTCATACCACCTGTTCCGCCGAGGGGTGGCTGTGGTTAGACGACACCATCTGGGGGATACTTTCGGGTTCCCAGATAGGGCAAATTAGTGAGTCGCGGGGAAAAGGGGGGGGGGAGATTCGTGCTAAGGGCAAATACAGGGTGTGTGTGAACTCTCCCGCTACTCCCCCCCCAAAAAAAACCCTCCAAGCCATTAGATACGAAACCCAAGATTTAAACACACATCATCCATCAAGAACCATCAATAAAGAGCAACTGTTTAAAAGGGGGGGGCGGAGGGGGGAGAAAAGCAAAGATTTTTATGGGAAGCAATGATACGGAGGGGAAAAGGGAGAGCAGGAAAGAAGATGGCAAGAAGGAAAAGGGACTGCAAAGAGCGCGAACGAGAGAGAGACGTTGCAAAGGCGAGCTCGAAAAGTAACCAGCAGATGCAGCAACCCCCTTACCTATATGTATGATTGAATCTGCAATCGCCGCTTCCCAGGTTCGAGTCCACCAGACGGACACAACCAAGATGAGAGAGAAAACTTCCATGTCCTCCTGGGGTTTAGGGTTTTTTGCTTTTTTGTTTTTTTTTTTAAAGAGCGTCAGATCTCTTCTTACAAGGAGGATAATGAAGGACAGCGCAGCAAGCCCAAGAGTTGGAGATGCCGGAACACTGTTTAAATCCCGATTGCCTGTGTACAATAGCTGATGGCTCGGGGGAGAGCCCAGGGTTTGGGGCGCCCCTCTCCTTTGCAAGAGCCCCGCGTTACTTCGGGGGGCTTCCGGGCATAGCGACCACCGCTGCTGTTAGTTCGGGCAGCGAATCCATCCAGCCCGATTGCTTCTCTGGGCAGCAGGCGCCTCTTCGTCAGACCATCTCCATCCTTCCGCAGGGTCCAGGGATCGGCTCAGTCCCGGCTCCTGCACAACAACTTCCAACCCACCACACACACACACACACACACACACACACCGCGCGCGCGCACACACACACACACATACACACACACAAAACCCTCTTGGCCCGAGAGCCCCAAACCCCGGGAGCCCGCAGCAAATAACTCGCCTTCAGTAAGGAAGGAGGCGGAGCGGAGAATCAAGTAAATAGGAGATCCCGGTTCTAGAAGCCAGATTCCTGCAGGAAAAGCCCCCCCTAGGCCAAAAAACAAAGTGAACTTCAAGGTAATGCAGATAGTAATGCAGAGATTTTCCCCCACCCCCTGCTTAGAAATTGCTTCCCACAACTGGTGGAGAAATCTGCAAATCAAGCCCAGCGTGCTGTGTCTGTCGCGCAAGGTAGTGGTTGGACAGGGCAGGAGACAGAGAAGCAGTGCCTGGAGCAAAGCAGAGGGAAGCAGCTGATGGTCCGCAGGATGGCTTAGAGCTTGCTTTGCTGGTGGGATGCAGAGAGAGCTGGCAGCTCCAGCACGTTGCCTAGAAATGGATCACCTAGGAGAAGCGCGAGCGAGCGATATAGTGTTATCAGCTAGAGAGACAGAGAAAAAGCGAGGGGGGCTCCCCTCTAATAACCACCTCCTCCCCCTATCTGCAATACAAGGGAGAAGCAAAATAGAGCGCTCATCTTCCTTGAAATCTTCAGCTGGGACGGAGTAAAAGACAGGCAGGAGTGCATGCAGCCTAAAAATGCACTAGAGGAGGGGGAAAGACCTTTTTTGAAATGTAATGCTCAGCTTAAAAAAAAAATCCACCCCATTTGTTTAACCTTGTAACTCCACCGCACGTATCAAGTTCAAAGCTAGATGGACACTTCTGCTTTTCCAGTCTTTGACAACTGAGTCAGGGACATTGCTTGAAGGGAAGGGAAAAATAATCAGGGTCACCTGGTCGCAGAGGAATAAAAAAAGACCTAGAAAGCTATTTATATGATTTTAATTATCTACAATTTTGATTGAATAGTCACAATTATTTTAAAACTGAATTGCCCTCCCCTCCTCCCCAAAATCAGGGCCAATGTAAAAGCCATGGGAACTTGCACTTACATAGCACTTTTCAGTCTCAAGGCACTGTAAAATCCGTAACTGTTTAATCCTCACCCACCCTTTGAGGTCAGTATGTATATTATCCCCATTTCACCGTTGGAAAACAATGGCAGAGAGAGATCAAAACTTCTCCTGTGGGCATATTATTCCCAGGTGCCCACTTCAGGGTTTCTTGCACTTTCCTCTGAATTGTGCTTACTGTCTCCTGTTGGAGACAGGACAGTTGACTAGATGGAGAATTGCTCTGATCCAGGAGGATAAATTTTATGTTCAGCATGAGCAATTTGTAGTACACCATGTGGAACCTATGTGTAAATTTCACTCCCACGTACAGCATAGCTCTATAAACACCCCTTCTGTGTCATTTCTAGACCTCTCCTTAGCAGAGACTTTTATAACAGATTGATATGTTTGGCAGAAGCTAGCTGAAGATCACCAAATTTACTCCATGTGTGACCTATTCAGTTCTCTAATGGAGATTAGTTACCACTTTAAATTATGAGCTGTACCCCTATAGGCTTACTTATAAAAAGTAATCAAGGATTTAGGACAGGAAATAAAAATAAGTTCTTGACCCAAAAAACAAAGCATTAGAGCATTTGCTAAGGTGTGAGATCATTTAAAATATGCAAGCAACTTTAGCTTTGCTTAGATCCATACTTCCCCAGATGGTGATATTCAGAAGATTTAGGGCAGATCCAAAGCGTATTGAAGTCAATGGCATTCGTTCCATCGACTTAAATGGGCTTTGGATAGGGCCCTTAGACTATGGCAATCATAAGTCAGTTTAAATTTTGAGATTCAAATACAAGTAGAAAGTATGGAATTGAAAGAGGAAGAAGTTACTCAGCAAAAGAGAGCAAACTATCTCACAGAATACCATTTGTATGTCACATGCACTCTAAGCCCAGGATAGAATTCATTAGATAGACCTGCTTTGTCAACAATAGCAAAAAAGCTTTTTATTGTATATAGCAGGTGACACACAGCATATGCTAATGTATTGGGCATTGACTTTAACTAGTAATAAATTGGAGAAACTACTTTACTCATTACTACTTCTCCACAAAAGTTCATAAGAAATGTTAATTTGCTTCAGATGGGGTACATATAAGAGCAGTACTCTTTAATTATGTACTGTACACAGTAGGCAGAATAAGAAATGTAATGAAAATCTTTGGAAAAATTCATTTTAATTAGTTCTTTAGGTAATGTTAAGAATTCTGGTGCCTTATCTAAAAGTCAGCTGTCCTCACTGACTGTTTAAAACATCTAGTAAATCTATCCTAGATTAACCACAGTAAGGGCAAGTTCCATTCAAGGTTGTGATCCCAACTTAGTAGGGCAGGAGGCATAGCTGAAAGATTGTAGATCAACGACTGATTAGATTCTTGGCAGTATGACTCATTTTATAAAATTGTAATAAGAGAGTAATAAAGTTAATTTTTGAATGCTGATGTGAGAAAGTCACATGGCACACTTCCTGAAAATTTGGGAGGAGGAAATTGTAGGTTAACTTTATTTGAATTAGCTTTTGAACGAGCTTTAGTGAATTAAAAAAAACATTATTGAATTAAAATGCATCCCTGTAAAGCATAAGAATCAGTGCTAAACCTTTTTTGAATTAAGAAACACCATTACCTACATATGTAGATTGAAATATACTGTACTGGATGATTTTTTACTATAAAATATTTGTCAAACAATACATAGTTTACACGCTTTCCATAAATTCTTGGCGTAAGTTTTCAGTTCGTTTTCAAGTCAGAGACTCATCCTGTGACAATGTAATTTTGAAAAGACTACTGGATTTTAAGTATAAATTGTTTAAATAAATGCAATCATTGTTTTATGGATGCTGGTGCAGTAATGTGAAAATTGCTCATTGCAATGTTATTAATTTGCTTCAGTTCAGACTCAATCAGGGTCTAATCCAAGCCCAGCAAAGTCAATGGGCATCTATTGACTGGACTTTGAACCAGGCGTATAAAGATACACCCTGTGTGGCTGAAGCATACTGTTTCTACATTGGACTATTTGCCTCTATATTTCCCATTGTTGCTACTACCACAGCTGCTCCCTTGCTACCATTGATGGTGGGAGCACTAGCATAGACCAATGACAGCATTAAAACAAACCCACCCTGTCCTGCTAAGTAAAGATCTAGATAGACCACACAACAGTTAATACCCTGGCAGCTACCAATGGCCTGGTTACTCTAGTGTCCCAAGTATTGCTACTGCTGGTGGAACAAAGATAGGAATGTTTAGTCAAATCTAATGTAGATAAGACATCAGAGGCAAACTCCATCAATTTTTTCCAACTCTCTCCTCTAAGCCAGCGAGAGACTTGCTTCTGCTTTATTTAATATACAAGCAGTATATTTCAAAAATCTAGAGCTCTAATCTGGTCAATTGCTCCATGCATCTGGACCTTTGTGCCTGCATGAAAACCCACTGAAGTCAGTGGGATCTCATGCAGGAACAAGGGTCTAACCATGCAGAATACTTAGACAATCAGGATCTAATTGACGATCACATGCACGGTGTTCGGTCTAATATTTGCTTAATTCTGAGCTCTACCAGTTTCTGTAGTGACTGAAGAACTAAACATAGCACCAAACCAATCATTTATAACCCTCTGTTGGCTCATGTTAGAAGGTAATTAGAATACTGGAACATTATAATGAAAGTTCTGAATTACATAGTAAACATTAACATTTGCATAAATGAAGACTAATTTAAATGTTATTTCTGCAGTAGATTTTATATTTCATAGTGTTTGTTAATGTACTGCACACAACTAGAACATAGGATTTATCCATCATAGATTAGTCCATCTGTTCTTACATCCCGCTTCTGGCAGTGTCCAATACATAATGCTTCAGAGGAAGGCAAAAACATAATGCACCTAGCCAACTGAGCAATGCTATACTCAGCGGGAGAGGGAGGGGATATTCCTTCCTGACCTGAACAAGACATCAGCTTGATATTCAGTTAGCCTTTTTATCATAGCTTGCATAGTTACAAATCTTAACCATCATGAAGTTATCCTTTAAAAAAAACAATTGATGACCATGTTTAATTCAATTCAGTTACCTTCTGTGGCAATGAATTCCAACATTCCCCTGGCTATGAAAAACAACATTTCCTTTACACCAAAATTCAGCCCTTTTTTTCAAAGAGTGGCTCAATAGTCGCATTATGGGGCAGGGATTAATAAAATCTGATCAGTCCTGAAAGGGAACCATCAATCACACATGCATAATAGGCATATCCAAATGCTTATTGATGCCATCTGAACATGGGATAGTTGCCAGAAGGACCCACCAACAATTGTTAAAGATTAGCTTCTATTTCTAGACTTTTTATATAATTTGTTTTAGTTTTTCACTAGAGCGTCTTCTTTTTGGACTCCTTGAAAATCTTTTAAATGGATATACCTGACAGGGAAAATTAACAGTAATTTTGTGTGTGTTCATATTTCTTTAACTACACAGGAAAATGGGCTTGCTTTCATATTCATCCAACATTGTAACATGATTTGTCACAATATAGTAATATTATGGATAAAGCCACAATCTCTTAACATTTGCAACATTACATGCCTCACAAACTAAAGGGAACAAATCTGTAGTTGATAGACATAGGCAGATACCTGCAGAGCCACATTTCAATGGAGTTCCAGGCAAGTGCAGCATCCTGCCTATGCAAACCCCATTTAGAATTGAGTTCTAAATCCTCATTTAAGTGACAGGAGCTAGAGATTAAATATTGTACCAATTAAATAATAGTATATTTAAGAGGAATTAAACATTGTTCGTATGTGGATTTAAGAGTTCAAATAACTTGAAAGCTTGTTGCACTGAAGACTAGTCAGCAAACTTTTGACAGTAAAACAAATATAAAAAGCCTCACTAATTTACCACAATATGGTTAATTGAACAGCGTATCAATCTTCACCCCATAGAACATTTCCAGTTTTACAGGCTTTACATCAGATTGACCAGAAAGTCCCCTCACTGCCCCTTCTTTTTTTAAGATGTCTACAGTGCTTGCAAAAGGTTTCTGATTGACAGTCCTGGAAATGAAGTTCTCTGTCTATAGAATATAATGCTGCAAGCGCACACTGCTCTGCCAATGTCTATGCACCCTGACTTCAAGGGGAAAACTGCTAGATGTGAGATTAGTTTAGTTTCCAAGTCAGTCAGTCAATCTTTGGTCTGTCTGGTATTGCTTCAAACAAGGGGTCCAACTGGAAGGGTTTTAGTTAAGGGAACATTTGTTCACTAGCCAATAGATTTCAGAGACCACAAAATAACTTTTCTGTATAAAGGGATGATTTACTTCTCTGAAAGGAATACTATGAGGACCAGTTAGTTCATTTTTTACAATGCACTGATGATGGCAAATGCTATCAGAAATGCTAAGTATTATATCCCATGGTCAATCTCCCAAGTCATCCTGTCCCCCACTAACCTAGAAGTGTGAATGCATATGAATGGGTAGAGATTTCCTTTGATGTTTATGCAAGTGAACACAAAATGGGTATTTATATGTTTTACTAAGTTTCCTTTAGAATACATATGATTATCTCTAAACCCTTATCCTAAAGGTAAACACACTAGACCATCACCAGGTGTCATTTACCTTGTATTCTGTGAAAATAAGTGAGAGGCACAGTAAAAAAAATTGCAAAGCATTTAGCTTTTTCTAATACATTCTTATTGAGTTTACTTGAGAGCTTATGCCTCATCCTTTAGCCTCACTGAACTTGGAAAGTGATTAGGGAGTAAAAATCAACCCTTAAAGTATCCAGTGTTATCAGAATGAATTAGCAGGGCCTGCTGCTGAAGTGGATTTATTTTGCCTCCCTTTAAGCTCCAATGTCATAGATCTCCCATGTTGCCTGAACCATCCTTGTATACACTTTACTTATAAACTTTTGAGCTACTGGAGAGTGCTGTCAGAGCCTAGTGCCAGTGAGATTTCCCTGGGCCTGATCTGAACCAAAAAAAGCTTCAAAATTATATGAGTCATGTTGCTGAAAGTTGTATATTTTGCTGGCAGAGGGGACATTTAGGGTAAACAACCTGCTCTCAGGGACCTGTGTACCTTCATCACTGCATACTTTAGAGAACCCGTGATAGATTTTTATAAGACACACAGGCTACAAAAGCAAATATATAGGGGTAAATATCATGTTTGCCATCTGACTCAAGAAAGAAGTGGCACCCCCCAGGAGCAGACGAGGGAATGAATTGTGATTCTTACACCCCCTTGCTCTGGATGTGGATTGAGTATGTAACTTCACTGTTTTTCACGCACTAGCCAGTGAGTGAGTGAGGCAGAACCAAAACTCATGCCACTGCCTACTCTTTTCTTGCCTTGCATCCTTCCTTACCACCTGGACTCGCCTTCTCTCCTCTCCTCACCCCCTTCTGGAGCATATCCATCTCTGACACCCCCCTACCTTTTGGAGATTCGCTTCCTCCCAAAAGTCTCTCCTCTTTCCCTTCATTGTTTCCCCTTGATTCATTCATCACCCTCTCTGGCTCTACGCTGTGGATTTTTAAAAGGTGTTTTAGTCATTGCACTGCTCAGCATTTCAATGCTTACCTGACTTAGGAGCCTATGTCCCATTGACTTTCAGTGAAACACAGGCTCCTAAATTATGCATTGAAATGCTGAGTGGAGCAACACCTAAGAGTATCTTTGCACATCTGTAGGCCTAAATGCCTCCAATGTAATAAGGAGGCCACATCCCCTGTTGCCTCTTCAGAACAATAGTCCTGAGAGGCCACCTCCCATATATCTGGAGGATCCAGGATTAGGGTCGCTGCCTTCTAGCTGGGCAAAAACTAAGATCCCTTTATACAAAGCCATGATCTTTTATATTGAAGTAATAAAGGAACCTTCCTACTAGTGACTGGTGAAGGACATGTGTGTGTGCTGCAATTTGGAGAAGGGCAAGTGAATTGGACCCTGTTTACCAGATGGTGAAGGAGGGGAAGTGTAAAAGGGACCAGGAGGAGAAAGTGAAGAATTGGCGCTGGGAACATAAAGGGTTACAGCATGGTGGGATCAGGGTACACTGCAATCCTGTTCTGAGCTATTCTTGACGTGGCCCTTTAGTGGCACATGACTGAACGGATAAAAATGGAAGAGGGGAGGTTTGAGGGGAGAGGGAATGGTCAAGGGGCAGGGCCGCCCAGAGGATTCTGGGGTCCTGGGGCAAAGCGGGGGAGCGGATACTCACCAGGCAGTGCTCCGAGTCTGCGGCGACAGGTCCTTCTGTCGCTCTGCATCTTCGGCAGCACTGAAGGACGCGCCACCGAAATGCCACCAAAGACCCGGACCGCTGCCAGGTAAGTAAAAAGGCGCCTCTAGGCAGGAAAGGGATTCTCGGCCAGGGCTCACGGGGCCTCTGTGGGGTCTGGGGCAAATTGCCCCACTTGCCCCTCCACTCTGGGCAGCCCTGTCAAGGGGAAGCAAACCATTTTCATGGTCATTCTTCTAACCTGATTATGCCTCTCTCATAGTTGCTGAGAAGAAAGATGGGGAGCAGTTACACTCCTGGCTGAGATTGTAAAGACTTAAAGAAAATAATAGAAAAGCCAGTCAGACGGAATTAAACCAGAAACTCCACACCTTGACCATTTATCATCATCCAAGAACCAGAATGAACTCACTCTTTACGTCTTCCACTGTCTGCCATAATAATCAGATTGGCTCAGGGGAGAAAAACAAAAAAAGACATTCAGTGTATTGTTAACTGATTTTAAAAAACAAACGTTTTTCTAATCCTAAATTACATATTTTATTTTTCCACTTGGAGGAGTGGTGTGGGATTAGGAGGAGTGTTATTTTCTTAGAGAATAAAATCAAACATGAGAATTTGATGCTTATGAAAGTGAAAGACTAGTAGCACAGGTTACAATCAGCCAGCACACGCAGGAGCTGTACAAGTTTTCCCACCAATATTACTTGTAGTATTAGAGTAGCACATAATGGCCCCAAATGTTGGAAGGTCTTTGTGCTAAGTACTGTACAAAACATATAGTAGGACAACCCCTTCCACAGTCTAAATAGACAAGAGAAACAGGGAGAAAAGGGAAAGACAAAGTGGAGTAACTTGCCCAAGGTGACACAACAGGTGAGTGGTAAATCCAGAAAAAGAACCAACATCTCCTGAGTTAATTCCAGGCCAGGGCCTACCCACTAAACACTGCCCCTACTAATATACTTGTGTGAGCACTCCTGGACCTTTCTTGAGCAGAGACTTACACAGGTGCAAAGCCATAGAACCAAGACACAATGTGAGCCAACTAATTTTTACCTGTGAGCATCAAGGTTGAATACCAAAACTCCTGAAGTGTATATTCAGCAGTTTTAATCAAGTATTTTAAAACATTAGCCCAAGATCTGTGCCCTTTTCTGTATTCTCCAAAATCTTTTCAATATAGTATAGTGTTACCCATGTTCTCCCCACTGACTATGCACATGGTGGTGTTAGAGTGATCACTACAGGATTCTTTCAGCCACCATGAAATCCAGAATCAAAGAAATCTGGATCAGAATAAGACATGAGGGGAAAGGTGACTGATAAATGCAGCTGATTCTCATATATACGGCTTTTATACTGTGACCTCTGTTGCCCTACGCATGAAGAAGGAAATAATCATCTTTTCTGGCCCATATTGATTGATTAGTATTCGTAAAAACTAGAAAATGAGAAAGTGTTCATTTGTTCCCTTCATTTAAGTGGGAAATGTGCTTCTAAACCATGTTGCCTGTAATCAGTTATGTGCATGTGTTAAAGTTTTTTTTTTTTTTTTTAGTAACGAGAACCCCTTTCGCTGTTCCCCCCAAAAATAGTTTATGACTATAGTTGGGATAACCTACTTCAAATTTCCTGCTTTGATGCATTAAACATAATTTCTCGCTCACTGTTTTCCATCATGACAAACAGCATCGTTATAGTTGACATTTACCTTATTCCACAGTATTTCTGTCATAAATTAAGAAAGAACCATTAGATCAGATGACATGATAGGGAAGAAGGCATCTAACATGATAAATTATTTGTAGTGGTTTAAGATAATTCAATTTTGCCTGTAAAGTACCTGAAATTAAAATACATAACCTATTTTTCTCAGCTAAAGCTGGATTTCAGAGCTACTTTTCCCACTTACCATCTACGCTGTATAGCCACCTCAAGAGGCCTGTAAAGGCCTCACAGCTCAAACTGTTCCATTTTATGGAAAAAAATCAGATTGATATGAAAAAGTCTAAGATTCACTAGACAACATGCAATTCTAACAAAACTTTACCCATAACCACTTCCCTGTCCACCCCCACATTATCTTCTGATTATGACCTACTTTTCCTTCATGTCTACTTACTTGATTTGGAATTAACAACAAGTAAATTTTGAAAAGAAAAATACTGCATTTTCTGTTTTACTAGGTTAAAGCTTACTCCACAGTGACAAAGTCAAGCTGATAATATGTAATGATTTCTATTTGTGTGACTGTAAAATCTATTTTGATTAACTTTCTAGACTCTGCATCTGTACCTTGCCCATCACACAAACATAATCCAAACTGGCTTCCAGGTTGCATGATTGTTATGGCCACCTTTATCATCCTTTAAACTCTTCCTGCTCACTGTCTTTAATATTTTAGTCTCCAGGTTATGTGTTTTTGTATTGTCTTAAAATCACATAAAATTAAATGTTAAGTATACTTCAAAAGTGAGCAATCGAATAAAATCTTTCCTACCATCTGCACTCTGAGTGGAACATGGAGAACAATCTTACCATAGGGGATGGTGGCATATTACCCCAATACATTATCCGTCCTATTTCAGCCTCATGGTGGTATTCTGTATGACAAAGTTGTAGCTATACTTAAAATCCTTAACTTTACTAAGTGCTGAAAGGACACAATCAACATTTCAATATCTCATCAATTAATAAGAACATAACTTCAAAGGATCATTCCAAGAAAATCTCATTTTAAAATTCATGAAAGCAAACTATTGTCAATAAACTTTGTTCAGAATCTTGTCACCCACAATTATAAGACATTTATCTGCAAAATGAGCTGCAGATCTCATCACTGTACAGCACTTACACTGGTCATTTGGCAGTGGAAAAAGAGGGGGCTCGCTAAGTAAGCAAAAATGCATGCCAACACATGTATCACATCGTGATAATAGCAAAACTTGAAAGCTGTGAGAGACCTGAGGCCAAAGGCCAAGTGCTTCTAAGCACCTGAAAAAGTATTCTTCTTACACTCTTTAGAGAACTTTTAAACAAAGTATAAGATATTCTCAGACCTAGGAAGTTGCCAGCAAATTATTCTTGTGATTAAGCATTTGTGTGAACACAATTACATGTTTGAATCTCAGTGGACATATTTCAGGGGCACGGTTCAGGCGCCTCTTGAAATCTTTAATTCATTTGGCCCTAAATGTCTTCGGCTCGTGTCTAACATTATAACAGTGCTTTTCTACAGCATCTTTCATCTGAGCATCAGAAAGTGCTCCAAGAACCCCGAGTTATGCTTCACTATACTTTTAAGGGGAGAGCTTAGTTATTCCCCATCACCTCCCATTTGGTGTGTGAGGACATTGAAGCACATTTAGGTCAAGGGAATAGATTCTGATCCCCTTAAATACATTAAGTAACACTTTATTCCTTGGGTAATCACAGTGAAATAAATGGAAGTTCTTGAGATGCTGAATGTGATAAGATATCAGAATACAGTCCCAAGTGACTATGAGTTAGTACAGTCTCTCAAAAACATATTCCATCCTTAACTATAGCAGAACACCTTAAGAAAAAATATTGTATTAAATCATATCAAAAACATTTCCAACCAGGCAATGTCTTGACTGCAGTTGGAAAGCAGCAAATTGCCTCCGGATTTATTGTGTGTCAGGATTTTACACACACAAACATGCTCCAAGTGCAATGTAATTACTAAATGTCTGCAGGATCAGGGCCTATCACAGGTACCTAACTTTATGCATATGAGTAATCTCATTTAAGTTGAGAAATTACTCAGGAGCAGTAAGTTAAGTACACGAATATATCTTTGCAGGATGTGGCCCATCTAGAGCATCCACTATTGCTATTAATTTTATATGAAGTCCCTGGTAGGACTTCATGGAGTCTTTTCCTTTTTAGGGTCAAAACTGACTGGGACAAAACTTTTTTGGAATAGGGGCCTTTTAGAGTAGAAGGGGCTTAAGGCTTAGAATAGGGCGTCAGCGTTGAGAGTTTTACTAGTTAGGAACTTCACAAAAAAAAAAACAACTTCTTTATCAACTCTGAGCAAAACTCCTAGGCTCCGTTTAGTGTCATGCTAATTACACTATGTGCCCTTGTTGCCAATAAGGCTAACAGCATTTTGGGCTGTATAAGTAGGGGCATTGCCAGCAGATCGAGGGACATGATCATTCCCCTCTATTCGACATTGGTGAGGCCTCATCTGGAGTACTGTGTCCAGTTTTGGGCCCCGCACTACAAGAAGGATGTGGAAAAATTGGAGAGAGTCCAGCGGAGGACAACAAAAATGATTAGGGGGATGGAGCACATGACTTATGAGGAGAGGCTGAGGGAACTGGGATTGTTTAGTCTGCAGAAGAGAAGAATGAGGGGGGATTTGACAGCTGCTTTGAACTACCTGAAAGGGGGTTCCAAAGATGATGGATCTAGACTGTTCTCAGTGGTACCAGATGACAGAACAAGGAGTAATGGTCTCAAGTTGCAGTGAGGGAGGTTTAGGTTGGATATTAGGAAAATCTTTTTCACTAGGAGGATGGTGAAGCACTGGAATGGGTTACCGAGGGAAGTGGTGAAATCTCCTTCCTTAGAGGTTTTTAAGGTCAGTCTTAAGCCCTGGCTGGGATGATTTAGTTGGGGATTGGTCCTGCTTTGAGCAGGGGGGTTGGACTAGATGACCTCCTGAGGTCCCTTTCAACCCTGATATTCCATGATTCTAATTAGAGAGAAGAGTCTGGTTTCAAGCTCTCCCCAAGAGGGAGGTGGCAGCTGTGCATTCACAAAGGAGGATGACCCTTATAAAAGGCTACCAAATTTGGATACAAAAGTTTCGTCAGCTCATCAAAAGCACTACACATGTAAAGAAACAGTCAACCTGCAGGAAAAAAGGAATTAAAAAAATCAATTAAGGAACTAAACAAGCCTAATCAAGTTTCTTCTTTTATCAAGGTATGTGTAAAATGACAACTATTTCAGTATCAAGATCAAAATTTTAATAGAATGGATGTGAGAATTGGAATTACTCCAGCCCTACTAGAATCATATGTACCAGATGACCCCTGTTCTACTCATTAGAAAATTGGCCTTGGGGTTTTTTTTTTTAAAGTGGGATCTGGGAGGACTTATCAAATAAACAGCAAGAAACAGGAAAAGGTGATTTCATATCTGGAATGTGAATTTCAGAATATCTGACAAAGAAAAAATCCCCCAGAAACAGAAAGACTTGAACTACTATATAGTGATTTTTATTCTCCCCCCCCCCCCCCCCCGCCGCCCCAAATTGGGGACCAAGTACACAAGTATAAAGAATGAAGGTGTTCCCTATTTAATACAATTCAGCACAATTAGTGAGTGCCTCTATTTTAACCAGTGAAAGTCAGAATCCAGTATACTGTTAAACAGTATCTGTTGTGGGATGTGTAAATCCATTGTTAAATCAGAGAGAAAGAACTCTTTCTTGGAGACTCCAAGAGGCAGTGTGTAAATTCCATTTCTGTTTCAGTAAAGGGAAGGGTTTAATTAAATGCCATTGTGCATACATAAAACCAACTTTTGGGGATTGCGGATACAACACACTAAGTGTAACAGGTTAGACAGTAGGATGTCTAAGGCACAATCTTGCAAGCTCACTGCATGGGTGGACCCTAGCATGTGTATGGAAGCCCACTGACAAGTTACCGAGGCCCCCTGCACATGGGCAGCTGCTTTCACCCACACAGATTTGATTTCAGTATTTGGGCCTTAGGCTGCTATCAAGCCCAAAAGAAAGGTAATTGTATGTGTCATGTAAACACCAGAAGGCTGCATAAGCCAACTGTATATCCAGATGAGTGTCTTGCTGTTTGCCTAACATGAATGGTTAATAGGAGTTCTGAAAATGAGCACCCCATCTCTGAATAGTTCTATCACAGAGAGAAACCCTGTCCCACTGTCATGATGGAATCATGATGCCATATATGGAGTCAGTGTACATTAAATAGAAGGTGTGCATTACACAAAACTACAAGCTACAAATCAACAGGCTTCCACACAGCTCCTGTGCCAAATTTGTCCCCTTTATTTACCAAGCACCATATCCTGTCTAAGTTTATACATCACTCACAGACATCTAGTAACTGAATAATATACTATATGTAGGCCTGGTTGAAAAAAAAAAAAAATAGAAACCCATTTTCACAAATCACCACCAAAAGAAACTAACACTTCCTTTCACAATGGAAAAAAGGTAATAAAGTGGTTGGAAAAATCCCCATCCCCAGAAGACCTTTTTAACATTGCCTCCCAATTTTCTTGGGATTTTTCAAAAATGTTCATCAAAAACATTGAGAAAAAAAAAATGAAAATTTTCCACAAAGTCTCCCTTCACACCCCCAATCAAAAACACCTTTGATTCAATTTTCCACCCTCTGTAACTGAATAGCCACATTACACCCAAGCATCCGCAGGTTAAAAAAAAAAAAAAAAATAAAAGATTTTTTTCTTCTCTTATGGGGGTGTGGTCTACCTCTGATCCTGCAGGGTGTGCAAGGAAACCCCACTCAATGTTGCTACTGTTGTAGTGGCATTCAAAGTGGCATGGGGGCTTTCACCTCCTTTTCTCCAGATCACTGTTTGGAAGGGAGATAAGTCTTGATCTTATGAGGCTTCCCCCTCCCTCAGCTGAGGATGTTAGCCGAGAAATTTCTTTTGGAGACAGTCATGTTAAGTTCTCTCCTGCCTGTTATTTAAGCCAGGGAAGAACCTGCCTGGACATTAGCCTATTTATTCCACTTGGGAAGTCTGAAATTACTGATGTTGCACCTTTCTTAATTCCCCTACGTAACTTCTATGGAAGACCACAGTGCTGCACATACAGTCCATGATCTGAGGAACTTACAGTTCAGGAGTCTGATGCGAAGTCCATAGAATACAATGGAAAGATTCCCACTGATGCCCACGGGCTTTGGAGCAGGCCATCAGTTTACTAATGACATCAACACCACAGAGACAACTTGGTACAAGGAGGGGAGACGTACATAATACCAGGTAGCTCATTTTGCATGTTATACACCATGTTTCTTTTTAAAAAAAATCAAGTATTAAATGGAAGGTTGGCATAGATGAGTGAGCCTGAGGCACTGGGATTGTGTAATGTGGTGGATTTTAAGGAGGCATTTGCAGGAGCAAAGGGATGCAGCATCACCACAGGACCATGGAAGACATCAGGCAGAAAGTGTAACTAGGGTACTTCTTCAAAGAGGAAACCAGGAGAACAATCCATGGAAGGGTGCTCTGTGGTAGTAAAGTTCCAGGAGATTCCCTCTTACAGTCCTTAGACTTTCAGAAGTCGAGTTTGCCCTTCCCATACCAGAAGAAGTCAGAAGGCCCATCCCTGAAGAAATTCCTAGGCAGCCCCTGGAAGCCGGTACCTCGCCCATGGACATCTGTGCTCCAACACCAACTCTGGCCCTAGCACATCCTCCCCGTTACAATGGCAATGAGACTGTCTATGGCTGCAGCTTCTCCTGGAACACTTGGGGGAATGCTCCATGAGAAATACAATCTGGGGCTCTATCAACTTATCTGGGTCATCTCCAAGGAGATGGAGAGTTGGGGGATAAAGCGCATCACCAAGCATGCCACAGTCCACCTGTCAGGCTATGAAGTTTCCACCTGCACTCAGAGTCTACTCGGAGTAGTCTTGAGGGAAGGAGAGAGAACAGTGTTATGGCAGTAGCTAATCTTCACCATCTACTGGGTAGTAAGAAGGTGAACAGTACAGGGATGATCCCCTCTGTGTACAATTCTAGGATGATGTAGGCCATGTTTACAGATTCTAGAGCAACTAGCTGGACTATTCTTAGTGTGTACACACGAGAAAAACAATGACTTTCTTCTATGAAGTACATAAGATAATGAAATTAGGTATTTTGTTTCATTTGTGTTGAGTACAGTTGATTCAAAAAGCTCAAGTAAAAAAATAGTAATAGTAACTAACAGAACAGAAGAGATGTCAGACAAGTTATTTTATCTGGCTATTTATATGGTTTGGATATGAAGCCTCATGCAACCAAATTTTGGGGGGAGGGGGGAAGCACTTTTCCAAAGCATGCATCTAGCAAAACTTAAGGTCAAAATTCTCCTATCTGGTCACAGTAATTTGCAAGATGACTTAGACTATCACTGAGACCATTTTTGCAAGTCTAGTTTTCTGGCAAACATTCATGTTTAAGATTTCTAGTGTGCAGTTTTAGTCACACATGATCTCAGCTTTAATGATATATATATATTAATTAATGAAGTTCCCAGTCTTGTTTATGATGAAGAGTGTGGTATAAAACATGGGTGAAATAAGTAACAAACCTGTAATCTGAAAGAACAGTAGTGTTCTGAATTAGAGATTACTCTGTCAATGAGGGGCCATTAGATGGTTTGTTCTTCCCTTCTCTCCCCATTTAAATTAAAAAAAAAGTAAGAAAGGTCTTTTCCTCTAGATTTGTTTCTCTGCAAAGTCAGGTAAAGCTAGATTGGCTAAATTATTCCTAGAGGTCAGTTTGTCCCCAACAGGAATATTGCTCCCCTGACACTTCTGAGAATCCACTTTCTGATGCTAATCCAATGTCCTGGAGACATTTTAGCAACTTGTCTGAATGAATCAAGTCATCTCCACAATCTTTTGTTCATTTTCAGTCAGTCAATCTAATTTCTCTCAGCTGAACTTTTCATTAATTTAATTTTTTTAAGATTTCATCCTGGCATTTTAAAAAACACTGGTTGGTAACTCTACCCAATTCTCATATAGGGATTGTTTAGTCTCAAAGTTGTGCATCTAGATTTGAACTCCACAGAATATTAATTCCATGTCTAATTGCTGGTTGTTAGATTTGTTAGCTACTTATTTAAAATGTTGACTATCCCATTAGATCATCTCCTCCTTAATAGCAAGTTGTGCTTTACAAGTTGTGCCTCATTACTACAGAGATTTGGAAAATTGCGCCTTTTTTAGACAGATGTGAACAGTATAGAGTATTAACACGCAGAGCATTTTTGAATTGCATTTGGTCTCTGAATTGGAGAGTCGGGAGGCATACAAAACCACAAAAACTCACTTGAGCAACAGAACTAAACTTCATTGCAATAGAACAGTCATTCATGTTAACTTCTCCAGATGCCTGGTTTGAGTTCTTCTCTTTCTGTACAACTTTCCCCAACTTTAATGTGCCCTGAACCCTCCTTGTACTGGGCTTCTCTGCCTGGCCCACAGTTTATCCAATGAAGGGAAAGTCCCCTAATCATGATGAAAAATATACATGTCCTGACTAGCCTCTATTCACTCCCTCTTTCTTCCCATCAGCTTTCCTGCCCCAACATATTCTCATACAGTACTGCCCAGAATAGCCTTGTGGCTCACCAGATAGCAACCACAAGGAATTGCTCCCCTGATGGTCTAGTTTGGAACTATACCTACCATTTTAATTTCCCTTTTAAACAATGTTAAGCGGAGCATTTAGTTCAAAATCCTCGAGAGTGGTGAGTTTTAGGACATACCCCTCCACTTTGCACCTCAGGGAGGAATAGCCTAGCCTGCTGGCTTTTGTGCAAGGAGCCTAGGTGTCCAACTCAGTCTTTGTGAATCCCACTGTTTTTCTAAGTGTCTGAGTTCCTTTGTGAATCTAGCCTTTTGGTATTTCTTACTAATGCTGAGTATTTGTATCGGAAAGATCCTGTAGCTTTTACTCAGGCAAATCACCCAACACAGAACTGGTCCGATACCCTATTTACATGGAGAGTCATTCTTGATTTACACTGATATGATGATGATAGCAACTAGGCATCAAGGTCTCATTGTACTTGGCATCATGAAGACAAGTAAAAAAGAAGACAGTCACTGCCCCACAAAGTTTAAAAACTAGATAAGAAATCAGAAATCCAGGCCAGGAGACACACTGTAATACACCATATAGTCACCAAATACAATCTCAGAAAAATAGAAAGTTAAAAGGTAAAGCACAAAACTTGCTACCACACATAGAAGTCTTATTAGAAAGTTATTTTTCAGCAGAATAACTAATCTCACTCTTAAATGCAATTTGCATACTCCACTACATTAAAAATATTCTCAACTTTTGTGTTAATTAAAAACAGAGTTTCACTGAATCTTAGCTAACTGAGAGTTCCACTGTATTTTATAACAATTTTGAACAAATTCAAATTTGACCATGCACTGAGTCACCATTTCCCCCATAAATTCCAGTAATTTCTGCATAAATTCTAATGATTTCTGCAGTTTGTCCATCTAGAATCAGTTTTCTGTGAATTAGCGATGGAAAAAAATAACACTTTTATATTGTACTGTACATAATATTTCAGATGGCTGTGATATCAGGGTAAGAATACAGAGTGTGTGTTTTCTCACCCCCTCCCAAACCTGAACACTGAGAACAACCTGCTCTAAACAGATCTAGTAGTCGCTCGTCACCCTCTTTCCTTTATTTCTCATTCGATCCATTTTAATACATATGTCAAGTCAAATGAACTATACTTTAGAAGTCAGAATAAATATATGCAAATCCTATACTTCTCCTTCCTTGTCTGTCAATCTTCAAATGATACTTCTCCGCAATATAAAATATTTAGAGTTTGTAATTAAAACAAACCAACAAAAAAGACTCTCCCTGAGCTCTGACAGTCAAAGAGACCTTCTTTCCTTTGCACACTTACTACAAATTACAGAAAGTCTGCAGGCCAAATTATGCAGCTAACTTCACTTGTGCAACCCCTTTGCCTTCAGATTATGCCCTCAGCAACACCTGTACACCCCCATTAATCTTAAGTGGGTTTGCACAGGTATCACAGAGGGCGTAAATTTGAAGAGAATGGGGTTGCACAGCAGAAGCTGAGAGTATTAACAGGCCTGCACATCTTCTATTACTCGTGATGATATATCAAAGCCCAGAATAAACTTGTACAGATAGACACAAGCTTTTATTATTTGCAAACTGAGCCCATTTGCTGTAGAAAGAAATGAATGATATATAATGAATCTAGAATACCACTACACAACTATACCCTTTTAGGGTAGTAGTCAACTTTTAAAAATGTCATTCTGCTAATATTCCTGGCAGAAAATGTTATTAGGTTTTTATTTAGCATGAACTGAAGCCCTGCAATACTCTATCAACATTTTCCATCACCAATAAAACAATGGACCTCTGTCACAGGGGTGCATCACTCACTGCTGGTCTGGCACCTCCTCCGGATCATTCTGGGAATTAACTCTCAAGGCCGACACCCTGTGTGCGATTTGCATACTGTCACTCAGACTCTGGTCTACAGCATCCTCTTCGTGACTCAGCCCTTCAGCTAGGTCACTCAGCATTCCCGCTTCCAGGATACAGTCTGTCAGCAGCCTAGGCAGCAGGGCCGGCTCCAGGGAGAGGGGCGGCACGTGCGACAATTCGGGGGCTGCAGGTCCCTCACTCCCTCTAGGAGCGAAGGACCTGCCGCTGCCGATCGCGGCTTCCCCCCCGCCCCTATTGCCGCCACGATTGCAGGTTTTTTTTTTTTTCCGCTTAGGACGGCAGAAATGCTGGAGCCGGCCCTGCTAGGCAGTCTTCTCATTCACTGCCTCCCATCTTAGCCATGCACTTGGTAGCTGGTAGGGGAGCCCAGGCCCACCCTATTCTCTAGGTTCCAGTCCAGGGACCCTTAGCTCAGCAATTCTGGGCTTCCTCTCTCTGTCCTCACTGCTGCTTCCCAATCATCCTGGTTACCCCTCACTTCTCTGTAAGTACCAGCTCCAAACCAACTCCCTCCACCAAGGGAGAAACTGCAGACTATCCCCCAGCAGCCCCCAAACACTCCTTCCTCTTCTCAGGGAGTGACTGCCCTTTTCCAGCAACTACCTAATCTGTAGCCCACTACCTGGCTTGATAGGCCCCACCTCTTCCTGCACAGGTAAGCCTCTCTCTCTAATTAGCTGCCTCCAGGATAAAGTTCCCCTGTGTGCAGCCTAATTTGCTGATTGGGCCCACCTGGTTTAACTACTTCTTGCAGGGCCCGTGTGGGGAGCTCACCCCCATGACAGCCTCCATGTCCAAACACTTTTCTTCTTAGGCACAATCACAGTTTGTGTAAACAAATTTGAACATAGTTTTGTGCTGGGCATGTTGGTGAACAAAACTTGCTTTAAAGAGTTTAGAGAGGACCATGCTTGCATTAAGTTGAAACTGTTTTCAAACATAGCTCTCGTTAGTTCTGACAAAGGATGAGATTTGCAGTAGGGCTTGTGCTCTGAAACACTTCAGTGCTTTTTGAAAATCTCACACAGACCCTTATTGATGAAATGTATGGCCCAGAATGAGACAGATGAAGAAAGTGGTCAAGCAAAGCAGTCTATCAACTCATTCCTCTGCTCAAAGGGATTAGAATGTAGCTTCAGGGCTCTGTTACCAAACTTGCACCAAAGTGTGTACCATCAACACTGAATCTCAACACCCAGCTGAGATATCTGACTGTGACTTGCTGGAGTCTTTCCTGGCTAACTTCATGTCAGAATTAAAAGAAACATCAGGGGAGGTTAGGGAAGCTTTTAGGTGCTCACTCTGATCTGACAGTTCACAGCAACAACTGGGCACAGATCTCATAGTTAAGCCAGTCCTGAGGCACTCAGCATCAAAACAAACAGAAGTCATGTCTAGCTGCAAGGGATATTTTACAACTGCATTTGGAAGCATATCTTCAAGCCACAGTGCTGCTTCCTCTGACTTTGAGGAGGGAGAGCAAAAATATACAGATAACAATCCCAAAATAAGCAGAAAAGGTTGGCAGAGTTCATTTAGATGAGCCAAGGGTCAGCAAGGCACTGCCAACTTCACCCAGAGCATTCCGTAACTACACATTTAAAAAAATTAAACAGAAAGAGGCTCTCTTTGGAAAGGATGAATTCTCCTCAGGCAATGAAGAGACAGTGAGACCACAGCTCTGATACATCAGTAGTTGGTGTCAGCATAACCTCAACAGAAAGTGTTTTCACCACTAGTGACAAGAAAAGAACTGACACCAATTGGGATCACTATGGTTCCTCAGCCTGGGTGGCCTGAGGATACCCAAGTGGAGCCAATTACAATAGAACTCCAAGGTATAGAAACTCTTGCCAGTCAATGTCATGCTAGAGGTATGGCCACAGTAGCGTTAATTTGTTGTAACTGGTGAATTTGTATTTACTGAATCTGCCCTTTGTCATAACTTGTCAAACTTTTTTTTTCTGATTTCTTTTGTCTTTCAGCAGTTCACAGGAAGTGTTGGAATACGTGTTGAATATGGAGGTTGGTACACAGCAGGCTGGGATTCTTATCACAGAGGACAATGGGAGTGTAAAGTTGATTGGGGTGGTTCAAGAGGGATTAGCAGCTGGGATGGAAGTCAGGGTCTGATCTTTTATTAGAGCTGGGTTATCTTAGTTTACATAGTCTCTCTCTTCCACTATTAAAGCAAAATTAATATTCAACACTCATGACTTGCCTTTTGTCCCTAGCTTATTTTAAGGATTTGAAAAGTAAATCAAGCAGAGAAATACTATTATTGTATTATAACATAAGCTATATTTGCTTTAGAAAAAACTCACCTGATGTGGCAAGCTGTGACAAAACTTCCATTCAAATCAGATAAAACCAGTGTTAAAAATCCTGTCATGCCTTTTTAAGGTTGGTAGCTGATGTTACTTGAATAATAATTTCTCCTGGAAGGCTCTACTGGAGTTATATTAATTATTATACACAAAAAACTTCAGTTAAAAGAATGTTATTAATGTTGTAAAGTCAAGCACGCAAAAGTTAGGAAATGTCAGAATTAAGGTTGCATTATATTACAGTCTTCAATTATATCACAACATACTATTTCTCCCCCCTCCCCCCGAATCCTGCCTCATTCGGTGCAGAGGATGGATGGTGCTCAGTTAATGAACGGCTATTCAGTATTTTGTTTTCTCCTCATTATTCAATATGTGACCTTATTTACTGCACATGATTCAAATGCTGCACCAAAGACAGATTTGTTAATTTCCTCATGGCATTTTTATGATATTCATCACTACAGTATCTGAATGCTTCACAAATATTAGTGAATTTATTTTCACAGCACAGTGTTATTCCCATTTTACAGATGGGGTACAGACACATTAAGGTCAAAAAAGTTTTGGGTGTCCAATTTGAGACACCTAGGGTCTGATTTTTCAGGAGCACTTAGCATTAGATAGCACTTTGTATATTCAAAGCATAGTTCCCAGTTACTTAGTTGCAGCTGAATACTCAGCACTTTTGCAAATCAGGCTCTGGGTCTCCAGTCAGATACCCAGAAAATGAGGAACACAGAAGTGGTGAGCACTTGTGAGACATTTGGTTTAAGTGACTTGACTACAATCCCATAGGAATTCTGTAGCAGAGGCAGGGATAAATCCAACTCTCCAGAGCAGCATTCCACCGCCTTAATCATGAGACCATCCTTTCTCTTCCTGCAAACTCATGCCTCTTTCACAGAAAACTCCAGGAAACAGGCAGCCTTGCCTCCTGCTTTCCTCGAGGGGCTCCTGCAGGAGGATGCAGCCCTTCTTCCAGCTCCTTCAGAGCCTCCTGTTGAGGTTCTGGCTGCACCCCATTATCTATGCACACTCCATCCATGGCCCCATAAAGTTGAAATATCTCCTCATCAACCTTTTCCTGGTGTTGGCCAAGATGGCTATCCTCCACATCAGGAGGGAGAAACTGGACCGGGTGGAGGGGTATTCTGGAACTATGGAGTCTATTTCAACAATTTTTCAACAAAATTTATCAACATTATGAAGGCATTCTACGCCAACTCAAAATGCTGCATTCAAATGGAAAATGGATTGAGTAATCCATTCAGCATCAAGACAGGAGACAGGACATATCCCTGCCTTGCACCTTTTTTGTTTATGCTAGTCATTGACTATGGATTAAAACAATGCGACAGTGATACACATGGCTTAAAATGGAACAATTCAAGGCTATTTGATCTGGACTTTACTGACAACATCGCTCTTATCAAAGAAGATGCCAACGGACTGCAAAAATGCACAAACCAAGTTAAAGAAGTAATGGAGACGGTAGGTTTGAGATACAATTCAACAAAATGTAAAGTCATGTTAATGGGGACTACAGGGGCAGACATCAAAATTGAAGAGGAGAAACTGGAGAAGGTGGACAATTTTACTATCTTGGAAGTACCATCAGCCAAAATGGTACCAGTTCCAAGGAAATGCTGCATTTGGAAGACTCAGAAACATCTGGCAACTCAAAAACATCTCCCTCAAGACAAAATTGTTGCAATTGTTATCGCCATCACAACATATAGAAGTGAGACATGGCAACTTACCAAGAAAGATAGGCAAAAGCTGGAAGCATTTCATCACAAATGTCTGAGAAGAATATTGGGAATAACATATAGAGATAGGAAGATGAATGAAGAAGTCAGAAAAATTACTGGACAAGGCACCCTCTCACAAATAATCTACAGAAGAAGAAGACATCAGTGTCTGGGACATGTGCTGAGAATGGAAAAAGAACGCTTACCAAATACTGCCCTTGAATGGAAGCCAGAAAAACGCAAGAAGAAATAGAGGAAGACCGCAAATAACACGGAAACGAACAGTTCTGAACAACATCAATCATCTCAACATGAAATGGGAAGATTTGGAGAGAAGGGCAGTTGACAGGCAAGGATGGCAAATGTGGGTAGCCCAATGTGCAGCAAAACTTGGGATGGACTAAGGTCTAAGGTCCACTCATGTCTCCTGGCAGCGTTTCTCTGGGCAATGGCCACTGAATCCTTGGGTTATATCTTCACTGCAATTAGACACCTGGGGCTGGCTCAGGCCAGCTGATTCAGACTCATGAGGCTCAGGCTAGGGGGCTGTTTAATTGTGGTATAGATGTTCAGACTCTGGCTGGCAACCAGACTCTAGGACCCTGCGAGGTGGGAAGGTCCCAGAGCTCAGGCTGCAGCCTGAGTCCAAATTTGTACACCGCTGTTAAACAGCCCATTAGCCCAAGCCCTGTGAGCCTGAGTCAGCTGGCACGGGCTAGCTGTGTTGTCCCCTTCCGGTTCATTGATTTGCAGCCTTTGATCTCACTCCCACCCGTGTTTTCTCCTTTGTTGTCCCGCATAATCAGCTGAAGCCTGGACTTAGTGGTTCCTCTCATAGTTGATGGGGAGGGATTTTAGTTTTGGAAGAGATAGGATCTGCGTGTTTCCAATAGTACACACCTTCTAACCCCCTCTGTAGCCCCACAAAGACACAGGACCCCCTCATCTACTTCCTGCTGGTGCTGGCCAAGATGACCACCCATCACTTCTGGAGGAGGAAGCTGAACAGTGGAATACTCTGCAATTGTAGGGCCTATTTCTACTCCCACATCTGATAACACCTCCAAGGCAGATTTCTTTCGGGCAATGTCCATTGACTCTTTAGATTCCTTTGAGGAGTGGTGGGTGCTGTCCGGGATTCTCTTTTGGTGTCCGTCTCTGACTTTCCTTTTTTACCTTTGACTGCACTTCCGTTACTGTTTTCTCCTTCATTGTCCCCAGGACTCTCTTATGGTCTAGGCTTAGTGTTTCCTCTCTCTTAGTTGAAGGCGTGGACCTTTAGTCTTGGGGGGACTTCAACCCACCTATCCCAGTCCTGCAAATAATATGCACCTTCCAACTTCTGCCACAAAATGAACTGGGGGCTGACAGACACCAGCTTTCTTCACTATACAACCCCGATTCATCTCCAGAGCGAGTCAATTCTACGCACTGAATGAAGCAAGGGTTCTGTGGAAAAAATAGCATATGAACATGTAATTAAAGACTGTATTTGAATATTTGACTTTGCAGCCTTAGTTTTCTCTTAATGTAGTTTGTATAATTTCCTAGGTTTTAAAAATCAAACTGAGAAGAAAAAAAAAGTTCCATACTGTGGCATTATATTGACATCCACATGGTTTATCAGCAAGGATGGAACTTTTAGATCCACCACGCAGAACTCTCAACTTTTGAGTTAATGGAAAACTGATATAAGTAGTTGGTTGTCATCCTCTATGTGGGCCAGCACTAGAGGGAGATGAGAAAAGCACTTTGCCACCTGGGTTCACAGATATGTGCTGACAGCAGAGGAATGAGGTAAGACTCATGAAACATACATTTCATTCCAGACTCTGAAGGGGCATCTTCCCTAGTGATCATAGACTCTTCTGTGGGATCCCCCCAAGCTTGATTCCTTCTGCCCTATCCCTTGCAAACTGTTCCTGTCCCAGTGCTGTCGTTTCTCCATTTCTGGTTCCTTGGCCTAGTCCCATTCTCTACTCCTCAGGCTTTTCATCTAAGTCCAGGCCTTCTTGCTTAGCCAGTCCCAGTCTCCCTCTCTGGACTCAATGTCTGAATTCCCCAACTCACAGTCCCGTTCCCCCTTCACACCCAATACCGGTCTCCTTGCTCAGCTAGGCCCCGTTCCTTCAGCTCAGCTCTTCATGTGACCCATCTCCTCTCCAAGCACCCAGTCCCAGTCTCCTCCCCAAACCTGTTCTTTCTGCATGCAGAAATTGGTGATGCTATGTCCTGGCACAAGTGAATATCTTATGTCTCCGCTACTCTCTTGTGCTGGCATGCAGGACAGGCCACAATCTAGCTCAAAATATTGCCAAAGAAATGGCACTACTGATGGAAGGTCTCACCGTCAAATAATGGTGCTCTAAAATGGATTAATCATTTGAAAATAAATATCCTCTGCAGGTTTCTGGGACAGGTAAAAATTAGCAATAGTTTGTTAGGTTACAGAGACATGGTTTCCTATCTCATCAAGTCCCTCTGTGACTCCATTCACAGCAGAGTGAGAGGAAAATTCCACAGTCCATTTGATGTTTTTGCATGAACATGGTTTATATTCTCTGTTTAAACATTGCACTAACAAAGCTCTTCCCAGTGATGTTCCTTGTTTTGTTAGAGGAAGAAAGTAAAAAATGAAGATGTTGGTTGGTTGAGTATGTTATCTTATTGTGATACTATACTATACTAATTACTAGGATAACTGCACCTATGCCTTTGCCGGAATGTGTGGCTATTAATCACAAAGCACAGAAATATCAAATAACCAAACATCAGATGAAGGATTATTCTTGTTTTTGACAATGCCATTATAGCAAGGGATAGTATCAGTGACTACAGCTGCATCTATCTGTATATAAACTATTAAATTAAAAGGTGAATCTGCATTTCTTCACATATATTCCATAGAGTTCTCTCTCCTTCAGAGACCAGTCATTCACAGTACTGACCGGGGCCAGCATTGTTTAGTTTTAGAAGCCACATGTCAGTCACAATCACACATGTAGACCCTACTGTTGCAGGGCCCAAACCTGCATGCTATAGATTTCAAATGGGATTTACATATATTCAGCAATTGGTAGAACCAATCCTTTAAAAGCCAAACTCATGTCTATGGACAGTAAAGATTCCATGTTACTGCGTACTTTCATAAAAATAGGAGTTTGCTCAGTGATGCCAATATTATAATTCCATCCAAAATCTATATTAATAAACTTATTTTCTTAACCATGACAGGGAAAAAAAATCTAACATTCAAATCACTAGATTTTGCAATACTTCCCTTCTTCTCAGTAACTGTCTTTTACATTGTAAACTCCTCAGGGAAGGGACTCTTTACTTTTGTTTATTGTTAGTGATAAACAAATAATGTTAAGGTTATATGGTTGAGCACTTTTAGCAGCATGCTGGATATTCTTGTTTCACTCTTTTATACTTTAGTTGCCTTCTTATAATTCTTCAGTAGATTTTGGTTGACAGACTTTTTCTGTATAAAGTATGTCTTTCAATAATTCAGTCAGCGACCATAGGTATACATTTGCTTTTCAACCTTCCTAAAGTGCAGTTCAGGAGTACATACATTAACTGTGAAGATAAGCTCAGGTATCATATGCCAGAAAATTCTCATTTTTATTCTGTGGGTGAGTTTCACAAGAAGGACTTAGGTTCAGAGTTACAATGCCTAACTTTTAGGCACTCTGCTGCCAAGCAGAACGTTCCCTATGCAACATGTGGGAAGAGTTAGGCATCTAAAAAAGGGATTCACAGAAGCAAGCACCCTCAGAGGGGAGCCACCTAAGCTAGCTAGCTCTGCCACTCAAAGGGCGTTAGGCATCTAAATCTCAGCCAGAGGGATGCACCTCTCTCCACTTGAGATCCACAGCCTTGATCCCTCTCCTGGAGTTAGGTCCATAAGTCAGGTCAGTCCTTTTTCAAGAAAAACTGAGGTGGTGGTAATGGTACCCCCTTCCCTTATACCCAATAGCCCAGTGGTTAGAACACTTACCCCAGATGTGGGAGCCCAGATTCAAATCCCCACCTTTTCCTGATGTCTACTGGATCAGGCTCTGCAGGAACTATAGGTGGGGAATGCCTAATTTGTGAATCCCACTGTGGCTAGCCGTGAATTAGGAAAGGAGATGTTTGGTGGTGTCAGGACTGAGGCAACTGTGGGCATGCCCAGCAGCTGAAATGTAGGCACCTAGGAGGTACTTTATGAATGGAAATTTAGCTGCCTAAGCAGTTTAGGCACCTGCAGAGTTAGGCAACAGCTGAGCAGGGGATTTGACAATTTAAGTTTTGGATTTAGGTGCCTAACCTGGCAGTTAAGTGCTTAAATCTCCCTTGTGAATTCCTCTATTTTCATAATAAATCTTTAGTTGATTGTTTAAGAGTTGTTCACGGTGTATTTTTTCCTATGTAAATAATGTTAGTAGATTCTGTCTGACAGACACAAAGCAGTACGTAGTAAGACAAGATGCTACAATGATTGTCTAAGATAGAAAAAATTGTGAGATATTATAAATGCATTATTTGAGAAATAATGTTTAACTAAAGACTGTATTATAATGCATATGCATAAGTGGGTAGAGTTAATGAAACACATGCAACTTTAAGAACTTCAAAGGCAGGAAATGACCAAGTTAAACCTGCAGCCTTAACATTTGGAGTTGTTGATGGCATTTCTATGTTTTTTTTTTTTTTTTAAACAAACATTATGAGCATCAGTTTCCTTCACCATGAAATTTATAAGCTTATTAAGAAAATTCCGTGCAGAGTTTACCATGCATGCTGGGAATGAGAATTCTCAATTGATCACAACTGACAAATTATAATCAAGTTTCACCAGAACATTCATACGACATATATTAAACTGTGTGCTACTCCCAGCTTCAGAGCTGGAGAAGTTCAAACAAAGTTGACGATCTCTCTCATTTTAGAATTTGGAAACAGTATCTTTTTTCATTTTTCGTCTGTTCTATAGTGACTAAATAGTTTTTCTCCTCTCAGACATTCTGAAAAAAAAAATCTTCCTTTTACATAGATCAATCTTAGAAAATATTGAACAAAAAAAGTGAAAAAAAAAATCGGAAAATTATGAGCAATGGAATAGAGGGATTAGAATGGAAATAGTTATGCATCTTTAAGTATATTGATTGTCACTGTAATGAACTCATTAGTATATAATTGGACAATTGCTCTCTACTAGATGGAATCAGAACTGCTCAACTGTGTGTCATAGGCTCTATATTGCTAACAGAAGTTCTCCATTGTCCTTTTGAAGGAAAAGGCTCTGAATCCTATTCCTGCTGCTTCCTTGCCACAGTGCAGCATTATGATAACTCCAAAGTCCTAGGTGGCCATATATTTTACCAGTATTATATATATTTAAATTACCACCTTAGTAAAATTTGTACAATGAAGCTCAGGCATTCTGCATTTTGAATGGGAAACATATATGTCATGGCGGATCTAAAAAAAGTTCTTTCTTATTTGGTCAACTTTTTGAAAATAACGTTCAGGTTTTTAATTTCATATGTCATTATAAGAGCACTGCTCAACCAACAATCAGAAAAAGTCTACGCTGTCATTCCCCATTTTATAGGAGCCAAAACAATGCTGCCAGTGAAAGTCTGTAATTTTGAAATGTATATCTCAATCAAACCTTGAAAAAAATTATCCTCTTTTAACTTAACCAATTAGCTGCACATTCCTGAGTCCTTCTTTAGCAGTTTCTTTAAACTTCAATGTCACCTTTTCATGATGACACCCCTTCAATGATTAATACAGTAACTCCTCGCTTAACATTGTAGTTATGTTCCTGAAAAATGTGATTTTAAGCGAAACGATGTTAAGCGAATCCAATTTCCACATAAGAATTCATGTAAAGGGGGAGAGGGGGCTATGTTCCAGGGAAATGTTTTTCACCAGACAAAAAACTATATTATATACACACACATACACAGTATATGTTTTAAACAAACAATTTAATACTGTACACAGCAATGATGATTGTGAAGCTTGGTTGACATGGTGAAGTCAGAGGGTGGGATATTTCCCAGGGAATTCCTTACTGTTAAATGATGAACTAGCATTTGGCTGAGCCCTCAAATGTTAAAACATTGTTGTTAATGTAGCCTCACACTCTACAAGGCAGCACGAATGGAGGGAGGGGAGACAGCATGGCAGACAGAAACAGACACACACACACACACACACCGTGTGCGAGAGAGAGATGCACATTTCCCCTTTAAGTACACTGACACTACTCTAAGTACATTGCCTTTTTAAGTAGATCAGGAAGTTGAGACAGCAGCTGCGTCCAGCAAGCTCCCGCCATCCTGAGCCCTGTCATGTCCCCACCCTGCTTTATATGGAGAAGGGGTAAGTGGGGGGCAGGAGCAGGGGGGAGAGGAATACCCTGATATTAGCACCCCTCTTCCCCCCCCTGCACAGCAAGCAGAAGGCTCCCGGGAGCAGCGCCAAGGCAGAGGGCAGGAGCAGCACATGGCAGTGAGGGGAGGGACAGCTGAACTGAACAGAGAACTTAGGGGAGCAGGGAGCTGATAGGGGGGCTGCTGGTCCACCCTGGTTCCAAGCCCCCACCAGCTAGTTGCAACGGGCTGCTCTTCCTGCAAGCAGTGAACAAAGCAGGCGGCTGCCAAACAACATTATAAGGGAGCATTGCACTAGTTTAAATGAGCATGTTCTCTAATTGATCAGCAGCGTAACAATGAAACAACATTAACTGGGATGACTTTAAGTGTGGAGTTACTGTACCAAGAAAGAAAGGGAACAAAAACAACAAACATGAGCATTAGTGTGACAGGTATAGGTATGTCAGATGAGAAATGTCTTCAAGGAAAATTATGTACATGAGGATGGATTAGTACTAAAACTTTTATGTTTAAGGAACAAGTATCCATGTGCAGATAATTATTACTCCTTCAGTTGAGATAGTGAATTAAAATAGTTTCATACTTTTGCACTCCTCATTGGTCAGTACTTTGGTTGGAACAGCGTTACATGTTCTTGTGACCTAACAATCAATTTTACACTTTATCCTCATAGATCTTCAATACTTTTTCTAAGGCAAGTTCTCAATATTCATTGTGATGTAATTACAGAAACTACCTAGTTTGCATTTAGGGTTCTCTCTCAGAATAAGTTACGTTATATGAATAAGTACTTTTTAAATGATAGTATGTGTGGTTTTGAACACAACCAGAGTCAGGTAAACAATGTATAGGTAGCAATTTATTTTGTGAATTTAGCATCTTTTTCTGTTCACTAATTGGCAACAAATAGATTGTGACTTTTACTAACTTGTTTTCTATTCTAAATTACTTGAGACATTTTTTGTAAACAAGTGTATCCCTTGGATCATTATGAACTGTTCACTATGACTTTTTTCAGCTATTTGATATTTGTGATTTAACATTCAAGCTGTGTGATTCGTCACCTTAGTCTCACAATATTAATTCTGATCCCTGATCGGATGAACTAACCTACATAACATTATTTTACTTCCTGAAAAAAAATAATCATTACATGAACTTCATTTGGGGCTGGATTGTAACTTTACAATCTGATGTGGGACAGTGCAGAGTTACAATGCCCTAGGAGCAGACAAAGACCATCAGAGAATCACAATTCCTCCTCTGCTAACTACTTCACTGTAGGGTGGGGGAAACAAGTTATTTCACCTCTTTACATGCACCAACATATTCTATCCCATGTGTAGGGAGTGGAGCCAGGACTCTTCCCATCCCCCCCCCCCCCACCCCCCCGCCCACTTGCTTGCAACAAGACGTACTGAATAATTAGGCCTGGCTTTCTCTACCCCAGCTAGCATCACCAACTGAACAGGGCCAAACAGGGGAACTTGTTCCTTCGGATTGGTCTTTATGTTTGAGAAGGCCTGTGTTGGTTCTTACTCCAACAATGAACTCAGCTCTGTAAGACCACAATGGTCAAAGGATCAGTCCATTAGTGGGGTAAAAGGTGCTAGATTAAGATCCTTGCACTATGATATTCAAATTCACACAAATTCTAATTAGAAATGAGTTTTAATAAATTCAGATTGTTTATTGGTTAGATTTTTTCCCCTCCATGATATCCATCTTTTTTCCTTCACATGATATCCATCTACACAAATGGCTTCAGTCACCAGAGAAATGTATCCACTTTCACTGCGCACAGTGAATATACATTGCAGTATAGGACATACAGTGAAGAAGAATACTGTGCCCAATTGAAACTGCAGGAAGAATTTTAAGTTGATAGAATCACAAATTGGTATTTGGCATCACAGCTACAAGTGTTGCTCTTGCAAAAAAGGGTAACGAGCTTTTTAATCATCGTAAGTAGTCAGGACTTCAGTTTTATATCTCCGTGGAAAGACAACATGTCACCACAGAAGAAATAATTCCATTGCTTAACTCAGTGATACCATTTCCATAAACATCTCCTGTCTTAGTCATTTTCATAGAAGTATTAACCAGGCCTGACTCTACTTAGTTTATGGGGTCTGGCCAGATCACAATACAAAGTTTTTTTCCTCTGCGCACTGCCTATTATATAAGGCCCCAATCAGCAATGTAATGCACATGCTTTAAGTACCTTGCTGAATCAGGGCCCAAAAGGGATTGGCTAAATGCTAGTTAAATAAATAAAACATCATAGAATACATTAGAAATTTGGTATCAAGCAGGAAGAAAGGTTTAATTGCAACTGGCAACACCTCCATACCAGGAACAGTGATTTAAATTAAAGTGTAGATCACCCAACATGTACCAGGGCATGTTTCTGATTAAGTCAAAAGGCAAAATTCCCTGCCTTCACCCTGATAACACCAAAATTAGCATCAGGGCTGCCAAGTCTCACATCCCATGAGAGAGAGAGAGAGACACAGACAGACAGACACACACGGCAGCCCTAACATACCTGCCTGTATCCCAGTGGAAAGGGTAAACAAAATGGGGAGTGCAGAATGAGAGGGACAGAATGGAGGCGGAAGAGCAATATACCTGGGGCTGAAGCCATCAGCCCTTAGAAAATGGCAACAAGTACAGGATGCTGCAGCATATCTCCAAACCTGTCTTCTACATTATACACTGATTTCCCATAGAATACTGAGTCAAGTACTTGATCCTTATCTTTAAAGTGCTCAACAGCCTGGACTCAAGATAGCTACAAGATTATTTACAGCTCTATGAGGAGGATCTTGGTCAGCAACTTCACTCTGAAGGCACAATAGGCGTTTCTACCACAAAGGGAGAACCAGCAATCCTCCAGATGTCCCTTCCACTGCCCCACATCTGAACTCAGGCAGGGAACCACCCCCAACATTTAAAGGTGCAATATGCAGAATACGGACTCCTAACAAATTCCCTACATTTACAAAAGTAAACGTACCACTAGAACCAAACTGCAAAGAAACCCAGAGAGACTGAAAGAGTGGGCTGCAGTCTACAAAGTGTGATTCAATAGAATAAAATTGTATGCTTAAGGAAAGGGAACACCACATACTTGCAGACTGTTGCATGGAAATCAGTCTGTCTGAGAAACACCTATGGAGAAAACTGAGTCAACTAAATAGAAGCCTGTAGTGAACCACTGCAAAAAGACAACGTCAGATATATCTGAGAATAGACCTATCAGAAATATCCCTCGTGTATAGTTCATTCAACTGATTTTACTCTTTTTTTGTGTTCACAAATTAACTGCAAACATGCTTTCCTTTTTTTTTTTTTGGTACTAATTTGTTATTTTTATAATTATTAAGCAAATAAAGAAGGTGAAGATATTTCAGCCTATCAGTTACTTTCAATAAATTGTTTGTGTGTATTAGTTCAAGTATTTGCAATTTGCACTGTGCGATTAGCCAGCTAGACCACATTGTATTGTTTCTGTTCTCTTAAGTGGAGGGTTCTCAAATGCATAAACAGTTTCCAATACTGCCACTGAATACTTCTGGAGGAACTAATCATATTAATAGAATTTTAACATAGTTGTAAGAATATTCACAATACTTTCTCTTTTCACATACATACTTGGCACACAAATCCTTGTTATGTTGGCAGAAAATTAATAAAAAGGTAATGCGCATGTGACGTTACACTCCATCTTCTTTATGGAAATATGTTTATGATATGGATATGGCATAACAGATATATTTTATGCAAAATGGGTCCTGTAAGGTATCATCAGAAAGGTTATAATTTACTCAATGTGATTATCCAATTTGTATGCGTGCATCATTTCTCTATCTAAAGTTAGGAATATTGACTAAGTAACAATTACAAGGGTGTGTGTACTTGGGAGACACCCACCAGACAACAGGCCATCAGCCTTGATGGGCCATTAGGAAGAAACAATAAGACTTTGAAGATATTAATTTCTCTCCTTCCTGAGAGATGTCCTGGAAGTAGCTGGGACACTACTAGGTCAGGTGGTCTGGTCACCTGGTACTAAACACCGTCTTGGACTTCTAGTAATTTTCCACTAAAAGGAGGGGGAGGTCAAGACTGGAAACAAAGGCTTCCTGCCTTATATAAATCTTAGACTATGTCTACACAACAGCTGGGATCGATGCTCTTAGACGGATCCACCGGTGGTCGATTTAGCGGGTCTAATGAAGACCCACCAAATTGACTGCAGATCACTCTCCAGTCAACCTCTGTACTCTACCCCTGACGAAAAGAGTAAGGTAAGTCGACGGGACAGTTTCTCCAGTCGACCCCCTGCGGTATAGACCCTGTGATAATTCGACCTAAGGTACGTCAACTCCAGCAACGTTATTTACGTAGCTGGAGTTGCATAGCGTAGGTCAACTTACTGGGGTAGTGTAGACATAGCCTTACAGCAGGCAAACAGGACTCTTCTTCATTGCCTTCCTGCCCAAGAAGAAGGGCTGCAGAAAGTACCTGAAGAGACAAAGGAACTGTGCTGGGGGAAAGGCAAGGGCTGAGTCCAGACTAAGACAGGAGTCTAGTCTGCAAAGAGGAATAACTGGAACTCTAAGCTACATAAACTCTGCAACTTGCCTAAAACAATATTTAGGGTGAAAAATTACTTCTTGAAACTGGTCTCTAAGATCTTAAGCTTAGTATGCGTGTTTTGTTTTATTTGCTTAGTAATCTGCCTTGTTCTGTTTGCAATCCCTTATAATCACTTACAATCTGAGGGAGGGGGCAAATTTATGAGCTTACATTGTATAGATTTCTCTACAGCACAAGACAATATTATTTTGGGTGTACTTTCCAGAGGGGAGCTGCACTTGAGTGCTGGGCGATCTCCTAGCTGAGTCCTCTCATAGAGAACTGTTTGCAGACTCTGTGTGGTTCTACAGCTGGTGCATCCCTACCTGTGTGTGTGTGCTGCCAGAGGTCAGAGAGCCTAATTCAGGAAAACAGGGAGAGAGAGCCCAGGTTAGTGCAGCAGCCAGAATCAGTGAAATTCCAGTACATCAGATGGCATCCCAGAAAGGGGGGCGGCGGGGATCTAGCCCGTCATAGCGCTAATTCAGCATTTTCAGTTGAACAAATATTCTATTTCTCCAGCAGTTTTTACCTAGTCTATACTGTGCACAAGGTCTTGGAATTACATTGGAGGACTGGGATATCGCCTAACAGTTGATAAAACTGACCAACAGCGTAATTTGTTGTGCAAAGATTTGTATTACAAGATGATGGAAATTCCTAATTCAAGTGATGCTACAAGAATAGACATTTCAAAGTGATAAATAAGTGTATGGGAACAGAAAAAACTTTAAAAATAATGGGAAAATATTTTACCCTAGGAACCACCAAATGTTATAACTCTCAAATTTACCCCACATTTCTGAAAATATGTCTGTTTTAAATTATGTTGGGGATAGAAATGTTTTATTTTTATGCCACTCTAAGTCAGTCAGAAAAGAAAAAAAAACAAATACACTAGGCTGGCAAGGAGATAGTCAAAATGATATTTAATTTTGTTGTCCATTTTGATGCAGAGTGTGTGTGTTACATTTATGGGGCTATTTGGCACCTAAAATCTCATATTATTTTGAATGAAAGATTCTGTGAAGCCTGGTGGAAAACAAGGCTGACTTTGATTAAGAAAATCCCATTTGAAATTTACAAGAAAAGTTGTATTATTAGCAAGGGACACTTGTCAGACAGTTTTGAGCTCCAAATGTAGACCCTCATCTGGTGGTGAACTCCACGTGGTCTCAGCAGTCCACCTGTAGGGAGCTCATTGCAGAATCAAGGCCTGCAGTCCACCTGTAGGGAGCTCATTGCAGAATCAAGGCCTTAGATTTTGTGAAAACATTTAAATCACGTTTTAGTTGAATATGCATTTTTCAATGAAAAATGTTTTGGACAAAAACAATTTGACCAGCCCTACTCTCAATATGATATCAATGAATAAATATGTTGTTTATTTATAATTATACAATACAATGAAAAAGAATGTACCAGTTCTCTAGGTGCTTTTATTTATCAAAAATGGAATCATACTAGTACCAAAAAAAAAAAGATCAAACAGCCTCCCTAAAAGTAGCAACAAACAAACAAACAAGAGTCAAAAAGGTCACCTTAGCCACAAGTATTAGTTCTTCTAACAAAATTTCATATACACACTGAACATGAAAAGGGTCAAGGTGGAATCCCATAGAACCCAACATAGAGTTTCTACAGCATGTCGCCGGGCAAGTGCACCCTGTCCACCTTTGAGGTGGGCCATGGGCATTGTAGCCCTGCGGTTAAGTCCCCCTGACTACTCTTATCCTCAGGGCAGTATGGCATAATGGCCAAAATCGCCCTTCCTCATGGGGCTGGGTGGCCTGGTGGCCAAAGTTAATATGTCTGCCCTCCCCCATGGGGCAGCAGGGCCTAATGACCTGTGTCAATAAGACCGCCCTTTCACTTAGGGCCTTGTGGCCAACGGGGGAAGTGGGCCACCACCTGGGGTGGGTGGCAGCTGGTATAGAAGGTCCCAGCAAAGGGCCCTGGCAGTGGCAAGTGTGCCTGCCACTGAGTCTACGGGGATCCATCCAAAACACGCTGATGGCACCTGGCACAATAACTAGTCCCCTTGGGCTACTTCCTACCCTGTGGTCTGGGTGCCTCTGGGGTCTTTGGGCTCCTTAGCCTGTGCAACTCCCAGCAGCTCCAACCATCCTTGGCCATCTGCAAGTGCTTGGGTATCTGCCTGGGTCTCGGCACTTCTGGCTTCCTTGGTCTGGGGCTTCCACTGTTCCCAGGCCGGAGCCTGCAATGTGCATCCTCCCTCCTCGGCACTCTGCCCAGATTGAGATGAGTTGCTCTCTTTTATACTAGTGCTCCAATTGGAGCATGCCCAGCAGAGGTGAGAGGGTGGGGTTTCCTCTGCCCTGAAGATGGAGTTAATCCTTTCTTGGCCAATGCGGGGCATGTGCACCCCATCACAGGACAGAAAAAAGAAACAATGGCCAAAATAATTGTCCCATTGCTCTGAGATCTTTCTGAGATAGAGAAACAGACACTGAAGAGCAGAGCTATTTCCTTCTCCTAGAATTTGCTCATAAGTCAACAATACTGTGATCAACTGTATGAAAGGCAGCCAATAGATCCAACAATATGTTATTTTACGTTGCCAGGAGGTCACCTGTTCTATCCTAAAAGTTATACCAAAATTGAGAAGAATGAAGAAACTTGAGACACATAAATAGTCTGAACGTTCTCTCACCACACCTTCCTTGCAACATTAACCAAACACAGAAGACTAGACACTGGTTCATAGTTGGTCAGATTGTGTCAAGTGATGATTTTTTTGTGCAGGTCACAACATAGATTCCTTTATGGAAGTTGGCAACCTGTTCTTCTTATGAGAGGTATTTGAAATCACCACTAATAATAGAGACATTACTTTTCTAAGAGAAAAAAGTAATAGTTGTTAAAAAAAATTACTAAAAGAAAAGGTACAGTACTTATTTTAGTTGTTCTGCCAAGCCTCACATGTATGACTCACACCTTTAACAGTGACTAATTTCCAAAATGAAGGGTACGCAATAGCAAATAAAAGTGGAGGTTTCTGGAAATGAGTGGTATGGAAGCCATTAAATACTTGGTTTTATGGAAACTGTTCTATAATTTAACCTTGGTTTAGTGATTCACATACTAAATAATGACAGAAGACTTGAGGCTTGTGTGAGCCAGATGTGAATCTGAGTGAATTTTCCTTATAACAGGCCACTGCTGAGTAGCTTAGTAAGGCAGTTAGGAAGCAGTAGAAGCATCGGGCCTGAATCAGCATCATTCTTCAGCTCCTTTGTGCCAGCTAAGCTGATGGAAGGGGGAAGTAGGACAGGTATAAGCCACCCTTTGGAATATCCCTGGTCAGGAAAACTTTAAGTCAGGTTCACAGCTGGCTCCACCAGTTCTGTGCTCCCGTCACAGGAGTCTCCAGCACAGAGGGTGAACGAGGGCATGATGGGATGAGATGGCATCAAGGAGGGAAAGATTCAAAGGAAATGCAGAAGATCTAATCTACCTGGTTTTTCAGTAAGGTATTTGACAGTTCCACATGGAAAATATTAGTTAAATTGGAGAAGATGGGGATTAATATGAGAACTGAAAGGTGGATAAGGGAATGGTTAAAGGGGAGACTATAGCAGGTCATACTAAAAGGTGAAATGTCAGGCTGGAGGGAGGTTACTAGTGGAGTTCCTCAGGGATCAGTCTTGGGACCAATCTTGTTTAACATTTTTATTATTTGGCACAAAAAGTGGGAGTGTGCTAATAAAATTTGCAGAGGTATTGACAATATGGAAGAGGACTGGAATATCATACAAGATTATCTGGATGACCTTGTAAACTGGAGTAATAGAAATGGGATAAAATTTAATAGTGCCAAGTACAAGGTCATGCATTTAGGGACTAACAACAAGAATTTTTGCTATAAACTGGGCACCTATCATTTGGAAGTGACAGAGGAGGAGAAAGATCTGGGTGTATTGACTGGTCACAGAATGACTATGAGCTGCCAATGTGCTGCAGCCATGAGACAAGCTAATGCAGTCCTAGGAGAGTAGAGATTGGGAAGTGGTAGTACCATTATACAAGACACTGGTGAGACTCATCTGGAATAGTGTGCACAATTCTGGTGTCTTGTGTTTAAGAAAGAGGAATTCACACTGGAACAGATGCAGAGAAGGATACTAGGATGATATCTGGAATGGAAAACCTGCCTCATGAGAAGAGACTCAAAGAGCTTGGCTTGTTTAACGTAACCAAAAGAAGGCTGAGAGGAGATATGATTGCTCTCTATAAATACATTGGAGGAATAAATATCAGGGAGGGAGAGGAGTTATTTAAGTTAAGCATCAATATGGATACAAGACCAAATTGATATAAACTGGCCATCAATAACTTTAGGTTTGAAATTGATGGAGCTTTCTAACCATCAGAGGCATGAAGTTCTGGAACAATCTTCTAAGGGGAGCAGTGGGGTCAAAAAACCTAATTGGCTTGAAGAGTGAGCTTGATAAGATTATGCAGGGGAAGGTATGATGATACAGCCTACAATGGCATGTAGCTGATCTGAGACTACTAGCAGCAAATATCTCCAATGGCTGGTGTCAGGTCACTAGATAGGGAGGGATCTGAGTTACTACAGATCATTCTTTCCCAGGTGTCTGGCTGCTGGGTCTTGCCCACATGCTCAGGGTCTAACTGATGGCCATATTTGGGGCTGAGAAGGAATTTTCCCCTGGGTTAGGTTGGCAGAGACTCTGGGTCATGGGTCACTTGCAGGTTTAAACAAGTATAAATGATGGATTATCTGTAACTAAGTCTTTAAATCATGATTTGAAGACTTGAGTAACTCAGCTAGAGGTTATGGGTCTGGATGGGTGGGTGAGGTTCTGTGTCCTCCACTGTGCAGGAGGTCAGACTAGATCATCATGATGGTCCCTTCTGACCTTGAAGTCTATGCAGCAAGAGTCACTGCAGCCGGGTAGCACAGTAGTACAGCCCTCGTTTTACAGCCTGCACCAAAGAGCAGCCTAGCCCACAGCAGCCCCAGAATAGGGGAGGCACAAGCTGGCTCCTCTCTTTATTCCACAATTTTTTTTACCAGTTCCTGCGAGAGAGATGCTCCACGCTTTGCTCTACAAGGCCATTATGATGATATACCTATGTGGTGATATTCTCACAAAAAAATTCACTCACAAGATAAATAAAACAGGGTTATGAAGATTGACTCCAGCAAGAATGTGTCCAACAGCACAACCCCATCACGCTAGAGTTTTCCTCTGTAGATATATACACAAGGATTTTGAGGGCAAATTACCCCTAAGTCTGCCTTATTTGACCTTTTTATATGGCTGACCTTTCTCTAACCAAATTTGTATCTTTATTTGACTGACCTTTACTTTTTCTGCACTAGCTTGCTTCCCCAGCACCACCACCTATTAAACATGTTATGAAACTACATCAAATAGTCTATGTTAAGTACAGAAAGGCAGCTGATAAGGATTCAAATTAACAGCTGCTATACTAGGGTGAAACTCTATTGCAGTGCTTAGGCCAGGCATCAATTTGACTTCTGACGTTTGTCTAGAGAGACTGACCAAAATATTTTGAACGACAAAGAGTCTCAGCTAAACAAACAATGTAAAGCCCAAAGGAAAACAATTTGAGAGGATGAGATGATATGTTGAAATGGATCTGGGATACTCTGGAGGACAACAGCAAGCAAAATGAAGATAAGAGGACAACTAGTGATGAGATGACAAGAGACGCTGTCCCTAAGGGGGAGTGACAGATTAGTAGACAGACCTGATGGTATCTTGAGAAAGGAGCATATAAGAGTTTTACTTGGAATTCTGCTAGAGTTGGGAGTTAGCGAGAAAGGTTTTTGTTTGTTTGTTTACCTTCCATTACATCAATATTATGCATATATGTTGCCAAACAAAACTTTCATGAAGCATGAGTGAAGGTTGAAAGTGTATTTCACTGGAATACAGCTCATACCTTAATGCAATATTACTCAGCCTTTAACATAAGGTTAAATACAGAGGTGCTGGAACAATTTTTATAGTAGGGGTACTGAAAGCCATTGAACCAAACAGTAAACCCTGTATATAACTGAAACCACTTTAAGCCAGAGGGTGCTGCAGCACCCCCCACACCTGTAGTTCCAGCACCTATGGTTAAAAAGTCTAGAAATGAAGAGTGAAAGAATCCTGCCAGCTACCCCATCACTATATAATCCTTTGTCACTCACTATCAGCCCAACAGACTTCAGCTGCTACCCAGAACTGTTACACTGCTGATTTTATTAAGGGTGGGATTGCTGCTCCCATTGAGTTAAACCAGCATGGAGCAGTCTTGAAAATCCCATCCTAAATCTGTAGTGAAGATTTCAAAAGTAACACAATCCCAGGCTACAATTAGTTTTGCCAGAATTTTATATACTTTCCAAGTGTCATATATTGGTGAAATGGAAGATTATTTTCAAGAAAAGAACTGGAGTATTTGATCTATGTTTATTAATTTAGATGGAATATATAGGCCCAAAAGTCACAAGTGCTAACATGACCCTGAAACTATCCAACATTAAACAATGTTAAACAAGGTTCAGGCTGCTTAGTACCATGGCAAACCCCATTAAAAATCCTTTTAATCTTGTATTCATGACAGAAAAAGCAGGAAAAACAATTAAAGAGTGTGAAAAGTAAAGTATTAATAAGACTTTCATTTTAACAACGTCACTTGTTCCCTTTCTTTTTAGCTGGAAAAAAACCCTTGTTTGACAGCATCTTACATAGCATTAAAGATGGTAGTAACTAACAAAGGTAGTAACCTTTGGGGAAAAGAAAAGAAGTTAGTTGAGATGAGCTGGAGCTGTTGTTAAAGTCTGAGCCTCCTTCCTTTAAGACAAAACAAGATCAACACCTATAAAAGTATGGGGGAGAGAAAAGAACAGCAAAGACAGAAAATGCAGCTTCTGTCTCGTTGACTCTCACTTTCAACCTTGCTGCTGGAAAACCACGCTAACGGCACACACAATCTTACCAACCACTCGGAGACCTGGCAAACTTGTACCAGCATCAGGCTTCTTACAGCATTGCTTTTACTCTTTCAGGATTACGATGAAGAGTGTCCAGCATCCCAGGAGATAGTGAGGCGTGGCAGCAATGATGCTGCAGCTCATGCCTTCCCCTTCTGTCAGTCAGCCAGTGTCACCTTAGCCAGCTTTCTCCCAAATTCTCTCTCTCTCGCTCCTTTTTTAAAGATTCTAAAAGGAAGTGATCGGTGGAAAATCCCACCCTCTTATTATTTTGTTTACCAATTAGGCCTAATTTCCAGCAGATCAATTTTGGTTAATTGATTTCCAGTCTCACGCTGTTCTTAGTAGATTCCTTGAGTTATATGAGCAGGCCTTTTTGTTTGGACCAATTCAGTCACCTTTTCCCATCAATATTTATTATGATAGGTTATTGTGACATTTTATAAACTTTCACTCACTCTTTACAGTCGGGCTCACACTTGAGAGGGTCGTTTTGTAGGCCCAGTTAGTGCAACACCCATTTGCTATTATTAAACATGTTAATTACATAGGTTCTAATCCTGCAAGCTGCTCTGTGCAGCGTGCACCAGCACAAGGCTCCACTGACTTCACAAGCTCCACGTGAGCATAGGGCTATGTCCAGGCACAGCAACTTGCAGGATCAGAGGCAGAGCAATACTACTTTAGCTAAGTTAATGTAGACCTTGAATCTTTGTATTTTAAACTATACGGTGTATCAACAAATATATTCTGGGCCAGATCCCCTGCATGTTGGGCTGCACTCACTGTAGGACCACAGATGTGGGGCAAACATGATTTCAAGTCAACTTTACAATCCCCTTATTCTGGGACCAGGGACAATGCCGGTCTCCATTATAATTCAGAGCAACCTTCAGACTACTCCATCTTATACTTGGCTGCTGAGCAGTTCAAGGGGTAGTCTGGAAGCTGGGGATTGATAGTATTGTGGAATGCTATGCCCTTATATTCAAGAAGCTATGACAGCCCCATGGAGTAACTAATGCCAGTTTGATTCTTGGGAAGTGAGGGCAAGGGGAGGAAAGAACCAAATATACTGTAGGTGGCCTCTTGGAAGGGGAAGTGAGAGCATGCTGAAGCAACATCTCCTCCCTCCTTCCATGCCACCTTTTCCTCTTCCATCTCCTTTCAGAGGGATACAGAGTCAGGCTGATCTCTGCTAAGGGTTACCCCCTACCTGTGAGCAGTTTACTCTCACTAAAAGTCTGAAGCAAGAAAACAAGAAGGTTGAGGAGGTTTTGCAGAATAGACCAACTTCTTGTCTTTGAAGAACCTGTAGAGAGGATGAGCAAATATAATTTGCCACCTCCCATTTGCAGAGGAGAGAGCATTTCATTCAGTGGGAAAGGACTTGATATCTGGGTCAGTAGAGACATTTAGCTCTTGAAGTCTCTTTAGAATATGCACTGCAGAAAACCAACCATAGCCTCTACCCAAACTTTAAACTGAAGTACTGCAAGAACACCTACTCATTTTTTCACTTACCAGGCAAAAGAAATATCTTCTGAGAAAGCTTTGTTCACTCAATTTTTCACATGCGATTTTGGAGACACAAAGGCTCCAACAGACTGTTAGTTTGGATAAGCATTTATATATTTGGGTTCTTACCAAATCCAGGCTGAACTCCTGCACCTTTGGAATATTTATCTGAAACTCTTCTTCAGAGATGAAAAGGTGTGACCCGTACACTATGTTCAGCCCCTACTGGTCAGAGAAGCAAGAGACCAAACTAGAATTCAGATCGCTTTCAAACTATTGCTTTTCAATTGCACAGCATCTAAATATCTTATAGCCCATAGCAACCTTGGTTTGCAGTAAATGGGAAGTACATTGTTTTGAGTACACTTACGTAACACAGGTGCAGCAGTCTAACAGAAATTCAAATCTCATTGCACTGTGAAAAAATGAAGCAGAAAGAAAAGAGGCAAATGAAAAAGTAGGGTGAGAGATGAAAGGTACAGGTTGAGTCCATTGCAGAGGGAAGTTTGAGCAGTGAAATCAGAGCCTATATCCAGATCAGGAATTTGGATTCAGGCTTTTGGTTTTAACACATACCTAGAAAAATATATGTGCAGTAGGTCATCTATAACACCAATTTACACCCAACTGAAATCAGTAGGATTAGGGGGCTGTCACAGAGCAACTACCACCTGAGCACCACATCAAGGACAGAGGTTGTGATTCAGCTCCCTGCCTCAGTTTCCCTTTGGACTAAAAAACTCCACATCACAGTCCCACAGTAGTTAAAGCACTTCCTGCCTGCCATTCAATTTCTTTTGTCCTTGCACACATTGGCCCTCTAGGCCCAATCCCTATTTGGTATCTCTCTCTTTAAATCAAGAAACCTTCTTTACAGAGCTAGACTCAGTTTCATGTTTCTCCTTGAATCAGGAGTTCATCCCTCCAGGTCCTAACTCAAGTTCACGGTCTTTCTCACAGTTTGAGTCAGGAGATCCCAGCCCTCCTTCCCAGAGCTCAGCTTAGAACAATTCAGTGCTTTCTTTCTTTGTGCTCTCCTCTCCCTTTGGTCATGAACCCTCAGCCTTCCTTTTTGAAAGCTGGGTTTAGTTCAGGTCTTCTTTTACTCAGGAGTCCTCTCCCTACCCCTTCTTTCTAGAACTGGGTACAGTTCATTATCTTTCTACAACAAACCTCTTCAGCCTACAAAAACCTGTGACAACTTCCTGGAAGTGCTTCTATTTCCCCACTGGCTCTTTATAGAGACAGCCACACACTATCAGCCCCCATAAGGCTGTTAATGAATGAAGTACAGCTGGGCTGGACCAGCTCCCCCTTAAAGCACCCAGTCCACCCTGTGTTTTAAATCAGCAACCCTTTTCTCAGGAGCAATGAGGGCGAGATTCAATATCTAGGGGTTCTTCTTAGATTTACAACACAAAACTGGCTCAAATCCTCTCCTGGGAACCTGTGAAAACAGAATAGCTCCCCTAGGCACCCTTAATAGGCACTATTTCCCCTCTTGCATCCCGTGAGTGCGTATAACACAATGGCATTAGGGAACACAGCATAAGTGAGAGAAAATACAGCAATGGGGCCTCAGATGATGCAAATAATAATTAAAATGTCCACCTTACAGTACCTGGGCAGTTGTCTTTCACCTCCATTTCCTGCGTGCTGGTGTGAAAGTCCAGTGGACAAATGTCCCTTTAAGATGTCGCTCCCCTCTTCCCTCCACTGCAGCCCTCTCATGGTTTGTTGTCAGAGGCTAGCCAAACTCCAGAGTCCTGGGGTGCGTTCAGGTAGGTTCACCTCCAGCCCCTGGGGGCAGGGGTGAATGCTGCTTTGGTACCTGTCTCTCACCTCAGCCACTACTGCCACTTCTGCTTTGTTGCTTCCTACTGTGCTGCCCCCTCTGACCAGGACTGCTGCACTGGGAGGAGGAAAGTAATATAGGATGCATCCAAGGCCACCCCTCCCCCCAGCACTATGCATGGGACATACACTTGGGGAGCACTAGGATACAGTAGGTGTTTCCCCTTCCTCCTCTACCACATGTCTGGCGGGGGGGTGGGGGGGAGGAGGAAGGGGAACTGATGAGAGGAGCCAGCCAGAGAATTCAGCCAGCTCCCGGCTTTGGCCAGTAACCAAAGCAGAAACCTTTGGGCCTCTGGAGATTCCTGTCAACATTTTAGAATGTTCTGGCTTTCTCCGCCCTGTGCTGATGGGCTGTTTGTTCCAACCCCCCCTCTCCCTCCCTTCAATTCACCTTCAGTCTACACATGCCACTATTACCCCCTTTTCTCCCCTGCCCTGTCCCCCTCTCCTTCCTATTTAGCTGATCCCCTCCTAAGTATGGCCCTATAATGAAAGAAAGAAATTGTGGAACTCACATGCCATTAACTCCATCACATTGTTCACTCTGCTTGCATATTACACCCCTATATTTACACATGATTGTGTCATTGTTTCCCAATACTCCCCTGTCTGCCTGTGTCCATCTGTTGTCTACTGCTTTATAATTAGATTGTAAGCTTTTTGGGCAAGGGACTGTCTTTGTGTTCTGCAGTTGTATAGCACCCAGGACAATGGGGTCCTGGTCCATGTTGAGGGCTCCTATGCACTATAGTAATAAAGTTATAAATAAGAATCACGATACTATATAACATTTTAAATTGTGTCATCCTTTGAAAATGCATTTTACATTACAGGAAAAAATGGTTAATGAATTTCACTTTGTTTTGGGAGCCCAGAAATAATGAGAGACCTTCATAGAAACCTCAAACAGTTTTTTCTTCTCTACTGTAAATTATTTTGTCCATATATGATTAATACACAAATAAAAGTCTGGTTTAAAGAAGCACTCTGAAGTATGGATATTTTTCTGAAATGTATCCAAACTTACACAAACCTTAGGTTGTAAAATAATAAATATTAATAAATACTTAGAAGTTATATGTATTTCATATCTTCAGATCTCTTCACAAACACTGGGCTTGATGTTGCATTCTTTGTACACCCAACACTTTCATCAATTTCATCAAAGGCCAACTTGTGGATAACCCTTACAGGAGTGTGCAAGAGGAGTAAATCTGTCTTCCTTTTTAGCTCCTAAAGTTGCCAATCAAAATTACTTCTTCTGCCCTCTTCAGAATGCAGGGAGCGCTTCCTGCCCTATGAGTATTTGATAATCCAAATGGGACCACTAAGCAGGGTCAGAGTCATGGCCCTATTCTTCTCTGCTGGACAGTAAAGCAGGCTGGATGATTGTAGAAGAGAGTATGTGCTGTCTCCTGCTAACAGGTGCTGTGACTGCATACCTGATGTACTCTCATTAGGATGACGTATAAAGCTCTGTAACATCTCCAGTAAGGGCCTGTGATTAGCAAGCACAATCTTACCCTTTGTGCTTAGGATGGACAAGGAATGCAGGGTTAGATTCCCTAACTCATTAATCCTCACCCCATCACTGTGGAGTAGGTGTCATTATATAATGCCTGCATCTGTAATTTTTACTCCATGCATCTGAAGAAGTGGTTTTTTACCCACAAAAGCTTATGTTAGTCTTTAAGGTGCCACCAGACTCCTTGTTGTTTTTGTGGATACAGACTAACACGGCTAACCCCCGATACTTGTGGAGTAGGTGTTATCCACATTTTGCACCTGGGAAAACTAGGACACAGCTGTTAAGTGACATGCTCAAAGTCACTCAATAAGTCAATAGCAGAACCCTCCCACCAGATATATAAGGCCAGAGCCAGCTGTCAAATTATATTATTGAATGTTTAGGTATAAAAACACTTTTATTCCACCTGCTTCCACTACTTTTTTATTTTGGCTAACTAGTCCAGTTACCCACTCTGTTCAATACCCGGCCTGTGAAGAAAATGCAGTGTGGGAAATTTCAATAGGATAGCAACTATTTCCATCAACTACCTGTAAAAGAAATGTGCATCTACCCAAAGGTAGGAAAACATATTTAAGCTCTCTTAAGGCCGACATAAGAACTAGACTTGACTGAGAAACACTTTTTTCAACTGGTCTATCAGATGATTGAAAGTGTAGAGGAAACAGCAAGCCTGTTTTTTGTTTGTGCACACTCTAGAAGGACATTAACAATATCTAAGGGAATTAGGAATCCCATAAAGAAGAATTAAAACCCTGAGGAAAACAATTACCTGCATGATAGTAATTGGTAATTTTATCTGTTAGTGGCTTGCATTTGGTAGATGCAATAAGTAAAGTGGTAATTTTGGTAACCTGCAATTCATTACTGTGAGCTCATAAAGAAAAACTAAATTCTCAGTCTGGTATATAGAAACTATCTGACAGCAGAGATTTATAACAAAATACTGTGGGCTGAAAAGACCTATCTCAGCATCATGTACTTATCTGGGTATGTTCATGGCCTATCTTATTATTAATTCTGTTTATTACCTCAGGACTAACCAAGAATGGGGACCCACTGTGCTAGGCACTGCACAAGCACAGAATAGCAGGGTGGGGGGCTGCTAAGAACGTACAGACTAATTGGACAATACAGACCCAAGGTGGGGAAAGGTTAGGGCCAGTAGTGCCAGTCACAAGAGACCAAAAATCATGAAAGCAATAGAGAGTCCTGTGGCATCTTTAAGACTAACAGATGTATTGGAGCATAAGCTTTCGTGCGTGAATACCCACTTTACAGATCCAGACTAACACGGCTACCCCTCTGATACAAAAATCATGAGTCATCCTAAAATCATGAGATTGACTCCGCAAATCATGAGATTAAAAAAAACTCTTTTTTTTTTTTTTTTTTTTTGCGTTTTAACTTTCCCGTATGCCTCTAGTAATGTGTGTGTGATAATTTTAGGCTGGATGTTCCCTCAAAAGTGTCCTTTCAAAAATGGAGAGCTGGGGTGGAGGGAAGGCATCTATCCTGGTGGCAAAAGGGGGAGTACTTATGTTAAGTTTATTGTACCTGGATATAATCTAAGTACTAAGAGGAGAGCTCTGCAGTGTGATAAAGCTACAATATGATGGAAAAACTTAATACACTCATTTAAAAATACACTGCACAAGGCATATTAATGGAGCTGGAAAATAAATATCCAAGAAACATGAAGTTTTCGATTTATTTTTTCAATAAAGATTTATGTGAGCTACATAGTTATATGCAAGAATGTCAGCCATATTTCAGAGCTTTCTATAGTTCCCTGCAGTAATTTATAATCCCTATTATTTTGAAATAATTGTTACAAAGTATTCCAAAAATAATTTTAAATCATTCTTCTTTCTTTGTATAATTTTGATAACTACATCAATATATACATTATCCAGTAATTGCAATACATTATTTTGAGTTTACTTAATTTCAAAATTAATTGTCCAAATAGCTAAGAATACTTCATTTTTTTTTCCCCTCCCAAGGCCCCTGAAGGCTTCTCCATTTCCCTGAAACAAGCAGCACCCCCAATCCACACCATCAGTTCAGCCCCCCCTCAGTATAGCCCTCTACTCCCAGTCCCCACTCTTGTAGTTCAGCCTCCTAGCCTCACTCCTAGGGTTCTTTACCCCCCTCCCCTCTGAGGCTTGTGGGGGCTGCTGTGGGGTCCCCTCTTGTCTTCCTTTTCCCGCGGGGGCAGCTCCAGGGGTTGTTCACATCCCTCTTCCTCTTCGCAGGCTGGGTGCTGCAGGGGAGGAACAGAAGCACTGTCCTGCATGTATTTCTCACAGGAGGAGAGATAGAGGAGGGAAGGGAACCATGCTAGGCCGTGGGGGTTCTTTGCTCCCTCCTGTGAGAGCCTTCCAAGCAGCATGGAGAGAGACTGCTGGCTCCCCGCAGGACTGAACTTCACAAAGGGACCGGCCCACCTCATGTCATCTTAAGACCGGCTCCAGAACCCTTCAAAATCCCAATAATGCAGGACCCGCCCAGAGCGTGAATAATATGATGGCAGCAAACGGCATGCTCATTCCACATTTTTGGGGAGATGAAAGGGTTAGCTAGGTGGGAATAGGCTAAATGGAAAGAAAAGTGAAGAAAGAGGGGACATTAAAGGGAAAGGGGGCCAGGGGAGAGGACGGAAGAGAAGAGAGACAGCTGTGGAGTGAAACTTGGGGAAGAGACTGTGAATGAGCGGGTTGGACAAGCAGCCAGTCAGCACAGAAAGCCCAGCCTGAACTGCAGAAAGTTGTCTGAATGGGTGAAGGTACCTGGTTTGGCGGCTTCTGTTCCTACCAGCTGGAGTCTCTAGGCTGGTTACTCCCTTCAGTATTCCCCCAAGACGCTACTTGGCTACTAGTTTCCCTAGAGATTTCTGAGGAATGGTCTCCCCTGTGCAGTTCTGGGTCCAGCAGTGCTGGGGGTGGGGAGGGGGCTGCCCCCTGTTTTACCCTCTCCCCGGCAGAGCAGCAGTCCCTACTTGCTTCTACCCTACCTGTCTAGGGACTTATATGGTCATCACTGTAAGCCCCGAGCACCTATTAATATAAATGTATCATCAGCAAACAGTTAAATACTTCTGGTTCTTACATTTTAATCATAATGGCGCCCAGTAGTTACAACTGAAAAGTAAACTGATAACATTGATTAGGGAAACTGAATTAGAGAAGCTGAAGAAGTTTGCTCCAGCCCACAGCGATGGTGGTAGTACTAGGTTTTGGATGAAGGAGTTCCCAAGTCCGCACACAGTCCATTAGACCATCCTTCCTCCCAACTCAGTAAGTATTGTTCTCTCCTTCATATTGCTGTCAAACAGGAGCAACTCCCTGAAACTTACTTAGTGCGAGACGCTGCTACCCTTATTCACAAAGACTATTTGCAGAGGTATAAGTTACTGTGAACAAGGATATCACAATCAGGGCTTTAGATTATAAGCTCTTTGGATCAGGGACTGGCTTTTCATAATGTGTTTATGCCTTCAGGCACTACCACAGTACAAATATTAAATGATACAGTAAAGTTCAGTTGAAAATCAGGCCTTCGGTATTCAGTGCTGGGTTCTGTCTTGGACGAGCAAAAATAAATAAATACAAAAAAACCCTCATGTTTTATGTGGCGTTAGGCGGCTTAGGTCTTTCCCGGGAAATTGGCTTCACAGTTGAAAGAATGCTGGTCCAGTCTTATATATACTTATCATTCTCAGAGTGTTGAGAAAGATGTTAATTATTGTGAACATATTATTGGTCAGAATGCCAGTCAAACCACTTTCACCAGTTCAGCAACATGAATTTTATTTAACCGAGTTGGGTGGGCTGCATTATACAGTACATTAGATTTAATGTTGAATAATATGATACTGAGCATTAAATTTATAGTGCAAATTGCAGGTGAACTTTAAAGAGCAAAACAATGGTACCATAAAATAAAATAAAAAAATCCATCTTTTATTAGCTTTTATTGCTTAAGAAATTGACCAATAATAGCATTGAGCCAAGTAACATGCAAACTACCAAACAGACCTAATTGCAGAACTTCCATATCCCAATAGTTGAGAGTGAGATCATGGAGTGGAAGAGGGGCATTATCAATTATTTTTTCAAGACATACCCAAATGAAAGTGGACAAATACAGGGTATTTTCAAAATTAAACTGGTGACAGCAGCATGATGTTCAGATACGCTTAATAACATTACATATGGCAATGCATTGTAGTGGGATTTTTTTTAAATAGCAATTAATTCTGAAACAGGACCTGATCACAGAGTCTGCTATCTATCCCTCTTCTTCACCAATATCCACCAGTGTTACTGAGCAGTAGTAGTTGTTCATTGTTGAAGTTACAACTGAGTTTATATTATGTGCCTGCTTTTATCTTTCCTGTAACACACACACAGAAATATTTCTGACCTCAAAATTGGTAGTATTTGTCCAAAAAAGAAGCAGATTTTTTTTTCTACCAATTTTAAAGTCAATCAGAGAAGGGCTTCGTGAATTAGGACACTCCAGAGATAAGGGTGTTAACTAGAGATCAAAAAATGTCTCTCTATATATTTTGCCATTTTGCAACAAAATGTAAGTAAAAAGACAAAGCCTACTTTACTGGACTCCCCTAGCTGATATCTAGTTCACAGGACTAAATATTATTGGATTAAAAAAAAAGTTACTAACATTTTAAATAGGAAGACACCTATGGATTTTCAGCTCTGAAAAGGCACTTTGCAATACCCTTTCACTCTGAGGGTAAATCTAGTACTTTATCCCTTTCCAGAGATAATGTTGGCCCCTCTGCACCAGCAGCTGGTGTAATTCCTAGGAAATGCCAGCTTTATAATAACTATGTGGCCCACTGCTGGTACATTCTAAAAACATTTCCAGTCAGTAAATACTACAGGCAACATGTGGCTTTTAACTTAAACGACAGTTACCATATGGCAATGTGCAGATTGCCGCTGCACAGCCCTGGCAGGCTGTAGAGGAATTCTCTACACTCAATCACCCAGAATTCCTTGAGGGGCTCTCAGGAAGACACTTGGAGCAAGATACAGTGTTTTCCTCTACTCTGGCTAAATAGTGCTGGTTGATGAAGAACAAAGTGAAGCTTTAACCTCTCCTGACCTCATCTGGGGGACTATTGGTCACAGAGATTTCTTGTCCTGCCTGTTTTTGTTGTGGCTAGCCCTACCACTCAGAGGCACTCACTCTGTGGGTGCTCTGGGGCTGAAGCACCCGCTGAAAAAAATAGGGGGTACGCAGCACCCATGAGCCACCAGTAGGTGGCAGGAGCACATACATGGGGAACAGTGAAACCGGAAGGTGGAAAGCACCCACCAGCAGAACCAAAAGTCAGCGCCTGTGCTACCACTAGTCTGAAAGTGGGGATGCTCCTCCTCTCTTTGCATACCCATATAAAACAAGACAATCCATCCCTGTGTGATTTTTTTTAAGCAATACAAGAGCCCAATGTCATGAGGTCATAAATAACTTCACCTCCAATTTCAATTAGAGCGAGGCTACATCTACTACAAGCAGGGGGTGTGATGCCCAGCTTGCACACACATACTTGCACTAGCTTGATAAGAGCGAACGTGAGTATAAATAGTAGTGTAACTGTGATAGCATCAGTATGGCTTAGCCGTGCTGAGTACGAACCCACTGATTTTAGGGAGGTTTGTACTTGGCAAGGCTAAGCCATGCCACTGCCGCCTCTGCTCATGCTACTGCACCTACACTCCTATTCGTACTCCTGCTAACTCAATGAGAGCTCGTGTGAGTATGTATACATGAGCTGGGCATCTCGCCACTAGCTCACAGTGAAGGTGTAGCCATAGAGTGCACTCCGCACCTCCCAGAATCAGTACCATGCTGGTGGGATATTACTCTGCATGGCACACGTGCAGGTTTCTGAAATATGGCTGTATCCCAGCAGAATTTCAATTGTAAGCTCTTTAGGGCAGGGGGCATCTTTTTGTTCTGTGTTTGTACAGTACCCAGCACCGTGTTTGGATCCTGATCCATGACTGGCGCTCTAAGGAACTAGGACCATACAATTGTTGTTATAAACAAAAGCAGCAAAATAATAACAGGTGAAATACATCCTGGAAGCATTTTATTGCTGGTATAAAAAGGCCTTATTAGGGAAAAGTATCTTTATGTCACCAAGCACAATTCCAAGAGAAAATGTAATAATGTAGTTTAGGTAAGATTTTAGCATTCATTTCACTAACTTCAATGTAATAATATAAGTTAGTAATAATATAAAAATGCAAAGTTTTGCTCAGATAACATGATTATAGATCTACTTTTTGCAACAACTCGAATATGACTATTGTGTTGATCTGGTTATTATGATGCTCTTGCCAACTTAATAAAATTGAAGTTTTAAAATATGTATGTTATTCATAATAAATTATAGGATTTATTTTACCTCCTCTCCCCCCCACCCCCCAGTTTCACAAGATTAGAATAAAACCTCTATTGCTTTTAATATAGATTTACTCCATCTTTGTAAAATTAACACCACAGCAAAACCTATACTGGGTACAAGGTCTTATCCTTTAGTGTTATCTCATTATTGTAATGAGTACTAGTGACACAGTAGTTAAGGGTTTGCTAACATTTTCATTTTAAAACTTTATGTTCAGCAGTTTATGCCCTGGATGGAATAAGGAGTTCTGAACTGAAACATGACAAACTGTACATGGTCAAGTTTTCAGCCAGCCTCATTAGATTGGTTGGAAAATGTACTCATAAATCTGAGTTTTGCATCCACAAAACAAATCCACTTGCCTGTCTTGCAGTATAAACAGACTAGCTAAAAATTTGTCCAATTATGTCAATCTGAAAACATGTTTTTTTTAAATAATTCAAATTAACCCCCTTCCTTCATTTGGCTATTTTAAAGATAGCAAAACTATTTTTCTTTCGTTTCTAATATTATTTTCCACCTTGGAATCCTAAAAACAGATTTACTTTCTGATAATTTTTCAAGTCTTTAAATTAGACTACCACAGTTTCTGAAAACCAAAAGAAACTATGGGTGTCAGGTTTTAAGGTTTTCACAGATTTTTACTCTGCATTCAATATTGTGGATCCATAGGGACAGGTTCAGTTGTCATTCTATCCACCAAACCCAGTCACCGATGTCAATTCTGCACACCGGGCCCCAATCTAGTTCCCACTGCAATCAATGGGAGTCTTTTAATAGGAGTTGGATGGGGCCCACAGGATACTATCCTGCTCCCATCAACACCACAAAGACCAATTGCAACAGTTCTTCTACACAGGAGGAAAGGGGCACAGGTCATAGAGTAACCTGCAGGGGGCTCTGCAGCTCCATGTGCTATTGGCAGGAACAAGAACATATCTTTTACCTTTCTCTCTCTCACCATTTAGCCCTGTCTTACCTATCAGATCTCCTAAATTATCAAGCCAATGAACAATACCTTCACCCTTCCAGTGGTCGCCGCTTCGATCTCACACTCGTCTGCTTCTCTCTCAAGCAACATCATATTTTACCCCATGCTGCCATTTATGCATAGGATAAAACTCTGCATCAACATTCATAAAAGCTGCTCATCCTCTTTTAAATATGTCCTTAAAACCCACCTTTTTTTTGTCATGATGCCTACAAATTAGTCCTATCTGGCATTAGTTAGGCTAATTCTTGACCTGGGACTTGCAGTTCTCTACTAAACTCTATTTGTTTTGTTACCTCATTGGCTCACCCGCCCCTTTTGTCAGATTTGTCCACCATGTCCTGTCTGACATGTAAACCGCAAGCTCTAGGGCAGTGACTATCTTATTAGTAGTCCATAGACTGCCCTAAACAATGGAGCCCTGATCCTTCATTGAGGTTCCTAGGTGCTACCATAATAATAATAATACATTCAGGATAGAATTTAACCTTAACTTTTTTGCCAGTGTGGAGGCATAATTGGACAAAAAAATCCGAGGTTCAATGTTATTTGAACACGTTTGGTAATTTAGTTAATCTCAACTTCAGTTCCTCCTGTCTGGGTATACTTTCAGAAACACATATGGTACTCACTTAGAGACAACGGCCTCGATCCTCAGATATGTTCAAGGAGAACACAGCACAGCTCAGACAGGCTATGTGCACAAAGGCAGCTTTGCGATCCCCTGATTCTTGGCCAGCTGGGTGCCAGGGCTTTAGGACTGCATTGTCCCAGTTGAGTGATACAAAGTGTTCTTAATGCAGCAGAGAAGTGAGATAATAGATTTTAATTATATCACTCCATGACATCCAGTTCAGGTCACTCAAAACTGTGAGCCACTATATTACCACTCTGCCTCAGCAAGAATGAGTTTTGCTGCTACTAAGCTATATGTCAGTACTTTGACACACTAGCTCATCTGCCTTGCCAGCAAACTCTTCAGGACTCTGCCAGTCCAAACTTTGCCTTGCAGGTAATGGTCAGAGAACCCCAATTCCTTATTTCTCCAGAGCAGTTTTCCTGCAGTGTCCAGTCCCTCTCACTGGACGCTCACAGAAGCTTAGTTATCTGCTTCCAAAGAGGCAGAGCAGACATCCACCTCTTAAGTTTCCTGAAGACCAAACACTTCAATATAACAACACTGAGATGGTTTTGTAATAAAGTGAGAATAAGTGTATTAACAAAGAACATAGGTTTAACTGATTTCAAGTAAGAGTGAAAAAGCTATGGAAGATTACGAACAAAACATGCTTTCTAGTAACTAAAACTTAACTTCAAGTTAGGGCATAGCTACACTTGCAGATGTAGAGCACCGCGAGTTAAACCAACCCTCAGAGACAGCAGCAGGGAAAACGTTGCCATGTGTTTACACTGTCAGCTACAAGCGCACAGTAGCAGCTCTTGCAGTGCCACAGAGAGCAGTGCATTGTGGTAGCGATCCCAGTGTGCAAGTGGCTGCAGCATGCTTTTCAAATGTGGGTGTGTGTGGAGTGAGACAGGGAGTGTGTTCTGTGTTTTGGGGGGCAAAGAGTATGTCAGTATGCTGTCTTGTAAGTTCAGACAGCAGCAGAGGGAAACCCCGACATCAGCCCTGCCTCCCCCCCCCCACACACACACACCTCCGCAGCAGCAGCATTACACAGCAATGGTTTGCTTTGTTCCGGAGCAGATAAGTATGCCGGCTGTCAGAAACGAAGCTTTGAAAGAGGATATCTGCATGCCTGCAGCCGAGTTCAAAACAATGACAAGAGTGGCCACTTGACTTCAAGGGATTATGGGACATTTCTGGAGGCCAATCAAAGCTCAGTAATGCAACTAGTCGTCCACACGGACACTCGGGCATTTCAGCAGGGTGCAGCAAGCTCTATGCTTCTCGGGGAGGTGGATTACCAGGAGTGCTCCAGCTGCAGAGTCCAGGCACTCTAAGTGCCTTGCCAGTGTGGACCCTTGAAGTTAGGGTGCAGGGGACTGATTTAATGTGCTCTAACTTGCAAGTGTAGCCAAGACCTTACAGTCTTGGTCTAAATAGGATTCTCACCTCTAGTCCATTCCCAAAGACTTCAACCCTGTTGGCTGAAGGACTGTCAAAAAGTGAGAAGTGGATAGTCAGACCTAGTGATTGAAGCAGCAGCGGTGATGCCTCATGGCTGGGCCAGAGTCAGAGCAGAACAAGGCTGGAGCAGAAAGAGGCTGGGACTGGGGCAGTCTGTCAGAACCCCCACGTGGCAGGAGATACTCCCAGCAAAGTAGTGATGTTGAGCTGACTCAAGTGGCTGCTCTCATTAGGAGCCTATATCCGTAGCCCAGGGGTCACCAGGTTAGACCTTTGCCTGTGGATTGGATGAGCCTTGGTTGATTGAAGGGGAGGTGTCAGGTAATCAAGCTGAGGGATGGCTCATCACACTCAGCAGCATTTTTCCGGCTCAGGCAGTACTCGTCGGGCTCAGAGAAGACTCACTACATTGATACTTCTTGTGTCCCTCAGGTGACGGATGGCAAAATGGCTTTCTATTTATACTTCCCAAAGCCAGTAATCTTTTTTTCAAGAGCCAGGAAAGCTTCCCAAGGGAAGAGCCTCCATCCCGCACCATAATTGCTAAGTGGTAATCTCCCCCCACTTGCTAGTTTGATGGCTTTGTTTATCTTCTCTGTAAATATGCTTCCATTGTTTCTGGTCTTGCCTGGCTCAATCTACATTGGAGACACAGTCAAGGTGAAACATTTCTTTGTCTAGGACAGGCTGGGCTTATGCACTGCTTGCCAAACACCCTTCAAGAATGTATTTCCAGCACATCTACAATTCTTTATACACCACCAGTACATACATCATGCAATAATATTAATAACCCCCAGTCTGTTACCAGTTTGCATAGGATACCTTACATGATACCTTTTAGATACAGATTTTAATCAGCAAGTTGGGGCAATGATCATGCCAGCTCAGATTTGAGTTATGGTATGGTGTGCCTTCTGCCAGTTAGAGTATGTGAGCCGGGAGCCCCTCACTGCCCTAACATTTTTGCTGATTTTCTCCCCCCCTCCCCCACTCTTTAGTTGATGTAAATGCGTCTTATCTGTGCATTCCTTCCTTTCTGCCTAATTCAGGACAAAGCAACAGCCCTGCACTGATAGCTCAGACATCTAATCAAGCTTTGGTTTCTATTTTAATTCATTTCTGAATAAGAACACAAGCAATCCCTTTTTGTTTGTGGTTCTGTGCCTTTAAATGGTCTTCTGGGAAGGAGTCATTGAAGCGTGTTCTGTAAATTCAGAATTAACAAAGCAAAGCTAAAGACACTTCGGTCTGCATCATAAGTTATGGATATTGTCTGGAGAAAGGTCTAATTTCTTTCCCCGGCTATCTAATTTTATAACCTTTCAGATTTCTCTTGTTGATAAGCCCGGGAAGCCTCTGTAATTATCTATAGTCTCCACTAGGCTAAGCTGCAAATACAGAAGATAAACAGAAGCTGTGGCTGAGTTAAATGAATTTTATAATTTTACCAAGCTGACTCAGGGTTGGTAGGTGAGTTTGCATTAAATATTGCAATAAGGAGGGAGTCAGGTAAAGGTCAAATATATATATATAGATATATGACAGCTCTAGAGTTTGAATTATAATATCATTTCAACAAGTTCTAAAGCACAAACGTCTGGATATTTAAAAATTAACTATAGAGTTTTATTTTACTTTATTTTTGAATTACCATTTAAAGCAAGACTGTTTGATGTATATCCTATTTTTGTTGTAATGTACATAAAAGCCACACAGAAAGCCCATAGAATTTGTTTTTGGTATGCCTCTTAACACTTAATATTTTTTACATTATTGATTGGCTCTAAGTGGGATGGTTCTACATCTCTTAAAACAGTGGCTTGGGACACTAATTCTCAGTTACAAGAAGTACCTTTCATTTAGTGGGGCACTAAAAGATCCTGCATTGCTTCAAGATGTCTCTTGAATGTTACACCTTTGCTAATCTCTGTGATGTGTTGATTTACATCTCTGCTCTTATGAAGGAAAACTATTAGGAGCCACTTCAAATAGAATAAAATATTTGTTATGTAGAAGTATATAAACAGACTTACTTGCATTCTGTCTTCTACTTCAGACAAGAAAAAAAATGCACTTTATTTGCACTGTGATGCTGTAATATTTATCTGATATGTCTGAATTATTTGTCATTTGAATTTATGGTTCCATGTGACACACACAGTTATGGAAGACAGTGTTGTTTGCTGCTTGGAGCAGCAGACTGGAAACAAGGACTCCAGGACTAGCTTCTGTTCCCAACCTTGATGACTTTCACTGATTTATGTGACCTTGGGGAAGTCAGTAGTTAGCTTGTAGCCACGTTCAGGTGTGATAGGAGAGAAGGGGGAAAGAGGTCCTATGTAGGGGCCATTCATTATCTTGTAACAGAGCACAGACTTTCAAAAAATCACCACAGAAAAAATTCTACTTTAACTAGAGTTCTGCAAATATTGCAAAAAAAACTTGTGTTAATCATTTGAATTTTAAAATATATTTGCTTTGACAGTGTTAACACCTTTTGTTTACTTGTCTTGAATATTTTAGCAAAGGAGTTGATTGGCAGGAATGCCTGCCAGAAGCAGTGAATTTTACGCAAATGTTGCAGAATATTTGTACAAAGAAAATTTTGAGTTTGCATTGTTTTTAAACGGGGACTATTCTTAGCAATCCCACTTCAGTCTTGGACTGCTTTTGCAATACATTATTAGAAAATTTGTTTTCAGCACTTCATTTGCATTTTGGGGCTCCACTAAAGCAGTGGACTCACTTTGGGCAAAAGAACGAATGCAATCACTATCACTATTTGGCAGCCAGGAGTTTTGATTTTTTTATGAAGGGCATATGACGAAGACAATTCAAAATGGATTTTTAAGATGCTAAAAAGAAGAGAATATACCAGGGTAACAAAGGGTCCTTTTTGTTACCAACCGTTTTATTAATGAAAAAGTGAACTACTGAGATACAAATAACTCTTTGATAACTCTTAAAGAGAAGAACAAATACATAAGGTAAGGGGATAGACCAGGGGTGGGCAAACTTTTTGGCCTGAGGGCCACACCTGGGTGGGGAAATTGCATGCAGGGCCATGAATGTACGACTGGGCCTGGGGGTTGGAGTGTGGGAGGGGGTGTGGTGTGCATCAGGGGGCTCAGGGCAGGGGGTTGGGGTGCAGGAGGGGTTCGGGATGCAGGCTCCGGCCCGGTGCCACTTATCTGGAGTGGCTCTGGGGTGGCAGCGGCATGCAGTGGGGCTAAGACACCACATCTCTGCGGCCCCGGAGGTGGGGGGGGTGCAGAAGTCTCCGCGTGTTGTCCTCACCTGCGGGTACCTCCCCCGCCAATGGAAGCTGCGGGGGAGGGGCAGTGCCTGCAGGCGAGGGCAGCGTGCAGAGACCTCTACCTCTCCCCCACCCTCCAGGGGCCACAGTGACGTGGTGCCGGCCGCTTTCAGCAGCGGCGCAGGGCCCACAGTGCAAAAGAGGTGGCAATCCCATGGGCTGGATCCAAAGCCCTGAGGGGTCGGATCCAGCCCACGGGCTGTAGTTTGCCCACCCCTGGGATAGAACAAAAGTGAGGCAGTATAAGTCATGGATTACATACTGTATTTTTATTTTATTTATTTATTTTTGAAAAGAAAAACCCATTGATATAACTTTTGTAGTCAGCTAATGACATTTGGCTCATTTTCCTTCAAATAGTTCATTTAACCCAACACAGTAAATCATTCTATTTCTCTTAATTCTTTTATTCTGGTCAAGAGTCCTTTTAAAAATCATTCCTATAGGCAATCACAGGAAACTTGTGTACATATGGAGCTCTCCCCTTCTGCTCGGTTTCTCTTTTCTCATACACTTCATGGGTAGTCAAAAGGAGCTACACTGCAACAAATACACTGAAGAGCAAAGATTTACACAGAAGCACCTAGATAAAGTACAAGATCCAGCCATCTCAATATCATGTGACTTGTAAGATCAGGAGAGCACAAAGCTTCAGCTTTCACCAACTGAAATCAGATCTATTGATTGAAAACACAATGGCATCAGTGCCAATCATTATAACATCACAATCTGTGAATTGCCCAAAGTAGAAAAGAAAGTCATCGAAAATCCCATTTAACTTGGCCTCACTAATACCTTGGGGTAATCTACTGCAGATGGTAAGCATTATGGTTCCAGGGCAGATCTCTGAACTAGCTGAACAAATGACTGCAGTCATACCTGCACCTTTGGATTACCTGGTCTGAAAATTTCATAACTGTGTGATAGGACACCTGGTAAAATGCAGCTATCTCTGGAATATAATGGAAGGATAGATTGTGTTCAATTCCTGGCTCTAGGTCAGACTTCTTGTGTAACCTTGGACAAGTCACTTCATCCATCTATGCTTCAAGTTCTGTTTAGATTGTAAGCTCTCAGGGGCAGAGCCTCTCTCGCTCTATTTTATTTATATATTTTATTTTTATTTTATATATATATATATATATATATAAGTGTGTGTGTGTGTGTGTATATACACACACACACTCAGTGCCTAGCACAATAGGGCACCAATCTTGGCTGACAGGTACTAGGTAATAATAGGTAGTCTCTAGTCTAGATAATAATAGTATCTTTGAAAATAATTTCATATGTGTTTAGAACAGAGTGCCAAGCAGCATGCAGTAAGCATGCCTGGAAACTACCTGGCTTCAGCTAAAAGGAGATAGGAAGTGCAGAGTTATCTGTTTGCACTCAACACAGAATTTTGTTGGCACCACAAGTGTATGTGCACACTGCTTTATAAATTTGAACCAGAATGCTGTTTCATGTTAGTATGGAGTCATTAAGGTGCTTAATCATTAAAATGGCATTTCTTGTTTAGACAGTTCTAATTTTGAATATCCTGGAGTGATTATAAATCCTGGCCTGCTTCACAGGGACCATTCTTACATCTCTATTACAGCAGATGAGCGTCCGGCTTATCATTCTGAACCTCTTTCTTTGTCTCACAACAAACACACAAGCTTAATCGGCTTCTAAAGTAATCATATGTTTTAATTTCTCTAAGCCGAAAACTTCCTTTAGCATGAAAATTACTGGGATACAATCTCAATTAGATTAACCAGCACAGTCTTTTGTTCCATTAATTTCATTATTTTCAAGAACATTGACTTGTACTTTTTAATAGAGTTTCTAATTGTTTTACATCCTTCAATGTTTATAAATATCCTTACAGAAAAATAGAATAGCATTTCTTTTTGCTCCTTTTTATTGATCTAAGAGTGCTTAAGGAGCTGAGTATTTCTTCTATTTTAATAATTACTTACATTACAAGTATTTATGATTCTTAGTTTCTTAGGGACAGATTCTGCAAATATTTACATGTTGGTACAGAATATCATAGGTGTCCCTAGCTGTGTCTGGTAAACAGAGTTCCAGTCACAGTGCAGTTAGCCTCTTAGTGACAGATGCTCACATCAGTGCAGTTAGCCCTTCACTTTTGGGAGAACCAAATCCACATAAAACACTTTAAAAGAAAGGTAAATAACTAACGTCTATACTGAAGTTATTTTCTCTCACCGGCTTTTGAATGGTCTGTATTCTCAGTTATGAAGGATAAAATTGCTATACATAATTTGTTTTTAATGTCAGCCTGATGACTTACTAAGACACTTGTTATACTAAGAACAGTAATTTAAGGCATTTAAGAAATATCAATTAAGTTGCAACTATTGCTGAAGCTAATGCATAGCCCAGCTCCTCATTATTTTGAACATACCTTGTTAAAGAGCCAAGGTCTTGTCTCTTTCCCATGGGAAAAGTGTCACTTCATATTGTGCACTTGAATTTATAGAAGCAATAACTCATGTGAGCCAATGTTTCAATTAAAGTGCGTCATACGAGTATCAAAGCACTTCTTTTCCATCTCACAGCTATCAAGGTTTCAGTCTCAATGGATCTGTGACTTGCTCTACATTACACCTCCTTTTCTCACATTATAAGTTATAGTCTTCAAAGTCAAAGTTCTGCGTGAGCTAAGAATTTCTAGGTCACAGAAATAACTGGCATAAGACACATGTGGTATAGGACAGTTTTACTTGACATAATCGGTCCAAGTTAGGCAAGCCAACAGTATCTGTACAAAAGGAGATTTATTCACTTATGTTCCCAGAGTTGATGAGGTGACCTAGACCTAATCAATCTTTATGTCAGTGTCTTTCCATCACAGTAATGAAACATTAAAATAATATACTACCAGTTACTGTATATGACTCCTATGACTCCTAACCCTTGCATTTCTTGCCAGGATCAAATTCTAATCATCATTATCCTCCTCCTTATCTTTAAGCCTCCTGCTTGGAAGAACTCCCCAAGTCCTTCCCTCCTTCTGCTTCCTAATAGTTTTCAAATCTGTTCTATAGAAATAACAAATTAATCTCTTCTCCATATGCTGGAGCTCGATTGTTGTGTGTTTCAGGATTTGGCAGTTATTTTAAAATTAGATTTCTTTTTTTAAAAGCAGTTACAGTTAAATAAAAACAAAGAAGAAGAAGAAGAAGAAAAAAAACAGGGTAAAGCAAAGGAAATGCACCTGGCCCAATGTCCTGTTTCATCTACATCTTTCCAGTTATGTGCAAAACCAGTTTAATGGTTGTGACACAGATTCTCAGTTCATGTAACTCAGCACTGCTCCTTTGACTTCAAGGGAGACTTGCTGATTTACACTAGCTGCGGATCTAGTCTAGTGTTTCGATTTGGTGCCTTACTGCATACTTCCTACTATTCCCCTATCCATTCTTTTGTAATCCAAGGAAAATCTCTGCTTTATTTCACAACTATGTCTGTAACCAATGTACCATCAAAGATATAAACAACAAAGTTGTCCCCAACCTTTTTGAGCAATGGTACTATTTTACCAGACTTAGAGTCCACCTTTCCCGATCACTCTTCCCTCCCATTCAACGGTGTGTGAGAATACAACACTGAATGTTGAAGCATCCACTGCTAAATAAGATGCTAAATAGGAAGTGGCAATGGTGATTTGCTAAGACTTCAATAAAGAAAATGAATAAGGTAGGAAGGGGAAGGTAGTCACAAAAACCAGAAATAGAGGTACTGCTATATGTACCGCTGTGATAATAGGCCTTTGTCTTCAAGAGTAGTCTCCCACTTAACCTGATCACATTTCTGATTGCAGTCAATCCAAGCCTCAGAGCATCTCTCACCAGTTTTCTATTTGAGAGACCACCTACCTTAGAAAGATATTTCTGAGCTTGTTAAGAAATATTCCCATCTGTAGTGATCTGTCTTCTGTATGTCACTCTCAATGTCATATATGACAAGAGATATGTCTTGTCTGTAAAGGAGGAAGATATTTCTGGAAATCGGAGATGAGTTTGATCTTCTCTGGTAATGCTTAGTTTTCTTTTGTTCCAGTCCATTCTCTGGAAGATGTTCTGATGGAAAGAAAAAATTCTTTTGTCATTCTTTTCTTTAGATTCTGATCTTTAATCTATCTCAAATTCATTGTGTAGCTCTCATTTTGGGAACATTTCTTAAAATCTAAATCATATCACTCTGTGCTGTTAGTTTACAGAATCATTAATCAAATATCATGCTTGATTGGGTTTTAAACCCTCTCTTGTGGATAAATGCTTAACTAAATAGCAGAATATAAATTAAAGATGGTCTGAAGCAGACTCAGATAAAGGTGCTGTTTTATTTCTTCAGTACCACAGTTATTCAATAAAGTTGGTCAATTGCAGAGAATCCTGACTGAACTGTTTTTGTTCTCTCATGTGGCAAAATCCAGTGATGTAACCAGTGCATGATTTAATAACACAATTAAAACTGAACGGTCTGGCAGTGACCACAGTAAGAAAGTGCATTTTTGCAGTGAGATAGCCAGCACATGATAGCTCCTACTAGAGTTCACCCTGACACGCTATAATTGAAGTAAAATTAAAACGTAAAAATTTCCAGTGTGTTAACTATCGTCAGTTAGCTACCTTGTTATTAAAACACACCTACACCTGTGTAGACATAGCCCAATGGCTAGAAAGCCATGGCATCTTTCCCCAAGCTTCTTATCACCTTTCTGGAATAGAAAATTAATTACTTAGTTTTGCCACAGTTGCATTCAGCAGAGGCCCTTGCTCATCCTCCCCTTTTTTTTATAAAAGAGAAGGAGATGGGAGTAGAGCATTCTCTAAAATAGAGATACCCTTGGAGTGCTCTTCTGCCAACATCCAAAATAGTCTATTTTTTTTAATCCACCTGGGTACACCGCAGAATCCATCTCTTTCAGCGGGCATTGGCAGGTGGCTGAGGGCAGGATCTGTGCCTAGTGAGAAAGTGTAGTGGACATCTTGAAGATGTATAGATCACATCACTGGGGATTAGACACCCATGGGAGAGTAGGAGGAGGAGGTACTGCTGCTTTGGCCAATTTTGACTTTATATCATCTATATGGTTGTGTTTTTCAGTATATTTCCAGAGTACCCAGAGATTTGGATGTGTGTGGAGTTTGTGTAAGAATGAAATCTAAGATTAATAAATAAATAAACAAACAATATTCTGGAATTGATAGATGTTATGACCAGCATTCTCCTGATAATATACCTTTTGCTAGTCCGTCCTTCCCCCTTTTTTTTCTCTTTAGCATATTGACTTCCTTTCAACCTACATTTAATTCTCTATTTCTGGTGCAGCAAAGGGGAATGTTTCTCTACAATAAACTCTTCCAGAGTTTCAAGATGAAATGCAAATTTTGTCTGTAAAATGTAATCTGCTTCTATTACATTTACATCAATATCCTGCCATGCATCTTCCAACGAACCATCACATTTCAGTTAGAATCATAGAATATCAGGGTTGGAAGGGACCTGAGGAGATCATCTAGTCCGGCCCCCTGCTCAAAGCAGGACCAGTCCCCAACTAAATCATCCCAGCCAGGGCTTTGTCAAGACTGACCTTAAAAACCTCTAAGGAAGGAGATTCCACCACCTCCCTAGGTAACCCATTCCAGTGCTTCACCACCCTCCTAATGAAAAAGTTTTTCCTAATATCCAACCTAAACCTTCCCCACTGCAACTTGAGACCATTACTCCACACTGTTGACTCATATCCAGCTTCTCGTCCCCTGTAACCCCTAGGTCCTTTTCTGCAGAACTGCTGCCTAGCCATTCGGTCCCTAGTCTGTAGCAGTGCATGGGATTCTTCCGTCCTAAGTGCAGGACTCTGCACTTGTCCTTGTTGAACCTCATCAGATTTCTTTTGGCCCAATCCTCTAATTTGTCTAGGTCCCTCTATATCCTGTCCCTACCCTCCAGCGTATCTACCACTCCTCCCAGTTTAGTGTCATCTGCAAAGTTGCTGAAGGTGCAGTCCACACCATCCTCTAGATCATTAGTGAAGTTCTGAAGTAGTTTTATCTCCTGCTATTATTTCCTGCTTCCTTCAGTTTTCTAATTTTAAAATATAAGACCAGATTCTCAGGTGATGTAAATTGGCATAGTTGCACTGAAATTAATGGAGTAATGCTAATTTACATATGCAGGAGATATAGTCCATAAACTGCACTTTCTTGCCATTGCATACTCAATATTTGATGTCTTTCTCTGATGCAGTGAAGATTTTCATCTGTTGTTTGGTTTTCATCTCATCCACTTGACTAACTAAATATCTAGTCCACTATCTCGTTTTCCTGAGCCTACTACTGTTTGATTCTTTTTTAAACCGAAAACTACAAAAAAGTCCTAAACCAAAATTGGCAGGATTTACAATTTTACTGGGTTTGATTAACACCGTACTGGTTCACAACATTCAGGTCAGGTGGAAAGTAGTAACAAAATTTGTTAAATTATCTCCTCGGCTACTTTTCAGCCTGTATAAGGCATGGCTTGTTTAAATATCTAAGAATTTAGGGTGGGATTTTCAAAAGTGCTCAAACTCCCATTGACTTCAGTAGTAGCAGAGTTAAGTAATTGCTGAGCAATTTTGAAAGTTCCTTCCTTGGGAAACAGCTTACACCATCCAGGTGCTTGTGTGCAATTTGCCCTTAAACTGGTTGTCCTAATAATCAGGAGTTCAGTGTTGTCTTGAGTCCTGCTAATCACAGATCCTTGACCAATGAATATGGTTAGACCACCAATACCAATTCCTTACTTCGTATGAAGAAGTATCAATAAATTTTATTTTTCTTTTTTCAAACCAACCATTTTTTAAACTACTTTTGAGCAACGGGCATTCCCATGCAGGCTTATGGGGCTTCTGTAACCAGTGTCAGTACGATACAGTGACTCTAGTACTAGTAAACTTTATAGCTTTATACCAAGATTTTCAAAAGTGAAAAAACAGAACTGTGCAAAATATTACAAAAAAATCCACTCCTCAAAAACATAGGTTTCTGGGTTTTGTTAAAAATGCAAGGCTCAGGCTATATTTGTTCGAAAGATTCATTAATGCTCATGAACCTTTTGTTCAAATCTGGGCCATTTTATGGTTTTCCATCAAAAGCATGCAAAATTCATATTTTCCACAGTTCCAATGTGTAACCAGATAAAATTAAGCTGTGTTTACTGAGTTTCAGTTTGAGGTTTTTTGTTTGAATCCAAAACTCAGAGCAATATTCAGGGGGTCTGAACCACTGACATAATTTGAAAAGGAAGAATGTTTTATAAACCTCTACAAAGTAAAACCACAAAAGATCTTGAACAAAAAACAAACAAACAAACGTAGCGACACACCCATCACACAACCAACAACCAATTTTGCCAACAAACCCTGCTTACTTGTTTGAAGTTAACATCACAATTAGTAGTAAAAATGAAATCCCGTATTTATCCAGAGATACTCTGTAGGCTATATAAGTAAGAATTAAAACTACAAAAATCAAAATAACTCTGCAATTCCCTTCATCCAAATATTACATGTTAACATTTTGAGATAGCTGTTCAAAATCATACCATTCTTTTCATTCATGCATGAACCACGCTGGAATCTATTTACAGAGCTCTATAAAGTCTCGGAATGGTCAGCTAGGCCAATGATCTGTTAGATTCAACCTCATTAGTAACTTTAAAATGAATTACATACAGTTTACTGGGCAGAATATAATAGGCCTAATTCTTTGTTACACCATTTTGCTATTTCCATGTCCACTCTCTGGATTGCATGTCTCTGTTCTCCTTAATAAGACTATCACAAAATTCTCCAGTCTCATCTTTTACCATTTGAACTGAAATGGGCTAGTCATAAACAAGTGACATTTATCTGTACTTTTGGGCCTATGAATCAAAGAGGAATAGTTCTATTTAGTTACCTTAACTATTAATGAAATATACTCCAAACTCCATTGAAATCAACTTATGTTATGTTTAAGCACATGCTTGAATGCTTTTGCTGGATTAAGCCAAAGTATATTCCTGTTTTTCATCCCTTTATTCTAGCCATCTACATCCTCATCGTACTTTTGCTACTTCTACCTACAGTCCTTAATCTAACTTTTAGCAATGATTGCCTGCTTATGTAACCCACATACTTTATACTGCAGCATTTGACTTTCTCCAGGGGAGAGGAAAAGAGGCAGTAGGGAGGAGTTCTAGATCTTAGTTGGATACTCTATGTCTTTGCACATGTGCAAAGAACAGAGTAAAACAACTCAGTTTGAAAGACACAAACTTCTAGAACAGGATGTGGCAGTTACCAGGCAAACTCAGTAGCTATTCTGAAGTTGTATAGTTGTAAGTTTTCATTGTGGGAAATCCACCTAGCAGGTCATACTCTAGTCATTCTCTGAGATGAGCCAGTCAAAGGCAGGGGAAAGAAAGTAAGTTTAAAACAGCCCTTGGAACTTAGTGTCCAATTGACAAAGGACCAAGAATTGTGTTTGGTGTGAGGGCTCGGTCCAATGCCTGTACCATGTTGGAAATAGCTGAGTTCTATTCCAGGTTTATTTACTAGGCAAGCCCTCCATTAGGATAATGTTTCCTCCACCGTAGTATGATTTTTGGACCTAGAGAGAGAGCTGGGGTGGCAGGGAAGTATTTGTTACCCCTAAAGGCTACAGAGCCTGGATGTAGCTATTAGCTAGCTGCCCTTAACTAGAATTTTGTCCTAGTTGGAAACAGAGAGAATGGGGCAGCACTCAGTGAGGCGAGGGTTTGTGAATTCTTGCCTGACTTAGCTGGGCTTAAGGGGAAAAGATGGTGTCCTAAAGAGGGAGCGTTTTACAAACATCTACAGAATGGGTATTTTATACAGTGACCCCCCAAACCTGTACTACTATGGATACAAGCTACAGACTTCTGTTTCACCAGCAACTGAGACCCCCTGTCAGCTCTTGGCCTAAGGGCTGGAATACTGCTGGCTTTGAAGATCTCCAAATGGTTTGTTTGCTGATAGGGTTCCGAAGTGTTTGAAAGGACTGAGATGCTGCCACTTCTCAAGCTCTGTAGGTGACACACACTACATGTTATGGTCACATTAGAAAGCCCAAGAAGTCATCTCTGAGAAGAGGGAAATGTGTTTTGATGTGTATGCTGAATACAGAAAACATTGAAACCTTTTATTTGAATATATGTACCAGAAACAAAAGGGGGAAGAAACATCAGTAGATTTACTCGAATATATTTTTTTAAAAAAAACCTTATTCATAATATTCCAAATACTATTTACAATGTTTTATACTAGTTATATTCTGTTTTGGGTGCATTAACACAATTTTGGTTTGCTAAAACCGTGTACGGTGCTCTCTTTGAAATTAGCTAGGAACTATTAACATCCATATAATCGGGGTTTTACAAATAGCCCACAAATTTAACTCTGTGCAATGTTTCCTGAAAAGTCCTGACAAAACGCTGGCTTGTGCTTCGGCAAAGAGTTAAGATGAGGTGCAGGAAGCAGGGAAGTGTAATAGGTACACAGACTAGTGTCTGGGCATCTACCATCTCCGTTACACTTACAGTAGCTATTGTTATCTTCAGCTAAAGGTGATTCTTTGAATTTTTATAGCGTCTTTCTTCTAAAGATCTTCAAGTGCTTTGGGGGTGAACTAGTTCAAAAAATTTCTCCAAACTACAGAGAACCTCAAATTCCTTTTCAATCTGAATTTAAGATACTTATAACCTGATTGAAAAGAAAAGAAAACCAATTATTTTCCCCTTCCCAAAAGCGCTAGCTACCCATCCTGGTAAATCTTGATATATCCATGTTGTTCTTCATGTTTTAGACCTTAAATCTTCATGTATGTAAAAGATTTCCAAATAGATGTTTGTCGCTTATAATATGTTGGGGTAACTTAATTACACTGTTATATGTGTATTAAACAAAGAAGGGGAAAATTTAGACTGAATATCAGGAGAAACTTCCTGATGCAATTCTATTCAACTGTTGAACAATTTCAATAGGTAGGTGGCAGAAACACCATCACTTGGGACATGGATAACATGCTAGGAAACATTCCATTATAAATCTATAATTTCTCTATGCTTCTATACTGAGATCCACCCTAAGAAGGGCGTGCTATTATGTAATTTGCTCTCCCCCTTTCAGATTGCCTTCCATGATGAAATAACTGGCTCTGTGGATATGGGGAAAGCAGTGGACATGATATATCTTGACTTTAGTACAGTTTTTGATACGGTCTCCCAGAATATTCTTGCCAGCAAGTTTAAAAAGTATGGATTGGATTAATGGACTATAAGGTGGATAGAAAGCTGGCTAGATCATTGGGCTCAATAGGTAATGATCAATGGCTCGATGTCTAGTTGGTAGCCGGTATAAAGCAGAGTGCCCCAGGGATTGGTTCTGGGTTCGGTTTTGTTCAACATCTTTATTAAAGATCTGGATGATGGGATGGATTGCACCATCAGCAAGTTCGTGGATGACACTAAGCTGGAGGATAGAGACAGGGTCCCGAGTGACCGAGACAAATTAGAGGATTGGGCCAAAAGAAATCTGATGAGGTTCAACAAGGACAAGCGCAGAGTCCTGCACTTAGGATGGACGAATCCCATGCACTGCTACAGGCTGCGGACCAACTGGCTGAGCGGCAGTTCTGCATTAAAGGACCTAGGGTTACAGTGGATGAGAAGCTGGATATGAGTCAACAGTGTGTCCTTGTTGCCAAGGAGGCTAATGGCATATTGGGCTGCATTAAGTAGGAGCATTATCAGCAGATGGAGGGAAGTGATTATTCCCCTCAATTCGGCACTGGTGAGGCCACATCTGGAGCATTGCGTCCAGTTTTGGGCTCCCCACTACAGATGGGATGTGGACAAACTGGAAAGAGTCCAGCAGAGGGCAACGAAAATGATTAGGGGGCTGGGGCACATGACTTATGAAGAGAGGCTGAGGAAAGTGGGCTTACTCAGTCTGCAGAAGAGAAGAGCGAGGCGGGGTGGGGGCGGGGGGATTTGATAGCAGCCTTCAACTACCTGAAGGTACAAAGAGGATGGAACTAGGCTATTCTCAGTGGTGGCCGATGACAGAACAAGGAGCAATGGTCTCAAGTTGCAGTCGGGGAGGTCTAGGTTGGATATTAGAAAAAAAAGTATTTCACTAGGAGGGTGGTGAAGCACTGAAATGGGGTTACCTAGGGAAGGGGTGGAATATCCATCTTTAGAAGTTTTTAAGACCCAGCTTGACAAAGCCCTGGCTGTGATGATTTAGTTGGGGTGGTCCTGCTTTGAGCAGGGGATTGGACTAGATGACCTCCTGAGGTCTCTTCCAACCGTAATCTTCTATGATTCTGTGATGACTGGGACTTGACAAATTATCCATTTGTACAAGAACAACAATTTAGGATTGGAGTCCAATACCCTTACCCATGATGAACAATACTTTGCTCTATGAGTAGGCTAATTGCGTTTAATAGAACTATTACTACTTAATGTGAGCAAGGTGGCAGAATTTGGATCTGAATTTTAATAAACCCCAGGTTTTTAAAACGTGATTTAAGTGATTTGATTGTACTTTGGCAGCTTAATGCTCTACAAACAGTGTTTCCTTTTTCACTCTGGCTGAGGACTTAGGTGTCATCCTGCTATCTGATCTGCATAGGCTGAACACTGCACCCACCCGTGGGAGCCCTATTAACTACAGTGGGACTCCATGTGGCTGTAAGGGTCCACTCACATGAATCAGATTGCTTTACAGGGAAAATATGACCCTCAAACAATAAGCTTCATTCTGCAGTCCAAATGGAAACTCCCATTGAGGTTCAGTGGGCATTTTGCCTGTGATGAGAAAGCAGGGTCAAACTCTAAATTGAAAAGTAACTGGATTTTACAGTGTATGTTTCATTTGTTCATACTATATTTAGAAGTATTCATTGAAAATTGAACCACCAAGCCAACTTTTCCACCCGGCACCTCTGATCTTACCTTCTGCTATTTGTAAAAGTAGAATTAATACAATAGCTATCAATAGCTTATATAACATCTTAAATGAGATTGAAGCATTGACATTAGCTAGGCAGAGTTATACCACAAAACCAGTGCACGTTAATTGAAAAATTACTTATAATCACATTCCATAACAAATAGAACAGATTTGATAAGGGCTTAATGAAACCCCATTAAACCTACTGAGTGCCCTGCAACGAACCTTAAGCTCTCTATTGAATCATGAATTGTTCAGCAGATCAGATTGAAAGTGGTTTGAAGGCTCACACTTTCAAAAGTGCATGTTTTCAATGCATTAGTATGGTCAGGCAAGAAGGCTTACAGAGAAGAGATGGGAAATTGAATGTAAACACAATGATAATAGCAGAACAGAGAACAAAATTAAAATTTTAAATAGTTGTTCTTATGTGAGAGTAACTGCCCATGAGTTTTACTTTAAATAAGTGGCAGAACATGGTAGTCCAGAGTTCTGTTTTCTTATGTTAGATTCTACATCAAGAAATATTAATACCTATCAAGTTATGTATGTGCATAAGTGTTTGCAGGATTAGGGCCATATTTGACTAGGAGAAGCAAATAGCAGACCGTATGTTTAGGTTCCCTAACATTTTCCAGTATAAGAGATTATTGTGACCTTTTCTTTAGAAGTTCTAACACCTTTATTGTTTGCAATGGGACTTTGGAATTCAACCAAAGGAAAGCCCTTGGGCTAGAGAAGTGCCTTATCTTTGTCCCATGAAATTCCATTCAGTTTTGTTGAGATCTATGATGATTTTCAACAATTTATAAGGGAAACCATGATGCAAATTTAATGATAATGGTCTCCGTGGCTCCTGCTATGGCAATAACTAAAAAAAAAAAAAAAAATCCTGTATCTCCACGCTGCAATGTTATGTTCGTTACACGTAGAGTAGAATCCACTTAATTAGCACCCGATAAATGTCACGCCGCCTAATTGGGATTACTACAAAGGAGCAGATTCATTGCAATATATTGGAATGACTAAACAATGGATAAATTGTACACCTACTTGTGACAAACCCTTAATTAGAGCCTTGCTGGTGGGCAGCACAGGAAGATTATCATTGTTTACCCACACAGAAAAAGAAAGGCCTGGCAATAGATCTAATTGGTGAGATTGTGATTTTAGATGATGGATCTGGCTTTCATTTTTCTTGACACAGTGTTGCAGGTAAAGCAATGTATAGAGGTGAATTAACAGTTCCTGTTAAATCACTATTCTTATTCATCAGCACTGCTAATTAAGTTGCCAAAAGGAACTGTTTTCATTTCACATTCTCCATGGTTATACTGTGTCTAACACGACTGCAAGAGTACAAACAAATGGATTACACACTGCATTTTCTTCATCTAAACAGAGGAAGCCCTAGTCTTTGCTCCCATTTTCTATGATGTTAGAATAATTGGCAATAGAGACAAAGGCAAAATGAAAAGAGAATAAAAGCAAAAGGAAAGAACAAACATTTTATGTAAGCAAACAAAATTTTGCTATTGGTTCAAAATCATACTTACAGAGAAGCAGAAACATGGTGCAGTTTGGAACTACAAAGTTAACTAGCTAAAACTAGAGCCTGTTATCTAAATGTTGTTTTTTCACTATATTCAAACACTGGCAAATTTAAGTGATCTCTAAAAAAAACAAAAGTACCTAGGAATGCTAAGGGCTTGGGAAACATAGCTGAAAATAATTAGAGGATAGATACAGAGAAGATAATCCCAGAACACTGACCTCACTTTTTAGTCTCTGGAAGGGACTAATGAATTAAAAAGGATTGCAGAGCCATAATTTAACTAGTTTGATATTTCCCATACATCACCAATAAAGGGAGCTGAGCAAACAGTTCATCAACACATTTGTTATAAATGTTGCCTTCACAGACTGAGTGACGACAGCAGCTTGAAACCATCAGTGATGTGGACTAGATTGTAAAAAGTGAACAAACAGCAATAACTGTGCCATACAGTTCTGTGTATACAGAATAATCAGTTCCCAATATGTATAACCGCCAATTGGAAAAAACTATCTAGTCCCCCCCCCCCCGAGTAGTTCAGATTGTCAGAAACTGCAGACTCTGCTGAGAAAGTGTGTCTCCTGTCCTTCCTGAGCATGAGTTAAGTTCAGAAAATCAGAAATAATATGTAGGGGAGTTCACGCATGTAACCAATCCAATCCCTATAAACATAGCTCACAATGTAAAAGTAGACAGCAAAAAAAATCTATCCTGATGCTTTTTGCTGATGTTCAGTGTGTCCAGCTTCAGTGAAATTTTCAGACACAAATTGTCATTATAATTCATTTCTGTAGAAATTTCGAGATTTTAAATGGTACACGTGAGTAGAACTGGGTGAAAAGGTTTCTTCTTTTCTTTGCCTTCGTCTTGTCCCGTCCATCAGAGTTAGTGGCTCTTTGTGTTGTGAGGTGAGCACACCCCATCAAGGGGTGTCAGGACATCATCAAGGTGGCTACCCTCCTGTGTAGGACAGCGTGGCCTAGTGGCCAAAGTCAATAGGGTGGCCCTTCGGTGTGGGGCATTGTGGCCTAGTAGCCAGAGTCAATAGGGCTGGGCAGACAGCCCTCACCATCTAGGTTCCTGCAGCTTCTGGCTGGTGCAAGTCATTAACAAGCTTGGGCCTTGTGGCCAAAGGGGAGCAGGCCAGTGATGGGGCTGGCAGCAAGGGGCAGGGGGATCTGGTGCTCCCTACTCTACTGGATCCCAGCGGGGATCCTGCCAAAACACGCTGATTCCGTTCCTGGTACCACAACCAGACCGATGTCTGGTTCCCCTGGGCTACTTCCTACCAAGTCTCCCAGCTTTGTAGTCTGCAGATCCTCCATCTCCTTGTGGGTACACTGCGGGTGAGGTTTCCGGTAACTCTTTCCTCCCATGGGCCTTGCAGATGGGCAGGTACTTGCAGGGCTTGGCAGGACTGGTTTCTGGGGCTTGGACAGCTTCTTGGCAGAAGCCTGCAACACACATCTGCTCTCCTCCCCAGTCGGCCCAATCTGAACTGAGCTACTCTTTTTATAGTCTGCCTCTGGATCATGCCCAGCAAGAGCGAAGGGACATGGCCTTCTCGGCCCACGGAGTATGGTTAACCACTGCAGCACCAGTGCAGGGTAAGTACACCCCATCACAGTCTCCAAGCATTCCTGTCAAATGCATCTTCCCAGATGACACCAACCTTCATGTCTTCCTTTAGCATCTCAAACCATCTTTTTCTAGGTCTTCCTAGTGACCGTTGTCCAATAACTGCTAGCTTTTGTATTCTCTGGCCAACACGTCCCACCATCTCACATGACACAAGCATCTCTGTCTATACTCTCTCTTTACATCATGGCTAACCTAATCACATCTTAAGCACTTTAGTTTACTGGGTATATTCTTATTGCAGAGAATTCCCATCAACTCCCTCCATTTACATCTAGCGCTTTTTATGCGGCTCCTAACATCTGCATTCCCATTCCCATCATGGCTCAACAGTGAAACAAGGTATTTAAATTGTTGCTCAGACTTTATTCTTTATCATCTATTTTTACTGGCTTCGGTTGTTCCTCTCAATGAAGCATTGGATATATTCCATCTTTTGTTGGCCGATTCATAAGCCATTTTTTTCTAATGCAGCCCTACATAGTTTTAGGTCCCTTTCCAGTTCATTTTTATCTTCATGACACATCATAATGTCAACAGCAAAAAGCATGCTCCATGGGGCCTCTCCCCTAATTTTCTTTGTTAAGGTGCCCATTATAATCACAAATAGTAAAGGCTGATCCTTGATGTAGCCCTACCGCACAGTGAATTTCTTGTTATGGCCGCAATTGCTTCTCACTACTGTTTTACTACCCCTGTACATGTCTATGATAGTCTAAACATATCTCTAGCAGATTGTACAACCATAGCCACCACCATAACAATTCTCTAGGAACTTTGTCATCAGTTTTCTCTAAATCCACAAACACTAAGAGCAATTCCTTGCATTTCTCCCTGTACTTCTCTAGCAATAAGCAGGCTGCAAACATTGCATCCATTGTTGACCTTCCTGGCATACACCCAAATTGGTTGTCACTTGCTTGATGCTTCAGCTCCTCCCAAAATCTTCTCAATAATTCTTTCCAGCCATTTCATCATGTAACTCATTAACTTGATGGGTCAGTAATTACTACATTCTTGCAAATGTCCGTTACGCTTGAAGAGAGGGAACAAGGCACCAAACACCTGCCTTTCACACACCCACTTTCAGTTAAGAGCAACTCCGCCACAAAAAGGCAAGTGGTAGGATTTTAGCGGTTAGAGGCTATATGTTACGATAACCATGCATCATTTTCTAGTGAGTGAGAGCTTGTCATCAAACTCACTTTGAACAATGAAGCTCTTTAGTAGTTTCTGACAATAGTTTATTTGCTGAAAAATGCAGTTTTAGGTCACAAACTATTCACAAATTCATGTCGAGTTTACCAAATAGCTTTGGCACAAAGTTGATGGAGGCATGTGACATTATCCAGGGTACAATCTGGACTGATGGACAGTTGTCTCTCCTCCTGGGGTGCCTTTTACACTGCTTCGCTTTGAAAGCAATCACTCCTGGTCTGCTCTCAAACAGCCACCAGCATGTAAATTAATCCCAGTTATACCGTATAAATGCTGTAGCCAGCCACTCATGAACTACACTGCAGGGCAACACCAGCAAATTCCCAGTCCCAGACTTCCCCTCAGAAAAGTGTGTCTTGTACTGCCCAGCAACCTCCTGGATAATACAACCTCAACTAAAATCTGTCATTTCATTAATAGAATATATTATGCACAAATCCTGTTATCCCAAATGAAGTTTCCCAAACACTTCAATTCAAACACACTGGTTTAGATAAAACATTAAAATGAATGTATTCACTACAGACAGCTAGATTTTAAATGATTACAAGTAATGAGGCATAAAAGTGAGAATTGGATACAAAGAAATAAATAGGTAAAATGTAACTAATACCTAACTTAACAAGTTAAGTGAATTCAAAACAAAGGGCTCTCTAACCATAAGTCCCAACAGTCTTACTGGCTGAAACTTTCAGTCAAGATCCTTTCCCAACACTGCTTCCTTTGTTTTTCAAGTGTTGTTGATGCTGAGGATGGAGAGAAAGGGAGAGATGGTTTGGGACATCTGCTCTCTCCCCTTCTAGCCATTTCTCTCACACAAGAATCTGACGTTCAGGAGACAGAAAGTCTGTGTGGACAGGAACCTCAAGCTGTTTCTTTGTAAAAATGCAGATTCTTTGTCCACACCATCTTTCCTGCGGAAGAGTGGCCACTTAATCAGCTGATGGTCCATTTGATCTTGTTGACACCTGGCTGAGCCCTTGGCTAGCCTTTTGTATCTGGGGAACTGGTTTGTGACTGCCCTCCAGAACATGCTGCAACATGTCTCAGTAATATCAGACAGTGGAATCTTATAACTTTACATACAGGGTTTCCATACACATTTTACCAAGACAATAATGATCAGCAAATCATGAGTGTTCAAATGACATGGCATACTTTGTACAAATTTTACCATAAGCCTCTAAGAGGAGTGAACATAGAGGGTACACAGACTGTCACAAGGCGATAGTCAGAAGGAAAAAGGTAGGTGCCATTCACATAGGAGAAGGTAGTGGTGCTCCCCTTGTAGACCTTTGTTAAAGCACTCACTGACAGCCAGATGAGACCTCCACAGGACTCCAGACCAGGGAGACAGGAAAGGACGTTGCCCCACCCACAGGCAAAGACCCTGTAAGGGGATCCTTTTTTGTTTATGCCAGCCACTGTTCACGGCCCTGCAGCACTCATCCTAGACTTCTTCAGCATACCATCCACCGATGAATGTTCCAGGCAGGGAGCTGGGGATTGGGATAAACTGTAAATGTTATGAGCTGGGGAATTTATTTATGAATGTTTAGTATTTAGGAATTAATCTTAACCTTTTTGTTCCCTAGATCCTATTTTCCTGTTCCCAATAAAGTCCCCCTCCCCTTGCTATATTGTTATTTTTGGGTGTGACATTCCTTTTCAGGAGTTTGTGTTGATGTACTTTTGTTTCTTGTATACAAGGTTTTGTACTCCTTCCCAGCAGTGGTAGCATTATTCACTTTCCCAAGGGAGAGCACCCAGGCACAGTGTGGAGTCACCTTGGGATGAGGCACCAGGTGTCACAAACAAAATAAAACACACAATCCAGGACCTAAACCATGCAAGGAGAGGGGAGACGCTGCTCCGTGTAGCAAGCACCAGCGAGGACTGGACTGGAACTTGGATGTTTCCCTCCTTCTCCGCAGTAAGTGCCCTACCCACCAGGCAATACCATTGTTCTCATTCATTGCAATATTATTCACACAGCTCGAAATTGTTTCAGTGTCACCAACTATTCTGGAAGAAGAATAGGGGTTCAGTTATTCTGATGTGGTCTGGATTATAACTGGGAAAATCTACACAGTTGCCTTGGGCTTCAATTGTCTCTTCAACGTCTACTAGTGGAGGGGACTGAGAGCCAACAAATTTTATCTAAAGGCTTGGTGGAGAGCCATGGTTTTGCAGTACTATTTCCTTCCATGGTAATTTGTAAAACCTCCTCCACTGGGGCATTGCAGAATCTGGGCCCTACAGAGTTAACGGTGATAGAGGAGCTAGAACAGGGAACCAGCTGTTCTCCATGGCATCTTGCTGGCCCTGTAGAGTTCCACCTGGAAACGTGGGGACACTTGGAGAGGCTGTCTATACTCACCTTTGCACAGAATGATATAATTTGGCCCAGAGATGGTAGTTTAAAACTGATGCAATAAAAATATTCCCCAGACTTTATTGCACTCTATTATAGTAATAAATAGAGAATAGATGACAATTTGTGATGGAGATGCAAAGAGTATGTATAGTTTACAAATTATTTACTATTAAAATGCCACCATTTACCAACCATTGCCAAACACTGATATCTGAATAGCCAATTATTTTCTATGGTATGTAGCGGTCAGGATCTCAGAGATGTGTGTTCTGACTTTTTTAAATGGTGATCATTTTGCTCATTGCTAATATTTAAGTCCCCCCAAATGCTGGAACAATATCTACTTTTGCCCAATAATATTAACAGAAGGGAAGAATCATCAATTAGCCTATTTTACACTAAAACTAAAAGAAGTGAGGAGTATTTTTGCAAGTTAAATTAGAACTCTCAAGACAATTTTAAGGGAGGTTATTTTAAAGTGCAATACTATTTGAAAAGTCATTATGCAAAAATGACACCTTTTTACTCAGATATATTTCTTTCCTGTAATCAGCCACATATTTGCTGACTTTAGTGACAAAAACAAGGTGACTTTGTGCGTGTATGTCTTACTCCTCTTAGCCCTGCAGAGCCAACATAGATAAGATGGAGTAAGCTGAATTCTATTCCATCCCACTGTCAACAGCAATGTCACTAAATACTAAGCGATTACATTTTGCAAACCCTTCGTGATTGCACAGAAATAAACCAAGGGCCTAATTTAGCTTGTCCTATCTTTATTACTTGTGATGAAGCACAAGTTGGAAAGGACCAAGCATGACTGTACCAGGGCTGAGTTGACAGAGGTGGCAGTTAGGTTTTCCTTATAACTGGAGCACAGTTGATCTGGGAATTATTTGACACAACAGACATGGAAACCCATGTTTTTTGGTTTGTTTGTTTTTTAACATACGCGTCACCTTTCAAAATAAAACTGCACTTTAACCTTAATGGTAGCAGTAGAGAAACTGTTTTAAGAAACAATAGCCCCAAAATTATATCTTTTTGAGGACCCTGTAAGGTGGTGTGTGAAATTCTGTTAACTTCAGAGGGGGGTTACAGGTGTTAATTCACAAGATCAAGCCCTTAAACTTGTTTTGTTGGGTGACATATTGCTTGACGAACCTACCCCACCCTGTGTTCCCAAATCCTTCTAGTTTATGTTTATCGTTTGCCTATATGCAATTTTTCTTTCTTACAGAAGTTTCTATCTACTTTGGGAAGTAAATTTGAATGTATCTATCTATATCTCTGAAGGGCGGGACTATACCTTCTGCAAGTGGAGGGGAGCTCAGATCACTCAAACTCATCCTGGGGGTATTGTTGGCTCCGCTGCATCATTTCAGACAGAGGGATCCCACAGAGCTCAGGATACACAGGGTTGTACAGATGAGGCTGTAGTGAAGTAAAAGACCAGCTGCTCTCCATGGCAACATCACCTGCTGATGTCAAAGATCTCCTAATAGATATCAAAGGGGGGAATTAATAATGCTAAAAGCACCATTAATTCCTATTGAATCCTTCCATAGTTGCTAATGTCAGCCTCAGGGAATTCAGCCAATGGCAACACAGCTCCTGAAGGTGCTGTGTTGCTACAGAGGGGATTATCAGAGTATAGTAAAAGAACCAGCCACTTCTCCACGTGGATATCTTTTACCACCATGGAGTACACCTCCCTAAGTCACCCCAAAAAACTTCCCACTAGAGGAAACATTTGCTTGGAAAATTGACAATATTAATCTGGTGGATTTTCTGGGTCATTCTGCTTTCTTCCCTGGAAATTTGCCTTGGAAGAGAATGAGATAAATTTAAATTTGGAAACCATAATTGAATTAGACTGTCAGAAAATATTTGATTAGTCTTATAGATTCTGAAGTTAGCAAGCAGACAAGATCTATGATGCATAGAGTTCTTTTTCTCTGAGGTACTGAGAAAGTAGTATTTTTTCAGATTTCATATCTGTCGTTTACTTCTTTTTACACAGGAAGGGGTCAATGTCTGAAATCAGTAGGATCTGCAATCTCAAACTCATTTAATCTATAAAACACTTAAATATGCATATGCTCCATCCTGTTTAGAAATGTTGTTACAAAGTTTCTCCCTCCTAAATGAGGCTTTAATATACCATGGTTCCTCCCAGCTACATTAAACGCTTGACCATTTACACTGATTTGAGTACATTTCATATAGAATCGTGCCCTCATCCAATGCATGGAATGCACAGGTGTGATATATTGGCAATCTACACTAACAACCATCCACAGGAATGGGGAGGGGCTAACTCACAAGTTGAATGATACTTGCTTTTGGGTGGAAGGTTTCACACTGGGCGGACTACATAGCTCTCTAAAATGCATCTCTTCTGTAGAGGCCTCTACACTCTGCCAGAACTGCCAGATTGATGCCACATGCTTCTTTACAATAGATTCCATGTGTTCACCCACGTGCGCCAAGAAAAGAGTACCTGAACCTTAGAGGAAAGTTAGGCACAAGACTCAGATAGCTCTGGCTGCCAAAAAGACAGGTTGCATTGCAGCAGCATCTGAGAAAGCCATGACGACCACTTGTGGTGTTAAATTATGCATCAACTGGAGACTGTTGCCTGCAGGTACCCTGAGTGAAAGCGAGGAACAAACTTAATTACAAAGATGAGACTAACTGTGGTATTGTACCTTTCTCCTGAGCAGTAGCCACATTTAGAATGTTACACTCCTGGAAATTGAAAGAATATTTATATGACCTGAAAATACCTCACTAATTATCTATCTCCTGTCTAGTGTACTAGAGGTGTGCTAAGATTGCATCATTAGAGGAAACTGTGGTAATAACTAAGAGCTTGTGTATGCCTTTTACAAAAGTGAGCTAGAAAACCCACAAATATAAAGCCCTGTATGGTCAATTTTAACTAGTTTCATTTTTATAACCTCTAATTATTTTTTAACAGTGGGTGAATACCTGTAACTGTAGCCACTGGAGGCAACAGACATTGACCTTGGTACTGTGTCTGACCTATGTCTGTTAACAGGAGCAAGCACATAAGATTCAGTCTCTTACCAGAACCCCTGTGTATGACACCCACCAATACCACTGATCACTTATTAGCGGTATTGTGTAGGCTATAGGAAATGGGTTATAGGGGAGGGATTTTTCCCCTGTTATGGCTGTTCCAAGGCCCACTCCAACAATCTCTAGCATAGGAGGCATGGTAGGGGTAGCCTCATTTCCTGCAGCACTATAGGTACTCTCAGTGACAATGCTGCCCACAGCAGAGGTTGCAGTAACTTAGGACAACTCCTGGGCATCTGAGTTACATCAGGGCTGTTTCTGTCCATAAGCAGCTTAGGATCAGGAAAGCAGAAGTCATAAGGCTTAAGCCATCTTTGTCCTTCATCCCTGCACCTCTGTAAAGTCCAGCATAGATTCTGACCCTAGCTTTCTTCAGGGACTTGGAACAAAGTTTAGAGGGTGCTTCACAACACTATTAGGTCAGTAGCCACAATTCACACAAATTGTTTTATGATCCTCACAACAGTTTGTGAATTGTATGCTCCTAAAGTGGATAATGGAATGTTTATATCAGACTGCATTTGGTACTGTAGTTTGGAGCGTATTAGATTAACCTGGCATATTTGTGTTTTGGAATGAAGTCAATGATTATATAAATCATAAATGATTCGAACATGCTTGGTTTTACATCTACAAGAACACAATGATATCCTATTGTTAAACATGTAGGAAAGCTTTGAGATATTATAGCAATATTAGCAATTAAGACTATCCTCAAAGAAAGACATAACATAACATAAGCCTCACATAACAATGGCTTACATTCTGTTTCCCAAGCACAGAGCTCTGAGAATCAATACACACAGGTTGGATTCATCGCACAGTATACATAGTGTACAGTCAGCAGAGGGCAGCGGAAAGTGACTTTTTTTTAAAGTGTTATTTTCACTTGTTTCTAAACTATAGGATTCTACTATCCTTCAATTGCATCTGAAAATCTTTTGGGACCGATTCTGATCTCACTGATTTATAGCACACAGTAGAATTACTCTGAATTAACCCAGGTCCCTTATGTACATCTGTTAGCTTTTTCCTGTTTATTCAAGATGATATACACATCAAAGTGAGTAAACTGGAAAATAACTTTAGGATATGATTTGTAAAACTGTCTTGTCTTTTGCACCTGCAAAGTTGCTGTTCATTTTTGTATCTGCATACCAGATAGAATCTAAAGCTTTAGACATTCTTCTTCAAATTCCCCACCTCACTATTCTACCGCTGTAGCAACTGTCACAATTGTAGCGAAGGTAGGAGTGCCAAAGTAGACAGGCTGCTGGTAGATACCTGCATTTTGGCCACCATGTTGTCTGTACCTGCTCTGAGCCACTATCTTTTTCTATGCCTTGTTGCATTAGTCCCATTAAAGTGGGCTGACTTATCACATAGGGAGAACTACAATGGTCTATGCTTAGAAATAGACACTTTAGATATTTTGCCAGAGTATGTCCTGCTCCAGAGTGCAAAATTCTAGGAAAAAAAATCACCATTGCACATAGGATATTAGCCTATAAAACTATTTATGTATATGGATATGACCGAGAGAAATACACAATTGACAACTATTGTAGCACAGATCTTTCATCTGACTCCTGACCCCTGACTTCTGATACATCATGATGTTGTACTAAACCAGACATTATCATGTACAGCTATTTTTTGACCTTGATTCCTTTTCTACTGTTTGGCCATTAAATAAGAATAATCACATTTTATAGTGGTAAATTTTCAAAACAAAGAGGGAAAACAACTCCCATTGCTTTGAACAGTCACAGATAAAGATCAATAACATTAAGGAAACATTTGATTAAATAATAGACAAAACAACATGAAAAACACTAGACTCTGCCATAGAAAGCCAAAATACAATTTATATTCTGCAGTATCAAAAGGAAATAGAATTGAAATCTTAATTATCTGCAGGACAACATTCATACCAATTTACTACATGATTATTTCAGTTAACATTTTATTTGTGTCATCCTCCATGTGTGTATGATGTTGATTTTCATAAGGGCAAAACCAGAGTACTGTAATTGCATGGGTCAATGTACAGTTTTCCACTCCATTTCATCATCCATATTTTGTATCTCTTAGACACTTGATTCCTGCTCTTTACTAGCGTAGTATTTAATTAGACAGTCACTGACAATCATCCATGTTTTAAAAGTCAGAAAATTAGTATATGTATTGTATAAAAGCAAAAGGTAACCTCCCTCCCCTGTTTTGTTCTGTAGAAAGTCCCAGAAGGTGCATCATTAGGATTTTCAAGCTTTCCTCAGGTTTCCGAAGTCCATCATTACAGTCATTAAGAATACGATTTCTGCAAGCCCTCAAGGAGGTAAGAAAATTTGACCACACAACATTTCTTATTAAACTTTTCTTAAAGCTAAGAACAATCAGATTAAAATAATCATTCAATTTCCTTAACCTCTGTTACTAGCAGCACTTAAGACTGTTAAAATAAGTTATTTTAAAATCTAATTTACTTTTCCACATTAAGAGCACAATCCCACAAACAAATACTATGGAGGACAGGCAACTTCAGTTTTCTTTAGAGTCCGTTTCACTTTCTAGGCTCAAATGCACTGGCATAATGCTGCAGTGTTAGAGTTTCAAATACTACAGAGGAAAGTTTATATCCAAACATTTTTTTAAAGTAATAGAATTTAAAATAAAGCTTCATAGAAATATTATTGTTTAATCTTATATTTTGTAAACCTTTGATTTTAGAAAACCTAAAATTTCAGGTTGATATATTGAACCTAACATATGCTCACTGATGTCAGTGGAAAGACTTCCATTGACTTCAGTGGGCTTTTAATCAGGCTCATTGTGCATGTCCCTATGATAACAAATAATTGGCCACATGAAGCAAAGACGAACACTCAACTCACTGGCATTTCTCTGTCTGTAAACGTGAAGACTTTGGAATGCACCCTAACAAATCCAAAATTTCAGGGAATGTTCTAGTTATCAATGGGCAAACCCTAATGATTTCAATGTAAATCAAAAGCACCAGAAAGCCTGAAAACCAGGGCCTCCACATTGCCAGAAGAGGAACGTCTCTGCCACCTGCTACTGTTACCTACACACATCAGGAGCAACAGCTTAACTGGTGGGGCCATTGTAACCTGAACTCTAACAGAAAGAAAGGAGCATTAGGGTATGTCTACACCACAGCTAGGAGCCAGCTTCCCAGCATGAGTGAACAGACTTGTGGTAGTGGGGCAGCTTGGGCTTTCAAAGTTGGGAGGGAGGGTGGCAGCTTGAAAGCCCAAGCTCCAGCCTGAGTGGCAATGTCCATACTGCTATTTTTAGTGCTCTAGCTTGAGCAAGTTCATCTACCTGGGCTGGGAGGCTCACTTCCAGCTGCAGTGTAGACATACCCTTACAAGCAGTGCTTGTAAAGGGGGAAGCAGGAAGTGAGGATAGTATGCAGGGAGCCCATGGTGGGTGCAATGTACTTGGCCTACACATGCTATTAATTGTGCGACCTTCTAGAATATCTCCTCTCTATCAGAACAGGTAACAAAACATACATAAAATTTCTCGTCAAGCTTTTGCCCATCAAAGCAATCAGGCATTTGATGGAGGTGAGAGGAAACTTTCAGTCAATCTTCTCCATCAGGGCATAGGCTACTATTAGCTCCATTGTTTGCCAGCTCTTTATACTAGAAAATGGTGCTGTGTATTTTCATCCTGCACCCAAGATTCACTCTACCCTTCACCCAAGAACACAAAGAATCTTTGCAATCCAAACAGAACAAAACCCACACTTTTGAGGTTCAATTTTTTTCTACTGCAGCCACTCCAGCCACTGCATTTAACAGCACTGCCTATTGAATGCAGATTGTGGTAATACACAAGCCAATGGACATTCAGCTCTTGCCCAACTTTCTGAGAAAAAAAATAATTATTTAGTCAACAGCCAACATACTTGATGTGCCCTATAGACATTATTAACTTAATGTTTGTACATGTTGAAAATGTGAAGTGCTATAGAGTATTTATTTTTACTAATATAATTAAAATTAATAGGAAATGTAGCTAGAACATTCAGAAACATTCATGATAATAAATAAGGCATTCCTTGGAGGAAAAGCTAACAGACAGCCCTTCAGCTACATCAGTGGTTAGAATCTCTTGCAGATAGGCAATGATGAACTATGCATGTGACACGATGTCTATATCTCAATTACCAAATTTTCTGTTAGGGTCCACAGAGGGGCCAAAAACTGAATGAACATGGAAGAGACTACTGGATTTCATTGGGAACAGGTGGGTGGTCAGCATTTTGGAAAAATCAGGCAACATACATGGCTACTTAAATATGGGTTTAGGAGCTTAAATTCAGCCACCTATTCCTTGGGAAATATTAGGCATGGTGCCATTTAATTTCAAGTCAGTCATAAATCGGGGCAGCACAAAGAAGAGGGAACTAATTTCTGTGCTCAGAAGCTGGCAAAGAAGACAGAACTGTATAAGACAACGTATCCCTAGAGCAACTCAGCATGACACGACTGTTTCTCTTTCACTTCTTATAAGTTTTGCTTTTGTTGTGGTTGGTCACACAACAGTTCCATTAAAGTGAGCCTTTAAGGATGGGATATTCAAAAAGGACTTCAGGGGCTAGGGTGCCCAGCACTTCTCATTGACTAATTTCCCTTAGCCCCCTTTTGAAAATTCCAGTCTTCAGGCACATACGATTTTCAAGTCAGCAGGTTGTTTTCCCTTTAATTAGGACCCTTGGTTTATTTTTAGATCTTTTAGAAATTGCTGTGTTTTCCTTGGAACATCTGTCTCTGCTGTGAAAAAATGGCAATATTGTTGCCTCACTCGACAGTCTGCTGTTGAAGAATAACACTAAAAGAAATTTTGGAGAGTTCTGTAATATGATTAATTGGCTTTAGTTTACATTGCACACATATTTTCCTTTGACAGCTTTCCATTATAGTGCATGGTGCTGCTTAGGTAACATGCACCTTCTACGCATAAGAAGAGTTAAGAAGATGATGCTCTTGCTGATGTGTCCAAAGTTCTAGAATTGAAGTTGTGGCTTTATTTTGTAAAACCAGGTTTTTCCTTATACCATCTACACCTTTTTGCCTAATATTTGTTTGTGATACTTAGGCCAGTGCTCTGATTGATGCATCTGTCCAGCTATTTATATCATGCCCATTATTATAGTATCCAAGTGTCCCTGATGTAATAAATAATGCTTTTACTCCTGCTGCTGCTTGCAGTCATCTAGGATTCACCAGGTACCTCCCCACTCCTAAAGGTTTACCACACTGCCCCTGCTACTGTCCCAGAGGTGGTGATGGTGACCTAGCACTATCCCCACTTTCAGTGCTGGTGATTTTGATTTTAGTTCTCTTCTTCTTTACCAAACTCTACCTACATCCCTTTCCAACTCCCAAATGTAAAGAGATTTTGTAAAGTGTCTGCACAAATGCCTTGCATGCAAACTCTCATGTGACTATTTACATGCACATTCCTGACACCAACTCTTTCTGCAGACATTCTGGAGTTCATCTGAATCAAGGACAGTGAATCAGAAGGATTGTGAAAAAATTATTAAATAGTGCAGAATCTAGAGCACACTCCTGCATGACCCCACTTGATATGTCCTCCCAGTTTCATAGTGAACCATTGATAATATTCTTTGAAAACAGTCTTTCATCCAGCTGGGTGCCTACCTTATACTAATTTCATCTAGTTCACTTATGAGAGAGGCTGTTGACACAGTCCCACATAAAGTACTAAGAACTGTAAAAACCACAGAGTGACTGCCCCCAAAATCTTGCACTCTGGTTATTTTAGGATTTTATACTGTAACCAGTTTACCATAGTATCTGAAGTGCAGAACCTCCAAGGTATTTAGGCATCTAATTCCCACTGGGAGTTACTCACCTAAATACCTTGGATGATCTGGGTTTGAGTGTCTCACACATCAGTCAGAATGGCAGGGTCCCTAGTGGACTACATGGAGTCTCTGGCTCTTTTCCTTTCAATCAAAACAGAAGCATTTTAAAAGCCAGGGTTTTAATGAGGTGTGAACTCAATTCATTTCATATCTACCACAAGGAGATGGAGATTAGTTTTTGTGCGTGTTATATTGCCTTTTTCTATATATTGACTTGTTTATACTTGGATTAAACTCTCAAATGCTTTAGTTTATTTCAAGAGGATTAAGGAATATCAAAATGCTATCTGCCTTATTTTCAGAGTGTTTTGCAGCTTTGGGGGGGGGGGGGTATGTGCAGAAAAATGACATTTGTGTCATAACAGTATGAATAATGTTTTATGAACAGAGATCCAGGAGGATATCAATAATTGACAAGTAAACACAGCCCAGTAAGTCTCATCTTCATTGTGGCAGGTCTCAGTGGGGATCATTGTTGTCTCCTGAGAAACACTGCAAAAAAAAGCTGAAATCAACTCATCTTAGCCTCTCGAAATTAAGTGACCCCATGGTATTAATTTAAGAAAATTAAAATATGAAGCTCAAGACTGTACTATTTCCTTTCTAGTTATTCACATTTTCTTCCTGTAATTGCTATCTGTCATTTGGAAGAAGCCCAGTGTCTAGAGTAAGAGTAGAAATTTAAAAGCATTTTGCTTTGTTTTTAAAAGCTGCAGAGTAAAGCATTTTGACCTTTTTGTGATTTGGGGACGGCTGTTATCAAGCAGAGCTGGGTGTGAAACTGTCCTTAAGGTTCACTGATTTTCAAGCTCGCAGATCTTCCACAAACATTCAAGATTATGTGCAAGATTTATCACACTTAGAAACAATATTGTCAAAGCTTGACAAGTATTTGTCACTCCCTGGCTTCAGGAGAAATTTTAGTGCAACGAAATTCCAAAACGTTTCCTTTAGATGGGCTGTTTTTTACCACATAATTGGAGTGAGATGGTATTTGTGTGTGATTGGCAGAGGCGACCATCCCAAAAGCTCCCCAAAATCCATTTACTCTTATTTTTCAGGCTTGGGTAGGAACAAGGAAAAGATTTATACACCCCCACAAAAGTGGCTGCCCTCCTCCCTAGTCCCCACCCTCCATCTCCAGGTCAGTGGCATTTGATAGTTCTATTTTGAGGCCATTTTTCGGGAACCCTTTTAAGGTTCTTCTGTCACTGAGCCATGTAGGAGCCCAGCCTCCTTTCCCTATTAGCCAGGGATAATCTCTTAATGTACAGGGCCTCCGCAAAGTTACCCACAGGCCCTGGGAGTTTTAAATAATCACAGACTCCACCCTCAAGAAAGCAAACGGGATTTAGGGTACACAGAGCAGCTGTATGGAACGTCACTGTGAAGATTCTTGACCTTCAGGCTATTAATTGTCTGCTGTGGCCAAACCATGCAGCTTTGGCCAGCTTTGCAACTTGTACCACGACAAAGCCAGAACACGGCCTATAGACAGTAACACAGAGGTCGTCAATAGGCAGACTATGGGCCAAAGCCGGATCACCAGATGCCTTGGAATGGACCCCAAAATCTTTTTTAATTATTATTTTCTCTGGAGTCTGGACCTTGACTATACCTTGATCAAGAAATCTGGACCTTGTAAATAAATAAATAAATAAATAAAAATTTGACTACCGCTGCAGTAATGCAATAATCTAATGCTTCTTAGGCTCAGGCCTGTATTTGTTGTGCACCCCAAGCTTCCAGACTTTTCCTGGAGAATAGTGCATGCACACGAATTCCAGAAGTGGGTCCTTTCTTTGATTCTCTTTTTTAAAGTACCTGCACACATACCTCCCTAGCATATATTATCATAAGCATACAGTAGACTTTCATAGCCACAGCATAAAAATCTTAAAAATGGAGACCATTACTTCATGATTTAGAGACTATTTGGCATTGTCTCCTTCTAGCGTTCTTGACTTGGCTTCTCTTTTGCCCTTGTGCGCTCTCTGCTTTTAAATCCAAGCCAACAGCTGTGGCCACAAATTTGGCACGGAGTGTGCTGTGGACCCAGATGCCAAGCTCTTGAACAGATTTTTTTTTCCCAGGAACAGATTCAGGGTCTATGACTGCTGCCCCCTGACTGGTTCCTTGGCAGGTTTTCTGGCTAATTTGATTGTTGGCAGTGTGGCTGTGTTCTTGACTCTGTGGATAATATCAGAATTCCCCCTAAGGGTGACAAAGGTTGGCTTGATAGCATGTTTGAGTATCCTTTATCTCTGAGGAAGTGTGACCTGCAACATAGCAAAGATTAAGATTTTTCTAAGATCTAAGGTTTCATTAAAAAAAAAGAAGAAACTATTTTCATGGTAGATAGTCCTGCATGCTGCTAGCACAGATGTCTGCATGCGTTCAGGGAGCCCCAGTGGTGCAGCTGGTATCAGACTGACTATACTCCATGCCCAGCCCCAGACTGACTTAGTGCCCCTCCTGCAAGATCCATGTCCTGTGGGACAGTGGTTCTCAATCTTTATGGGTTCAGGCCCCCTTTGTAAACACTGGTGTCATTTTGCAACCCAGAAACCCTCCAAGACACACCCAGACCCACTGACTTCCCCCAGGGGGGCCCATAGAGTGGGGGAAGCTCAGAGGTAAGATTCCAGATGCTCCAGCAAGATATGAACAGCTGGGGAATCTGCCCATCAGCAACTCAAAGGAAGGATGGTGAGCCAAGACATCTCCCCCAAATATACAGATCCCCCATTCCTGGGGGCAGAAGATAAGAGTTGGGGATAGATGTGGGGTCCTGGAGGTGAAGTGAGGAGAGTGAAGGATCTAGGGGTGTAGTGAGGAAAGAGTTGGGGGTTTGGTGGTGTCTGGAGAAGGAATTGGGGAAAAGAGGGTTGTAGTGCTGCAGTGTGGGGCTGAGGGAATGATATGGGGCAGATAGGTCTGAGGGATGGGCAGCAAACCACCACCTCTCCAAAAAACACACGGCCCCCACACATGGCCCATGGGGGGGCAGAGACTAAAGGAGTGGGGAAATTTGAGGTCCTGGAGGTGAAGTGGGCTGGGGGTATGGTGTTACCTGCCTATGGTGGCAGGGGTTCATTGGGAACCCAATACTTACTTGAGAACATAACTGCTCCCTCCCAGCTTCCGTACTGCAGGGCTGGTTGGGCTTGGCTCCCTGCTTCAGGAGTTGCAATGTGGGGTGCAGCACCACTCATTCATATTTGACCCATGTGGCACCTAGTTGTCATGATGTTGGGGTGGCTGGGCCAAACGTGAGGGGGCTGTGACCCCAGGTGCCAGATCACAATGCTCAGAGTGGGGAGCTGAGCCCAGCCATCCCCATGACCCTTTGACCCATTCTGATGACCCAATTTTGAGTCACAAGCTGTGGGTTGAGAAACACTCCCAGAGAATGTCCTGTAATGGAGTGTGCCAGCATCCACTGATTCTGAACACTGTTTTGAAATTCATGATGGGATTGTTTAGTTTATGTTTTGTTTTGTCCCCATTTTGGAGACTACTGACATTAAGCAAGTAGTATGGAGAGCGTCAAGAGAAGTTCCCCTGTTTATACAGAGAGCTTGGTGTGAGAAAATCCCACTGGCTGGCATAACTTTGACAGAAACTCTACAATAGGAACTTCAGACAGTTTCTTCCCAGAACTCCTTCCAGAGGAGGGAATGATTTGACCCCAATATTAAAATTCACTCATTTGATAGCCAATGGGCCAATATACAATAGTAATATGATCTGTAATCATAGTCCTGTGAAAAGTCTACTAGGCATATATTGTACCCATTATGCAGCTATATGACAGCAGTGTGAAGACTATCACAATAATGAAAATTGCTTTAACCCCTGCTCTCCCCCCCCCCCCCCAAAAAAAAAAACCAAACCACCACATCAGTCCACTTCAGCCTTACAAAGTCAGGACCACATTTTTTTTCAGATATGCATCCCCAGACCTCTTGGAGTTCCACACACAACAAACATGGCAATTTGCTCTTCTGTGTTTTATTCTGGTTACAACGAAAGCCAGGGAGTGCTAATTACCGAAAATCTTCCCAATGTTCCCACCACCAAGGAGTGGCCAAACATATTCCATTCATCCAAAAGCCCAGAAAGCACCCATTTGTGCCATTGTTGCCTTGTGGCATTAGCAAGTCAGTTTTAACTGGATAAAGCAACAGCTAGTTGTATCCATTAAAGAACTAATGTTTATTTAAGCAACAGCACTGAAGCATAATCTAATCTAGGAGAAGGGAAAAAACAATAAAGGAACTTTTTTCATGTGACAATGAAACTAGCGTGCCACCCACGCATAACAGCAAGTGGTGGGATGTTATATTACATGGGACAATACTATCAATTGTTCCGGAAGCAGATCCACAGCCGGAAAACACCAACAACCAGGCCTTTGAGACAGAGAAATGTCAAGTGAGTAGAGCTCATGTTTGTCCCAGGGTATGAGACACACAAGGTGGGTGGGGTCAGATCTTTTACTGGGCAGCTTCTGAAAGGGACCTGAAAAGCAGCTCCGTGTAGCTTGAAAGCTTGTCTCTTTCACCAAGGTCCAATAAAAGATATTACCTCATCCACTTTGTCACTCCAAAAGAGAGTAGAGACAGTAGCAAGCAATCCAACCGAGTATTAGATGAGCCTGTAAAATTGTAATCCAAGTCAAAAGATGCTAAAATACCTGCTTAACACACCTCTAGCAAAGGGCTGTCTACTAGAAAAAGGAGCAAATCCTGAGACAGGCTATTACCCAATCAGACTTTCCCTTTCAAGAAATTACACGAGACTATTCTCACTACCATATATATTGAAAATATGTTACTTAAAAGGAAACAGAAAATGGACTTTCACTAGATAAGGATACTTCCTTATCTCACAGTGGTAAGGAGAGATTATATACATTCATGTTTCTAAAAGTGTTTTGAGATCTTTGGATGGAGGCTGCAAAATAAGTGCCAGATATTACGAATATTAGTGTATTCTTGAACAGCTGTCAGTTGTTGACAAGATTTGTTTTTTTAAGAGAAGTGATGGTAGCCAATTTCAAAGAAATGGTCTGACATATTGGTGGACCAAGCATGAAACATTCTCTCTACGGAGTCAAATCTGGCTGTGGATGTGCTGAACAGGTGGTTGGATGCAGCTGAAAGCCCACTGTAGTTACACAAGTAGAAGATGGAAATTAGAGTAACTTTTGCAAGTAAAGGTTTCTGAGCAAAGATTCTGCACCTTCCCCAGCCTGAGAGTCTGATTTATGTTTACATTATCTGGGCACAGACTGGAGGAATACTCCAAAGGAGCCATTTTATCCTACACACAAGCAAAACTCATTTTAACACTCACATATGTTTTCCATTTATTCAGGCAGCATTCAAAGATGTGGACTGTAACGTACTGCATTTTTCTTTACGCAAAAGATTTCTCAGGGAAGAGTCTGAAAGTAGTTACACACTTTGCCGGAACTTGACTTGAATGCAATTGATACAACACATTTCAATTGAATCCATTTACACTCTGCTACAAAGTTTCACCTAATAGCCACCTAAGTTGTTAAAATCAGAGTGATATGTTTTTCAGAGCATTCTGCCAAAATTGTGCTTTCCGAGCGCCTGAGCTTTAGAGTAGAGAGTTTTTACATCCTTGTTAGAACTCCACAATAGTTTTAAAGTACCTTGGTCATAAAAGACAACTCCAAACTATCTCCTTCATATTGTATGTTGGTTTAGAAAAATGCTTGACCGTGACTCTCTCGCCTGGAATTCTCGCCTAGTTGCTGCAGCTGATTAGAATATTCAGTAATTAAATTTGATCTAAGACTACATCCTACACAAGATAATGAGCACCTCCTTAGTGATGCTGAGTGCTTTTAACTTCTACTACCTTCAGCTGGGATTGAGGGCACTCCGCACTTTAAATCTTTAGTGAGCAACAATATAAAAATCCACTGTCTCGTGTACTGCATTAGCTACTATAGGGTCCACTGCATTGTCATCTGAAAAGTAAATAGGCAAGATCCTGCGGTCTTATGCAAGCAAAGCTCCTATTGACATCACTGGACATTTTAGTTAAAGGATTGCTTTGAAACTTAATAATTTGCACCTTTAATTTGTCTTGTTACTTACATACAGTGGGTAAAATCCTGGCCACATTGAAATCAGTGGCAAAACTATCATTGAATTCAATGGGGCCAGGATGTCACTGTCTTTCATCCTGCTATATCCCAAGGCATTTTATAAAGTACAGACCCAATCTCACAGTCATTGTTCGAGTGAAACTCCCATGATTCACCTTAGTAGGAAAGATCAGGCACTATCCAGTCACTCAAGTGTACTGTAACTTGAATCAGCTTTGTCATGATCAGATAGAGTCACTGCCAGGAAGGGGAAGATAGACAGGAAGGATTCTTGACCATGGTTGGGCTTGGCAAGGATTCAGATTCTGACTGAGAACAGATTGTCCAACAGAGCCTCACAGAGGGGAGCAGCTGAAGCTACCCCAGTAATGGCTCCTGCTTATTTGTGGGGAGAGAAGTCTAGAGTAAGGAAGGGTTAGGTGAAAAGGAAAGAAGAGTGAAAGAAAGGGGGAATTAAAGAAGGTGAGTGTGCATTAAAGATAAGAAGGAATGCATGTAAAAAAAGAGGGTGTGTGTGAAGTGAGAGCAATAAAACAAACAACTTGCTTAGCTTAGCTGTAATAGCAACATACCTATTTTGGTCATGGAGATGCAGTTTCCCATTTTCCAGCTGCTGGTCCACAGTATTCCCCATTGTAGGAGGGTGATTGATTAGTCCTCTAGACAGGTCTCTGAATTTTCCCCTTGAGGGAACAGAGTCCACATAAGATTTCTGGAATTTTCATTTCAGTTCAAAACTTCTACCTAGTATTTTTACTTGGTCAACGACCTCTTCCCAATATGCCCTCCCTCCACCCAAACCGGTCTACCTTTTCTCCTCTCTGTGGTGTAATAGCACATCTCCGGTCTCCTAACCTTTTACCCTCATTTCCAAGGGTTTTTGTCCTTTCTCTGTGGCATTGCTGGGCAGCCCTCCTTTTCCAGCCCCAAAGACTCGGTTTTGTTATAAGCAGCTGTCTGCCCTCATACCCCACTTCATTTTTCCCAGAGATACTTCCTTACATCCCCAATCTCTTAGAGCTTCTTAACTGGTTCCCCAGTACACAAATCCCTCCCAGGGTCCTTCTGTGTGTTTAAGCCTTCTCTATAACAGCTCTTCCTCCCCAATAGCTGCCCTGCCCACCCCACCCAGCCGCCTCCACAGTCTCACTACTGAGAGCTCAGTCATTTCTCATTTTCCCCCCTGATTGCAGGTTGGGAATTGGTCTGAACCAGCTACTTCAACAAGTGCCACCTTACATCGCATGCACCTGCAAATCTCCCAATAAAGGGGACGCAGGTTTAACTTATATACAATCATCCTGTCACATGACTGATATTGGATCCACATTCTACAGCAGGGCTTAGTCTCAGCTTGGTCATGTGATCCTTCTGGTGAACTACAAATCACAGTCTGCCTGTTCTTCAATGACCAAACCTTGGTAGAGCGCTGGCTAGACTAGAGAGTAGATGAATAAATTGATTTTTTGGATTCACTGGCAGTTATGAAAAAAATCAGGGAAAAAATGGTCATACTGAAAATAAAATTTTTCAAAGGTTTCAGCAAAATATCTAAAACATTGCATTTTTGGTCAAATGAACCACCCAAAACAGAATATTTTGTTTTTGTCACTATTTTAATGTTTTTCATATTTAAAAAGAAATCAAGCTTTAAGGAAATTTCTAAAAGTTGCTTCGAAAAAGGTCAAAATGAATTGTTATTTGTAGATTTTGAGTCCCCCCCACAAAACAAACCATTTGATAAAATCAGCATGAGTTCACAAAATGTTTGTGTGACCAAATCTTTATTTTTCACTGAAAAAACGTTTTGATCAAAAATGTTCACCTAGCTCTAGACTGAATACAAGCCACAGCTACCCTTAAAGGGGACAGACTGCCCTGTAACTTTAGCCTGCCCACAATAATAGCAAAAATAAATAAGAAAATAGAAAGGGAGAGATGGGACACACATGCACATACATGCTCCAAAAGAAGGGGGCAAGAATCCAGCAACCTCCTGGCATGGAGAGAAAATGTAGTGCACTCTTTAGATCCTCTCTTGTGTTAGGACGGTCTTCGAAGGCATTCAGATGTTACCATGATGGGTACCTGAAAAATACCTAGCAAAAGAGAGAGAAAGAAAGTGTGAAATCAGAAAAAGAGTGATTGAGAGAGGGTGAAAGTGAAATTAGGGAGAACAAGTGGAAGGGGAGAGAGATTGCGAAATCAGAGAAGAGCAGACTGTGAAAGGAAAGCGAGAATTCATTCTAGTCTCCATGCCCCCCTCACTCAGTTATGACCAAGAGAAAAAATGGAGAGAGAAAGAGGGGGAGTCAGTGTGAGAGAGCATGAAAGGAGTGAGGGGGTGGTTATTGGCAGTGGGAAGACAGACAGAAAGCTTGGGTGAGGTTTCAGATCATGGTACTGTGCAACATTCTCTTCAGGGACTAGAACTCCATATATGGGACAGGCAGACCCTCAGCCTTACTGCTGGCCTCACCTGCTTGTTATCCATCTCTGTCTAGGCCACCAACACCACATTCAGATGTATACTACTTGCGTGAATCCGTATTCAAGTACAATAATGTTAAACAAAAGTTAACAAGCTGGTAAAAAGGATGAGGAGAGGGAAACTACAGTAGATGTCAGAAGCTGGAGATAAAATCAACTGTGCAGCGGGTATGAGGTGAATTGGTGAAAGAGGACTGGGTGGAACTGGGGGCAATAGTACATCTTCTCCTGGTGCCCAGAATTCTTGACTGCAGTCTCCCTGATCAGCAATTTATTTAAGCATGATCCAATAGTACTGACTGTACATACTCTGAATTAGGCATATTTGTACAAAACTTCACTGAGTTATGGGACAATGGTAATTTCATCATTACTTCAAAACAGAGGATTGTTCAGCTGCAGATAGACTCTTCCCTCATATGTTGCCTATTACAAGGATAACATACAGAACACATATAGTATGCCCTGCTTCATAGACCTAAATTGTGATTTCTCCTTGAGGACTGGAAAAAAAAAAACAAAAAAAACCTCTCTCCATGCAGTTGGTTAATCCTGATTTTCAATCATTTGCCCTAATATTTTGGTGTGCTGACATATTTGTTTTTGTTTTTAAATGATACCTCTCTGCAGATTGTTCCCTTTTGTGACTTTCAAAGTTTAAAAGTTGCCTTTGCATGTTAAATCCTACACTAGAGAAATATATTTATTAACTAGCTTGTTCTCCCCACTCAAAACATACAACATTCTGATCCCATTCAGTCCAATCCTAAAGTTCTTACTCAGCCACAAATCCTTTGGCCCCTGGGAAAAAGATTTTAGGGCTTGGCCCATGGAGTTTGATCATGCTACCCTTCAAGTCAATGTAAAAACTCCTAATCACTGGAATGGTGCAGGATCAAGCCTATGGTGAAAACATGCTGTGAAACACTGTCCAGAGGGAACTCTAGAAGATAGGGACAGAAACAGATCATCATGAACAAAATCATCATGTAAAGAGAAACAAAAAGGAGAACTGCAACAGTATATATTATACACAAGGCATCACTGAAACTTGGATAAGAGTAGGAAGGAAATAGACTTTGTTACAAAGGACAAAGCATTTGTGACATCCTTCATAACCCAGTATAAAATTTTCCACCTGAGAGCCCTGAAAAGAACTATGCAGAATACCTTATGGGAATTCTGATGCTGAGTGTATTAGAAAAATCAAGGCAGAATTCCATGCAAGAATAAACCACCACATGACAGTCATTGCAGAAGCCCCGTCAGCTCCCAGCTAGGGAACATGCCTTATAGCCACAGGTTATAGAATCAACACAGATGTGGCAAAATGAGTCACCAGAGAAAAACAAAAATTTAAATTGGAAGCTTTGTGCATGTGCATGACAAGAAATACATTGAGCAAAACTAATTTTATGTGTGCGGCAGAATGGCTGTCTTGAATGTTGAAAATGAAGAAGAGAATACAGTAAGAAGCAGGAAAGTGCCACATAACTTCAGACTCTGAAAAATACCAACATAAAGAGGAATGTATAACCCAAAACTGTGTTTATAAAAGAAAAAATAATAATTAAAAACATTAAGGAAAAACAATAGAAACAATGCAGCACTACCAAAAACAGTGTGAGAGAAAAACAGTGTACATATCAAATTAATCTAGAATTTATTGTGCTTGCTTATACTGATACTAGTAAAAGGAATACAGCAATAAAACAGGCTATGATTGATGAAAATGTATCTTCTCACACCAATAAATTTTACTGTGGATGCCCAATATCACCTAAGAACATCCTGATATATACTCAAAGGAAACTAATATCTAAACTGCACAGCACTGCCTGGAACATGCAGTGTGAAAGCAATGAGCAAATCCTAATCATATCCCTTCTGAACCGAGAGTTAGGAAAAGTAAATAATTTCATAAAGTCTTGAGTAGGAGTATGTCTTAGATGAATGTGGTCTGGAATATGACATTCTTTGCACAGAAGATCTTAGCCCTGTACTTCCTACCAAGAGAAATTATGATGTTTCTGATCATCTGAGATCACTTCCACTGTAAAATAAACTGGATTTATAACATCTTTGGAAATTAAGAAACTAACTAACAGCATACAGAAGTACTTGTTTTATACCCTTATGATTTCATACCACTTCATCTCTTCATAAAAGCCTTTCTAGCAAACAGATTCTGAATAGTATATGGGCTGTTTGTCCGCTATTCTGAGCAAACTTACTCTAGAAATCTGATCCGTAGTGAAGTCTGTTGTCTAGTGGCTAAACCAAAGAAATGGTAGTCAGCAGTCATCCTTAGGTTCTTTTCCTGGCTTGTTCCTGACTTGCTGTGTGATCTTGGCACATCATTCAACCTTTTTGTGCCAGAGCTCCCCCATACGTAAAATGTTGGAAATGATATCTGTCTACCTCACAGAGCTGATGTGAGGCTGAATTAATGTTTGTAAAGTGCTTTCAGATACTCCAACAGAAGATGATGTATAAGGAAAATGATAAAGGCCAAATTTTCCAAAAACACACGCGTGTGTGTGTGTGTGTGTGTGTGTTGGACATGTCACGTGTCCAAATGCCTTTAAGTGTTTTAACCACAACTTGTATGCAGAAAAAAAACCTCTTATTTGTGAAGTCACTGCAACTGCACTAGGCATTTTTCCAACCACAAATGGCCACTTGTTTTTGAAAAATTGGCCCCAAAATTCCAAGTAGAGTTGTATGGGAAGGTAATCTCACATAGAAATAGCAAGGAAGGGCTGTGGTATTGTAACTCTTGATAGAGTTGCTAAGCAATACAGTTTTTATAGTCCAGATGGGGCCCTACCCTGCATGGGAGTATCCCTCATCACTAGAGGGAAGGGGTGGCAGCATCTCCTCCCCAACTGCCTCCCCAGAACCCCTTTGCTTCTGTAGCAGCTCAGAAGCTTCCCTACTGGCCTCCTCATGTATCACAAGGGAGAAAGGAGAAAAGTTCTGGTTTCTTCGTTGCCTGTTTCCTGGCTGGGTTATGGAAACACAAAAAAAGCAGGATAGGAGCTCAGCTGCCTCTGCCTTAACATAGGGAGTGGCTAGTAAAAGATGGCTCCCTTTCTCAAAATGGGGACCCAGAGCAGCCAAGGAGAACAGAAGGAGCTGAGAACCAATAGCCACAGTTCAATGATTCCCTGCGTCAGCCAAGATCAGAGCTGTCCTTGGGCTGTTGTAACTTGTGCTAGTTGGCTGTGGTCACCAGGAACCCTTAAGCTCACCACAGTCCAGCCCTCCCTCTCCCAGCCTGACGAACGAGACATAAGAACCAGCTACTCCAGTTGTACACCCACTGGCTACTTCCACACATTGGGAACATCCCCACTGAGGATTTCTGGGTAGCTTTTGCTCCTGTTGCAGTGTTAAGAGAATAGAACAGGCCAAATAAGCTACCTCTATCTATCTGTTATGGTCTCTTGACCTTTCTAGACGTTTGGCACTGAGGCTGAAAACTGCGGACACCGCTGGGACCCATCCATCCTCACCAATAAACAGGCTAAACCGAAAGACAAATATTATTTACAGAGATGTTCTGGTGCTCCTGATTATCACTTATACCAAAAACTATGGAGAACATATCACAGTATGTTATTGTTGCAAGATGTGTAACAGCTGGCAATCTGCATTTGTTGGGTATTAAATATTACTGAAAAATGCTAAAGAACAAAAATTGTAGTCTCTGTAGACGCAATCCTGTAAAATGCTGTGCACTGATTCCCACTCTCTTCACTGGGAGCTAAACGAATTCAGCATTTCACAGGAGCACGTATCTCAGATTATTTTGGTTTTTTTTAAACCTGGTGTTTAATTCTGAAAGTTCTGGATCTATAATAAGCCCAGCTGGTTACTTATGTGCTAGCTATGTTTGAAAACACATTAGAGGTTAAAATCTAATTTTCTAATTTTAATAGTATGTGCAAATGATTTTGCTGCTGCCAAAAAGATATAGTGGGCCATAACATGCAGCAACCTTCTCACTCTTTGTTTTCTCAGTGCACATGTATATTAGATTGGATAAGCGTGTCCCGCTATCTAATCGCAGCAACGAGCTTTCTGAAATGTATGCTCATACAAATACTGTAGATAAAAATACATGGCATGAATTTCAGAAAGGATTACATAATATTTCACTTTGTTTCATATTTATCAGTTACATTGCCAAATGAGCATTATACTGTACCAGAACACAGATTAAGAAGCATTAATCACTCTCAGTCAGATTCAGACACTTTACTCTCATTCAGTAATAACTTAACTCCATGAGTAGTCCTAGCAACTAGGTGTGGAGTAAGATGTTACTGAACTGGAGTAAGAGCATCATAAGTAAGATTTGACCCTCTGTGAGTAATTTTTCTTTCTTTGTTGTGGTGCAGTTATTCTGTGGTCTGCCTGCCTGTATTGTATTCTTCTGGCTATGTAAGGTAATTATATTTTTGGTTTAATGAATATACAATGTTTGTCTTTTTATCGTTATGCATACAATTTAAGCAACAGAAAAATGCAGAGAAGACAGATATTTTTGAGGTTACTGCTGCTGTTATTCTTGATCTTTTTAAAGATATGGATGAAACAGACGTTTCCACTCTGCAATAATATTACAGATCTTCTGAAAGGCCTATTATGAAAAGTTGGAAGAAAGCTGCTCTCCATTTTTGTGCTTGAAGAACATAGGTTCTTGGGTTATGAACTCAAAAAAAGATGGATTTGACAGATCTTGCATTCTGCTGTAGAACAACCTCAGTTTATAAATTCTCTCTCTCTCACACACACCTTCCACTAAATCACTAGTCTGTAGTTTGGAGAGAGGCCATTTTGAACTTGAAATTAAATTATGGTGTAATACAAAGGTAATCACTCTGTTCCTTTTGATGGGGAAGACGGGCACATGGCAAACTGGGACTGGAATTACAAACTAGTGACAAGAGAACTCAAGCTTCATAGGATCATGCTTTAACAAGGGAAGCAAACATTTTGCTAGGATTCATGTGATCACAGTTTTTCAAATGGTAGCATTGCCAGTATTTCAGGACATGTGGATTTTTGTTTCTTTAGTTCCATAAAGAAACATCACAGCACAACTCGTGATGGCTCCTCAACTGTGAATATATGTAATATAGCCTAGGCCGCCCTCATCGTCTGATAATAGCCTTTACTCATGGGAGTAGTTTCACTGAAGTGCTACTCTGTTTGATAAAGGACTTCACAATCAAGGTTCACAAGCGTAGGCAAGAACAATGAGTTTGGGAGTGGTAATGGTGCATGGAGGGAAAGGCTTGTAAGAGGAGAAATAGGGCAAGAGAGAGAGAAGGTGAGATGGGTCTGTAAGTGAGCGAGCAGGAGGGTCTTAGCGGAGAGACACTAACAGAACAGCAGTATCCCTTAATACAATCACAGATCTAGTATCATTGAAGTATGTTGCTTTTTCATGATCAGAGCACTCACACCATACTCACAGCTCCAGAAGCAGCACTAGCAATTTCAACAGGGTTACTCAGAGTGGAGATACAATGCAGCATGAGTAAAGGAGATAGAATTTGGCCCTGAGGAAGAGACAAGACATAAGAGAGAGCAAAACTGTGAAAGAAGGACTGAAAAGAAAGCAAAGCAAAAAAGTTGGGCTAGAACTCTCTCTAGATTAGTTGAATTTTAAAATATATGTTTTTTTTAAAATGTTCAAAAATTTCTAGTGAAATTTCAAGCTCAGAAGCAAAAGGCAAAGCTCACATACATTCCAGTTTCAGAAGACAACATGAGAATAGATAAATGAGAGTTAATTCCCTTCTGACTGGGTGGTGAATGCAGTTCCAGAGCTGTACTGAAGACAGCATTGCAAGTGCAAATGTAACAGTTAAAAAAATAAGGAGCTGATGGCATACAAAAACTTCCACTTGAAAACATAGGACTGGTCTACACTGGGAATTTACATATAGTCAAAATCAACATGCCTGAGAAATATAGATATGTTGACCTAACTCCTGGTGTAGACAGAATAATTCTTCCATTGACTTAACTATCACCTCTTAGGGAGATGGATTACCTATGCCAGTGGGAGAACCATTGGCATAGGTAGCGTCGACACAGAAGCGCTACAGCGCTGCCACTGTAGTGGTGTAAATATAGACATAACCCTAGTGAGTTTCTCAGTACAGTATGACATTAAAGAAGTCAAAAAAGATGAATTATTGAGGATGGCTCTAGGAGATATAACTAGAAGTAATGGGATGCAATTCAGGTGGAAAATTTGGCTGTATATCAGAAAATACCCAAACAGTGACACCCCATTTGACTGTGGAATGGGCTATGGATAGAAGCAGTGAGAGCCCCATCATCTGAGTTTTTTTTAAAAAAGGAAGTAGGCAAAGGGAAAGAGAACATACTGTAGGGAACAAGAAGTGGAATGGACAAGATGACCTGATGGGCTAAATTATGCTCTTATTAACACAGACAGTAAACACTAAGGGCTAACGCTTGATCACCTGTGTGAATAAGGGTAACAGCCACTCACATGAAAAGTCCTTTGACTTCAGCAGGACTACCTATGCGAGCACTTTTTTGGCAGGGGAAGTGGGAAGAAACTTCTTTGCCCAGAAAGGGAAAAAAATTGCTTTGGCCATAGGGTCCAATCATTAAGTTGCCCTACCAGACTGGGGAAAGTTGTCTTTAGAAAAGAAAAATTGAGCCAACTGCCCCTCATGCTTAGGAGGCTCTCCTTGTAAACACCCACAAAGCTACTTTGTTATTCTTCTTCAAAACCCTCCCTAAACTCTTCTTTCTCATGATACCTACAAAAAACTTGACAACGGAGTAGTTGCTGATGTGTTGAGGCCACAGCCTATCATGTTGACCAATGTTGTCTTATTGTTTCCTTGTACTCCCCCCCCCCCTGTATCTGTATCCATCTCTTGGCTTATACTTAGATTGTAAACTCTTTGAAGCTGGGACTATCTTTTTGTTCTGTATTTGTACAGCACTAGCCCAGTGAGATCCTGGTCCATGACTCGGGCTCCCAGGCACTCCACTAACACAAATAGTAAGTAGTAACAGGGGCCATGGAGAGGAAAGTTTCACTCCAATACAGCCATCTTATGCGAGCAGAAATTAATTCAGAGACGTGCCCCTTCCATTTTCATTTTGTTAGTAATTAGGATGGGAGAACCTTACAGTATACCACATGTTATTAGTCTTCAAGACAAACAAAATGGATGAAGTGTTCCACCATTTTAAAATATTTTCTAATTCAGGTCATAGATACATGAATGCTCAGCTCCCTTCAAATGCAAGTAGATACATGAAACCTAGAAATATTCCCTTTTTACGGAATAATCAACGTTCGGGTTGGAAAACACATACTGGACCCAATTCAACTTGATTAAAACAAAGTGTAAATCCTAATCTACTGAGCTACTAGCCATACTCTTGCTTTATAAAGGAACAACAGAGTAGAGTTTAGGCACTAGAACTGAAGGTAAAAAAACACAAGGACAACTCTTCAGCTTTTGCAAATTGGTATCAATGGAGCTGTGAGGATTCACACCAGCTGGGGATCTGCCCTGAGTGTGGGAGCAGCATATTACAGTTGGTAACTTGAGATAGATGAACTGTTGAAAGGAGACGACTGCAGAGAAGAGAAACAACCTCTTACTAGTGTTCTGTACCAATCTAACCTCAGAGTTGAAAACCTCACTGTACTTTAAAATGAGGACTAATGCAAAAGCTGCCCAGAAGGTTTTAAATAGCTTGAAAATCTGGCTGTGATGAATGTCAGTGGGAGGACAAAAATATGCCAGAAGGGGTATAGCAAAACCAGAACCAAAGCAGCTTTCAAGATCAATCAGAAGCTGAAACTGTTTCAGAGCCTATGCCAAAAATAATGCCCGTTCAAGTACATGTTACTCAACAGCCATTTTAATGAACCTGCTTAGAAGTGACAGAACGGAGATGGTATTGGCATGGAACAACATTGAGAAATCTGAAGCTGTCTGCTTATAGTCCAAGCATTTATTACAAAGTTCAGCCATAGATAAAACAGGACAAGCAACTGAAGATTAATTAAGTTTTACACCACGGTGGAACAAATCTCTTACTAAAATGAATGTGGAATAAACAGGCTATTTACAAAACAAAAGAAAACAATACCATGCAAGATATATTGACAGTCTTCCTGTGTTCAAGACACAGTAAAAGCTATAATCAAGCCCTACTGTACCTCAAAGAATTCAGATTTGATATTTGTGTATCTTTTTCTTCTTCCTGCCCTCACCCTTCCTTATCTGTTTTCCATTTTCAACATAGCATTTGGGATCAGTGCACAGTGACAGCGTTCCACGCAGTTCTGGATAGCTGTGCTATGCCAAAGCCAGCTATAATTTTATAGCCAATGAACCTACTCAATAGTACTAAGACATTCACCACTTCAGTCTTTTCTGCTTCCTACACAGGAGCCCTTCTTGCCATTCTAAACACCACACAGCAGGGCCAGAATTCGAAGTTACACTCTATTAGAAATCTTTTGCACAACTTGGAATAGTAACATGGGTATTTCTAAACAAAGGGCTAGGGAAAGGAAGTTCACCTGCTAATATACAAGTGGAATCAATTTTGTGTGTTGGTACTTATACCCACACTGCATAATGATCCTGAAAAGTACTGAACAGCCTCAACTCTCACTGCCCCTCACGGGATCAAGCAGAGACTGCTGAGAATGGGCATGCTGCCACTAAACCAATGGAAGGTTTAAGAGAGATCGGTGTATAACAGCCTGTCCACACTAGCAATGGTGCGTACACTTGCATAGACCTCTGGCTAGTGCTTTAACTAGCATGTCATTTTACACTGCTCAGAATGGCTTCTCTGTGCTAGACTTGCAAGGATACAAGCAATGGCATTTGCAATTGATCTGTGCCAGTGGGAAAAACAATGGGGGAATGTCCATTATAAACAAAGACATAAAATGCTGGTTTGTTAATCTGGTGTTAACCTTTTGGTGAAAAGCCCAACTTTTACCAGAGGACATTGGAGAGTTTTTCCTTGTTTTCTTTGTTTACTAATGTGCATTTTATTAGATTAATGGAGATGTACCCTGAGATGTATAACGAAACAAGCTCTCAAATATCAATAAGTAAGCAATGAGAAAAAACTATGGCTTATTTTCTCAGTCCTACTCCATGGAAGTCCACAGGACTTTTGCCACTTCTTTCAGTGGGTCACAGAGGAATCCATGTCAGAAGAGCGACTAGGACTCAAAGTTCCCAGCTTCAAAAGCTTGTTCTTGGGCCACTGAGCCAGGCACCTCTCATGGTAGAGTGTTAGGGCCCTAGAGATTGCAATAGATATAGTCTTTTAAAAAAAGATTCAGAGTTAAATAATTAGGCTGTCTTGCTGCTGGTTATTTAAGTGACATTGCCAGTTTTAGGCTCCCAATTTAAGTATTACCTGATTCAAATGAAAAACTGAAAATATTTCTATTTTGTTCATTTAATCATTCCCTTGGAGTACAGGACAGATCAATAACAGCATTGTGCAGAAGCATGAGAATGAGGAATTGAAATTAGATGGTTTGGTTGCATTGTCCAATCTGATTTTTATGTTTACTTTTTGTCCTTAAACTTTTTTTTTTAAAGAAAAAAAGTAAATTAATGTCTTAATGTTCTTTTACTTTCAGTAATCAAAGGTAATATTAACACAACATTTTTCATATGATTTATTTTGGCGGCATACCTTTCAACTTGCATCTGTATTTGAATCTGGACTAGCTGGAGTTAACCTCCAAGCCTGTTCTTGATCAATAAGAAATAATAATTGATCGGTGAGGTGATTCAAGCCCTGATAAACACAGAAGGGATGAATGCATTTGGAATAGGTGTTCAGCGACTCAGCCAAACATAACATGTTTGGTCAGAATGCAAGAATCTGCTCAGTTAGTTTTATGTATTAAGAATACATAACAATAAATATAGGGAGATGCTCGTCATGGGAGACTTTTACACTCTTGACTGTATGTGCCAGGCACAAGTGTCACGTCTCAGAACCAATTACAAAATAGGAAGTGGAGGATCAAGCAGCACAAAGAAGAAAACATCAGGAAAATATTTTTTGTGGAAAGAGCAGACACTCAGCTAGAAAAGGGTTAACCCAGACTAGTTATTATAATGCCCAAACTCAAGTTGAACCAAGACTTTTTCAAGGTTTATAGAGATTGATCAACAATTTCTCTCAATAAAATTGACACTTGCTTCTGCACAGCTTGATTTCTACTGGATCTCTCCTTCAATCCTGAGGACAAAGGAGATAGCAACAGTCCAGATTGCAGGAGCAATTTAGGGTCTGATTTCTATACGTTAGACATTCAGAGAAGTTCACATAAGCTTCTGGGACTTTTAGATGCTAATCTAAACCAAACCAAGGAACTTATTTATGCTTATTCTTCAATACCTCATTATTTCTCATTAAATAATTGATCTGCAGCATCTCTACACTTGTGAGAGGAGATATGGATCTGATCTATGAAATTCAGGTCCTAACTTCCCCAGAGTTCATGGTTGTTTGGATATTGGCACATCCTATTATAGATTTAGAAGCCAATCTCTCAGGTCGGATTCCAAAGTGGGACGTGTCCGGATTTGGGGTTTTGGTTTGGTCCATTACAATAATACAGGTGGGAGATAGAGAACAGCAGTGGCTCAGGAGGAATAGGACAGAAATCTGTGGCACTTCTGTACCATGCCAACTGCTTTCAGGTCATTTTCTCTGCTAAGCTCTCTCTCCCTTTTCATTGAAAACTAGCCTCATATGTTACAGTTTGCAAAGTTTGATTGCTACGAAAAGTCAAATCACAGTCCATAAAAGAAAGCTGGTTTTCCACCTATTGAGGGGCAAAACCTTGGAAGTTTCTGGCCAGCAGTTACGGGTACAAAAGTTGTGAATGTTCCTGCTGTCTAATTCCTACGGAAATATAAACAAGTATTGATTTAAAAATCAGCTGATGATCACTTGCCTGTTTCTGTTTAACTTGACATCAATAGGTCTTCCTTTGCATGCATAAACATGTTTCTGCCATGATGAGCAATAATAGATAACGTCCAGCAAAGCAGGTCTTCCATTTCTTCATGTTTTCTTGTTGAGGTCTTAAAATGTATGCCTTTTGTTTCCAGTCTAACGGTGAGTTTAACCACTGGGGCAATTTACCAAGGGTCATAGTGGATTCTTCATCACTGAGCATTTTAAAATCAACTTGGGATGTTTTTGTAAAAGACATGTTCTAGGAATTAGTATGGGGAAGTTCTAGGGCCTGTTTCACAGGAGGTCAGACTAAAGGATCACAGTGGTTTTTTCTAGCCTTGGAATCTATGACTGTGTTATGGAAAGAGTGAGCCAGTATTTTTAATGAAATTGTACTTAGAATAGGCAATAGGCAGGGAACTATATTAATTTTCAGTATTTCAATTATCTTTGCCATACATTTCAGTCTCTGCAGGATTGGACTACAAATCTGTCATGGTCTCATTCAATATTTCTGATCTTGGGAGGGTAGAATAACAAAGCCAAAAGCCTCACTAGAGGCTACATTGTCTGGCTTAATACCTAAGGAGCTTGTAATAATACAATGACAGTTTTAAGCTGCAATTTATCAATACAAAAATCTAAGGAAAGGTCAACCATAAAAATGAATGTTCATTGTACCTACTGTAGAAATGGAAAATGAAACAAAGAGGAATTTGAAGAACAAATTTAACAGACAAATGTGATAAGGGTGACTTACCTAGCTACATTCAATGCGGAAATACAAGACATAATACAAGCTCTTCCAGAGTAAATATTTAAAGGAAGGTTCGGGAGACACTGTTTTCAGGTTTATTATATTTCAAAGAAAGGATATCCTCAGGATCATCTAAAGGAAGTCTCAGTTTGGGACTATGTTCCACTGTTTGGACTTGCACTAATCACAGCAGAAAATAAAGTATATTCAGCATTTTTAAAACTTAAATGCCTAAAGTTAGGTACCTAAACAGGGTGTTGATTCTGACTCTCTTGAGAGTCAGAGTCAAGCACACCCATTCCATCATGTGATCAGACCCTATACTGAAACAACAATCCACAGCTCAGCATCTCAGAGCCCAGGTCAATTGATTCAGCTTAAAATTGCGGCGTAGATATTCCATTTTAGGCTGGAACCCAGTCTTGGCCCGAACTCAAACATCTACACTGCACTTTTTAGCCCCGTATCCCAAATCCCCCCCAGCCCGAGTCAGTTGATCCAGATCAGCAGTAGGTCTTGTATTGCAGTGTAAACATACCCCAAGTGGCCCGATTTTTCAAAGTGCTGGATATCTGCAACTCTCATAAATGGCAATAGGACCTGATGCATGCTCAGCATCTGAGAAAATCACTGCACTGATGTATTGCCTATATATGGCTTTAGGTCCCAGCTGGGGGCACTCAAGTTGGAACATTTCAGCTTAATCATTAACAAGATTTTAAGGGGAGCTGTTCAAGCTTCCTTTCTGGAATGTTTTCCCATGCCATTGTATGAATATATTGCTGGATTTTCAGAACCGCTAACTACTCACTGAACCCACTAATGGTAAAAGAGAATCGCAGGTGCTTAGTGCCTTTGAAAATCAGCTTAGTAACGTTTTTCCCCCCTAACTACAGCTGCAGAAAAATCATGGGGGTGAAAAATCTTGTATGAAGTCAAATTCCCTATCATCCTGTCTGCATGAAGGATCTGCACTTTATGATTAGAAGGGAAATGGTTTGAATATCAGACATGAGAACAAGTCAGTTCTGAGGACATGAGTTCCTCCCGCTTGGTGTTTGTTGAGCTCTCTCATTCAATGGTTGGTAAACTAGTACAAAGAAAAAAGCACTTGAGAGAGTAGTTTGTAATAACGTAATTGCTGTGGACCCTCTGCTCATTCATTAAGGCCAAACAAACAGTGTAGGTTTGCTATGATAGGATCAGCTCTCAAATGCTGAAGTTGGATGTAAGCGATGCACGACCCTGTGCTGACTCGCTGCACCTGGGTAAAATTCACCTCAAATGCATTAGCTTGTCCAAGCCTGAAGAATGGTGATCACATGGAGGTGTGATGGCTTGCTTTCATGGGGAAAACTGCATAGGGGTCAGGGCTTAGGTCCTTTGACATGCAGTGAGGTGTGAGGTTGGTAGGGGAGCCCAGGCCTTCCCACTCCATTGGCTCTGGCCCAGGGCCCTGTGAGGGCTATCAAAGAACTGACATCGAAGAGCATCTAAAGACTGCCCTCCCTGAGCCACTTCTTACCACTCCACAATTGTCCAAGGTTCGCAGATGGTGGCAAGAAGGTACGAAGGGGTCAGTTCACCACTGGGTTCCTCCTCGTGGCTCTGCTTGGCAGCTCTCTCTCGGGTCAGCAGCTGCCTCCTCCTGTCACTTGGCCCTCCAGCCAGGTCAGTACCCAGTCTGTCCCTTGTTCAGGTAATCCATGAACAGCACAAGGGCAATTAACACAAACTGAATTCATATGGGTTGGGGAGGGGGAGGGGAGAAGAGAATAGTACTTCCCTCTGAGGGTGCATCTGAAGCATCTTCAGGCCCTTGTTGTTAAGAGAGATCCTGCCTTGCCTGAGGAACTGTTCTGCTCCCTTTCAACTCCTCCTCCTCCAGTCCATGCATCTTTTCCAGGTGTGATGGGGTGGGGCTATGGAGTTTGTATATCCCCCACACAGGAGGGTGTTACATTTATCATTTGAAAATAAATTGTTTTCCAGGATGTCCACATGGTTTGGTTAGTGATCCTATGCTTCTCTTTATTTTGCACAGTTTATGCAATAGCTTTATTCACAGATTTTTGCTGCTATGTCTGGAAATGCCATCTTGGGCTGCATGCCTCAGGAACCTTGTAGTACTACATGGAGGTTTTAAATGCATTCTGGTCATGGCTTTGGCATCCTTTTCTAATACAGTGGTTCCAGTTTATATTGATATCTTTCAGTAGCTGAAAGAGGAGGATAAACTGGTTGAATTTAACTGAAACAATCCTTTGGCGATGGGAGAAACAAGGCTAGGTTGTTATCTTTGCCCAAGCAGTATATAATCCCTGCAGTTTACCCTCCTCAAAAAAAAAAAGTTTGGTTTGTATTCTATTGTCTTTGTATTAGAGTTACAGCAATTTCTTGCATATCCTTGGGAGACCTTACTGAATTAAGATTAAGTATATTTTGGGTCCATTGCCTTAAGCTAATTGTATATGTATTACTATGTATTCTCTAGGTGGGACACAACAGACGTGAGGCCTGGGAGTTCAAAGGATGATATTGAAAAGTGTGCCAGATGTTAATGGACTTTGGGGAGAATTCCCCATATGGAGAAGTTAATGCAAATTCCACACCTCTGGTTATGCAAAATCCCAGCTTTTTGAAGCTACGCCCTGAGGAGAGGATGATTGTCTGCTGCTTATTTGTTCCCAGAGACGGGCAATCAAAGGCCAAGCTGTATAAAGAAATGGCTCAACTGCCAGGCTGGGTGCTGGTTCTGAATCAGAGTTATGAACCTGTAACCACAGGGGAAAAAAAGAGTTGTGGATTTTGAAGGCCTGACACTTACCAGAGCCTGAGGTTGGATATGGGGTGAGATCTGTTAAGCTTTTAACCATGGGTGTGTTGTTGTTGGTTTTTTTTATATTAGTGTTTTTAGTATTTTTTTTGGTAATGCTTTCACCTTAATACATATTTTTTTCTTAGAAAGAGCTGTGCGCAATTGCCTGCAGTGACAAGTTACCACAGTTCACCGCTTTCAGAGGGAAAAAGCAAAGTACAGATGCTGGCCTATTTAGGCAGTCTGGCTTGCTAGAATCATCACAGAGGAAGCAGGGAACTGTGCAACCTGGAAAAACCCTGGTCAGGAGGGAGTGGGACTTGGATCTGCCCAAGAGAGATGATGGCTAGGAGCTGGAAACCTTTAAGTGGGTGCCCTCAAAGGATCATGGAGGGGAATTACAGGTGCACTTACCTTGAAACTGACCCATTGCCATTTCTTTCGTTTACTGCACTAGTCCACGTCTTTGGCAAAATTAATCCTCCCTCCTTCAGCCTGCTGTATAATGAGTTCTGTGACCATCATAGACCTTCTAGGGATAACATGTAGAGGGGAGAAAAGTGAATTTTCCTGATGGCCTTTTAAAGCCCGCATATTCAATAATAAGGAAAGACTGAGTGTCAAAGTCTTTCCAGCCAATAGTTCTATTCATAGCACCATGGCCTCTGCACATGACTATTTTATCTTTAGTAAGAACAAGTATTGAATTTTATTTTGTATTTTTGGTGTTGACATCCAAAAAGAGGAGTCAAGATGAAGGAGCAACAGATGTGCTGAGTATCATACTGCACAGACTAGCCAGTACCACATGTGCTCGTTTTTGTTTTTTTTTGCAAGATTGGAAAGAATCATTTTCATTACTGAAGGAAGCAGGGAGATGGTCGCTTATTTTTTTGACTCCTTTTTCACGATCATTGCATTCACTTATGCTTATGGCATCATACATCAGCTGTGGCTATAAATCCAAGGCCTGGTGGATACCAGCAGCTGCAAAAACTTTGTGACAACATTCATCCACTTACAATTTGCTTAGAAGGTGTCACAAACACAAGTTATATTTTTCTGACTATTTAAGGATTAATGTTTATCTAGAATGACCTGCAGAGCAGCAAAGCTTTGAAAAGAGGCCACTTAATTCTAAAGATGGACTAAGGAAAACTTTGGCATTCATAAATGAGGAAAATGAATGGCTGACCTTTCTTTGTCTGTTAAATATGATCTATACTGTGAAATAAAAATAATAAATAATGATAATACAGGCTGATTTGAGCCACTTGCAATACCTTTAGGAAAAAACACCCAGAAAGAGTTTTTATGAGCAAAAATGGGATTGTAAATTTTGTACATGAAATTTCAAAATCAAGTCATTCATCTCATGGCACATTCCTCATCAAGACATCTCTAATGTATGATCAATAAAGTTATTTTTAAAAAAGTCTTGCTTAAAACAGATGGTGTTGAAGGGAAACAGGCAATATGTACAGAGAAGAGCTAACCCCTTCATATAGTAAAATAAGGGTCTGGCCTTCAAAGTGAGCTAGGGATGTTCCCCTTGGAATTTTAAGACGATTTAACTGTTTAATTTTGATAGGTCTGGATTCCGCTCTCACAGACACTGATGAGAATTAGTCAATGGAGTTATCTTGGTATGAGATCAGATTGAGGGTTTGTCTGTGTTCCAAATCCATGTGAATTAATGCATTTATTAGACTGTACAATACTGTTCCAAGAGAACTTGGTGAGACATTGAAAATTAGCCTGTGCAAAATAGCAAAAATACACAATAAGAAAGAGTACTGCATTGGCAAGGAGATGGACTTCATGACCTGACAGGCCCTTTTCTGTTATTTTATATGATTCCATCAATAGCTGGAGAGAAAGCCAATAACTTTCTGAATGTGAGATCAGTGCAGATCAGCCCTCTTTAAAATGATCAATCCTCGGGCAGTTTGAAGATTTCGCCTCATTTATACCTGAACAGATTGTCTTTAATCTTAAAAATCATAGCCTAAGAGGTCTTCTTCAGTCTTAGTATCAATCTAGTCCCACTTCTTGCCATCCTTCTGCCTAATCTCCCAAACGATTTATTTTACCAACTCTTAAACACCTTTAGTGTTGATGCCTCACGTTAAACAGATAATTACACTGCCAAATTACCTTCATTGTTAAGATTATTAAGACTAAGCAAGTTAGTAGTCCCCAGGCATTAATTCTTTCCCTGTTGTTTAAGGCACTGCAAATAACTCCTCCTTTCCTTGGTTTTACAGTTCAAACATTTGTTGACAAATCATTTCTTAGAAATTCTGTAAAAAGAGACATGAGTGAAATCCCCATTAATGTCAAATACAAGACTCCCATTGATTTAAATTTTCATCCAATATGTGTTTATCAAGTTGGATAAGTGTGTGACAATAGATGGGGGAAACCAGTACTGCTAGACAACTTTTTAGCTAGATGATTTCATTCGGCTAGAATACAAATGAAAAATGTATTTTCTAAAGTATGAAACATTAAGTTCTTATTATCCAGATTTAAAAAGACCCCTAATGCATTAACATCAAGTATGCACTTTATGGCAAAGTCCAGGACACTCAGTGTGGCTTTAGACCTGGTTGTTACAGTGTCAACCATATCTTTACATTGAGACAGCTTTTTTACATAAGAACGGCTATTCTGCGACAGACCAATGGTCACCCACAGTGGCCAGTGCCAGATTCTTCTGAGGTAATGAACAGAACAGGGTAATTATTGAATAATCCATCACCTGTCATCCAGGCCCAGGTTCTGGCAGTTGGAAATTTAGGGACACCCAGAGCATGAGGTTGCATCCCTGTGCAGCTTGGTTAACAGTCATTGATGGACCTGTCCTCCGTTCACTTAATTCTTTTTTTGAACCCAGTTATACTTTTGGCCTTCACTACATTCCCGGCACTGAGTTCCACAGGTTGACTGTGCATTGTGTTAAGTACTTCCTTTGGAAAAAAAAACAACAAAAAAACATCTGCCTATTAATTTCATTTGGTGACCCCTGGTTCTGGTGTTATGTAAACAGGTTAATAAACACTTCCTTATCACTCTGTCCACACCATTTATGGTTTAATAGACCTCTATCAAATCTCTGCTTAGTCATCTGTTTTCTAAATTGAATATTCCCAGTCTTTCATTTCACCTTATATGCAAACTGTTCCCGACACCTAATCATCTTTGTTGCCCGTCTCTGCAGCTTTTCCAATTCTAATATAGATTTTTTTTAAACGGGGGTGTCATAACTATAAAAGGAAGGGTAACAGCTCTCCTGTGTACAGTACTATAAAATCCCTCCTGGCCAGAGACTCCAAAATCCTTTTACTTGTAAAGGGTTAAGAAGCTCGGGTAACCTGGCTGACACCTGACCCAAAGGACCAATAAGGGGACAAGATACTTTCAAATCTTGGGGGGGGGGGAGAGGAAGGCTTTTGTTTGTGCTCTTTGTTTTGGGGGTTGTTCGCTCTTGGGACTGAGAGGGACCAGACATCAATCCAGGTTCTCCCCATCTTTCTAAACAAGTCTCTCCTATTTCAAACTTGTAAGTAAATAGCCAGGCAAGGCGTCTTAGTTTTCCTTTGTTTTCCCAACTTGTAAATGTACCTTTTACTAGAGTGTTTATCTTCATTTGCTATACTTTGAACCTGAGGCTAGAGGGAGGTCCTCTGAGCTCTTTCAGTTTGATTACCCTGTAAAGTTATTTTCCATACTGATTTTACAGAAATGATTTTTACCTTTTTCTTTAATTAAAAACCTTCTTTTTAAGAACCTGATTGATTTTTCCTTGTTTTAGATCCAAGGGGGTTGGATCTGTAGTCACCAGGAGTTGGTGGGAGGAAGGAGGGGGGATGGTTAATTTCTCCTTGTTTTAAGATTCAAGGGGTTTGGATCTGTATTCACCAGGGAATTGGTGAAAGGTTTCTCAAGGCTACCCAGGGAAGGGAATTAGCTTTTGAGAATGGTGGCAGTGGACCAGAGCTAAGCTGGTAGTTAAGCTTAGAAGTTTTCATGCAGGCCCCCACATTTGTCCCCTAAAGTTCAGAGTGGGGAAGCAGCCTTGACAGGGGGCAACAAGGACTGCATGTAGTGTTCAAGTGTGGGGCATACCATGGATTGATGTAGTGGCATCATGATATTTTCTATCGTAAGAACAGCCATACTGGGTCAGACCAAAGGTCCATCTATCCCAGGATCTTATAATTTATCCCTTTCCTAATGAGTCCAAATAGCATTAGCTTTTTTTGACTGCTGCTGCCCATTGACCGGATGTTTTCAGAAAACTATCCATAAAGGACTCCAGGATCTCTTTCTTGACCATTTTCTGGCCATTACCATCAACCAGCCACCACTTCACAAACAACTCAGTATTAACTTGTCCAGATAGGAGACATGAGCATGTGACAATTGTCAAATATCTGGGCAGCATCATAGAGCTGGAGGATACTTTAATATGTGGATACTTGTATAGTAGCAGCTGCTTCAGAGACCTCTTTGGAAAAGATGTGACATCAACTTTGCTGCAAAGCTGCAGATCTATAGAGCCACAGTTAAACCAACCGTATTATATAAAAGTGAAACCTGGGCACGGCGGAACACTGAATAGCACCAGATTGATGCTGTCTACTGTCATTGTCTTCGTCAGCTATTCCTTATTAAGTGGCAGGACAAATTCCAAAATGAGGCTATTCATAGTCAAATCCATCAATCGTTTCTATCAGCACTCGCCCAGTTCCGGCAGCTTTCTTGGTATGGTATTTTAGAATGTAAAACCAATGAATTCTGAAGCATATGTTCCAAGCAATGCGACTATAAAGGTTGGTGATCAGCTAGGTGCCAAGAAATTCAGTAACATCATAAGATTGCCAGTAATGGACATACTGAATATCCAGCTAGACCCCCTTAAGAATTTAGCCAGAGAGTGATATGTGTGGCAATCTGTGAAGAAGCCACATTCCTTTGACTTTTGCCATGATGATGAGGATATATTGTTACAAGTTAAGCCACACTGAACTGCTGTTGTGTTCTTTTGAGTGTCCTGATGAAGGAGTCTGAAGCCAGTGCTTGAGGAAGAGGATTCTTTATTGAAGTTAACACCCAGCCTATTCCAGCATGTAAGAGCTGTTAAAAACAAAAACTTCTGTGGTCAACGTACCAACTCATTAGAGCTGCTAAGGGATGAGAGCGGGAGAGAGACAGACAACTGGGTCACAGGGTAGCTCTTAAAGAGACATGATCTTCACAACTGCAGCCCTTCATTTAAGATAGTGGAAGTAGTAGTCAGTCTTCAAACTAAAACAAAGGCACAGGCAAGGCCACTCAAGAATTTGAATGATTTCATAATTGTCCTTAACTATGCGAGTGGAAGGGCTCCTCTGGGTAAGGGAAAATGTGTATGAGTGTGTGAGAGACAGAGTGCAAAAAAGCGGGACAAGGTGAGAAGCAGGAAAGAGGCACACAGAAAAAGAGTGTGAAGGAAGCTGCTGATACAGCCTGGACACAGATAGTGTTTGGTTCTGATAGAGGCCTAGAGAAAAAGATTTGCACCCAGTGTTGACTAAAAAATTTGGGGCTGTAAGCAAGAAAACCGTCTCCTGGGTTCAGGAAAACAGGACTTTGTACACTCTATGTAAATAAACACCATTGTATCCGAAAGTAACTGGGTTCATCATCAATTCCATCTCCTAACTGGAACAAGCTGCAAGTCTCATTTTTTGACTAGCTGCTTGGGCTATCTGTTTGAAGCCATACTTTCCACTAGCTGAATGGAAGAGAGTTACAATTTTAAAAAGACTGGTCTGTGTATAAAGGACCTCTAACCTCAAATGGCAAGAATATGAGAATTTAATCACATTCCAGTACCATATAAGCAAAATATATAGTTCATATAAGTAGTTAAATATGGAAAATTATGCATTGACGCAACAGGGATTAGCACTGTTTATCTGTTGTGTGTTTTTTCCCCATTTGTTCTTTATCCTGTTTTAGGACTAATTCCTCTATCCCTTACTCATATAAAAGAGTAAGGGAGTAAGAGCTATGGGATCAGGGTCTTAATTAGTTGTTTATATTTGTTAGCTTTCTTTTTAACGTGGGAAAAGATTCTTTTACATGCTTTATTATCTCGCCTGCAAGATTAATACGATAAGACAAAATTAATATTAATTACATAAAGATGACAAGGATTTAATATAAGAAAACAGATTGCTATTTAACATTACTTAATTTGTAACTTCTATGGTTAATAAACACGTTTAATATCTTTGATAATTATAACTGTGATGCTAATTAATGCATACTTTGTTCCTATATTACTCAGCTTTATTACTTATAATTGTGTTGGAAGAAATTAGACTTCTGCCAGACTATTTGCATTTTGTATGAAGAGTAGAACTTTTGGAAAGTATACATCTATCAACTTGTCCCATTAAAGTTACAGCATTTGTTTTTACACTTCTCCAAAAGGGGTCACAATGGGGAGGGGGGAAGGAAATGTATTCCAAAGAATTTCATATTAAAAAAATCAAGTTAGAAAAAGAGCAGTTCAACCACAAGGTTGTGGACTTGATTCTCTTCTCACAAGAAGTGACTGGTCCAAAGCTTACTGAAATTAATAGATTTAAAGTTCAGTAGGGACCACTCAGTCTATTCTGACCTCTTGCATACCACGGGCCACAGAACTTCCCCCAAATATTTCCTGTTTGAAATACATGTATTTTAGAAAAAACATCCAATCTTGGATTTTAAAATTGCCATAGACAGAGAATCCACCACAATCTCTGATAAATTGTTCCAAGTTAAAGGGAGTCATTTGACTTTCCTTATTTAGGGCCTAATCCAAAGCCAATTGAAGTGTTATTGAAAATAATGGTATTTTACCAGTGTAAAACTGGTTTAAGCAAAAAGCATTGGGTCCAGGTGATTTAAAAAAAAAAAAAAAAAAAAAGTTGTGCTAGAAATAGGTTAGTTGTTTAATTAGTTAAAAAAAAAAACAAAAAATAATTAATAAAAAAACCCCACAAGACAGAGCTTACTTGGCCCCAATCCTGCAAGCACTTATGCATATCAGTATCTTCAACATCCACGCTTGCAGGATCATTTCCGCAGTTCAGAGCTCCCATGTGCACATTTTGGAATGCTTTGCTGTTGGCTACGTTTGCCCAGATTAGGGTGACCAGATTACCACTATAAAATATCGGGACGGGGGCGGAGCCAAAAGGGGGGGCGGAGCCAAAAAAGGGGGGGGACAGAGCAAAAAAAAGTTTTAAGGGGCCTGGGGCATTAGCAGGCCCCACACGCTGCCCTCCCCGAGTCCCCGCGGAGCCTCCCGCCCCCTGGCCCGCCACGGGCATATGCGGGGCGCAGTGGGTCTGGGCGGGGGCAGCGCGGAACGGGCAGGAGCCGGGGGGGGGGGGGCGGCAGGGGCCGAATCCCCGCTGCTGCCAGGGAGCCCCGCGCCTCTCCCTCCCGCTCGCGGCTGTGGCTCCTTCCCGGCGGGACGCGCCTCCCGCTGCCCCGGGCACATGCGGCGCGTGTCCCCCGCGTAGGGTGACCAGACGTCCCGATAAAATCGGGACCGTCCCGATATTTAGGTATTTGTCCCGCGTCCCGATTGATCTTCGGTCGGGACGCTGCACTCCGCTTTTTTTTTTTTTTTTCTCTGCCGGCAGCACTCAGCTGTTCTCGGCTTTTTTTTTTCTTCTCCTCTGACTGCCGGCAGCACTCAGCTGTTCTCTGTTGGTTTCCCCCCCCCCCCCCCTCCTAAAAACCAGAGGCTGAAGGTATGCATACCTAAGGAAGGGTAAGCATAATCTCCTGACTGCCCGCAGCCCTGGGCTGTTCTCAGCTCCCGCCCCCGACTGCCAGCAGCACTGGGTCACAGTAGGGAATTGGGAGAGGGAGCTGTTTGTGTCCTTACACTGGCAGCACTCGGTTTTTTGGGTTTTTTTGCTCCGCCAGTGACCCCCCCTTCCCCCCCCCCTTGTGTCCCGATATTTTCTTCCTGTCATCTGGTCACCCTACCCCCGCGCCTAGTCTCCCTCCCGCCGGGAAGGAGCAGCTGGACGCGCGCCGCATGTGAGTGGGACAGGCCGGGGGGGCGCGTCCCACCGGGAAGGAGTCGCAGCCGCAAGCGGGACGGAGAGGCGCGGGGCTCCCCGGCAGCAGCAGGGATTTGGCCCAGGCCCCCGCGCCGCCCACCTGGCCCCTGCCTGCTCCGCGCTGCCCCCCGACCGGACCCACCGCGCTGCCCCGCGGGCTGCAGGGCTGGAGCAGCCTTCAGGCTGCGCTCCCGGCCCTGGGTGCAGCAGCCCGGGCAGAAGCCCTCTGGCGCGGCGGGGGGTCTCACAGCTGAGCCCCCCTGTCTCCCTCCCTTGCCCGCCCGGTGCCCGGGTGCTGGAGCTGACTCACCAGCTCCAGGATCCAGGCACCGCCGCCGCCACCCCCCTCCCTCCAGGCTTGCACCGCCATGCTGCAAGCCTGGGAGGGAGGAGGAATGCTGGGGAAGAGGCGGGGCCAGGGCGGGGATTTGGGGAGGGAGCCAATGGGGGAAGGAGGGGGCGGAGCCGGGGGGCGAGCGCCGGAGCGGAAGGGAAAATTTCTTCTTTGTCCAGTGTCCCGACCAAACATTGGTCGGGACGCGGGACAAAGAAGCAAATATCGGGACAGTCCCGATAAAATCGGGACGTCTGGTCACCCTAGCCCAGATTCTGTTCTGGGTAATTTGACCATTTTAACTGCTAAGTCTTTGCTAGCAGGGAGTGTTTATAGATAGCACATCTTTATACAGCTGACCTCTTCTCCCTTCCTGCTCGCCCACTTGGTTTACTTTGCCATGTGAAATGTTTTCAGTCAGATGTAATAAACCCAAGCTAATCCACAGACTCCCACAAGTCTCTTGTGTTCATGTGTCTGCAAATTTACATGTACTGAAGGATGATAAAAGATGAGAAAGGAGAAGACAATGTGCAGCTTAAACATCTGTTCCTTATGGCCTGCTGATATCCTTTTTGTCAGGGTCAAGAAAAGATTTAGGAGACTTTCTGTTTGAGATCAGGTGCTGAAATTATACGGTCTACACTTCAGGGCTACAGCTGATCCATACCTGTAAGGCTTTCTACAAGTCTTAGATCCTATAGGAAGCAACATATATAGCCAACAGGAAGTTTTAGAGGATACTAAAATGCTTCCTGTAGGAAGCAAAGATTTGTAGAAATCCATAGAGGTATGGATCAGCTGTAGCCCTGAAGTGCAGACAGTATAAAATAAATATATATATATAAAAATAAATAAAATAAAAAAATAAATTTCAGATGTTTTTGCTGGGTATATATAAATAAATATATAAATAAGTTCAGAGTATGTTTTTTAAACTGGTTGGCAAGGGATGAAAAAAATCCTTGACTGATACCAAAAGCACTAGGAATAGTTTTCTTTGCAAAAAAACAAGTGTTGTTGTTTTTTAGAGCAGCCCTGTAGTCATTTGCAGGCTGGCTAAGAAGCAATCTATAAAAGCATCCTCTCGTCTTCAGTAAGAGCATGGCTGAGCTGCACGTTCCGAGTTGTTAAAAGTTTGCTTCTAGTGTCAAGTCTTTGCTGGAGTATTATTCGACTAAAATAGGGGCCTGGAGCAAAGGAAAGCTCACCCCACTGAGAAGTGTCTAGACCTTTAAAAATAATTTGTTTTTATACCACTTTCCATGTGGAGGATAAAAATATTTCTTCAACCTCACAAAGATGTGTAATCACTGCCATTTTTAAGCATGGGAAATGGAGGTACAGGGTGGTTAAAAGGCTTATCGAAGATCACACAGCATGTCTGACAGTTAAGAACAAAGCTCAGATTATTTGACTCTCATCCCTGAGCCATGACCCTGAAGGTGCCCTTCCCACAAGATTATATTGGCTAGAGGTGGCAAGTTCTAGTTTTGGGCCAATATTTGTGCTATTCAAACAATTGACATCCCAATCTCATATTGTTGTTGGTCTTAATTCAACACATCTCTCCGTGGAAGAAAAGACCCACCTTCTGGCAGACATGGCAAATGAAGTTGATTTGTTTATCAACAAGGGGAAGACAGAAAGTAGGAGCCTATATAAAAAAAAATCGGGACATCTGGTCACCTGAATAGAAAGACACTAGAAGTCAGTTATTTTACTTATGATAAATTTTATGGTCAATTGCTTGACTACACTTTAGTTTGTTATGAAATCTAGTAAAGAGAGCAAAACCAGTATCAGACAGGTTTATTGCTAAAAGCCCATGATATAGAAAAGGAAATGGTTCAAAATACGATACCAGACTCTGGAAAACTGTCTCATGCAGCATTGTTACAGTCATCTTACACCGAAGGTATGCTAGGCATATTTATAGGATGATTTCACAAATTGAAAAACTCTTTATACATCCTTAATATTCACCCCATTATTGTGTCTTAGTTCTTTAACTTGTTGTTCTGTTCCTTTCGTTACCTTTGTTTTTGATACTATCATTCCAGGTACTGGCCTGTGCAGGCATCACTCTACTTTGTGCTAATGGGTTGTCTAGAATTCATGTGGCACAGCTGTGATGTTGCAGCGCCTCAGTATAGACACTATCTTCATGGACAGGAAGGATGCTCCTATCAGAGTTGGTAATCCATCTTCCTGAGAGGCGGTAGATAGGTTGACCGCAGAATTCATCCCTTGACACAGCGACTTAGGTCAGCTTAACAATGACACTCAGGGGTGTGGATTTTTCCACCAACGTAGTTAAACCAACCTAATTTTATAGGCCAGGCCTCAGAGATACAACAAATATATCTTGATTTTCACAAGTTTCCTACATGTTTAAGCCAAATGCTGAGTTGTGTTATTGCAGGGTATTGTGGAACGTAACTTAGCATGAGTGAACAGAACTCTGGGAAAAACACAGGCAAGTTCAGCTCTTGTAACTGCCAGGCATTTGTATAATGTGGCATATAGTAACCTAACATATGTGTGTTGGCTCACAGGTCCCTGCTTGTCACTCTGATTATTATATCAGGGCAACACCTTTGTTAAATTAATATATGAAGCAATGCTAAAACATTCATGAGACTTGTACTATTTTAGCAAACTATGTAAGTGGCCATACATAATTAATATGATTAAAATGAGTACTTTTTTGTAATACGAGCAAAGCTTTAAATGAAACTTCTATCCAAGTGTGGTAAATTTTGAATTTTGGATTTATTTTGAGAAACTGGAATAAGTATTATTGTCTGACCACAATGCTATGTAAATAAGGAGTAAACCAGAAATTTGGAGTAGTGAAATTATAAGTGAGGTCTTTATAAATTGTTTTGTGAACAGTACTACTTATTCAAATTATTCTTACTGCTAGTAGCCACACACTGGAGTTGTGATATTAACCTCACCACATAGGCACATGTCTCCATTCCCTTAATGGACCAACAAGCTGTGCGCAGTATCCCAAAGTTTTGTATTGCTGAGTGAAACACTAGTAGTTGAGGTAGATCTAGACTTCTTTTGTAGATGCCATATCCAGGTAACCTACTGAATGGACAGTACCTAATTTATCAACTATTGCTTTGTCAGAGTCCACTATTGGTAGCAATATCGTAGAAGAATGATACATAAGGAATTTAATTACATGATTTAACACTTTGCCAATTTACACAGTTTTTGTTATACATTGAGGGCAATACCATTTAGCTATTTATTGCTAATAAAGTCAGGCAGTTTTCCTTTTTCAGTATCCCCTAATGAATTGGCTATGGTAGTTAATACATAACTTCCATAAGCCGTACAAATATTTTTTCTACCAACATAGGTTTTCCCTTGTCTTCATATTATTTACTGAAATTAGTTTAACAACTTTTACTTGTTTGATTAAGCACCTTAGCAATATCATGCATATTGTACTCTATGTACTGGTCAGTAACCAGGCCCTTGATACTATGAATCATAAATTTAGAGACTGTTTAAAATAGGTCATTTTTTCATATTGCCCTGTTCCAAAGAGACATTCCAGATTCAAATAATCCTGAAATGTAACCAATAATTCCATCTAGACTCTGGAGTCCCAGGAAGTCTTTTGCACAGCCATTGAGTCTCATGTACATTCCTGATAAGAGGCTATTATTCTGATTAATAAAGTAGTTGATAGCAATGATATGTTTGCTTTTACAAAGTAGCCAACTTCAGCCATATTCCAATGAGAGACATTTAAAACCATAGTTACAGGCATAAACTCACTTTGCTTAATAAAATACAGTTTAATCAATAGTTAGATCTGACCCTGCTAGTGGTCTTTATAATAACTCTAGTCTATTGCATACGCACTTGTGTGTATGTTAAAGGGTAGTTGACCAGTTTCTTATTAATAAGACACTCTTTTCTTCACTGTGCGCTGCTATTTTTGTGTCTCCCATCTGTGTGATGCACCCTTAAACAGTTTAAATTAACTCCTATCAAGAGAGTGAGTTGTGCAATAATGGCACTCCCATGCTAGCTATCAAGCAACAAAAAACTTTCACAAACTTGAAAAGATTTGGGAAAGTAGCATTAGCACGGCTACACAAATACACATTTTTAACTCCATCATGTCTGTCCTCATTTATGAATTAGAGTCATGGAAACCTACAACAGAATAGTGACTCAATCCAATCGACTCAAGTAAATGCCTGCAAAACATCTTTAGAGCTCATTTGGAAGAGTTTCTTGCAACATCAGAAATATAAAAGTAGAGCAAACCAACCTAAAGCATCAACCCTGGTAAAATGACAACACTGGAAATATTTAGGACAAGTTTCTAGCATCCCCTCAACATAGAACATGGATATCACCTGGAAAGAGAAAGAGGGTGACCTAGAAAAACATTACGCAGAACGAAGAGAAAGAAGCCAAATCCATCAACATGACAGTCAGAAGCCTGAAAAGCATACCACAAGACCAAAGTAAGTGGTGGAAACTGGTGGACGCCCTATATGCCAGTCTCAACCAGCAGGTAGTATTTCAGCAGCGCTACCAAGACACTTCCTTTTCTGGTCTATACTTTTTTCTTTTTGCTCAGGCACTGGTGCTGCCACACTGATGTAGCTAAACTGATGCAACTCTCCCAGTGTAGATTCACTTCACAGGTGTAAAGAGTGACTTGCACCTGCATGGCTTACCCTGATAGAGAGACACTAGCATTACTGCCTCGTCTTCCCATTCCTTTAAGTGTCCTTTATGGTTTGCATCTCATGACCTCACTCTGTAGTCAGTGTGAGATTAATTTAACAACATGGCATGGTAACATATGCAACCGGAAATTAAGCCAGTTTTAGGGTGCTGTGTAGCAACCTCCCTAATTCAGAGGTCAGATCAGCCTGGGCCGAGGCATTACTATTTGCACAAACTCCCAAGAAAAATTAAGGAATCCTCTCACTCTGTCCCCAAACCCGATGCTAGCCCTTCCTCACTGGCCCCCTACCCTCTGATGGCGATACCACTACTCTTCTTGTTCCCTTCTCATCTTTCCTTCCCTTCGCTCCAGATCCACCTTCCTTTTGCTGGCTGCCTCCTCTTACCACTTCCTCCTCTCACCAGCCCCTCATCTCTTTAATAGCTTCTCTTCAGCTCAGCATTCCCCCATATGAATGTGGAGTCAAGGCTGTAATCAGGGCAAGGTGAGCAGGGCAGCCACCCGGGCGAAAAGCCGTTAGTGCAGGTAGAAAAATAAGTGACATAAAGCCCTGTACAGTGGGGCTTGGTTGAGCCAGTCCTGGCTGGCGGGGCTCAGAGAGGGAACACCACCTCCACCCTCAACACACCTCAGTGACCCATCCAGCTTGCCTGGTTTGGGGGGAGCACAACCAAAACATCTGGGGGGACATGTGACCCTAGATGCCCCCCACATCATCTCTGGGTGGAAAAATGACAAACGACGCAGTAGGGGGTGCAAATATGCTTGCTCATGCTAGCTGCTAAAATGCCTACTTATGGCTTTGGTGGTAGCCTCCCATACAGGGGAGTGGAAACCCTACCTTTCTACTCCCAGGCTTCAGCATAGAAGAAAGTCTTTTGTAGAAGAAAGAGGAGATCTTTGCCAGTCTTCTCCCTATTGCCCTGCTGCTCCTGTCATTAGCCAAGCCTAGCTTTTACTGGAGTCTGGTGAAATAGAATAGGAAAATATGTTAAGGAGATCAAGAAAAGCACTAGTTGAACAAGGCTGTGAATAGAGAAACAGAGAATTCTAAGGGATAAGACCTTTATAGCCAAAATTATCCCTGGGTCTAAGTTAATGGGAACATTAGGCAAAAGGCCATGTCACTGCCAACACTCTGAACTCTGTTTGATAATACTGATTTAGAGCAGCAAGCTATCAACATCAGCAGTAGAAAGCAGCATTAATATAGCAGGATTTGGGTCTGAACACAAGATAAGATGTTTCATGCATGAACATTTATATGCCCGACAGTAAAATCTGTGTTTTGGTACCTTTAACACACAGCCATGTTATATCAAGCCCTCCAACTGCTACCCCTTCCTACTTCTCCATGTGGGCACCAATGATACCGTCAAGAATGACATTGAATGGGCCACTATAGACTATCCTTCTTCCCAGAGCCACGTAAAGGACTTTGAGGCACAAGTTGTGTCCTCGTCTATCCTCCCTGTTGAAGGAAAAGGCCCAGGTAGGGACCATCGAATTGTGGAAGTAAATATGTGATTATGCAGGTGATGTCGGAAAGAGGACTTTGGATTCTTCGACCATGGGTTTTTTCCCCCTGGTCAAAAGATTGCTAGGAAGAGATGGGATCCACCTAACCAAGACAGTGAAGAGCATCTTCACAGGCAGGCTTACTAACCTAGTGAGGAGGGCTTTAAACTACATTCGCCGGGGGATGGAGACCTAAGCCCTAAAGCAAGTGGGGAAGTAGGATACCGGAAAGTAACAAGGAGAGTGCAACAGGGGAGGCCTCCTGATTCATACTGAGAAAGCAAGCAATCAGCTAGTTACCTTAGGTGCCTGTACACAAATGCAAGAAGCCTGGAAACAAGCAGGAAGAATTGGAAGTCCTGGCACAATCAAGGAGCTATGATGTGATTGGAACAACAGAGAATTGGTAGGGTAAGTCACATGACTGGAGCATTATCATGGGTGGGTATACACTATTCAGGAAGGACAGGCAGGGGAGAAAAGGTGGAGGAGTTGCACTGTACGTAAAAAAGCAGTATGATTGCTCGGAGGTCCAGTATGACACTGGAGGAGAGCCTGTTGAGAGGTCTTTGGGTTAAGTTTAGAGGCGAAAGCAACAAGGGTGATGTCATGGTGGGCATCTGCTATAGACCATCAGACCAGGAGGATGAGGTAGAGGAAGCTTTCTTCGGACAACTAACAGAAGTTTCCAGATCACAGGCCCTGGGTCTCATGGGGGACTTCAATCGCCCTTACATCTGCTGGGAGAGCAATACAGCAGTGCACTGACAATCCAGGAAGTTTTTGGAGCGTGTTGGGGACAACTTCCTGGTGCAAGTGCTGGAGGAACCAACTAGGGGCCTTGTTCCTCTTGCCCTGCTGATCACAAACAGGAAATAATTGGTAGGGGAAGAAGAAGTGGGTGGCAACCTGGGCAGCAGTGATCATAAGAGGGTCAAGTTCAAGATCCTGACAAAAGGAAGAAAGGAGAGCAGAGAATATGGACCCTGGACTTCAGAAAAGCAGACTGACTCCCTCAGGGAACTGATGGGCAGGATCCCCTGGGAGACTAATATGGGCCGGGGAGAAAGGAGACCAGGAGAGCTGGCTGTATTTTAAATGAAGCCTTATTGAAAGGCTCAGGAACAAACCATCATGATGTGCAGAAAGTATAGCAAATATGGCAGGCAACCAGCTTGGCTTAACAGATAAATCTTTGGTGAGCTTAAACACAAAAAGGAAGCTTAGAAGAAGTGGAAACTTGGCAGATGACTAAGAAGGAGAATAAAAATATTGCTCGAGCATGCAATCAGGATGTCACAGCCCTATGCTCTGTCATGGCATCTGGATGGCCAATTATCGGTCAGAAGGTCACATCCGTGTCGTGTGCAGCGCCTTGGTGCCGTGTGCAGCGCCTTGGTGCCATGTGACCATTCTCAAACCTTCCGCCTGGTCAATTGTGGGTCACATTGGTACCGTGTGCTACAATTCCAGGGTGCCGTGTGCCAGGTGCAGTGTCTGTTTACGTAGAGGGCACCAGCTCGGACCCTGGTTGGTGTAGGAGCGGGGAACCAATTAGATGCTAGCACGTGCAAGGGTCTATGTCCTTGCCTAAATCAGCAGGAGTGTCCGCGTGTTAGCTGGAAGGCCTGATCACCCTTTCAGCCAGGATCTCATCCGGATTTAGCCGGCTCGTGTCGTGTCATCTCAGGTTACATCTTATGTCCCTGGTGTCTGTACTGCTGGTCAGCTGAGCCTGGTGGTATGTATATATTAATTTTTGTAGATATTCTGTTTGTTAGGCCTTTTTTCTTTATTACTTGGTACCAAATCTCACGTGTAGTGTATAGAGGACGAATTGTTACAGTTTACTCAGTTTTGTATGTTTGTTCTGGTTTGTCAGTAAATGGTTGTAAATTATCTGATTCTTTGTTGTTAAGTGTACGTAGACTGTTTTATATTACTGCTCCGGTGATATTTCTGGTTGGTTACTTGTTCCTATTTCAATTGAATTTGTATTGTTAGTTGGTAAAAGTGCTCCTCCCCAGCCCAAGTTGTGATTTATCCCCCATTAATAAACGGCCACCTGTTTTGAATTTCAATCTGCCTCTGTCTCAATTTTCCTCTTCCACTCGAATCCTCATTCGAGCCTATATTGGTCTCGGACACAGGAAAGCCAAAGCACAACTGGAGTTGCAGCTAGCAAGGGATGTGAAGAGTACAAGAAGGGTTTCTACAGGTATGTTAGCAACAAGGTGGTGATCAGGGAAAGTGCAGAACGCTTATTGAATGGAGGCAACCTAATGACAGATTATGCTTTTTTTGCCTCGGTCTTTACAGACAAAGTCAGCTCCCAGACTGCTGCACTATGGAGGCTGTTAGCAGCCCTCAGTGGTGAAAGAATAGGTTAAGGACTATTTAGAAAAGCTGGATATGAACAAGTCCATGGGGCTGAATGCAGTGCATCCGAGGGTGCTGAGGGAGTTGGCTGATGTGATTGCAAAGACATTAGCCATTATCTTTTGGAAAAAAGTGGTGATCGGGGGAAGTACCGGATGATTGGAAAAAGGCAAATATAGTGCCCATCTTTAAAAAAAAGGGAAGAAGGAGAACTACAGACCAGTCAGCCTCACCTCAGTCCCCGGAAAAATCATGGAGCAGGTACTCAAGGAATCCATTTTGAAGCACTTGGAGGAGAGGGGGGTGATCAGGAACAGTCAACGTGGATTCACCAAGGGCAAGTTGGGCCTGACCAACCTGATTGCCTTCTATGATGAGATAACCGGCTTTGTGGATAGGGGGAAAGTGGTGAAAGTGATACATCTTGACTTTAGCAAAGCTTTTGATACAGTCTCCCAGAGTATTTTTGCCAGCAAGTTAAAAAAGTACGGATTGGATGAATGAACTATAAGGTGGATAGAAAGCTGGCTAGATCGTCGGGTTCAACTGGTAGCGATCAACGGCTCGATGTCTAGTTGGCAGCTGGTATCAAGCAGAGTGCTCCAGGGGTCGGTCCTGGGGCTGGTTTTGTTCAACCATCTTTATTAATGATCTGGATGATGAGATGGATTGCACCATCAACAAGTTCATGGATGACACTAAGCTAGGAGGAGAGGAAGATATGCTAGAGGGTAGGGATAGGGTCCAGAGTGACCTAGACAAAATTTGAGGATTGGGTCAATAGAAATCTGATGACAAGTCTGATAACAAGGACAAGTGCAGAGGCCTGCACTTAGGATGGAAGAATCCCATGCATTGCTACAGGCTGGGGACCAACTGGCTAAATGGCAGTTCTGCAGAAAAGGACCTGGGGGTTACAGTGAATGAGAAGCTGGATATGAGTCAACAGCGTACCCTTGTTGCCAAGAAGGCTAATGGCATATTAGGATGCATTAGTAGGAGCATTGCCAGCAGATCAAGGGAAGTGATTATTCCCCTCTATTTGGCACTGGTGAGGCCATATCTGGAGTATTGCGTCCAGTTTTGAGCCTCCCACTACAGAAAGGATGTGGACAAATTGGAGAGAGTCCAGCAGAGGGCAATGAAAATGATCACAGGGCTGGGGCACATGACTTACAAGGAGAGGCTGAGGAAACTAGGCTTGTTTAGCCTGCAGAAGAGAAGAGTGAGGGGGGATTTTATTGCAGCCTTCAACTACCTAAAGGGGGGGGGGGTCCAAAGAGGATGGATCTCTGCTGTTCTCAGTGGTGGCAGATGACAGAACAAGGAGCAGTGGTCTCAAGTTGTAGTGGGGGAGATATAGGTTGGATATTAGGAAATACTATTTCACTAGGAGAGTGGTGAAGCACTGGAATGGGTTATCTAGGGAGGTGGTGGAATCTCCATCCTTAGAGGTTTTTGAGGCCCAGCTTGACAAAGCCCTGGCTGGAATGATTTAGTTGGTGTTCGTCCTGCTTTGAGCAGGGGGTTGGACTAGATGACCTCCTGAGGCCTCTTCCAACCCTAATCTTCTACGATTCTTCTAATAGCTGCATCCGAGAATACCCAGAATGCAAAGTATATGAAAAACCTGCGGTCAGTTCCCAAATGTAGCCACTAGAGGGTACTTTAAGTGATAATATATGCATCAGGATTATGCATGAGGTGCATTTACAGTCTATCATTAATTATTATTTTCATTGAACCATACACAATTCCTGTTTATTCACAGCAGTTGCACTTTGACACATTAATGAAGGAAGACAGGAGTACAACCTTAATGCTTCTCAGAGGGGAAATACAGACTACAAAGGGAAGGAAGAGAACAAACAATCAAAGAGAGAGAGGATGAGCTGCATAAAGAAAGGAGAAAGCAGTGAACAATGAAGAGGGAATATATTCAACCTTTCACCTCTGTCATACCAGTTTAAAGTCTTGAATACTCCAAAGCAGCACTATTAATGAAACAATAATAAATATGTTAAGGCTGAGCCATTAACCCCCATTATTCTTTGGCACAGCCCTGGAGCAAATATGTCATTGGGAGTCTCAGCACAGTGAAAGCCTAATAAACTCACTTTAACAGTTAAAAAAAAAATTGAACACAAACACAGGGCATAAGTAATTCCAAAAGATAATTGTTTTAGAGAGCCAAAGATAATACATAAAGGATGAGCAGATTCATTACGAGTCTGAGAATAAAATATGATATGCCAGGATTTGTATTATCTTTAGCCCCAAACTTCTGTATTAGTATGGAAACTGTCATTCTAATATACATTAGCATTGCTTTCTAGAATATATTTGCATTGCCTATGGGGCAATAACCATGTCTCCTTACTAGTTTGTACAGCATCTACCACACTGTGGGAGGTATGCAAATGAAAATAAATACCATGGGGACAGTGGGGTTCAAAAAAACGCTCGTCTGCTTGCCAGGGCTGCTCCTTGGTAAGGATTCCAGGGATTCCTATTTCATTCCAAGGAAGGAGCGAGAGCAGCGGAATAAGGACAATAGACTTAACAGAAAAAAAAAGAAAAAAAAAAAAAAGAAGCAGACTTTAATAAACCCAGAACCGGTAGGTTAGGACCCAATGGAAGAATATCTAAGGGGAAAAGGAATTCAGGAGAGCTGGCAGTTTCTCAAGGAGGCAATATTAAAAGGCACAAGAGCAAACTATCCTAATGCACAGAAAGTGAGGAAGAATAGTGGGGGGGGGGGGGGGGGCAAATATGGCTCCATCAAAACCTCTTTAATGACCAGAAAAATCCAAAAAGAATCCTACATAAAGTCAAAATATGGACAAATTGCTAAGGAGGAGTACAAAAATAGCACAGGTATGTAGGGACAAATTCAGGAAGACTAAGGCACAAAATGAGTTATACCTAGCAAGGGACATGAAAGGCAATAAGGAGAGGTTCTTTAAGCCCAATAGGAGCAAGAGAAAGATGAAGGAAACTATAGGTCCTCTGCTTAGCGACAAAGAAGAGCTAATAACGGAGGCCATCAAGAAGGCTGAAGTGTTAAAGCCTATTTTGCTTCAGTCTTCACTAAAAAGGAGAATGACGACCAGATACTCTATGCGATTAATATTAACAACAAGGGGGAAGGAACACAAACCAGAATAAGGAAAGAATAGGTTAAAGAATGTTTAGGTAAGTTAGAGATGCTAAAGTCAACAGGGTCTGTGGAAATTCACCCTACGGTACTTAATAAACCACCTGAATAGCTATTATCTTCAAGAAGCTTACAAGAAGTGGAAGATTGGACAAATGACCAGGGAGGAGTATAAAAATATTGCTCAGGCGTGCAGGAGTGAAATCAGGAAGGCCAAATCACACTTGGAGTTGCAGTTAGCAAGAGATGTTAAGAGTAACAAGAACGGTTTCTTCAGGTATGTTAGCAACAAGAAGAAAATCAAGGAAAGTGTGGGCCCCTTACTGAATGAGGGATGCAACCTAGTGACAGAGGATGTGGAAAAAGCTAATGTACTCAATGATTTTTTTGCCTCTGTCTTCACGCACAAGGTCAGCTCCCAGATTGCTGCCCTGGGCAGTACAGCATGGGGAGAAGGTGACCAACCCTCTGTGGAGAAAGAAGTGGTTGGGGACTATTTAGAAAAACTGGACGTGCACAAGTCCATGGGGCCGGATGCGCTGCATCCGAGGGTGCTAAAGGAGATGGCGGGTGAGATTGCAGAGCCATTAGCCATTATTTTTTAAAACTTATGTTGATCGGGGGAGGTCCCAGATGACTGGAAAAAGGCTAATGTAGTGCCCATCTTTAAAAAAGGGAAGAAGGAGGATCCGGGGAACTACAGGCCAGTCAGCCTCACCTCAGTCCCTGGAAAAATCATGGAGCAGGTCCTCAAGGAATCAATTATGAAACATTTAGAGGAGAGGAAAGTGATCAGGAACAGTCAGCATGGATTCACGAAGGGGAAGTCATGCCTGACTAATCTAATTGCCTTCTATGATGAGATAACTGGCTCTGTGGATGAGGGGAAAGCAGTGGATATGTTATTCCTTGACTTTAGCAAAGCTTTTGATACGGTCTCCCACAGTATTCTTGCCGCCAAGTTAAAGAAGTATGGGCTGGATGAATGGACTGTAAGGTGGATAGAAAGCTGGCTAGATCGTCGGGCTCAACGGGTAGTGATCAATGGCACCATGTCTAGTTGGCAGCCGGTTTCAAGCGGAGTGCCCCAAGGGTCAGTCCTGGGGCCAGTTTTGTTTAATATCTTTATTAATGATCTGGAGGATGGTGTGGACTGCACTCTCAGCAAGTTTGCAGATGACACTAAACTAGGAGGCGTGGTAGATACACTAGAGGGTAGGGATCGGATACAGAGGGACCTAGACAAATTAGAGGATTGGGCCGAAAAAAACCAGATGAGGTTCAACAAGGACAAGTGCAGAGTCCTGCACTTAGGACGGAAGAATCCCATGCACTGCTACAGACTAGGGACCGAATGGCTAGGTAGCAGTTCTGCAGAAAAGGACCTAGGGGTCACAGTGGACGAGAAGCTGGATATGAGTCAACAGTGTGCTCTTGTTGCCAAGAAGGCTAACGGCATTTTGGGCTGTATAAGTAGGGGCATTGCCAGCAGATCGAGGAACGTGATCGTTCCCCTTTATTCGACATTGGTGAGGCCTCATCTGGAATACTGTGTCCAGTTTTGGGCCCCACACTACAAGAAGGATGTGGAAAAATTGGAAAGAGTCCAGCGGAGGGCAACAAAAATGATTAGGGGTCTGGAGCACATGACTTATGAGGAGAGGCTGAGGGAACTGGGATTGTTTAGTCTCCAGAAGAGAAGAATGAGGGGGGATTTGATAGCAGCCTTCAACTACCTGAAGGGGGGTTCCAAAGAGGATGGAGCTCAGCTGTTCTCAGTGGTGGCAGATGACAGAACAAGGAGCAATGGTCTCAAGTTGCAGTGGGGGAGGTCCAGGTTGGATATCAGGAAAAACTATTTCACTAGGAGGGTGGTAAAACACTGGAATGCATTACCTAGGGAGGTGGTGGAGTCTCCTTCCTTGGAGGTTTTTAAGGCCCGGCTTGACAAAGCCCTGGCTGGGATGATTTAGCTGGGAATTGGTCCTGCTTTGAGCAGGGGGTTGGACTAGATGACCTCTTGAGGTCCCTTCCAACTCTGATATTCTATGATTCTATGATTCTATAAGAACTCAAGGAGGATAGGTGAAGTCCCAGAAGACTTGAGAAGCACCTATGTTTAAAAAGAGGAGGTGGGGAAGAAGAGGAAACAGGGAATGATAGACCAGTCAGGCTAGCTTTGATACTTGGAAAGGTACTGGAACAAATTATTCAACAATCAATTTATAAGTCCCTAGAGGACAAGAGAGCAATAAATAGCCAACGTGGATTTATCAGAAACAACTCATGCAAAACTAACCTAATTTCCTTCTTTGATAGGGCTAGTCAACTAGTGGATGGGGCCGGGGAGCAGTAGAAGGGATAAATCTTGGTTTTTATGAAGACTTTTGACACAGTCCCACATGACATTCTCATAACTGAACAAGGGAAATATAATCTAGATGAAGTGACTATAAAGGTGGGTGCACAACCTGTCAAAAGACCATATTCAAAGACTGGTTATCAATAATTTGCTGTCAAACTGGAAGGGCATATCTAGTGGGTTCCCACAGGGGTCAGTCCTGTGTATGATACTATTCACTATTTTCGTTAATCATTTGGATAAAGGAGCAGAGAGTACATTTTTAAAATTTGCAGGTGACACCAAGTTGCAAAGTATTACAAGCACTTTATAGGACAAGATTAGAATTAAAAACAGTCTTATTAAATTGGAGAACTGGTCTGAAATCAACAAGATGAAATTCAATAAAAACAAATGCAAAATACTACATTTAGGAAAGTAAAAATCAGCTTCAAAATGGGGAATAACTGGTGAGGTAGCAATACATCTGAAGAGGATCTGGGGGTGATAGATCACAAACTGAATATGAGTCAATAATACGATGAAGTTGTGAAAAAAAGCCAATGTTCTGGGCGGCATCAACGGAAGTGTCATAAGTAAGACAAGGGTCATAAATTGTCCTACCTTACTCAGTACCACTGAGGCTTCAGCTGGAGTACTGTGTCCAGTTCTTGGCACCATGCTTTAGGAAAGATATGGATAAACTGGAAAGAGTCCAGAGGAGAACAACAAAAATTATCAAAGGTTTAGAAAACCTGACCTATGAGAAAAGGTTAAAAAAATGGGCATGTTTAGTCTTGAGAAAATAGGACTATGGGGCAACTTGATAAGAGACTTCAAATAGGTTAATGGCTGTTATCAAGATTCTCCATGTCCATTGAAAGTAGGACAAAACACAATGTGTTTGCAACATCCAGAATATAAACTGACAACAAAGGAAGAAATCCTGGCCTTACTAAAGTCAACAGCAAAACTCCCATCGACTTCAGTAAGGCCAGATTTCAATCCAAGATTTTTGGGACTCTTGATTCTTATATAAGTAATGCAATCAGTGCCTTTTAAAATTAGACTATCAATGTGATTGCTCCAAAATAGGGGTAGGGGATGCTAGTGGCCTAGGTGCAGCATACACTGCCACTCTCTGGACTGTATCTATTCTGTGGGCAAAGAGATTATAATTAGAGCAGTGCCTACAGACTCCAATACATATCGCTAGAGTCAGTCCCTGACAGGAAGACAAGGCTGACAAAGTGTCCGAGTGGAAACAAAGGCACAAAGAATTAAGTGACTGGCCCAAGGTACCAGAGCAGATCAGTGGCAGACCCAGGAAAAGAATACAGGTTTCCCAAATCCCATTCTAGTGCTCAATCCACACTGCCTTTGAAACACACAATAGTTAGCCTGATGATGATTCCTCTCTCGGATCCTCTATGTTACCAATTTCCTAAAACACCAGGCTCTTCCAGGGGACATATAAAAGGCAAGTAGGCAACAGCAACACCACACAGACTCTGAACCTTTCCTTCTGCTTGTTGTTGTGGAATATTCTGCTAATTCAGATTAAAAAAAAAATCTGACATAATTAGAGCAAGTTTCTGGAAAAAAGCAACTACCACACACATTGGTTTAAAAAAGTGGAAACTGCAGCAATGACAGCAACAACAGTAGCAAAATGTGTTTGTCTTTCTCCTTTGGGAGCAATAGAACATGTGGAGTCATGAGGGCTTTGTCATTTGCAGAAAGTACGGCAATTTTACTAAGACAGGACCCATCTGCTTGAAGAGGAGTGGAAGATTGTTTGCTTTATAACAACTGCTTTATGTCTCGCAGAAGATCTCCTAGTGCATTAAGCACATAAGGAAGCACAATTCCACCTTCATCTATCTAGCTGTATTTCATCTATGTCAATATTACAAAGAATTTTTTTCCTCCCATGCACACACGCAGTTTGGCTTTATTTAAAGAAAAGATTACAAATGGTATGTGGCCATGATGCTGCTTTCTCTTAATCCTCATTAAAGGGAGATGGCAGGTCCACTGCCCTTTGGAAACCTTCCAAGGACATCTCTACCCCGATAATCACTATCAACAATAGAGACCAGTTATTTTCTCAATGTATTTACTAGATATGATTAAACCAGGTAGTAAAAGGCAAGCAATAAAAAAACCTTTTAAAAATTGACTTTTCGTGCGTTTCATCTGCCAGGTCTGAAAAACAAAACACAGGAAATATGCAAAACTGAAGAGTCAAGCAAAGCGCCAATAGCAATAAAACTAAAGATCTTGCTTTCAGACTTGACTTTTGCTGAAGATGATTTAAGACTTTACTCAGGACTCACCAGACATGTAATAATTAGTATGTACAAGGAATGTGTACCACTTGTACACCCATGGACTAGTGTAAATACACAGTAGTTAATGGTTGCTGTTTTGGTCCTCAAAACAACTTCATTTAAGTGTTTCTCTTTTTCTGGAAATCTTTCACACCCTTGTGCATCAACCCCATAGAGGGAGACTATCATGAACTAATGCAGCAAAGAGTCACACCAAAGTATGCTGCTGGTACATGTGCCAGTTGCGCTGCTTGGCCTAGATCACAACCTGGTGTGGCTTACAGCTCATTATAAGTTACAGCACGCTAGAAGTGGAATTTGGATTAAGAGGAAATGTATCCAGTCCCCTAAGTTTAGGCAGACCACCTGGTGGTATGAACCTAGAAGAGAGGTACCTACAACACAACACACCCCAGCTACTAGCGTAAGGGGCCTGGCAGGCACATAAGTGCTAGAACTGCCGCATCCCCCAGCTTGAAGGGATTTCCTTTATATACAAGGTTTACAGTTTGGTTTGATGGCTCTCAGCACCCCCACTATACAAATGGTTCCAGCACCCCTAGGCAGGGATGACCATACCTAGTCTGTTCCAACTCCTGGCTGCAGTTTTGGCCCATTAGGGCCATTAGCAACCAGCCTAAGTCACAGGAGGTCTCAGGTTGTTTTTTTACTGGGCAATGGCTCTGCAGATCCAGCCCCAGGAATGATAGAATTTAAAGGTGGGCTTTACACCACCTTTACACATGTACCCCCTGATCCAGGATGTGTGGTCTTTATCCTAGCAAAAGTTCTGATCCAGGCTACATTCCATTTGAACAATTTTTTTTTTTGGGGGGGGGGGGGGGGAGAGAAGAGAAGAGAGAAACTCTGGACTTTTGAGCATCTCCTTCCTCCTCTGCGTAAAAGCCCAGCTGCCCTGTCAGCAGCTGTTTGTAGCCCAATTCACTATTCTAAAAACTAAGGGTAAAATTCAGCCACAGGTGATGCGTAGCGGGGACATGGGGGGGGGGGGGTGTCAAGTGCCCACTCACAGATTGGCCTACCAGGGGTAGGGAAGTAGAGGGGCTCTGTCCTTGTCTCCCTACTCCTCTCCTGTGGCACGTTCGGCCACTGTCCCTAGCTGCCGGGTGGGAAGCAAGATGGAGCCGCTTCTGCCTGACAGAGCCTGACTAGAAGGCAGAGCTCTCTCAGGCAGAAGTGGCTCCATTTCGCTCGCCACCCAACTGCCAGAGAAGTGGCCCAATGTGCCAGTGGGGGGGGGGAGCAGGGGTGGAGGCACAGGTCAATCATAGTGTAAAGTTAGATAATCCACATGCCCTTCTGTATTCTAATAGCCATTCTCTAATTGTGAAGGCTCCATTAAATGAAAGGATTGTTAAAGAAAGAATTTACCTTATAACAGTTGAGAAAATATTATGCTTCCATTCATATTCAATGGTGAACTGCATGTCCTTTATCTCAATGCACTTCCCAGCAGGAGGTACAATCTGATAAAATACCAGCAAAATGTCAGCTCCCACTGAGATACACAAGCACCATTCACTGAATGGTGACAGGTATTTCAACCACCAGCTTAAAAATTCATGTTTTAATAAATTGTCTATTGTTATCCAGTAAATATGTACTTAAGGATGGATAGTATTAGAACCACTGCATTTACTTTAAAAGTTTCTAGCAATGGGCTTGCTATACTACTTATCCTAGAAGAATACATCATGAATTAATAAGTCAACAATTTCATAACCTACAACTGACCATTAAAATTTTCTTTGGCTATTCAGACTAAATGTTCCTCTTCTTATTTTCATCCCACTATTTCTACGTATAACCCACCTTTACTCCTTTGTGTGACACTAAGTTATTCTTAAACATAGATTAAGAGGTGTGCAAATCAATTTTGCCATTCCAAAAACGTCATGGTGAAACTGATTTTTTTTTTTTTAAATACAGCAAGTTATATTTTTGAAGTACAGGATTTTTCGCAGTTACATCATGGGCTCATTCGGGAAGACTCTGTAGCCATTTTCACATCATTTGCGGAGACTTTTCTGTATCAGAAAGTGAAAAGCTGTTTGCAAAAGATTGGGGAGGAAGTCATTCTTTTCCTAAGAGCAAAATTGACAAAAAGCAGTCAGAATTTGCAAGTTTGCTTTCACAAAGCCTTCTCACAAATCTCTAATGTCTTTGGGTTTTTTTTTTTTAACATGATTAATGGTGTTAATACTTAGCAGGGCTTCCAGATGTGACATTTGCCCACCATATCATGTCGTTGTGCAGCCCTGAAGAAACATCACAGATGCACTAGGAGTGAATTTATTTGGTCTGCAATTCCACCTTTCAGTCGCTAGGAATTGCACTCCAGAAACCTGAGGACAGCTGAGTTGCTCCTCTTCCTCCTGCCTCTTGATGGTTAGCATTGCCCCATGCAGGTTTCCTACTGTACCTATACATAGGCACCTCAGCATGGCCAGCTAGGAAGAAAGGTAGAGACAACAAGGAGGAAGGGGAGGACTGAGTCCTTTACTCAGGCTTGGAAGGATTAGATTTGTCGGTAAACATCAATTTCACCAAACAGTCGGAAAGTATTTCCATCAATAATCAAAATTTACAGGAGGCAAAGTACAAAAAATGATGCTTGAGAACTTCGAGACCATCATTAAATAATTACAGTTACACACCCCCGTAGTTCCCTGAAACTGCAAACACTTAAATAGGAAAAAGTGTGAAAATAAATATCAATGTTATCTGTCGAAATTATAAAAAGTAAGTTGAATTCAGCCACGCCTAGTTTAACTTTAGCTGCTCGGTAGTTATGGATACAAAGCAGGTGACACAGAATCAAGGAGATCAGCATCATGAGGAGACAAAAATCAAAGAGAACATTAGATGTTAGCTGAATCAGAAGTGGTAGAATTGAGAGTGACGGGGCAAGACAGATAATGGCTTATTTTAATTGCAAAAACGTCTCATCAGAAGGCAACCTCTTTTTTAATGCTATTTTTGAGCCCAAACTTAATATCTGTGGCTGAGTTTGCTCGAAAGCTATAAAGCTAAGGCGGTTACAGTGTAACTGGCTGATCAGTCATAAACGGAGCAATGCTATTGGATGCCACTATAATAAAACTGCAACACTTTTCTGGAGTTGAAACAAAACCTCATGTCTGTTACTCGATAAATTTCTAAAAGATAGGTTCAATAAAAATATAACTAGTTTCCGCACTGCGGAATCTCACAAGGCTGCAAAAGCTGTATATATTTTATTGAATCCTGCCTGAAGCACAGATTTGTAAATGAGAAATTATCTGCTCTTGAATCCCTGCAGGAAGATATCATTTTATTCTCCAAAGCGGATTGTCTAAGTTTTTTCCCCTTGCTGGATCTAAAAAAAAAAGCAGAATAAAACAAGGAAAGTGTCAACTTTGTGGAGTTTGAGTGATTATAAAAAATTACATACAAATCACAAAAACTCAGGATTCCAAAGCTGCATCTCTGCAATGCTTTGGGATACTGCTACCATAGCATGGGCCAGACATTTTATATGATTTTAAGTAGCTTAGATTATTGATGCAACACTCATGTGTTACATCTTGCTCTCTGAAAAAAATTCCAAGTTCTTATCAGTCTGAAGTGTAAGAGCAGTGAAGTGATTAGTTCAGCCTTCTGTACTTCAGTGGCTGTCTTAGAACCAGTGAATAATGTTCACTGAAAAAAGCAGGTGCGTTAACACTACAAGAAATACAAGGCAGTTCAGTACAACTTGGCTAGTAATATTATAAAACTCTACCTATCAATAAATTTGTAGGAGTAGAGAGAGGGGTGAAATTTGGATGTGTCCTTTCAATAGAACAAGACTAGTTTCTAAAGCAGAGGGGGACTCTGGCTTTTCATCAGAGTGGAAAGCAGCAATGAGAAATGGCTCACATTTAGTGCTGGAGCCATTGACTGGACAAAATTAAAGAGGATATAGAACAGCCAATGGTTATGGAATTCAGATAGTCAGAGTGGTGCCTCCCTGTGGAAATACCATTGTATTTGCATTATCTTCTGTTGTTGCATACAGTGTTCCATTTCTACACAGATATGCCACATTGTTCCAGCCATCAAAGGAAATGCTGGTGCTGATTGATGTTTGAGTCTTTACACACACACACACACACACAGAAGAGTACGTGCATGCAGCAAATATAAAAAAGGATCAAAGACTGAAGAAAAAGAGTGTACACAGTAGCATACATTGTGATATTTATACTGAAAAGCAATGAAACTCTCAGAGAAAGTTTCCCAAATTAGGCATAAACACAGCACATGAAGAAAATTGTCAAGGCTGCAGGTCTAGTTCGCTCCGCCAAAGCCACAGAAGGTCCCTTGGCAGCAGAACTGAACGGGTGCTATTCCACTGAACGTTGTAAAGGTACAGTATTCAGGTTGGGTGCTGCACAGCTAATTTGCTCCGAATCACATTATCACTGCTACTCCAAAATGAAACTTTCGGCTAGGCTGGAAAAGGCTGTCCAGTCAGATATGCACACACAGTAGAGTTAAGGACTTATTGTAACATAAATGGTCACAAATAATTGCCACTAAAAATGGCCTCTCTTTACAGATTCGGAGTAAAGTGCCAAATCCTGTCTCAGGTTGCATCTGTAGTGTGGAAATGATTGCAACTGAATGCAAAGTGAAGTTCCACAACCACAGAGGCTTAATCAAAACCTGAGGGTAGTGGCATCTGGTTTATGCAGCTGCTTAATTCTTACCCAATCAGGGGAGGAGTATCAGACTTGCTGCACCTGAGTTCTGGCTGACAATGTTGGGGGCTGGGGTACAGTGCATGCACAATGCCTCTCCCCCCTTTGGGAAGGTTTGTGAGGAGTCAATGGAAATAGTTGGGCTATGAAAAAGTATTGAAGCAAACTTAGGAGTCCCCACAATGAGAAAGCTATTAATGGGTCAAAGTCTGTAGCCTACCCTGTTCTCTTTGTACACTCTGGTGGCACAAAGGGAGCAAAGTGGTTATCCGTTTTATTTCTCCAAGGGTTAACGCACTTACTACAACAGAAATTATATTAAACTAGTTCTAGAACTTTATCAATGTGTTATAAGTAAGTAAACGGTCTCCCTGTCCTTGAAGTTTATGTAACCATGTCAGGAGTGGTGACTGCAACTATTAATAGTAATAACATTCAAAAAAAATTAATAGAAGAACTCCCAGAGTTAAATAATAAATCTATAGTCATTATCCTTTCAAAATCGGCATTGATAACAGTAGTGTCTCTTACTCTGAAAGCCAAATATGTGGCAAGCTTCTTCTCTATCAGTATCAACAATGGAGACAACACGCCTCGTGTCAGCAACGTAGCTGTGAATGGGTCTACCCGACTCCTTAAGCCCTGTTTGGGTAAGAGGTCAGGTAAAAGGGTGGGTCTGGCTTCTCCATCCACATTCAATTGACTGATGTCTGCTTTCCTCCCATTTGAAGATGAGAATGGCATCCAGGGAAGAAGCTTAACCCTGCCCATTTGGGGACAGATAATTGCCTATAAGACACATTTTTGGCTCTGGTCAATTGGCTGGCCAAATGCCCTTGAAAAAGTGCCTACAGGAGATGGGTGCATTGCATGGTATGACATGTGGTTTGAAGGAAAGGAGTAGCTAGTGGTGATTCTGCAGTGATAGAGCAGGTCAAAATGTAGCCTGAGTACAGAGTTAGAAGACAGGCTGGTGCAATGGACACTGAAAACAGTGTGTGGGGGGCATCTGGAGGTTGGGAAGTGGAGCCACTTGTCACCAGCTCTAGGAGAGGCAGGCACTGCAGAACGAGATTTCTGCAGCAGGATAATATTAAGTAGTCCCTTTAGATATTTGATGGTGAAAACTTAACGTTGAATCTCCTTATTTTTGTTAGTTTGTCTCAGGCATTTTAATGTTCTTTTAATTAAGATTGTGTAAACTTATTTAAGTCATAGGGTACCCAGGAGGAATAAGCAACATTTTCTGACAAAGCATATATCTTTTCAATTTCACTTACTAAAGCAATTGCGGCGTAACGTAGCCAGTAGCAATACTGATGTCAAACTATAAGAGTGCTAGATTATATATTCAGTGACTATAGCTTTTTCTATATAACCGACCAAACTTCAGTCAATCTGAAATCAAGAAAGTTCTTAAAAGAACTACACTAATATCTGGGGCCAAATTTTCTGCAGTACCCCGCAGCTCCAATTGTTACACTTATGACCAGATTCTCCAAAGTCCTCAATACCCCATGAGCTGAACTCTTCTGAGTGTCTGGCTCTAACACCAACTGCTGAGCCCTTGAAACTCAGGCCCATCGTAACAGTCTCAAGCCACCAAATTTGATCTAGGTATCAAATAACGCAAAGTTTAATGGTGATAGTTAAGGCTAAGAGCAGCTTCCTGTTTAAAGAGTGACTGGTTTTAAGTGCTCTAGAATCTATACAGTCAGATTGCCTTGAAATTCAGTGTGCCTTATGTGGGAGTGGGATATGGTCAGGAATCCATACTTGGGACAAAGTTTCAGCTCCCACACTGGGGGTGGGAGAGCGGGGGAAAGACAGCGGTTCTTGAAGCGGATGCATTCTGGCAAAGTTAATTTGCTCACAGGCAGAGATCAAACCAGTGCTCAGATCATCACACCAAAGTCTCAAATGCTCTAGGGTTACCCTAGCAGAGTGCATGGCTACTGCCAGCCCTATGGGGTGGGGGAAGCAAATTTGAAAGAGACTTGGCTTCTCCAGTTATGAATAGGCACATGAGCCTTAACCTGTACCTAAAGGATTACACTGACCGTAAGTGGACAGAAGAGTTAACAGGATTTTGAGCTTTCAAAGCATCATGCTAGCTGAATACTTTCATGTGATAAACAGGAGTCCTTTAAACTTGACCCCCCCTCCCCCCACAGCCACTGTCAGTTTGAATCTCACCTTAGGAAGAAGATGGAAGGCATAATTAGCAAGTCTCTGTGTGTATTTAATTTTGGGAGAATATAATCAAGGTATTTTTGTAAAAAAAATCTTAGATGTGAATGCTTGCTGGCAGGGGAGGGACATTTTAGGGCATGAAGGAATAGAGTTGAGAGAAGTTTAGGGCTGCATCAATGGAAGGGGATAAAAATAGGTATTAGAGGAGGCACTGGAACAATGTGAATAGTGGGGGTGCTGAGAGCTATTTAACCCAACTGCAAACCTGCATATAATGGAAACCACTTCAAGCCAGGGTATGTGGCAGCACCCTAGTTCCAGCACCTATGCCGTCAGCCCCACATTCTCCATTTCTGTGTGCGCACATGTGCCAGGATCTAGAAGGGTCTGAGCCCTTCTCCTGACCCCTCCTATGTGCGGAAGGTGGATTCAGGGGTGGCTCTAGGCACCAGCAAAGCAAGCATGTGCTTGGGGCAGCCCATTTGCAGGGGAGGCAGGGATCCAGCATGGGAGCTGAGAACCAACAGGGGGCCCTGGAAACTGTAGTTCCTTGGTTAGCTTCCTACCTATAGAGCCAGCCCTAGAGCAGGGAAAGAACGACATTTCCCAGCATTCCCTTGGCCACTAGTAACAGGAAAGAGGGGGAGGGAGTGAGGTAGCTGAGACCTCATGCTGCAGTGAATGGAGAGCTGCACTGTGAGTAGGGATACCATATTTTAACATTCAAAAAATAGGACACTCCACAGGGAGGGAGGCTAGCCCAACCCTGCCCCCATCCACTCCCTCCGACTGCCCCACACAGAAACCCCAACCCATCCTCCTCCCTGTCCCCTGATCACCCCCTCCCAGGACCCCTGCCCCTAACTGCTCCCCAGGATCTCATCCCCTATCTAAGCCTCCCTTCTCCTTGTCTCCAACTGCCCCCTCCTGCGATGACCCCCCCCCAAATTCCCCCCTAGGACCTCACCCTCTACCTGTCCCCTGACAAACCCCCGCGACTCCATGCCTATCCAACCACTGCCTGTCCCGACTGCCCCCCCAACCCCATCTAACCCCCCCCTTCTCCCTGCCCCTGACTGCCCCCCCCCAAACCTCCACCCCGTCCAACCCCCCAACCCCCTTACCGTGCCACTCAGACCAGCCTGTCTGGCTCCACGCAGCGCCAGACACACTGCTACATACATGCTGCCGTGCTCCCCCGCAGAGCCACAGCCCTCTCTGCCCCCCCCCCCTGCACCTGCCTTCCTGATTTGAACACCTCAAAATTCAGGAGTGCTCAAGCTCAGTTTGGGCAGCTGTTACTTCATTTCTCCCAAATCAAATATACTGATCCACTGTAACTTGCTGTAGAAAAAGTAGGATAAAATTGAGCAAGAAATGATTCCCAGTGGTTATTACGATTGGAATTGCTATTTTCAACAGCCATTGCCTTTTTTGTTTGTTTGTTTACAAGGAGGACAGTGATATTGCATTGGCAAATTCCCCATAGAAAGAAAGAGGAACAAAGAATAATAAAGGCACCTCAACTTTTCTTCATTTATGTAGGACAGTCTTATAATATGCATCCAGATATCCTCCAGTCACACAATCTGAAAATTGTTCCACTTTACTGCAGTTCTGTAACCATATGGGAAGCAATCCTGTCTGTGTTCTGGGCACATCTAAAATTCCTGCTGAATGATCTGCCGTGGGAGTGAGTTACCAGTGACCCAGGGCTGCGGCGGAAGGAGGGTGCAGGTGGGGGGGGAAGAGAGCCCAGGGCCGGGGCGGCAGGACGTGTGTGTGGGGGGGGGGCAATGAGGGAGCCCAGAGCTGGGGTGGCAAGGGGGGGGGGGGGAGAAGAGCCCAGGGCTGGGGCAGCAGGGGGTCCAGCAAGGAGCCTAGGGCTGGGACGGGGGGCAGCCAAACATTTTTTTGCTTGGGGCGGCAAAAACCTGGAGCTGGCCCTAGGTGGATTACCTACGCCTGTAGGAGAATCCCTCCAGTCTGCATAGGTAGTGTCTATACTGAAACACAGCAGTGGCACAGCTGTGCTGCTGAAACTTTTTACATGTAGACAAGCCATCAGTGCAGTATCCTAAGCAGATACTAGATCTGGTTGGAAAATGCAGAACAATTAGTAAACCTTAATTCAGGCATTTCCTAATTTTTAAGTGCCTGACTTTGCATTACAGTATGTCTGTGTTTGCCTGTTCACTTCCACTACATTCCATTCAAACTGGTTACTTACATTTCCATTACTCGTTAAAAGAACGCTCACTGAGCTGCATAGGCATTGAGAAGAGAACTGGATGAAGCTGCAGTGGTGCAAGAGACAGATAACACTAGGTTCATCACATCTAAACTCAGATGTGCACTTGTGCAGTGACAAATGCTGTAGCTGGACCAATGGTTAAAACTCCAACCCAGACAAGGAGTTTTGAGTACAGAATCTTTGTTACTGGTAGTGATGCATAAACCAGAAAGAATTAGCTTTCAATTCTCAGTGCTGTCAGTAAGAAAAACTATCTGGACTTGTAAACCAAGCAAATCTCATATGGAATAACAGAAAGTAAACTTGGAACCTTGCAACACCATTCTTAGTGACTTTTCAAAGCAGAACCACATTTTAAGTGGCATTTACCAGGTGTTAATTAGGTGCAACGCTCTGTGCCAGTCTATTAATAATAGAATTGCCAAATGGAAATTAAAGAAATAAAGATCAAATAAAGATGAAAGAGTGAATCTCATTTTGATTCTTGCCTCTTTATTCAGGACAGTGTTTTATGTCATTAAGTCTTCCCAGTTTTTTTTTTTAAATTACATCCTACTGTTCTGGGAAAGCTGCTAATTAAGACAATCAACTGTCCACTGAGGTATTTCCAATTAAGACGACTATTATGGCACTGATCCTGCCAACACTTTGTCGAACATGCAGTCCCACTGCTATCGATAGAGTAGGCACAAGATTCTTTTTCAAACATAGGCCTGGCTCTCTACTGCCTTGCATCTGGTGTAGGCATTTCTACCCGTGCAAAGTGGGTAGAAAACACACTCTTTTCCCTGTGAGAGGAGTGGAGAATTCTGACTGGTAGGATTTTGCATAGGTGTAAGTGACTGCCAGAGCTTTAGGTTCACTTTGTACTGGCTGCAGATGTATCTGGCTGTTTGAATGCAACAGATTTCTCAAACTGTGAATCAAATATTCAATTGAGCTTTTAAAATGTGGCCCACCCCCTTTTTTATCCAGTGGGAAAAAATGGAGGTGGTGGGTGGGGAGTGTCACAGGGCACACCACTCACCACTTGTCTGGAGCCTCTTCCTGGTCACTCTGGGGATTAGCTCTCAAGGTCGATGCTACCTTCCAAGGCCTCTCAGGTCTGCAGCCCCCCTCTCACTCCAGGAACCATAACGTCCCCTTCATGACTCAGCTCTCCAGCTAGGTCACTTAGTGTTTCTCCCTTCCAGGCACAGTCCTTCGATTATCTGTCACTCCCACAATGACCCAAGCAATGTCCCGTTCACTGCCCTGCCAGTCTATGCCACATCCTCAGCGGCGAGTAGGGCTGCCCACTACTGCAGGTTCCAGTCCAAGGACTCTAGACCCAGCAGTTCCAAGCTTTCTTCTCCCAGCCCTCACTGCTCCTTCCCTGGACTCCTTCCTACAACTCTTGGTTCCCCTCCTTGCTCTGGGTTTACCAGCTCCCTCTTACCAGGGAGAGGCTGCCCTTTCCCAGCAGCAGCCCCTGTCTGTTGCCAGCTTCCTGGCTTAATAGGCCCCACCCATTTGTGCCCAGCTGAACCTGCTTGCAATCAATTCCCTGCTCCTTCCAGGTACAGCCTGTAGATTTAATAGGCCTACCTGGGCACCTTAACTCTTTCCAGCCCTGTGTAGGGTGGACACTCCATCACAGGGAGAAACATTTTCTTCTTCCTCTTCACCATCATGAAAAAGAAAGGAAGAGAAGGAATGGAATTGGGGGGGGGGGGGAGAATTAAAGGGGAAGAGAAAGCAAACAAACAAAACAAAAAAATTGAAACCAACCAAAAAGTGACAAAAACGTGAAAAAACTTTCAGATAAAACTAATATTTTTCACGGTCTTTAAATTTTTGTTGAATACAATTTTTGAGCAGCCATACAGTTATATAGTTTTGTTATGAAAGATAAATACTCAGTGTAACTCTGTGATAGGGTTGCTCCTGGCCTAATAGCCAATCACTACTGGGCCCCTAGTCTTGTGCACAAGACAAAGGTTGTTATTCATCTGTCATTCCCTTCCTGCAGCAGTCTTTCCAAGCAACAGCAAATAAGGCATTGGTAGCAAAGTGAAACAATAGTCCAGCAGCAAGACTACCTTCCCTCAGGCAGGATGTGACTGGCAGCAATGTTTCAAGCAGTTCCTGGCCCAACCAAGCTCCTCTCATGGAGTGAGAGCTGCAGGGCTGCCCAGAGGATTCAGGGGGCCTGGGCCAAAACAATTTCAGGGGTCCCTTCCATAAAAAAAGTTGGAATACTATAGTCTCATGGGGGCCCCTGCAGGGCCCAGGGCCTGGGGCAAATTACCCCACTTGCCCCCCCACCCCCAGGCAGCCCTGGAGAGCTGGCAACTCTCTCCCCCACACCAACACCCAACTTAGCTGGGTTCTTCCCTTTTAACTCCTCCCTCCAATCCTTACACCTGTGGTAGATAGTGCAGGGTCGGGCTCATGAAGCCCACAGCATGTTAACCCTTTCCTGGCCAGTGGTGGATTTGTATGCCCCACCATTTTATTTAAATTTGTACTGCATACAGGCTTTTCTCTTCTTATTCTTGGTTTGACCTTTTTGCATTGTTATATAGTCAGAGTTCCTACGAACACTAATTATTACAATGCTAAAAGATTTTGTTATCCATTCACTATGGATACAAGAGTTCTGTGCTCTACCGTGGCTAGATTCTCCTTAGTTACACCAGTATAAATCTACTGTAACTGCAACAGTAACTGGGCCAAATGCTCATTTGCACTACGGCCCATTTGAACCACTCGGAAAGTGAAAAGGGGCCTTAAAGCATCTTCCAAAGCTGTTTAAAGGGAACATATAAATTAGAATCAGACTGACTTCTATCAGGTTACTGCAGATTTATGCAAGTTTAAGCAGAACTAAAATCTGGTACTGGATCTTTCTACCTGGTCTCTTAGGACCTGATTCCCATTTAACAAAAACTGTTCCACACAACATTGTCAGTGTCAAGTACCTTTAGGGTAAATGAGAATCAGACCAATTCAGTCTATTCCCAAAATGCGAGTAGCAGATCTGTGTAACTGTTCTCTTCATTCTTAACTCCTTGGACCTCTTCTACTCAGAGGAGAGATTAAAGTCAGGTTGAAATATAAGCTATTTCATTTCAGAGGAACTTAAATACCTTCCCTGGGCCTGATTAAACTAGGATAAAAAAAAGTCAAACTTTCACCAACATGAATTCAATTCCACCAGTGTTATCAAGCCAGCCAAGGCACCCACCACAATTGTAAGCATTTCATCAATTTGATCTTCACTGCTCCAAGCAGGGTTAAATGGCATAGTGTAGGAGTGGTCAAACAGTGACACGCAAGCCATGCAGGACTCTTTTACCATTTTAGTGCGGCTCGTGGAGCCCCCCCATCCCTCACCTACCAGACTGCGGGGAGGAAGCTCAAGACCTCTGCCTTGCAGCAGGGTGGTGTGTGAGGGGCTTCTGTCCAGTGGGGAAGGGGGTCTCAGGGCTTCTGCCTAGTGAGGTGTACTTGCCAGGGCTCAGGGTGTCAGCAGGAGCAGTGCTGGAGCCCCAACCCCAGGCTCCTGGCAGGTATGCCCCAGCTCTTGATTGTCGTACGTGGCCATCCCTGGCATAGTGATTAAAATGGCAGCTGAAGCCCGCAGACCAGCAACATTGGGAGCCCATTTAGATAATAATTGTGGAGCTGAGCAAGTATTAGCAAAAACAGAGACAGGGCCTCTGCAAATCCCACAGGTTTCATGCTCGTATTAAAATGTTCTTCTCCTGGACTTAGAAGCTCATTTAAACTGCTTTCCAAATACCATTCTTAATGCAGCTACACTGATTTACACTAGCTGAAAATCTTTAAATGAGTTAAAAAAAAATCTCATTTTGGCTCCAAGAGCTATTGTTTCAGATTCATTGGCTGTGCCTATACTTAGCTTCCTACTGTTGCTTCCAGTGGGGAAGTTCCAGTGAGGGGTGTGATAATGTTAGCTCTGTTCCCATGACTGCCAGGGTTTTTACAATCTTGTTGTGTAACTCTACACAGAGCAGGTCTAAACAACAGCATTTAAAATGCCAGCAGCGAGGGGTGATGTTGTCTACACTCTTACTTCCATTGTTATTGCCCCTCGTGGAGCTCAGTGGTAGAGTTTTGGCACAGAAAGCTTGGTTTTAGACAAGATTTGTGTCTGTTGGACACTCAGGCCCAGCATCCTTGTGAATGAAGCTCACCTTTGAGTGACATCTCATTACCATAAAGCCTAAAAACTTAGGGTGGAAGTTTCAAAAGCACTCAGGATTAATCATACTGCTGCTATTGAAGTCAATAGGAATCTTACGACAGCACAGATAAACTAAGCTTTTGAAAATCCCACCCTTAAGGCTTAGATTCTGCAGATGCTTCTGCAAAGGAGAAGAGTGATGGCCATTTCCTTTGCTGCTCTCTCCTCCCCAGCCTGCCCTGTGCAGCAGGCAGTAGGGTTCAACTACATTCTTAGACTGTGCACCCCAACATCTGATAAGCCTTCTGAAGAAGAGCTTTCTATTGACAAAGTATAATGTTCCAATCTAATTCAAACCCCATTTCTGGAAATTCTCCAGGTCATAAACTAAGAACTTGTGCTTCATGCCAACCACTGTAGCAAGCATAATATGTAGTGACTGAACATTGTGAAAACGTCTTTGTTGTAACTAGACAGAACAGCTGTAGCTAGTTAAAAGAGATCACAGAAATACGGAGAAGTTGTGATGGAACTATGGGCACCATTGTAACTATGGAGAAAAGGTTTCCATTTATTTTTCAGTGGCATACTATTCTTCCTGCTTTAGTAACAGACATGAAAGAAAATAGTTGTAGAAACAGCAAAAGACCCAGTGCTATAAAAAGTGATCTCCACCTTAATACATGAGTGGCCCAAAGGCTCATGGAACCATATATTTTGGGATGAACTAGTAGTAATAATAATACTTGCATAGCACCGTTCATCTATAGCTCTCAAAGCACTTTACAAAAGATGTCAGTGTCATTGCCTCCATTTTACAGATGGGGAAACTGTAGTACACAGACTGACTTGCCCAAAGTCACCCAGCAGGCCAATGGCTGTGCTGGGAATAGAACTAAGATCAGGTAGAGTTCTAAGATTCTGCCCTCGTGAATTGTGCACTATGAATATTATTAAATGGAGATGCACAGCTCATAAGCATCCCTCTCCGTAGATCTCAGTTTACCTTCACACCGTCTAAAGACCTGGTGTTTTCATAATTCATAAATTATTTCCATCAGAAATTGAACTGTACAGGATCTGGTCCAAGAGATGAACATAGCTGAACTGTTCAGTAATAGTAACCATAATGTGATTCAATTTAGTATCCTGATAGGGGGTAAAATAGCAAAGAAACTCACCACAGTAGTACTGAACTTCAAAAAATGGAGAACTACACAAAAGTGAGTAAGTTAGTTAAATGGAAATTAAAAGGAATAGTGCAAAGAGTGAAATGTCTGCAATAGAGGCTCAACCTAGATTTATACACCTCCCCCAAGCCCTCCAACCCCCCACAATACATTAAGACGACCAAAAAATGCCACCTTGGCTAAACAACAAAGTAAGAGGCAGTTAGAGACAAGGACATCTTGTAAAAATTGGAAGTCAAATACAACTGAGGAAAATAGAAAGGAACAAACTCTGGCAAGTCAAGTGTAAAAGTATAATTAGACAGCCAAAAAAGAATTTGAAGAGTAACTACCAAAAGACACACAAAGTACAACTATTTTAAGTACATCAGAAGCAGGAATCCTGCCAACAGTGAAGCCAATGGACGACTGAGTTCCTAAAGGAGCACTCAAGGAAGACAAAGCTGTTGAAGAGAAGCTAAATAATTCTTTGCATTGGTCTACACTGCAGAGACTGGGAGGGAGAGTACCACACCTAAGCCATTCTTTTTAGATCACAAATCTGAGGAACTGTCCAAGATTGAGGTGTCAGTAGAGTAGGTGTTGGAACAAACTGATAAATTAAACAGCCATAAATCACCAGAACCAGATGGCATTTATCCAAGAGTTCTGAAAGAACTCATGAAATTGCAGAGCTATGTACCCTATTGCTTAAATCAACTTCTGTACCCAATGACTGGAGAATAGCTAATGTAATGCTGATTTTTTAAAAAGGCTCCAGAAGCAATCCTGGCAATTACAAGCTGGTAAACCTAAATTTAATACCAGACAAATTAGTTGAAACTAGAATAAAGAACCAAATTATCAGACTTTTAGATGAACACAGTATGTTGGTGAAGAGTCAACAAGGTTTTAGTAAATGGAAATCATGCCTCACCAATCTACAGAATTCTTTGAGAGGAGTCAACAAGCATATGTAAAAGGGTGATCCAGAGAATATAGTGTACTTGGACTTTCAGAAAGCCTCTGGCAAGTTCCCCCACCAAAGACTCTTAAGCTAATAAGCAGTCATAGGATAAGAAGGAAAGTCCTCTCATGGATCAGTAACTAGTTAAAACCTAGGAAACAGAGGGTGGGAATAAATGGGCAGTTTTCACATTGGAGAGAGGTGCACAAAGGGAACCCCCAACGATATGCACTCAGAGCAGTGCAGTTCAACATATTCATAAATTATCTGGAACAAGGGGGTAAACAATGAGGTAGCAAAATTCGCGGACAATATAAAATTACTTACAAGATAGTTAAATCCAATGCAGACGGCAAAGAATTACAAAGGGATCTCACAAAACTCAGTGATTGGGCAATAAAATGGCAGAAGAAATTCAGTATTGAGAAGTGCAAAGTAATGCACATTGGAAAAAATAATGCCATTATACATATCAAATTATGGGGTCTAAATTAGCTATTACCACTCAATAAAGATCTTGGAGTCATTGTGGAAAGTTTTCTGAAAACATCCACTCCATGTGCAGCAGCAGTCAAAAAAGCTAACAGATTGTTGGAAATCATTAGGAAAGGAATAGATAACAAGTCAGAAAATACCATATTGCCTCTATATAAATCCATGATACGCCCACATCTTGAATATTGCTTGCAGATCTGGTAGCAGATATATTGGAATTGGAAAAGGTACCAAAAAGGGCAACAAAAATGATTAGGGGTATGGAACAGCTTCTGTAGGAGGAGAAATTAATAAGTCTGGGACTTGTTAGCTTGGGAAAGAGATGACTAAGGGGGAATACGATGGGGTCTATAAAATCATGACTGGTGTGAAGAAAGTAAATAAGTGAGTGTTATTTACTCCTCATAACGCAAGAACTAGGGGTCACCTGATGAAATTAATAGGCAGCGGGTTTAAAACAAAAACAACAAACAAAAGGAAGTATTTCACACATGACACAGTCAACCAACCTGTGGAACTCTTTGGCAAGGAATTTGTGAAGGCCAGAAGTGTAACTGGGTTTTAAAAAGAATTAGATACATTCATGGAGGATAGTAAAGGGATCCATCAATTGCTATTAGCCAAGATGGTTAGGGATGCAACATCACACTCTGGGTCTCCCTAAACATCTGACTGCCAGAAGCTGGAACTGGACAATAGGAGATGGATCACTTGATAAATTGTCCTGTTATATTCATACCTTCTGGAGCATCCTGCACTGGCCACTGCCGGAAGACAGGATACAGTGGTAGATGGAACTTTCATCCGACCCAGTATGGCCATTCTTATCTTCTTAATGTTTCAGAGTAAATAATTTCTCACATAATTGTAGCATGTATGCTATTGCTTTTCCTGTGTCCTTGTTCCACATCAGAACCTCAGCCGTTTGAGAAGGGCTGCACAAGTGCATGAAATCATAGTAATTGTCTCCGTAAAATGTAATCCTAAAGGGAATTCATCGGGGGTGTTTAGAAATTAAATAATCCAGAATATTGCTTGTGAAGCTGTTTACTGGCCAGACTTGAATGAAAACATTAAACAGCTGATGGGAAAATTGCAGCAGCTCTTAAATACTATTACAAAGAATGAAAGAAGGAAATGATAGTAGAAATAGTGCCTGAATATCCACAATGGAAAAGGGTAATCATGTTTGTTTCATTTCACTTGAAAGGACATAATTTAAAAAATATTTTTGGCCCCCTTCACAGCACTCTGGCAGAGCAAAGTGGCCAAAAAAAAAAAAAAAAAAAGTGCCCTCATAGGCAGCTGAGAATTTCCATGATGTAACTACTCTTAACTGATAGTCTGTCCCCCTCCACACACCTTCCCCTTGCAGCATCAGATGGGATATTTGGGAAGGCGATCAGCGGTGCTGAGGTGATCCCTAGCTGACGAATAGGCCTCTAGAGAGTTGTTGCCAACATGTATAAATCAGAGTAGCTCTGAGGCTCCCAGCAGCCCCAGTCATTGGGGGAACACAAAGGTGACTTAAAACCACCTTGCCCACCCCCATTCTTCAGCTACACCAAGCAAAGAGCTGGTGCAACTGAGGATCTAGCTCACTGCCTATTATGCAATCTCTTTCCATACATTCATGAGGCCAAATTGTATAGCTGGAAGACACCTGGGCAAGTTGGTATGAGTAAACAAGAAATAGCCTGAATGTTTTCACCCCCCTTGAATCAAATTGAACCCAAACCTTTTTAGGCTCTTGAAAATATGTAGGACCCCACCACCATACACCCTATTCTGTCCACCCAGTCTGCTGGGACTTCAGCCAAGCAAGTCATTAGTTCCTTTTCAACAAAATGTTAGTTTCGATTCCAGTAATTCCCTGAGTGGTTTTGGGTTACCTCCCTTAGAGCCTGAGGTTCTGAAACCTGCTGTGATCCTCATGAACTCCCAGCTTTTGATTATCCAGTGTAGCATTCACAAAATATATGCTCTTCAGGATGCCAAATACTCAGTTTTCATATTTCAATAACAAACATTTGGAGACCTGTTATTCTAGGGTACATGGACATCATGTAACGCAAATAAAGAAAAACATCAATAGTAAAACCCAGTGGTTATACCATGATGAAAACAGTACCTGTGATAGCATGGTATCCACCTCTCACAAGCAACCCCTTCTGCTCAGGTGTGTCTGCAGTCTTTAGACAATCCCAGCCCTGGTATCAGGCCATACCCCCAGGAAACAATGATTTCACACACTCTGGCCCCAACTGGGCCACTCAGTAGTTCAGATCCCCTTCTGGGTGGTTATCAGTGTACAATTGTAGGCCACTTCCCCAGTGTCCCATGGGAGAGGGACCCAGGTCTGCCCACTGCTCCAGGTCCCAGCCCAAGGACCCTAAGAATAGCAACAATGTCCCTTTAACAAAACAGCCTGCAGTTCCCTGGGTCACTTGCCCATGGCCCCACCCTTCACCAAAGCTTTACCCTTACCTCAGGCCCCTTCTATGTTCAGACCAAGCCACCAGCTCAATGCTGTTCCTCCCTCCCCGCCAGAATTGAGCTATACATGGTGCTGCAGTTCCCTTTGGCCAGACAGAAGCACCACCTACACTCCTCTGACTCCAGCAAGGAAAGAAGTGGGGTTTGGACTGCCGCCCCTTTTATACTAACCTGCAACCCTCTGATTGGCTAGCTCCTTGCAGCCTCCCTCTGATTGGCTGCTTTCCTGCACAGTTTCGTTAGGCCCCTTCAAGGACTTAGCTCCACTGCTCCTTTCCTGGGATAGGTGTGGCAGTACTCTGAATCCTCCAGCAGGGGGCCCCTGGGCCTAGTCTACCCCTAAACCCAGCATTTGCAACCACTTAGGGAAATCCCTCAGACCACAAGAGAGAAGTCTGCTCAGGCTGTGGACATGGAGCCTAGTGTCTTGGGTAGTAGCTGCCTATTGTTTCAGCTATAACAAAAGGAGCATTTTATAGTTTCTTCCAGTTAACCTGAACTAAGAATGCTTAGTACACCCAGCAACTTTAATCATATCTATAATTGTCTATAAATCAAAGACCCACTGGTGACATACATTAACATCTCCAAGTACAATATTTTACAGTTAAAGGAATATTTAAACTCTTTGTTTAAGAAGCAAAATACAGTATCTATAGGATTCCATCTATTTTTATGTAATTGTGCACGATACAGACTGCTATGAACTAGAGTATACTATGAACTTTAAATTCATTTTACAACTTCTTTTCTTCTTTGTAACAAATACATTAGTCTAAAACTAGATAACACTTCTAGGACTAGATAACACTTCTAAATTCTCATCAATGGTAAAACCAGACTATCAGATAAAGGATAAAAATACAAAGAGAAAGATAATCCTGAAAACTCTTACTCATGTGAGTAATCATTAGTTTTACAAGTAGTCCCACTGAAGTCATTGGGACTTCACTACAACCACTTATGAGAGTAAATGTTGTTGTTCTAGCCTTGCTATAGGTTGACTTAAAACCTCATTAAGATTGATGGATGTGAATGAACCCTTTAATTAACACAACTGTAAGGATACGTTAATCACAAGACCCACATTAGACAAAATGGTTAGAGAAACCAGCCCAAGAATTTCTGACAGGGTAGGCAGAGGGGCTTTTGGCTGAGTTTTGTTTTGGCTAAGGGGGTGTGTGTCTGTGTGACAGAGAGAGAGGAAGGGAGGTTGGGTGGATGGCAAGCAGAATACAGAACCAGAATGACAGCCTGAAGAAATCCAAGCAGCAACATGTAAGCATGGTGTGGTCTGGTAGAAGCTATAAAGGGAGCTTTTGGGTCTGATGCTGGCTAAACAGACTTAGGTTGTAAGCAAAGACACTTTCCCCTGTTTTTGGTTCCTCTCGGGGTCAGACGCGTGGCATGTATAAAGTGTACATGCATTTCTGTAAATTTGGGCCCCTTTCTCCTCACCCCACTTTTCTACCACTAAAATAGAGTAGTAGTAGCTGAGTTAAAAAAATCATGTTTTTTTAAAAAATTGAAAACCCAAGTCAGTTAGAAATGGGCCTAAGCCACAAAGGCCCCAACCCTGCTGTCTGGCCCAGGCAGGTGTACTCCCTTGCTGAGGAGAGCCCCTTCCTGCAGGTGTAAGGATCCACTCACGACGATCTGATTATGGGACAGGGGCCAACATTCGAAGCTGGCCTTCAATCATAATACATTTATTATTGTATACTTTATGCTATAAAGCTAGTTTTTATTACTATAAAACTTACTTTTCCATTGTATTACATCCTCCCCAGGTGAATGTTGGAGCTCAGATTGGAGACAAGTCTCTTTCTTTCCTCTCTGTCATTTTCTGCTGCTTCCATACCAGGATGGTAGCCTGGTTCTGGCTCTATACCAGTGGATTTTTTTTTTTTAATGAGGCCAGGTGGTTAGGTTTGCAGTCACCCCTCCCCACCTTATCTGGGTTTGGACCAACAGCCGCATCAAGGTGCAGAAAGCAGGGTTATAGCAGTTTACCATACTAAAAGCTAGCTCTATAGGCAGACTGACTAATGTATCCTCTGAGAGTGTTACACGTTTACAAATGGGAATACTGAGGTTTTACATTCAATTAACAGCAAAACATAGATTAGAAATCAGGCCCTCCTGATTTCTAGCCCTGTACTCTTTCCACCACAACACACTGCTTTCATTAGCCATTTGGAGTATTCAGATCTGGGTTACTGGTTTAGGCTCAGCTCTAGTTCAGTTAGGATGTTATATATATAAAAAAACACCTATACGCTAGAGAACGTTTAGCCATTTACACGCTCAATCTAAAACAAGGCACCTTCCAAATTCAGATTTTCTTTCACTGTGTTTATAATTTAAACAAGGGGGAAGTCAAATTAGCACTAAAGTACTGTACCTCGTTTAACTCTGGAGATAAGGTGGGTGAGCTAATATCTTTTATTGGACCACTTACAGTTGGTGAGAGAGACATGCTTTCTTACTGGAAAACTTGTCTCTCCCCCCAACAGTAGTTTGTCCAATAAAAGGTATTAGCTCACCCACCTTGTCTCTCTAATACTCTGGGACTGACATGGCTACAACAACATTGCATACAATATTGTTTAACTCTACTTTAAATAGGACACACTTTTCTACTTTAAATAGGACACACTTTTCTAATTATATCTTTGTGGCTTAAATTTTGTTTACTAATGTTTATAAACTGATCCAAGATATTTTGTGTATCTTTATGGTATTAAGTGTTAAACCCAATCCTGCTTTCTCAAGTTCCTTGCCCACTTGCTGTCTTAACCTAAAAGCTGAGAATGAGCAAGCCTGAGGACAGAAACACTTCAGGATGGTCTTTATCATGCAAATGAACTGCATAACTACTTCTACCTGAACCCATAGGTGCCACATTTCGTGCAGCTGCTGGTGTAACAGTTTATGCCAATTATAGGAGGAGGTTGGGAGGGAATAGCTAGAAGTTAGTTGTGGGGATGGGGAACGCAAGTTTGGAGACAGGTGGGTAGGGAGTTGGATATTTGGGATTATCCAGGGGGAAAGCTGGGAGACTTGGAGAAGGTGGGGGTAGCCACAGGGGATGAGATTAGGGGAATCTGGGAACAGACAGATTTTCTGAGGGTATCAAGGGACATGATGAGAAGTGGAGGCTATTGTGTGAGGCAGCTGGCTGGTTAATGGGAGGAGGAAAGCCTGAGGCCTCCCATCCCTTTTGTCCCTGTCCCCTTGTCCCTCGCTTGCATGCTTGCTCCAGCTGCTCTTCTCCCACTTGGATGTGGCAGGTAAAACAGTGAGCCAGAAGCTGCTTGGCTGCCCAGCCAGCTGACACTACAGTGGCCTTGAGCTGCAATTGCAGGTTATTCATATAGCCCAGTTTGAATGCGTGACACCTCACCTGGGCTGTGGGAACACATAAGAGGACTGGTAAATCCATGTCACCTGAGATGTCTGACACTTGGTAGTTCTGTGTAGAACAATCCCTGGGGATTTGGGACATGCTGTCAAGGCCAGGTTGTCAGCACCTCATGGCCAGAGCCAGAGTCCAGTCAGGAGTCAAGAATCAGCTGGATCAGAATGCCAGCAGATCAGAAGCAGGAGACAAACTTAGGATCAAAATCATGAATTGGTAACTGTATCAGGCTGGGTCAGGATACCAGGGAATCAAAGACAGGAGACAAACTGGAGATCAGGAGCCAAGCAAGATCAACATGCCTGGGGACTAGGAAGATATATAATGCAGAGCCAGGTGAATCCCAGTTGTTCAGTCAGCTTCCTGTTCCTGTTTCAGGCTTAAGTAGGTCCAGGGGCCAATCAGATGCTCTGGGCCTCTGCCAATCGGACATCGGGGCGGAGCCTCAAACTGGGGCTGAGCTTCATGGTCTGGGTCAGTAGTTGTCAGTGGGCTGTCAAGTGAAGGATTGATGCATGGCTGCTCTTGTGAATGCAGATTTGAGGCTTATAGGTCATGATGTTTCCAGTACTAATAGCACAAGCCTTTACCACTTGAGTTAAAGAAGTTACTTCTCCAGTTGACTGCTGTAGTAGACTTTCATTTCCTATGTGAAATGGCCACTAGAGAGGGTTGCATAAGACATACTGAACAGTTGAGGTATATTGGTACAGCCTGTGTAAGCAAGCCCACCAACCTGGGTCAACAGACTCTGGCTAGTGGGGCTCATGCTACCACACTAAACATAGCTACGTAGACATTGCTGCTTGGGCTCTGAAACCTGGAGAGCAGGTTGGGCCTCCAGGACTGTAGCAGGCTCGGATTTCTGTGTTATATTTAAACAAAAAAATAAATAGTTGAATGCGAGTAATTGTTGCTTCGATGCACAGAAAAAACACACTGCCCAGATTGTGTATAACATGTCCAAAAAATGTTACAAAGTAATATTTCAGTTTGAGAAACAGCCAGGTTAGATGTTAAAGAATTTGAACTAATTTATTCCCCTGTGACAGAATTCACACAGCTAGATCACTGCTCTAAACTGGGGAGAGGAAATAAAGTTAGTTATTAATGGTTTGTCTGTAAGGAAGGGAAATTTTTATTTTAACCTATATATTTTTATTAGTGATGCTGTTCATTTATCTCTCTCTCTCTCTCTCTTTAGTGTTCAGGTCCTATTCTGCATATCTCTTGCCTCTATGGTTTATTAATAAGCTTGAAGTTTCTGCCCAGATTAAAACTTGATTTCTCTGATGTCCTAGGATTAAGGGTTTTTTTTTTTTTTTAATGAGTTCTTTTGTGGATAAGAGCTGGGGCGGGGGAGGAGGGAGGAGAACAGCTGTCAGTTACATTTTAGAACTTGGTTTTGACAGAGACATTTATTTTGTGAGCACTGCAGTCAGAACTGTCCAGAACTGATAGCCCAAGGTTAAACCACAGTCTTCTTTGGAAAGTAAACAATGAATCTTTTTGAAGTATTTTGACGGGAAACCAATTGTTTCCAGCTGAAGTGATGTGGGTATGTGTATGTACACATAAGGATGTGTGTGAATATCGAGATAGGATAGTAGCTTTTGCCTCTAACCTAGTAGTCCAGCACTAATGTTCAGGGCTTCTTGACTAAAGTTGAGGTATTTTACTAGTGCAATATTTGGTGTTTTGTTGGTTCTTGGGGGAAGCCTGATAGCAATGAGGTGTGCCTCGGATGGAGCTATCCTGGACCGAGGGAGGACTTTAACAAAAATAATTCTACAGGCCAGTTCAACTCCTCCCTGGGAGAAACCTGAGGGAGGGAAATTAAAGGAAAAGAAAACACCGCAAGCTTCACCTGTTTTAGTTGTTAAGAAATTATCACTTTGAATCAGAGGGGCTTTGGGAGAGTAGTGTGGACAAGGGTGAGGTCTCCCCACCAGTAGAGCCTAAGTGGTGTAGGTAAGCCTGAGACACAAAGGCAGAGCACTGGGAGGGGAGTTCTGTCCTGTCATCTCTTGGTTCCTTTCGAAGTCATGCTGCCACAGGAGGCCACAGAGCCTGTAGATGTTAATGCTGCTTTAAGGTTATGTCTACACTTAACAGCAGTGGGTAGAGTATATACACTGCACACACACCATTGCACAGGTATAGATAGCAGCATAGATGGTGAGGGCCTTCTTAGATGCTAGAGTATGTATTCTACACCATGCTCTACCTGCCCAAGCAGGGCTTCCTCTACAGGGGTGCCAGAATGGGGAGGACCAGGGGGTCATGGGCCCACCACTTTTTACCAGCTGTAAAGAGGAGCGATGGGGAGGACGGCGGGGTCTTGGGGGGAAGAGGCACTGTGGGAGCGGGGCCTTAGGGGGAAGGGGCAGTCCGAGGGCAGGGTGGGGCTGCGGTCCAGGTGTTCATGCCCCTCTCATTGTTAGGAAACTTCTGCCGCCTCTGTTCCCCTATCTACTGCTATTTTTAGCAGTCTAGTGTCCCACTGCCTACCTGCTGCTGGAACGTTTCCCACGGCAGGGAAAGACTCCAGCAGCGGCGAAAGGCTCTGGCAGGGAGCAAGCAGCGAAGCAAGGTTCCAGAGCTTTTCACTGCAGCATGTAGCTACGCAAACCCTACACACCACCAACAGGGTACGCGAGGCCTAACTGTCTGAGTTGCCCACTGGGATTTTCAAACAGAAATGCATTGGAAGGTGGGGGTTTCTGAGAGCGGCTGAGCCACTGCTCTACCCTCTCTTTTCTGCTGCCACAGTTCCAAAACCCACTGGGCCCACTTCCTTGCAAGCTGCAGTGATAGGGCTTTCATGTGACCCCAACTAAGAGGAGGAGGAGGAGGAGAATGGTTCACAGTTCCCCACCTCTCTTGCCACCAATACAGATCTACTGTATCTCAGTACCATCCATTCACAGAAATGAAAGGCAGCGTTTGTAGACTTTTTTTTAATTGAGAAAAGACAGGACGAGGAGAAGGGTCTGCTTCCTTGCTCCCAAAGAGCAATTCAGCTCTGGCTAAAAAGAATCATCATAAAAAAAAGAAGCTACCAGCACAACCTTTTATTCCCTTACTGGAGCTGCTATTTTCAACATATAGCAAATCCAAGCTAGGAAATAAACCTGCCAGTCATATTTAGAAAGCAATAAAAAAAACCCCAACTGTTAACATACAAATAAGGAAATCTTTTCTCAGATTAAACAAGACACAGTAGAGCTAACATTTCTCATTTGTTACAGCTAATAAGCTCTAACATGGGATACATAACTGGGGACAAGGGGGCCAAATTAGCCCTAGCTGTGTCTTTTTAACATGCATCCACATTATATAAAATTATGGAAGATTTTTATGGGAAAGGTTTAGGGAATAAATATACTTTTTTTGGTTGATTAGATCATTGAAACAGCACCAAATTACTGAATAAATTAATGTGCTAACGCAACTATTCAAAAGATTTCATGAACATTTTTCATATTACTTCTTTGAAATGTATTCTTGACAGTTCATGAATTAAAATAAAAGATTTTTTAAAAGAGATTCATGAACATTCATATACATATTAAAATGCCTCCTTTTACATAAAATGTATTAATATGAATTTGAATATTTGCCTCTAAACTTGGGTCCTTTGGTCCTTAATGATTTTATACATATTCACAAAATTCATAAAAACAGTTCACCTGAGTAGTGTCATTATCCCAAGGTCGTTTGATTGCAAAGAGAGTATAGAGAGCGCTCGTCATGTGAAATACCTGAAATATTACTATCAATCTGCATTTGCATTTTCTTGTTGAGTTTTAATGTACTTTTCCTCCCCAAATTAGTTAACACTTTTAAAGAGCTCTTGCACCACCACATTTGTCTTTTTATAGCGCACTTTATGTAGACAAAGGTGAGCTCTTTAAATAGATACAATTTTTAAAAAATCATTATGAGTCAGACAAGACAAAAAGATTTATTTTCAAATCTGATCTTAAAGATTGATGGAATGGGTGGGGCTCACTTTGCATGAGCGTATAAGCAAGGGGGCAGACAATGCTAGCATCAACTCATCAAAAAAAGAGGCATATTCAGACATGACTGACAGCACTTTAGTTACCAAAAGAAAGAGGACTAGAAGTTCAGCCCCCTAAGTGGATAGGTATGTTAAGACAACTTATGGAATTGTTGAATGTGTACAGGACACCCATGCGGTGGAACAACAAAATAGCTTCTTCATGATCACCTTTTTGCAAGATTCTGAAAAATACATTGATGCAAATACAGTGCAATATGCTGGAGAATCTATATTTTAAAGTAAAGGTTTGAAGAACTGTTTTAAAAACAGGACCTAGATGCAGTTTCACCACACTAGTTTTGTAGAATGTATAAAATGTGGATGATAAAAACATGAACTGTTGTAAAGAAAGCTAAATTCTGCCAGATTATTTTCTTTTTACTAGCATATATTAAAAATGGATATTTGAATGTTGTCTGCATTGATGATAGTTGGGAAGGTGATATATTCCTTAGGTAATATCTTTTAATATTATGGCATATTATTTTCTGCTCAGGAAGGATATATAAGATTTTAATACACAGAAACTGAATACTTATTACTTGGGCAAAATGCAGTGTACTAGTAACGAGTCTGTAGCAAAAGAAAAGGAAGAGAATGTAATTGACCAAAACAGCCAATTTTCTGTTGTTTTTTTGGATGATGATTTAGACCCTCAAGCCTGCAAACATACCTGCTTAACTTTATTATTGGGGGTGAGGGATAGCTCAGTGGTTTGAGCATTGGCCTGCTTAAACCCAGGGTTGTGAGTTCAATCCTTGAGGGGGCCAATTAGGAATCTGGGGCAAAATCAGTACTTGGTCCTGCTAGTGAAGGCAGGGGGCTGGACTCGATGACCTTTCAAGGTCCCTTCCAGTTCTAGGAGATAGGATATCTCCATTAATTAATTAATTAATTAAAAAAAGTAGCCCCATTTAAGTCAATGGTGCTGTTTGGTTGAATAAAGTTCAACCAATGTTATACCCATGTTTAGTGGATTGGGGCCCTAAATGCCATTCTCTTGGATCACCCCCACTGCAGCCCTAATGCCAAGACCTTCTTGGGAGTGGGTGTTGTGCTCCCACTCCATGCTTAATCCATGGGGGTATGACTCTATTACATTTCTCAGCTTGACTCTTTAGCTCAAGCTGTAGAGACTCTCACTTGTAGTCCCTAGTTCACCCCCTCGTGCATAGGGCAAGATGGCAGCTGTCTCACATACATGTAGTAGACAGGCTCAGCTACAGGGTTGGTCTGCTCACAGCTATCTTGCACAGTATTAAACTGAGCACAAACACTTTTGCTGGCACTCATACCATAAGTGATTTTGAATAGTTTGTGACAAAACAATCTACTCAGCATTTGAATGCCTGGAAGTGCATTATTGTTTAAAGACAACTGCTGGTATTTTACTTAGCACTTTTGTTAATTTAGCAATGATTTAATCTGAACAATATTTGTATTGCACCAACCTTGCATTCCTTACTCAAAGAAAACCCTCATGGGAGTAAAGTCAGCAGGACACAGCCCATTTCTACTTATTTCCTACGTAACAGGTACTAGAACTAACCTTACAGAAATAGTGAAAGTTTTCAGCCTCCCTTGTGTATTCAAACACACATAGAACGGGGGACATGATCTGGGCTAAAGTTTTGACACTGGAACAGAGGTTAAATGTGACTATTGGACCATACACTGCTTCTGAAAGAATAGCTTGCTTGGAACTTTGTAGGAAAGGAGCAGTGGGAAAAATCCTAATTGTTTGTGCTTCCTCGTCTCTCTCCTGCTTTACTTTTCATTGAGGCTGAAGACTGTCCACTTCATTAGTATCATTTAAATCATAGGGTGGAGGATAAAAAATGGTTTATCTTTTTCTCACGAGTCTCTCTCAACCCCTTTCCTTCCATCCACACATTTAACATAACTGTGGAGGTGGTGTGGTTCTGGTACTGAGGCCTCTGTGTATGATTGGGAGTTGGAACAATTAAAAAAAACTGACTGGCTAGGGAAAATGTGGTTTTAGTCACCACTTATACTTTAGATTATTACCCATTTTAGCAGTAATTATTTAGCTATTTAAGGTATTAGCACTAGTCACTATGTTTATCATAAAAAAAAATCCTAAAAAAGGAGATTCTAAGGAAAGCTAGAAAAAAGGGCATGCTGCGAATCATAAAAGAAAGGGGTGGGGAGAATTAAAAAGATCTGTTTTCTGTCTCCTGGTATAAAAAACAGAGGTGTTAGATTTATTATATGTGTATGATACTAGTCCAGTGTTTAACTCTGGCCTCATTTTGTGAGCTAAATGAGATAGTATACTAGGGGTAACACTGAACTATGATGATTAGGCACAACCGATAAATTTGTTCTGGTGTAGCTACATCACTGAAGTTATATATATGCAAACCCCAAACACAGACAGGTTTCACTTACATTAAGTGGGATGTATACTAACGCATCTTAGTTGGGTAATTTACCAGATTGTCGCATGAATGATTAACTAGTGCACATATTACTAATGTAGATCTCTCTTACTTTCATTCTACATCACAAGTGAGAAAATTAAGCCCAGGCTTTAAGACTGTTCATTTTCTTCACCTAACCTACTTGAGAGCTGTGCCACCTTCTTTGCATTTACTCCAACCACTGCAGAGCCCTACAGAGATTCTATTTATGCCAAATGTCCCTCTTCTGCGCTTTATTGTTATATGTACTTTATATTGTGTGCTTCTCCTTCCAAGTGACAGACACATTATACACAGCAGGTTCAGAGTTCCATTTTACAAGTGGTTGTTGTGAATAACCTTTCTGCTATTTGAGTGAGACATTTCCTCTTGAAAACCTCAGTAGCATTCTCTGACCAAATCCTCCCTCATGACCTGCATTGCTCATAAAAAAAAAAAATCACACATAGAACCATGGATTTTTACCTTGTGTTAGAAAAATCAATATACAGTACAAGCTATAACCAAGAGTAGATGTTTAGATTAGAAATGGATGGATGGAATTTTTATTGTCAGTTGTCATCACCTTCTGGACAGGTTTCTGGGTGAAACAGTGAAAGCTGTGATAAAGCTTGATTCTCAGTACAGGTCTGTCTCATCTTACACTGGGGTTACATTCTGCAGTCAGCGCCTAAAGCGAAAATCGCGTATAGTCAAAATTACATTGAGTGTAATGGCAGGCGTAATCACCTGCACTACAGAAACAGTATTTAAATTGTTATTTTTCTCTTTTTGTTGTTGTTGTTTTTGCTGACCGCGTAAAGCTGAAAACGTGCATGTTAAATGCGCCTAAGATGCGACAGACCTGTATACTGGTAAGTGGCTGTTTTTATCTCCAGCATTTGGAACCTTGAATAATCTAGATAGACATGGTTCATGTTTTATATACACACCTTGCAAACAATGATTCTCTCATTAGCTAGCTCGCTATCATCATCTAAGGGTATGGTCTTCACTACCCACCGGATCGACGGGCAGCGATCGAGCCAGCAGGGATAGATTTATCACGTCTAGTCTAGACGCGATAAATCAACCCTGAGTACTCTCCCCTCGCCTCCCGTACTCCACTGCCGCGAGAGGCGCAGGCAGAGTCAACGGGGGAGCAGCAGCAGACAACTCACCGCGGTGAAGACATGTAGCTGAAGTTGCGTAACTTAGATCGATTCCTCCCCCCCACCAAGTTTAGACCAGAGCTAAGTGACAGAAACTCCTTGAATTCACAGGTTTATGTGGCACATCAGGTAAGCACACTATGCAAGCTGCACAAGTAATGGTGTGTGCACAAGACAGTATGCCCTCTGTCAATTCACATCACTGTGTGTCCACACAGTAGCAGTTTTCTGTAAACCGAGGGTGTGGGGTTCTCAGAGGGTATCCCATGCTCCTTTGCTTCGCTGCTGAATGGTGTGCATTGTGGGATACATAGTGGAAGCCAGGGTAGCTCAAATTTTCTAAAAATCCATAATTCATTTGTCGCCAGCCCATCTTTCCTTTAGGAGCAGATTAGTGCCTTTTCTGAATTATTGTCGGAGCCAAAAATGCTCCACCTTGTTATGCTGGCAACCTCAAATATGCAGAGGCTGCTTCAGCACTCCGAGCTGGATAAATTTGGCTTGGGACTTTGCTTAGCACCACACCGAGCAGATTATGCGGCAGCAGCAGCTCGCGGCTCTTCAGCGGTGGCAGAACCAAGATGTAGATGAGCAGGAGGGCTTAAAGTCACAGGTGTCTTGGCTTTGCCTTTTCTTGTTTATGGGACTGCTGGTGTGAGTGTTAAGGCTCAAGGATACCAGGGGTGATAGAGGACTCAAAAGAGCAGGCGTCCCAGGTGTCACTGAGCTGAGGTCCATGAAGTGACTGGCTTCTGGGAGCATGGCTGCAGGGATGCTGGGGAGAGAAACTACTGTTTTGCCTAGTAGCCTGTAGTGTCCAGGGGCTGCATAACATAGATGGGTGTTGGTTTACAGTACTGCATTGCCTGCTGGCCTGATAGTAACATGTGCTACAGCATGACATTCTGGCGTAATGCCTTCAGGAGGTGCCTCTGCATGTCCTTGTTTCTCCATACCGTCTTTGGCCATGGCAATGTTTTCCCTGGCAATTGCCCTGCTGTACTTTACCAATGCAATGATCTCCCTAGAAAGCTAATGTTGGATTCCCTCTCTGTCCCAGTCTGGCTTTGCAGTTTTGCGATGTCTTGGAGGTGTTTATACTGTGTCAGAGGGGTAAATATGGGGGCAAGCTCCCTAGTAATCCCTTCTGCCTCCTCTTTAGGCTGTTTTGACTCTCAGTGAAGTTACACTGAGGCAAGTGATTAGGAGGCAGAGAATAGCCTACTTTAAGAAGGCAAAGGGCAGATCAACCCAATACTCTGTGAAGCTATTCACCCAGATGGTTTCCCCAGAAGTGTTGCATGAGTGGAAGAGAGTTGTGAGCTATGCTAGAGGGGATGGCCATGCAGCTTTTCCTCATAATCTCTGAGCAAACCCCAAAACTGAGCAATTTCTCAGCCTTAGATTTTGCTTTATCTCCCATGAAGACATGTTGTGAGAGTTAAGAGAAAAATAGATAGAGTTCTGCAATGATTGCTTGAAGCATTCACTGTTCCCAGGCTGTAAGAATGCATCTTACAGGGCATTTAGACCTCAGCAGGGAGCTGTACTTGCTGTATCTTTACCGCACGAAGTATCAATGTCTGCCTTGTGTAAGTGAGACTTTTTTTCCCCCTCTAACCAGTCTCAAACTTTTGCATTTCAGTCACACAAGAGAATGTTTTCCTTATTCCAATCTTCTGCAGGAGCAGGTGGGGTAGAGGCTGCAGCTGCTCCATGCTGTTGGCTGCCATTTTGAGGTGGCAAACCTAGGAGGAAGGGCGTTTGCTAGGCAGGACAGCTGAGGGAAGAAGAAAAGGAAATAGGTGCATATGGCTTCCAAGGCATAGGCCTAAAAATGGTGGCTAGTTGGGGCTTTAAAATAAGAGAGAGCAATTGCCCTGCCAGACTAGCTACCATTTCGGAAAGGTGTACGGGGGGAGGAGAGGGGCCTGCACATGGACAGCGTGGGGCAAGGGAATGAGGGAAGAAAAGAGACAGGGGCCTAGGACTTGGAAAGGCTTCCAGTTCACACCTGCCTACAGTGGCTGCATCCCTGGGGCATCCAGAACAGACGATATCGTGGTAATGTAGCAAAACGAATTATAAGAAATATTAATTTAAAAAAAATATATATAAAAAGGCTTATATGCCAAAATTCCTTCTGTAGGCTCAGCCTCCTCAGTCCCAGTATGGGTTGCTGCCTGGGAACTGGAGTTGGTTGCTGCAGGGCAGAAATTGAACTCTCCTTCTACTTGGCTGGTGTCAAGGTACTAGGCGCTGAAGAAATCCTGGCTCTCTGGGGAGGTCTCTTCACTGGCCTACTCATGCTCATCCTCTGCTGAGGCTTATGGGTCATCCTGGGGCAGGGGGGAGGACATAGCCAGCGGGCTCCACAAGCTTTCTTGGTTGGTTATATAGTTATGCAAAATCCTGTCCAGCTCCTCAACAAATTTACAGGTTACTTTCTCCTGTCATCCCTCGTTTTAATGTAGGTGCTCCTGAGCTGTTCTCTTTTCATTTGTCACTGTCTGGCATCCTAATCAGGGGCCCTCATGGACATCTGCCTGGCAATGTCCACAAAAAGGTCTTCATTCCAGTGTCTAGCCACAAGAGCTTCTTGCACTGATGCCTCTCCCCAGATGGTGATGAGATCCAGTGTCTGGACACAGCTCTAAGCAGCTTCTCGAGGCACAATGTAGGGCACCTGCAGTATTATCACAGCTATTATGATATACTGGAATCTGGGAGCAAATGGACAAAATCCAGCTCTGTGCCAGTTTATAAATGGGGCAAGGCTCTCTGGTCAACTTGACCCTAGAATGGGGCGGGCACACAGCTAAACAGACGGAGTGCCTTCAGACCACAGTGGGATAGCCGTTGAAAGAGTGCCAACATACTTTGCAGCAGCATTGCATGCCCACAAACAATACACATTGCTAATTCATTTGCAACAAAGTTAGGTGCCTGTGAAAGAGAACTCAAGAGTTCAGAATAAATGTGGAGTCACTGTGCTACAAGGAATTGTGTCATGTGTATGCAAGCATTTTCAGACTGAATTAATTTGATTTGGTCTGGTTTTACCCCTTTTCCCCTCACTCCCCTTCTCCATGTAGACAAGTCCTTAGCTGTTCTAAAGTATCAGATGGGCCACAATGTCTAATTTCAGATCTGGATTTGGGCTTGTTTAGATCCAAGTTTTTAATTCAAGCCATTATATATTAAAAAAAATAAATCCTGTCTTTTGTCTCAAGTGAAAATAGTTTAGGGAAAAAGAACAGGAGTACTTGTGGCACCTTAGAGACTAACAAATTTAGGGAGCTCATCCTAGTCCCCATTTTTGCACATCAGAGTCATCACATAATTTGGCACAAGTGGCAGTCTACGTAGAAGTCCAGGCCTGGGATTCCAGAGATGTTCTTGAGCTGTTTGTGGGTATCTTCTACAACTCTTATCTTCAGTGAGTCTGTCTTAAAACAGTATTACTCCATTAGTTTCATCAGTACAAATTTCATTCACAATAAGAATGCAGCAATCTGGTACTTGCATGAATTCAAGTAAACAATTTGTATAAAACAGCAGTATGGGCTCCATATCTAGCCCATTAATTACTGGAAAATTGCTCAGCCTAGTATGATCATCATCTGGCCTTGATATAGTGAGGTCCATCCTGCTTCCATGGAATCAAATATCAAAACTCCCCTTGCCTTCACTAGGAACAGAGGCTGGCCCTTAATTAAGCAAAATACTGTCCTAATAACTCATTTTGCAAAGAAGCAAAGTGAAGGACTATTGGAGATGGGCAAACGCCAAAATGCCAGATTTGAAGTTTGGGGCTTCAGCCTCTTTCTAATACACAATATTTGTTGGTCCCAGAATATGAAGCTATTATAATGACTACCGCAGTCTTGTTGTCATGTGTGGCCTATGTTCAAAATACACAGAGCAAATTTTATACACAGAGACACTAATTATGAGATTTTTCAAAGCTGATTAGGGGATTTAGCCACAAAATTCAAACTGAAATTAATGGGCCTGTCTGGTCAAATTCCATATTCAGCAATGAGAATCTTAACGTTCGAAAAAAGGTAGCCTGAGAAAATATGTTATGACAATATACATGGAAGATCTTTTTCCTCCAGGAAAACCTGTCAGTGCTTCTAATATAAATAACTTTAATCTACCCTCTTATTTTTTTGTTTTGGTTGTCTGTGAATGACAGACCATATTTGTGGTTTAATGTGTAACTAACTATAGAGGGGTTCACGTTGTTTTATGAATCCTGAATTAATCAGAAGTAGCATTAATGTTTATGCTTTTTATTGTTTGTAGATTCTCTATGTCAGTCTCTTTTGCTTTTATACAACAGGGATTCTCAACCAGGTGTACACTTATCCCTGGGGGTACACAGCAGTCTTCCAGGGGGTACATCAACTCATCTAGATTTTTGCCTAGGTTGGCAGCAGGCTACATAAAAAGCACTATCGAAGTCAGTACAAACTAAAATGTCATACATACAGTGACTTATTTATACCGCTCTATATACCGTATATTGAAATGTAAGTACAATGTTTATATTTTAATTGATTTATTTTATAATCATATGGTAAAAATTAGAAAGTCAGCAATTTTTCAGTAATAATGTGCTGTGACACTTTTGTCTTTTTATGTCTGATTCTGTAAGCAAGTAGTTTATTAGTAAGGTGAAACTTGGAGGTATGCAAGACAGATCAGACTCCTGAAAGGGATACAGTAGTCTGGAAAGGTTGAGAGCCACTGTTATACAACATACATAATATGAAGAAATGCCTGGACCTCATTGTGCTCATAACATTCATGTTTACCAACTATATACAACAGGCAAGGCCTACATGAACACATTGTTGCTCTGGTGGCTTCTAAAATGTAGAAGACAGTGAGGACTACTAGAGGCTCTCATTATTTAAAGCAGAGGTTTTCAAACTTTTTAGGTTGCGTACCCCCTTCCAAATAATGCCGTCTACTGCATTCCCCAAGCTCAGATAGGGTCATAATACACCTATGATTAGATTGCCAAGTCTTACTAAATAAAATGCATTGTCCGCCATTACAGGATTTTTCTCACATACCCGCTGATGAGAGCTCGTACCCCAGTTTGGAAGCCACTGATTTAAAGGGACACCATCCAATTCCTATACACTTAGCTTTCCTTTCTCTAAATAATATAGGTAGCTAGTCAACATAATTTAGATCGAAGCCGTGAAGTGAACTCTAATGCAACTAATGTTGATGATGTGGGTCCTCAAATTGCAGTATTGCACCCTGTCAATCCTTCCAAAGCCCAATGCATGACAAGCTTTTAAAATATGTGACAATTACTCCAAATAAAGTCCTCAACAAGGGTAGAAGAGAAAACATATTGAGATGATGGAAGATTAATCTCTTTAGAATGGATAAGGTTTCTTGTAATCTTTGATTTACATATCATTCGATTCCTTGCCCTGAGGCCTGGCTGCAGCCTTCTCCATTCTCTTCTCAGGGGTATGGATCTTGGGTTCCTCTATAAGGGGCACCTGGTGCCTTCACCCATGGAAACCTCTCCTGGTGAAGAGAGCACAGGGGGCTTGTCCTTTGTGGAAATATTTAACACACAATCTGTTATAGAACACAAAAAAGAAGATACCTATCACAATTCCCAGAGTAATAAAACACTTGCCAGGGCTTTATTATGTAGGGGGAACTCAGGATAGGGAACAATGGAGAAAGATCAGAATGATAAAAGACAAACCACAACAATACATCAACTCTACTCCTCCCACACTCCCAGCCAATACAAACCACCTTATGCTCCCTCCCAGAACCTCACTAGTCAAATAGTGAATTTAGGCTCAGCCTTTGATGTGGGAGGTGCAGTACTAAAGGCCAGGGCCGGCGCAACTATCAAAGCAAAAAAAAAAAAAATGCCGGAATGCCGTCCCTGGAATTGTGCCTCCCCAAGCATGTGCTTGCTTTGCTGGTGCCTAGAGCCAGTCCTGCTAAAGGCAGTGGCCATCTTAAAACAAAATAGCAAATTAAACCAACAGGAATGTTCTTACAAAGTACCCATGCCAACAATGGTAAGATCATCCTTGACGTGCTATGGTCTGGATTCCACTGCACAATTAGGCTACCAAGAGCCAGTATAACCACAATCCTTTCAGCATCCTGTGTTTTGGGTCTCTGCTGAGAGGACACTGTTCAATGTCCCAGAAGTCCCAATAGGACTCAAAATCTTCCTTGGGTTGGAATGGTCCCTTAGAGGGTCAGTGTGGTATTTCAGGAGCACCATCTCCAAAGCCATTACACACAATTCAACCTTTCTGATAATATTATGCAACAAAGACCACCAAGGCAAAGATAAGGAAACTTACCTACTTAGTAGTCTTTAATGAAGTGAAATAGGACCATCTGTAGAGTCCCATTGCTATTACATCTTAATCTGAACTGGAATTCAGGAGATCTGGGTTCAGGTTTCAGCTTTTCTATAGGTTGTTTGTGTGTGATCTTATAATAATAATAATAATAATAATTAATGGAGATATCCCATCTCCTAGAACTGGAAGGGACCTTGAAAGGTCATCAAGTCTAGCCCCCTGCCTTCACTAGCAGGACCAGGTACTGATTTTGCCCCAGATCCCCAAGTGGCCCCCTCAAGGATTGAACTCACAAACCTGGATTTAGCCGGTCAATGCTCAAACCACTGAGCTATCCATCTCTCTGTACCTCAGTCCCCCATCTGTAAAATAGGAATAATAGAACTTCTTTTCTCCGACCCCGTTTGTCTTTATTTTGATTTACAATAAGTCAGATGTGATCATTCACAAGTTCTAATCATCCTGCCACTTACTTTACCTTTACAAAAATTAAATGCAGTGCAGATCAGCTCAACCCTTCTACACAGCAGCAGCTGTCAATAGATAAATACTGCCATTGCCAGACACTGACCTGTATCTCAGTCCATTTGCCCCATCTTAAAGGGCAAGTAAACCAAAAGGGTCCTGCAGTGTGTCATATAGTTATTGAACTTGGGCTACTTTGGACCAGGGGAGGACATTCCAGAAACCTGGGGCCCTTACAGAGCACACCTTGCCAATAGCCCCCTCTCTATTATGTATAGAGAGCTAGCATCTCTGCCTCCTCTGACTGTAGCTATGCCAGTACATCATAGGGAGAGCCTGTGTCTGCCCTGTTTGTTTAGAATGTAAGCTCTTCATGGCATGAACTGTCTTTCACTAGACACACACGCCACCCAGCCCAACTGATCCTGGACCTCTAGGCGATACTGTAATATAATAGTAATATTGACAGAAGGTTGAAACTGGCAGGGATGAGAGTTTCTTTTACTCTAGTGGTTCCCTGTATTTGTAAGATCTGGAACAATAGTCAATGCATTAGAAAACGGATATTAAGAGATGAGTGACAGGTTTATAAAATACAATAATTCGACAAGAAGCTGAATGCCCTCAACTTCCACTGAGATCACATCTGTGTACAATCCATTAACAACTTTTAAATGCAAAATATAATTCGCATCTATGACCATATTATTTATAAAAATATATGGTTCATCTTGAATTGTGCTGTCAGAGAAGGTACTTCAGTTCACTCTGGGATTAATAAACTCAAGTGTGTGCTGTATAGTACTTTAAACAGCCTCGTATAAATAGCTAACTGGCTTGTATATTAAATCGTGGAGTGGACTGACCAGAATATTACATCATATTGGCACTAATCACCTAGGATGGTTTGTATTTCAAATAACCCTGGCACTTAATATCCTGGAATTGTTAATACTGGGAGAAGGAAAATGTCAGCCTACATTCCAGCCCTGACTACTGCTGAGATACCTTATGTTGAGCTGGGGGGAAATGAGGTCATACTTTTAGTACTGACCTTTGTTTATGTATAGCGATATTCATCTCCTACGAGCATATTTACAACACTGTTAAACCAAAGGGGACATTTACAAAGGCACAGATGTCACCTAAGTGCCTGATTCACACTGAGGGTAGATTTACATGGCATTCTGAAACTTGCTGGAGCCAGCCTCCCACTGAGGGTCAACAGATTTGGCTTAGCAGGGCTTGCGCTAGCGCTCTAAAAATAGCCATGTAGAAGTTGCTGCTTGGGCTGGAAATCAGGCTCTGCACCGTGAGATGGGTAGGCATCAGAGCCTGAGCTCCAGGTCAAGCTCCAAAATGCTGTGTAGACATACTCTGCAAGCCAACTGGAGTTAGGCTCCTACTTACCAATTATGCTTTTTAAAGTGCTCCCCCCCCCCACAAGTCTTCTGTTCAAAGGGGAAGTTAAAATGGAAGGGATCATTCCAAAGTGAACCAGTATGGGGAGCTGTTCATTATGGTTCTTGTCTGGCTGACTCTGTGTACCAGTGTGGGAAGTATGAGAATGGGTGGGAAGTTAGGAAAGCTGACCTGGGAAGAGTGAGAAACAGGGGCTAGTGAAGTTATGGTGAGATCATGCCTTCAACAGGACGGGGGGGATTTTCCCCCTTTCTTGGGGCAATTCTAGACTCCCAATCCCAAGATTGTTCAGGGTGGTTCAAGGTATGGGAGAGCTCTGCCCAGGGAGTTAAGGATGCCCAGGAGAAGTTTTTGCGACTGCTTCCGTCTTCTTGTAGTAGAGGGCTATGGAGAGATCAGTGCTGGAACCATAACAACAAGGACACCATAATGCACCAAAAATGCAATAAATTCATAGATTCCAAGGCTAAAAGGAACAATTATGATCACCTAATCTGACCTCCTGTGTAACACGGGCCACAGAACATCCCCAAAATAATTCCTAGCGCCAATCTATTAGGGAAAAAAATTTAATCTTGATTTTAAAATGGTCAGTGATGGAGAATCCACCATGATCCTTGGCAAATTGTTCCAATGGTTAATTCTCACTGTTAACAATTTATGTCTTATTTCCAGTCTGATTTATCTAGCTTTGGCTTCCAGCCATTGGATTGTGTTATACCTTTCTCTGCTAGACTGAAGAGTCCATTATTAAATATTTGTTCTCCATGTATGTACTTCTAGACCAAGGGATGATTTGATCATCATCTTCTCTTTATTAAGTTAAATAGATTGAGCTCCTTGAGTATCACTAGAAGGCATGTTTTCTAATCCTTTAACCATTCTTGTTGCTCTTCTCTGAACCCTTTCCAGTTTATCAATCTCCTTCTTAAATTATGGACTCCAGAAGTGGGCAAAGTATTCCAACAGTCCTTGCATCAGTACCAAATACAGAAGTAAAATAACCTCTCTATGCATTCAGGGCTCACATTAGCCCTTTTGGTCACAGCGGGAGTTCAGATTCAGCTGATTAGCCACCATGACCCCACACATTTTCCCCCGGAGTCACTGCTTCAAGGCAGAATCCCCCTGTAGGACAAACCCACAGCCAAACTAGGACTGCTCTCTTAGCTGCCCCTCCAATAGAGCCAAAGTGAGACATCACTCAGGTATGGGGCAACAACTTCCAAAGGAGCTTGCAGTGACTCAGCCTTCAGGCACATGGCAGCAGCCTATCCCTGAGCAGAGCATCGGGCCGGTTAACCCTCAGGCTCAGGTATTTCCCCAAACCCGCCAGGCAGTGTGTGCAATGACACTACTCAGCCAGGAACCGTTCTGCAGCCTTGCAACGTAAGACTCTCTAGAGTCCTAGGGGATCTGGTTCCTGTTCCTGTCTCAGCCTTGCTCAAGCCCTGTTCCAGCTTTGTTCTTACCCTACTCTGACCTTGCTCCAGCCCTGTCTCTGCCTCCTGACCCCACATCCCAGACCCTTGGATTCTGACCACCTGGCTTCCACCTTTGGCCTGTATCTGAACTCTGGCCTCAGGTCTGATTTGGCTTGTCCATGGTCTCTGATCTCAGTTCTGACTCCAGCCTGTCTCCATACCCTGGTTCCATCATTACCCTTGGCCTGGTGTTGATCCTACGTCCAGGTAGGATCTCTGTTCTGACTACTAGGCATGACTACCAGGAGCCAGCACCTATAAGTTTGACCCACATTCTTTGTTCCTAGAAGTACACATTTACTTATAGCAGTATTAAAAACACATTGTTTGCTTGCACCCAGCCTACCAAGCAATGCAGATCACTCTGTATCAGTGATCTGTCCTCATTATTTACCACCACCCCAAATTTGTGTGTCATCTGCAAAATTATCAGTGATGATTTTATGTTTTCTTCCAGGTCATTAATAAAAAATGTTAAATAGTGTAGAACCAAAGACAGATCCCTGCAGGACCTCCCTAGAAACATACCTGCTTAATGATTCCCTGTTTACTGTTACATTTTGAGATTTTTGAATTAATAGAGATATCCTATCTCCTAGAACTGGAAGGAACATTGAGTCCAGCCCCCTGCCTTCACTAGCAGGACCAAGTACTGATTTTGCCCCAGATCCCTAAGTGGCCCCCTCAAGGATGGAACTCACAATGCTGGGTTTAGCAGGCCAATGTGCAAACCACTGAGCTATCCCTCCCCCACTCCAAGTGAGCTTCTAGATCTACCAGTGAGCTAGCTTTTTAGTCCATTTGATGTTTCCATGTTTATTTTATCTTGTTCTATTTTTATCAAAATATTGTGCAATACCAAATCAAAGTCTAAGTATATTACATCAAACTCTTACCTTTATCTACCAAACTTGTAATCTTATTAAAAAAAGCTCTGAAGGTAGTTTGACAGGATCTATTTTCCCTAATCTCATGTTGATTGGTATTAATTATATTATCTTCCTTTAATCATTTCTAAATCGAGTCCTGTATCTGCTGCTCCTTTACCAGTGATTGATATCAGACTGGCGAGCCTTTTAAAATAATAGCACGACATTAGCTATCTTCCAGTCTTCTAAAACAGTAGTTTTCAATCTGCGGGTCACACCCAGTACAGGGTCATGGAATGTAAGGCACTGGATTGCAGCGGCTCTGGTCAGCACCACTGACCGGGCCACTAAAAGTCCAGTCGGCGGTGCTGCCCGGCTAAGGCAGGCTAGTCCCTACCTGTTCTGACACTGCGCTGCACCCAGGAAGCAGCCAGCAGCAGGTCCGGCTCCTAGGTAGGGGGACCACAGGGCTCCGTGTGCTGCCCCCACCCCAAGCACCAGCTCTGCACTCCCAATTGGCCGGTTCCCAGTTAATGGGAGCTGTGGGGGTGGGGTGGTGGCCGCAGGAGGGAGCCATGCAGAGCCAGACCTGCTGTTGGCCTCTTCCAGGGCATAGTGCGGTCCACGGTGCCAGCACAGGCAGGAAGCCTGCCTTAGCACCCCCGCTGTGCCGCTGACTGGGAGCTGCTCGAGGTAAGCCTGTGCCCCAATCCCCTTGCCCAGCCCTGAGCCCTCCCAAACCCAGAGCTCCCTCCTGCACCCCAAACCCCTCATCCACAGCCCCACCCTAGAGCCTGCACTCCCAGCCCAGAGCCCTGACCCCCTCCCACACCCCAACTCCCTGCCTCAGCCCAGAGCCCCCTCCCATACACTGAACCCTTCATTCCTGGCCCCACCCCACAGCCCTCACCCCAGCCCTAAACCCCTCCCACATCCCAATCCCCTCATCCCCAGCTCTCTTGGGTCACAGGCATCAACAATTTTCTTCAACTGGGTCGCCAGAAAAAAAAGTTTGAAAACCACTGTTCTAGAACTTACTCTGAGCTCCAAGTCTTATTGAAAGTCAACGTGAACAGACAGCTCTTTTGAAACTCTTGGATGCAAGTTATCTGGACCTGCTGATTTTAAAATATCTACCTTCAGTAACTTCAGTTTAACAACCTCCCATGATATCTCTGAGCTCAAGCCTTCTTAAGCCTGATGAGTCACCCCAAGCTATTGCCTGCAGGTTTTGTTATAAGCCCCAGGCCTTCAACTAGGGTTCAGTCAATCCACAAGCAAGGACCACCCAGGGGTGATCCCAAGGTAAGTATATAGGCTCCTAAGGAAAGAAGTCTCTCTAGCCTGCCCAGTGGCTCTACCTACTCAGGAACACTCCCATTACCAATAGTTTCAATTGGGTGCTCTTGCTTGTGCTCCAGCCATCCCTTGTTCCTGCTCTATTCATGCTTTTTCCACACTAGCCAGATCCTACTCCAGCCTGCATCTGTTTCTGTCTCCGCTGCCTGCCTTGCAACTCTGACAACTCCTGAGATACTAGTGGAATAGAAAATGTTCTTATCTGATGAGTCCACATCTGTGTGTCTTCCCCGCCCCCCCCTCCTCCCAAATACAGAACAGAAATGTTTTAGGATGTTCTGGCACACACAAAAATCCCACCCCAACTTTCTTTTCAGGGCAGTGAAGGTCTGGCTTTTGTTGCAGGATTCCTCCAGTCAGACCCTCTCCCTGTGGCAGGCAGCATGAAGTATGTCAGTATGGGGCAGGACACAAAACCTGCTCTTCATCTGCATGAGGATGCAAGCGAGGAGAAAAAACAAGGAGATGCAAGCGAGGAGACTTTTTCAGAAGCTGACATACTAGACCATTGGAGGATTCCCCGTGCATATAAGGTCCTTTGAATAGCATGGAGCTAGAGTAGTGCCTTCTAAGTCATCCTGCAAATGCAGGGAGCTGGGCTGGAAAAAGAACTATGGCTGTATTTCTTCCCGCAGCCATGTTGCTGCAGGTAGTTATTTTTATTACTCTTGCACCTATAGGCCAGTCAGTCATGGATCACCATCCCATTGTGCTAGGCACTGTACATACACATAAATTTATAATCTAAGTATAAAAAGACAATAGGTGAACACAACAAATACACAGGGACATCAAGCAGCCTGAAGGCTGACACCCTAACTTGTGCCAGTGCAGACCAGTCCTAGACTGGGGAGCACAACGGTTGTTTAAAGCCACTTTTGCACCCTTCCTCTTCAGCTGTGCCAAGCAAGAACATGACCTATCACCTACAATAATATATAGGTCCTTAACATTTTTCTGGGGGATTGGCTCAGTTCATACTTAAGAGGGAAGAGATTCACCTATTATGTAACCTTCACTTAATTCAACTCTAGGTTTACTTTAGATGGTATTTTGTAGTAGTAACAAGACCACAGACCAAGGTGGTATACTTGACAATTAGGGTGGCCAAGTTTCTAAACGCACAAAACCAAACACCCTAGCCCTGCCCCTTCCCCAAGGCCCCACCCCCACTCATTACATTCCCCCTCCCTTGGTGGCTCACTCTCCCCCACCTTCACTGGGCTGGGGCAGAGGGTTGGGGTCTGGGAAGGGGTGAAGGCTCTAACTGGGGGTGTGGGCTCCAGGGTGGGGCTGAAGGGTTTGGGGTGCAGAAGGGGGCTCCAGGGTGGGGCCAAGGGATTCGGAATGCGGGAGTGGGCTGTGGCACGGGGTTGCAGTGCCGGTGGGAAGACGGGCTCTGGGCGGGTGCGGGATTTCGGGTGCAGAAGCGGACTCTGGGTCTGGGGGGGGCGGCTCAGGGCTGGGGCAGGGGGTTGGGCTTACCTCAGGTGGCTCCTGGGCAGCAGCGCAGCAGGGATAAGACAGACTAGTCCCTATCTGTCCTGGCACCATGCTGCGCCCCGGAAGCAGCCAGAAGGTCTGGCTCCGGGGGGGCAGGTGGGGGGAGAAAGAAGAGAGGAGGCTTCATGTTCTACTCTCACCGGCAGGCCCCCACTCCAGTTCCCATTGGCCATGGTGAAGTGCGGAGCCAGTGCTTGGGGCAGGGGCAGCACGTGGAGCCCCGTGGCCCCCGGCCTAGGAGCCAGACCCGCTGGCCGTTTCTGGGATGCAACATGGTGCCAGGACTGGTAGGGACTAGCCTGCCTTAGCGCCACAGCACCGCTGACCGGACTTTTAATGTCCTGGTCGGTGGTGCTGACCGGAGCCACCAGGGTCCCTTTTCAACCGGGCGTTCCAGGTGTCTGGTTTTTGACCGGCAACCTTCTTACCAAAAGGCCAGCCCCTCCCACATCTGCAACAGCTAAGTTGTAGGCAATTAAATAATGTGATTTAGAATGGAAATGCTATCAGAGCCTTAGTCTTAGTGGACCGAACAATGAATTATAATGAATTAAGCCACTAATCTGGGAGATGGGGTAGAAATATATTTTGCAGCTTTTTGACCATCTAATGAGCCCTATCATGTCTTTCGTGTGCTTGAAAGTCAGAGAGAATTATTCTCTAATTTACAAATTGAGGTTTAACTATTTTCAGGACATCCCTTCAGTATAATTTTCATTTGATTCTAACCTAAGCTTTTATTGTAAAGTGTCCTATTGGCTATGTGATTATTGCTACCAACCTGTCAACATGAATAAATAGTAAGCTTTCTACCAGCTGTCGTGGGCAAAGCCAGTGGTGAAGCAGCAATAGCAGTTGCATGGTGGAAACTAGCATTTAGAGATGCTCTGGAATCTTATTCTGGGAAAGTGAGGATATGGAATATCATCGGGATGGTACACTGTACCCGTCAAAGGAAATGAGATGGCCAGTTTTGTTTGTGCTGAGTGATGGAATGTTTTACCACATAGGTTCTGTGTTCATTCTTCCTGTTTAAAGGGTAAATATCACCACAGTGCTAGGAGCGTGTGTGTGGAGATTTTAGGAGGGAAATGTGTCAGAAGACAGCTGACATAACTATATGGCTTGGGTTATATTCTGTTAGCAACACCAGTTCCTATGCAACAGCTCAAGAATTCAAACCAGGACTTGAAATCATGCTCATTTCATTACTAGCTGCTTAACCCCTCACCGAACTCTGCTCTTAGAAAGGTGTTGCATTATTTGAGGAACCACCTTTCAGATAACTAGCACATCCTTTCTGTATGTCTTTATTGGCTCTTGGGACAATAGTACAAAATCCCATTTTTTTAAATGACAGGTTTCAGAGTAGCAGCCGTGTTAGTCTGTATCCGCAAAAAGAACAGGAGTACTTGTGGCACCTTAGAGACTAACAAATTTATTAGAGCATAAGCTTTCGCGCAAGAAGTGGGCTGTAGTCCACGAAAGCTTATGCTCTAATAAATTTGTTAGTCTCTAGGGCCTGGTCTACACTAGGCGTTTATGTCGAAGTTAGCGCCGTTAAATCGAATTAACCCTGCACCCGTCCACACTGCGATGCTATTTAGTTCGACATAGAGGTCTCTTTAATTCGACTTCTGTACTCCTCCCCGACGAGGGGAGTAGCGCTAAATTCGACATGGCCATGTCGAATTAGGCTAGGTGTGGATGGAAATCGACGCTAATAGCTCCGGGAGCTATCCCACAGTGCACCACTCTGTTGACGCTCTGGACAGCAGTGCGAGCTCGGATGCTCTGACCAGCCACACAGGAAAAGCCCCGGGAAAATTTGAATTTGAATTCCTTTTCCTGTCTGGCCAGTTTGAATCTCATTTCCTGTCTGGACATCGTGGCGAGCACAGCAGCACTGGCAACGATGCAGAGCTCTCCAGCAGTGATGGCCGTGCAGTCTGGGAATAGAAAGAGAGCCCCAGCATGGACTGATCGTGAAGTCTTGGATCTCATCGCTGTGTGGGGCGATGAGTCCGTGCTTTCCGAGCTGCGATCCAAAAGAAGGAATGCAAAGATCTACGAGAAGATCTCTAAAGACATGGCAGAGAGAGGATACAGCCGGGATGCAACGCAGTGCCGCGTGAAAATCAAGGAGCTGAGACAAGGCTACCAGAAGACCAAAGAGGCAAACGGACGCTCCGGATCCCATCCCCAGACATCCCGTTTCTACGAGGCACTGCATTCCATCCTCGGTGCTGCCGCCACCACTACCCCACCAGTGACCGTGGACTCTGAGGATGGGATACTGTCCACGGCCGGTTCCTCAGACATGTTAGGGGACGGGGAAGATGAGGAAGGAGATGAGGAGGGCGAGGCAGTTGGCAGCTCTCACAACGCTGATTTCCCCGACAGCCAGGATCTCTTCATCACCCTTACAGAGATCCCCTACGAAGCGTCCCCAGCCATTACCCCGGACACAGAATCTGGTGAAGGATCAGCCAGTAAGTGTTGTAAACATCTAAACATTTATTTTTAACAAAACAGGAATATTAACAATTAAAAGAATGGGTTGTTCATGATTAGTGTGCCCTAGGCGCTTAACGGTTTAGTAAGGGGCAGTGCAAGTTTTGAAAAGAAATCTAGCAATGTCCGGTTTTCAGTGATTGTCCTGCACAAGCCGCTCTACTGTGTATTCCCTGCTACTGCAGCTACAGTAAAATGCGGTCTATATGTGCGGGGATAGAGCAGTAATCCTCCTGGGACATCTCGATGAAGCTCTCCTGGAGGTAACTTGAAAGCCGTTGCATGAGGTTCTTGGGGAGAGCGGCCTTATTGGGTCCTCCGAAGTACGACACGTTGCCGCGCCACGAGATTATCAGGTACTCGGGGATCATTGCTCTGCACAGCAGGGCGGCATACGGCCCTGGTCTTTGGAGGCTTTCCCGGAGCATTCTCTCTTTGTCGCTCTCGGAGATCCTCATCAGGGTGATGTCGGCCATGGTGACCTGCTTTTAATTAGGTAGGGGAATGTTAGTGTTGGGACTGCTTTCCCGTTCCTTTACAGAACTGTCACCGCTGGTTTGCAGCCACGCGGTGGAGGCGGGAGAGGGGCAGCCGAAAGGGATCATTCCCGGGGACAGCCGCGAGGGGGTGGGACAGGGGCAGAGTTCCCGCTTGCCGGATTGCTGGCAGCAGGGACTGACATTGATTTAAATGTGAAATGAGGCCAGTGGTAATATAAAAGTTTTAAACTGCCACAAGTGTACGGCTTACCATGTCTGCCTGCAACAGAAATTCCGTTGTGCTGCCTCGCTTCTCAAATGTGCTGTTCAAGACCCCAGGCACAGAATGCGAAGGCCGAGAATTCGACCTTGTGCTGAGTGCGCATGTGAAAGGTGCTGTGCATGGTCTTGTTCACAGAGAAAGACTATGTTCTTTGTTCACAACTACATTTATCTTTCAGAGGAATTCACTCCCTTTTTCCCATTTCCACAGCCCCGTCTGCGACTGTCTCACAACCTAGCCTGGAATCACACTCCCAGAGGCTAGCGCGGATTAGGCGTAGGAAGAAGAGGACACGGGAGGACATGTTCTCTGAGCTTATGGCCTCTTCCCAAGCCCAGGCAGCACAGCAGACCCAGTGGCGGGAGAACTTGACCCGAATGCACCAAGCCAACATGGATCGGGAGGAGAGGTGGCGGCAGGAAGACCAGCAGGCGACTCAAACGCTGCTTGGACTACTGAGGGAGCAAACGGACACGCTCCGGCGCCTTGTGGATGTTCTGCAGGAACGGAGGCAGGAGGACAGAGCCCCGCTGCAGTCCATCTCTAACCGCCCTCCCCCGCCACCAAGTCCCATACCCACCTCACCCAAAGTGCAAAGAAGGAGAGGCGGCAGAGTCCCTGCTAACTCTCACTCCACCCCTGCAGAGAGCTCTAGTAGCAGAAGGCTCTCATTTCCCAAAATTTGAAAAGTTCTTTCCTTCCCGCCTGACACAAGCCCACGTCCAAGTTTCACCTCCCAATGCCATGTGTAGTTGATAATAAAAAATTCGTTTCTGTTAACTACTGTTTCAATCATGTTCTTTTGGAGGAGGAGGGGAAAGGGGGTTGGAAATTGGACAGGACAGTCTCCTTTGGCAGGGTACATAGTCGGGGGCAGGCACAGCAGCAGGGCACATACACAGTGCAGTGATGCAGTGACTAGTTGCCCCGGTTAGTCTGGGAGGTTGTTTTGATGTAATGTTGGGGGGGGGGGGTTGCTCTGTGACTTTGTGGCGGGGGAGGGCAGTTACAGATCTTAAGCGCCGGTCCTTAGACAGGATCACAGAGCCACACAGCATGGGATCTGTAACCGTCCTCCCCCTGCCACAAAGTCAAATAGACCTCCCATACACACAGTCCCGATCAGGAGGGGTGACAGGCTCCGTTGAAACAAGCATCCCACCGCAGCGGAGCCTGTCAATCCTTGAGTTTAGAAGCTGCATTCGCATCACAACACTAGACCCGCCCCGCACCACAGTCTGCGTCCCAGTTTTAAAAAATTCCCGCTAAAACAGTATTAAAGAAAACGGTGTGCTTTAACAAAGTAGAACTATTTTTATTTCGACACGTGTGTTGGAGGGGGGGTGAAGGGGGTATGTAACTGGATAGGATAGTCAACATTACCTGGGTAAAGAAACGGGGGCAGGTTTAGCTTCTCAGTACACAAACTATAAAATCACAGGTTACCCTGCTCACTCAGGAACTTTGCTTTCAAAGCCTCCCGGATGCACAGCGCTTCCCGCTGGTCTCTTCTAATCGCCCGGCTGTCTGGCTGTGAGTAATCACCAGCCAGGCTATTTTCCTCAACCTCCCACCCCGCCATAAAGGTCTCCCCCTTGCTCTCACAGAGATTGTGGAGCACACAGCAAGCTGCTATAACAATGGGGATATTGGTTTCGCTGAGATCACAGCGAGTCAGTAAGCTTCTCCATCTCCCCTTGAGACGGCCAAAAGCACACTCCACCACCATTCTGCACTTGCTCAGCCGGTAGTTGAAGAGTTCTTTTTCAGTGTCCAGGGCGCCAGTATAGGGCTTCATGAGCCAGGGCATTAGCGGGTAGGCTGGGTCCCCGAGGATGACTATAGGCATCTCCACATCCCCAACAGTTATTTTGTGGTCCGGGAAGTAAATACCTTGTTGCAGCCGTCTAAACAGACCAGAGTTCCTGAAAACACGAGCGTCATGAACCTTGCCCGGCCATCCCACGTAGATGTTGGTAAAACGTCCCCTGTGGTCCACCAGTGCTTGCAGCACCATGGAAAAGTATCCCTTTCGGTTAATGTACTGGGTGGCCTGGTGGTCCGGTGCCAGGATAGGGATGTGAGTTCCATCTATGGCCCCACCGCAGTTTGGGAATCCCATCGCTGCGAAGCCATCTATGATCGCCTCCACGTTTCCCAGGGTCACTACCTTTGGCAGCAGTACATCAACGATTGCCTTCGCTACTTGCATCACAACAACCCCCACGGTAGATTTGCCCACCCCAAACTGGTTCGCGACTGACCGGTAGCTGTCTGGCGTTGCAAGCTTCCACAGGGCTATGGCCACTCGCTTCTGTACACTCAGTGCAGCTCGCAACCGGGTGTCACTGCGCTTCAGGGCAGGGGACAGCAACTCACAAAGTTCCAGGAAAGTTCCCTTCCGCATGCGAAAGTTTCGCAGCCACTGGGATTCATCCCAGACCTGCAGCACTATGCGGTCCCACCACTCAGTGCTTGTCTCCCGTGCCCAGAATCGCCGTTCCACGGCATCAACATGACCCATTGCCACTGTGATGTCCTCGGCGCTGGGTCGCCTGCTTTCTGACAGGTCTGTGCTACTCTCAGACTTCAGGACATCACCGCGGTGCCGTAGCCTCCTTGCCTGACTTTTCTGCATCTGCCTCAGGGAAACCTTTATGATAAGCTGCGAGACGTTGAGAGCGGCCACAACTGCAGTGATGGTCGCAGCGGGCTCCATGCTCGGAGTACAGTGGCGTCCGCGCTGTCAATGACTGGAAAAGCGCGCGAACTGTTTTCCCGCCGGCGCTTTCAGGGAGGGAGGGCGGGAGTGATGGACGGATGACGACAGTTTCCCAAAAGCACCCTCGACTCATTTTGTTACCCAGAAGGCATTGCCGGCTACACCCAGAATTCCAATGGGCAGAGGGGACTGCGGGAACTGTGGGATAGCTGACCACAGTGCACCGCTTCGAATGTCGACGCTATCACCGTTAGTGTGGACGCACAAAGTCGAATTACTGTCCTTAGTGTGGACACACACGTTCGACTTTGCAATATCGATTACAAAAATTCGATGCAAGTAAAATCGAACTACTCTCGTAGTGTAGACAAGGCCTAAGGTGCCACAAGTACTCCTGTTCTTTTTGCATTTTTTTTAAATTGCTTGTGACAGTGTAGCTAACAAACCCCCAATTCCTAAGAAAATATTGTACTAAGAGTCTGTGGGGGTATGAATTATTTCTGAATTCATGGCTGGTTCATTGGCTCTAGTGTCTCTGCCTTGTCAATACTTTGCTCATCTAGCACTGGGGAGGGATTTGGGGGGAGATTGATTAGGGCAGAGAAAATCATGTGTGCAGAGTAACCACTCCTCACCTAAGCAATTCTTACAGTTGCTTTCAGTTTGGAGGACTGGCTCTGTATATTATTCAGTTCCACAGTAAGAGTGCAAAGGGAGTGAGAGAGCTGCCTGTAGGAGATCTGAAGCCTGGAGCAGCCTTGCTAAATGAGCTAACGCAAGACACCTGGAACAGGGAGGGAATCACAAGCAGTTGGCTCCTTATATCAGACCTGACTGGGAAATCAGCTGTGAATAGGACAGGTCCAAGTTGAATCCCAAGACAGGTCCGTCCCGAAGACCTCTGAAGAAATGCAAAGGACTAGATGAAGGAACCCTTTTGCTCACCCAGGGTCTGAGATAGAAACCATGTCTTGGGGCTGGATTTTGGGACTCAGATATTTTCTAAATAAACCCAGATCCCTGTAAGCATAGCAATTAGACAAGCAAGTTTGTGGAGTATCCGTAAAAGAGCCTGGAACAGGGAGAATAAAGGACAAAGCCAAGGCCCCCTGGCCACACGAGGGTGCACAAGGGCAGCCCCCTCTTCCATATCCACCCATTTCCAGGGTCCTTGGGTAAAACTCTTTCTTGAATGTTTGTGAAGAATTCTGGTTCCAAGATAGAATTATAGCACTATGCTAGTCTTACTGTTCAATGTCATCATTTATGTTCGATCACATCCTTAATGAAAACAGAGGATATCATTTTTCTCTGACTCATGAATAGATGCACAAAGACAATAAGTAGACAACATTTTCCATGTTATCCTTTCTATGTGCCTCATTCCTGACTTGGAAGAAGCACATCTGGAAGTTAGTAGTTATTCTTAACTTAGTCTTTTTGTGGAAACTGCTGCCAAGTTTGTCAATGAGTGCTACCTGTGTGGTTTCAGTAATGTGGACAGCTGGCTGCTAGGAACTGGATGGAGATGATCAAACTCATTTCATGTAAGGCAAAAAACCAAGAAATTTGATGGCAAAAAAAGGGTTGCTACTTACTTGGACTGGCTATTCACTTGAAAAATTGTGGCAAAAAGTGTACTTTCCTTCTAGAAAAGAGAAGGACTAGCGCAGTTGTAGATGTTAAAAGCATAGGAGGCTAAATCAATCTTCAGTGTATCACCCTGCAGTCCAATAGAGAGAGAGACCAAAGATTAGTTTAACTTACAGCAGTATAGATTGCTTGGGGCTTGCTAAGTTGCATGTTAAGGGTATGTGATGAGGTGTGCTCCCCACACTAGCCCTGCAAGAGCTGAATTAAGCCAGGTGGGCCCACTCAGCTAATTAGGCTACAAACAGGGGAGCTTTAGGCTGGAGGCAGCTAATTAGAGAGAATCTCACCTGTGAAGGACAGGCTAGCAACAGATGGCTGGGAAAAGTTACAGGTTACTCCCTGGGAAGTGTGTTTGGAGGCTACAGAGACAAAAGTTAATCTTTGGGAGGAAGGAGTGAAGGAACTGGCAAACCCAGAGGATGGGGGAAGGCCAGAAGAGATGTAAGCAGCTCAGGGAAAAGCAGTAAGGTACAGGGAATAGGCCTTGGTTGCTGTGTAGAGGGTCTCTAAGCCAGAACCTGAATGAAGCATAGGCCTGGATTCACGGCTTTAGAGTGGAGCCCAGAGCTGGAATGCCGAGCAGTGGAGCTGCAGGTTTTTGCCTGTAGTTGGAGCACAGCTCCAAAGCCCTGCGTGGGTTCCTCTGCCAGCCACTGTGGGAGTGGCACTGTAAGGCAGTGAAGTAGAAGACAGCCTGAGATTGCTGAAGAACAGGAACCTTGGTAGAGTCCCCCTAGGAAGAAGAAATCACAATAGTGATGGGCCAGAGGGCTGAGTCATGAAGAGGACAGCTGTGGTTCCTGAGAGTGAGAGAGGCACGGCAGAGGAGAAACTGACAGGGTGTAACAACAGGAAGGGACATCAGCCTGATCATACTAGTCCCCAGAACTGCTAGCTGGCAGCACTATCCAGTGGTGAGTAGAGCAAGCCCTTCACAAGGTGAAAATTTGGGGTGCCTTAGATTGATTTAATTTCATTCTGACCTAACTCTACAATCTTGAATTAAAATAAGGAATCATGGTATAATTAAATTACATGCACTGTACTGGCTGTATATAGCCTGTATTTTTCCTCTCTAACCCTCACTCCACAAACAGTGAAGTTCACTTCCTGCATGTACCCCAAGAACACTAACTGTTTCAATAGCGTGAAATATTCCATTAATTGTTTCATCTAAATGCTGTTTGGAAATAGATGTGTGTGTATGTATACATATTATACACAAAGTGGCATTCTTGGTACATGCATTTGATAGGTGGCACAGATAATGATGCCTGTAGTTAAGATCAGTGGCAGGGATGTGCTTTTTGCCATCTCCGTGAAAATCCAGCCAAATTTGACCCAGCTACAAGCTTTTCAAAGTTTGTGTGCACCTGCTCAGTAGGCTTATTAGGGTTTAGCAGCTAAATTCTCCCAAGATTCAATCTGTACTGAGCATACTCTATGCCATGGCTACAAAAGTTGAGCAGAACTTTTCCTGCAATGTTCCTCTTGGCTGCAGGGGGTGCCAGACAAGTTCTCCCCCCGCCCCCTGCCAAAAAAAGCCACAAGCATCTCCGAGTAGGCACCCAGAATTAGTGGACACATGACATTAATGTGTATCTCAATCCTCCATCTGTAAAATGGGGATAATAGCACCACCTTATTTCACAGGGTGTTGTGAAGATAAATAAGCCCTATATAAAATAAGCCACAAAGACATCTCTTCAAACCCCACTCTGAATACTGTGAAGTAAATAAGGCCTCTAGTTATACATTGAACAAGGATAAAATAAAATACTGAATAGCTGTTCCTTCAGTGAGTATTATCAATCCTGTGCACTGAATGAGGCAGAGGGTTTGTGTGTGTGTGTGTGGGGGGGGGGGGGGGGAATAGTATGTGATCATGTAATTAAAGGCAGCATTATAATACATATGCACAAGGGGATCAAATTAAGGTTTACAGGAAGCCTTAATTCTGGAATATCCTAACCTTTGAATGCTTGGGTTTGCCATCTTAATGTCATTTTTAATATAGTTTGTATAGTGTATATCCTGGTGTGTGTAAATATTTTGCAACAAGCATTTAATTAGCAAAAGTGTATATGTGCATGTGTATTTTTGCAAGCATTGATAAATGGAGATGTGAAGCCAGATTCTGATCTTAATAATACCAGTTTTATTTGGAAATAATTCCACTGGCTTCAGTTGAGTTGTTCCTGAGATGCAGAAGGACCGAAGACCAAGCTGCAGTTCAGTATTAAGGTTCCGTTCCTGTTTAGAAATAACTTAATACATTTCAAGTGTGGGATGTCAACTGAACCCTGGATTGAACTACATCTCAGTGTTCATTGTTGCTAACTGAAACTGATGAGTCCACTCCAGGAAAATTCCACTATGCTTTGACTTCTGTTGTCTTTACGTGACAAGCAAGTTTGTGTTTCCTAGGAGCTATGAAGTAGCTTAATAAAATGTCACTTTAAAAAAGCAGAATGAAAGGGGGAAAAGACCTCAGAGTGATCCATGGAATAACAAGAGGGTTCTAGCTTTGTTCAAATCTATCATGAACTGTGACAGGGCTCTCCTTGATACCAAGGAGTGGGCTAAATATTGAAATTAACTTTTCTATCTTTCTCCTTGGTGACACATATGTGGAACTACAATTTTAAAGGGGGAGAACAGTCTGGGACAAAAGGTAAGAGAAATAATGGTGTTCAAGGGAAAATCTAAGTTATGTAAGAGGGGAAAAATAGATTTGGGGCCCTGTTCTCTCCATGCTTCTGTGGATTTATATTTCCCCTTTCAGAGTAGGGCATGCCCTCCCCTATGGGAGTGTCTGGACATTCTGTTCCACAAACCAGTGGCTCTTGGAGAATCTATTAATGGAGATGAGGCCTCTGCAGCTGTCAATCCATCCCCATGGCTCACTATAGCAGCCAGGAGTCCATGTTACAGCAGTTCCCCCCCACTCAGTAGCTGCTCGGTCAGAGGAGAAGAGTTCCACAGCACAGAAGTGTTATAGCAAGTTGCAGTAACTCTGCAACTGTGGCCTGCAGGTTTGGGAGGGAAGATAATCTGGTGAGACCTGGCAGTCCTCTGCCAACCTGTGACTATGCCTTGCCTCCTTTCCAAACACACACAAGCTTCTAAAGGCCAGAGGAAAGGAGGAACATGCTACAGAGGAATCCATGAACATTAGGGCCAATAGGTGCCCTTAATCACTAGGTACACTTAGCTTGTATGTTCCCAGGGAATTAGTTGAGGCATCTTAGGGAAACTACTAGATTTCATAGGAAAAAATATTGAAAAGTATTCAGCCAAAAAGCCTCTTATCCTAACTGAATCCAGTTACTCCTAATTATACCACCTTAAATAGATTTCCATCCTTGTGATTACCCATTGCAAATTCCTGTTGCCTATTATGGTCCCTTTCAGTTTGTTATCCAAATTACATATTTATCTTTCTCTGTTTCTCACATGACTGTCCTTCCAGCCCCCTCATAATTTTTGCATGTTGCTCTCTAGTTTTCAAATATCTTTCTGCACTAACTCCAGGTATTCTCTTATCTGAGCCTATAATTTTCCTACTCCCTTAAAATTAATGGTAATTCGGCTTCTAGAGTCAATAGTCATTGCTGAAAATCTCTGCCCTTACCATCCACAGACAATGGCACCTTCCCCTCTCAACATCACTTTCTTAGACCAACATGGCATGCAAAGGACATGACACGAAGCGGCAAGGAAGGATTGATTAAAGTAGCAGAAAAGTTGCTCCAATATGCAAAACTCAAAAGGTGCTAAAACACCTGATGTCACCTACTATCTTAATAACATTTGACAGAGGGCTTTTGGGATGGAATTGTCAAAAGAGCCTAAGTGACTTACAACTTTTCTGAGGTCATAACACACAAGCAAAATTATAACAATTGGTTTGTGAAACAGGACTGGCAGCCTCCTGAACACACCTTTGTGGTAAGAGGTCTCTGTGGTGCTCTGCTACCAATTGCTCCTCTCCAATGCCCCCTCCATGGGCAATTAATAAACATTAACCTCCTGGGATCCCATGTATTGAGTCCTTCCCAACAGGCCCTAACACCAGTTCCATCAGTCTCTCCCTGTAGGTAGGGAGCCCCAAGCCCTTCTTCCCAGAGCTATCTCCCTGTACCAAGTCTCTCAGGCTTCACCTGGCTAGAGCTTGGCCTTGTTCAGCTGTCTGGCTTCCAGGTCCACAAACTCCTCTTCCAATCAGAGTCGGTAGCAGGAACCTCCTGCTCACTGCAGGGTCTCTTTTTCACAGCTCCCCGGGTCTCAGGGTTTTTCCTGGAGGAGCCTTTCCCACTCCCTGCAATCTTTATATCACTTCCTGAGCTTTCCCCCCTTCATTGTAGCCTTTTGCTGTTCTTAACAGGGCAATAACCCTGATCTCTCCCAGGTGTGGCTCATCCTGTAATCAGGATTAGCTAACCCCAGCCCTTAGTGGGTGAGTCACTCTGTTATAGCATTACAGAGATTTGATGGGATAAATCTCATGACTGGAATATTGAAATAGATTGGGTAGGAAGGAAAAAAGGAGAAAGTGTTGCATTGTGCATCAAGAATATACACACTTGTTATGGGGTTCAAGAGGAGGTGACAGGCAGACCCCTTGAAAGTCTCTTGAAGATAAAAAAAGGGGGGGGGGTTGAAACTGAGTGACATCAGACCACCAGATCAGAAGGAGAAGGCTGAAAATGCATTTCTAGAACAAACAGAAATATCCCAAACAAGACCTGGTAGTAAGTGGGGATTTTAAACTACCCAGATACCTCTTTAAAAAATAATACGACAACATGTCAAATTCTTGATGTATGTTGCAGATAACTTCTTGTTTTAGAAGGTGTAAAAAGTTATTCAGAGTGGCCATTGTATACTTTATTCTGACTAACAAAGAAGAATTGGTTGTGAATCTGATGGTGGACAAGAACTTGGTAGAAGAGATCATAAAATGATATGCTTCATGAGTCTAATGAAAAAGGAGAAAGGACAGCAAAGTAAGGTCAAGGGAATTAAAAAACAAAACAAAAACAGACTAAGTCATAACTAGCAAGTAAGATCCCATAGGGAAAAAGGAGTTCATGAGGGCTGGGAATTCCTCCAAGAGACAATATTTAAGGTACAATGAAAGCTAATGTGGAGAATAACTGTCTAGGTGGTACTAATGCTGAAAAGGATCTGCAAGTTATAGAGGCTCAAAACTGAATAAAAGTGAACAATGTGATGCAGTTGCAAAAATGCTGCTATTCTGAGTGTACTAACAGGAGTGGAGAGGAAATTGCCCTGCTCTAATCAGCACTTGTGAAGCCTCCTCTGGAATACTGTGTCTAGTTCCGTGAGCAACATTTAAGGAAGAAGTGGACAAATTAGAGTCCAAAGGAGAGCAACAAAAATGATCAAAGGTTTAGAAACCTGTAGCAAGGGGGATTTAGGTTAGACATTAGAAAAAAAACTTTCTAGTTAAGGGTAGTTAAATTCTGGAATAGGCTTCTAAACAAGGTTGTGGAATCCCCCTCATTGGAGGGGGTTTTTCAAAACATGTTGAAGAGATAAATGTGAGCAGTGTTCTAGGTTTATTTGGCCCTTCCTCACACGGGGATGGACTACATGACCTCTTGAGGGCTTTTCCAGTCTTCCAATTCTGATTTTGTAAGGGGGGGGGTATATTGAGGACTCTGTTGTAAGGAAGCTATCACTTGAAGAGGGAGGAGTGTTTCCTGGTCCTGCTTGCAGGCTAGATGGCTCTTGAGCAAAGCATGCAATTAGAGTCAGAGACGTCTTCAAAGCAAGTTGGAGTTAGTTGCGTGTCTCTGCCTAGCTTTGCTTGTCTGCTTACGGTTCTTGTACTGTTAAGGTTCTGGATTTTAAGAAATACAGTGATGTTATGGTATAGCCTTCCAGAAAGGGTATTCTATGTTTATCATCTATTGTCTATGTTTATGCTGTGAACACGACAATGTTCCCCTGAAAGTACATACGGCTTGTGCTCCTAAGTCACAAGTGCGTTTGAAAATCCCTTTCTTAGTACATTAATTTTTTGGTCAGACACTACACTTTTCCATGTGCCTCTAGATATCAAGGATTGATTCTTTGAAGGATGATTTTCCTCAAATAAGTGCAAATAGGGAAATACCTCACAAAATGACAATTTTGCTGGACAGAGTGTTAGTCAAGTATAGACCTCAATCCTGCAGTATGATCTGCTGGCATGGACTCCCATACCCATGTATGGGAATGCAGGGGTGTGTATTAATACACTACATTGCAGGATTGGTGGGGGTCTTATTTAGTAGAGTGAGTCAGAATATTAATTTTGGCTTTGGCTTTAATTATTACCCTAAGTGGAGCTGAATCATAATTTGAAACATATTCATGCTTTGAGAGACTAGATCGGTGGGGTAAAATCTTTTATTGCACCCACTCTCCATTTGTTAGTGGCTAAGAAAGAAAAGGATCAAGTAGAGAAGTAACTGCTAAACTGGAATGCTGCAACTGAGACTATAGCAACTGATGCTTGTTCAGAGTACCACCACTCTTCAACTTCTACCCTGGCTTTTCATCACCTGTCTTCACTTTTACGTATCAAAACATTTTGGAATAAAACCTGACCAAGAAGGTGGATGCTAAGTCTTCCACTTCTAGAAAGATCATGATGAAAATTGTTATTCAACAGATTTTTGTGAAGGGCCCTAGATATCAAATAGGCCGCCTTGGCCTGGACGTGAAGAAAGTGAAAGAAAAATGTTGAGTCTAGCTCAACACCGTAAGGGCAGAGGTCAATGAGAAACTGAAGTTTAAAAAGTGTGTAAGCATTTTGTTTTGCTTTCACATGCTTATAATGTTCCTGGTCTAATCCAGGACTTCTCAATGCGCTGAGCTATTTCAGACCACCTTGAAACAAGAAGTCAGCTCCAGCTTGACTTCTACAGCAAACAAGGATGGATAAGTACTAAAATCTTTAGATGTTTCTGTTTTGAACCTCCTTAGAAGACAGAATGGAACCACGGTACTGGGACAAAATAGAGCTGCTACAGTATATTCTTCTTGTTCTTCACACAGTATTTTTTTAGTACCTAATATTATAAGACTTAATAGTCTGTGCCTTACTGTACTACTCTGCCTTGGGAAAGACAGTGTCTGAATAAGAACAGTGGAAAGTAATGTTTGAAAATTTGTCTTAAATATTTTCTTGGGAGGTGGAGAGATACCAGGAATTGCCTTTCAGGTGAATTCATCACTTCTCACAGGTACCGAAGTATCAGGCTACAATGGTTTTCAACCAGGGATATGTAGAGCTCTTCCAGGGGATGCATCAACTCATCTAGGTCAGTGTTTCTCAACCTGGAGGGGGTCATAGGAGGGTTTTTGGGGGGGGGTGTTGCAAGTGCAGGGCTGCTGTTAGGGGTTGGCAAGCAAGGAAACTGCTCCGCCACAGAGGGCCCTGCTAAGTTACATGCTTCAGTCTCAGGCGGCAGGGTTTGGGCTTTAGACTCCTGAAAGGGGTACAGTAGTCTGAAAGGGTGGAGAACCACAGCTATAGGCTACAGATTGCCATTGATTCCCAGAGCAGGTACAGCTGCAGCACACGCTTCCTCCAGGGCCGGCTCCAGCATTTCTGCTGCCCCAAGCCAAAAAAAAAAAATGCTTCAAGCGGCGGCGGCAATTGGGGGGTGGGGGAAAAGCCACAAGCGGAGGCGGCAATTGGGGGGTGGGGGTGAGAAAAAAGCCACCAGCGGCGGTGGCAATTCGGGGGGGGGAAAACAAAAAGCCACGAGCAGCGGCGGCAGTTCAGCGGCAGGTCCTTTGCTCCTAGAGGGAGTGAGGGACCTGCCACCCCCGAATTACCGCAGGTGCTGCCCCTCTCCCTTGGCCACCCCAAGCACCTGCTTGTTAAGCTGATGCCTGGAGCCGGCCCTGGCTTCCTCACAGTGCCTCATCAATAGGGATCTTCTCTAAGCATGAAATGATGCTTCATCCTCTGGCCCCACTGAAAGCTAGAGAAAATGTGACTTACTATTTCTGTTGTGAGTGAAGACTTCTCATTGAACTCACTTGAAAATTCTTATGTAAAAATACTGGCAAAATGTGTTATAGTCCCTTGAGGCCAATTCATATCTGGCTATTGCTTATCCAAGCTAATAGGTTTTTTCTTTTTTAGTTCAAGTAGTAAAGGTTGTGCTTTGGAGCTAGAGGTCCTGGGAATAATGCCCACCAATAGCATAACTAGGGCATTACATTCAAACTTCGGGGTGGGTGGGGGGAAGAATGTTACTTTTTCTCTGTGCGCTCCATTTCTTTAGTACAGCAGGGAACACTATATTGACCAATTGAGTATTTCTCTCTCCTTTAGAGGAATCTTCTTGCCTTTCTTTCCTGTTTCTCAAGTCACCACACAGTGAATAATCAAGAATAACCGCCAATTAGAATTCCCTAGGAGCAAACTACCAATAAAACAGAAGAGTATATCTTCTGACTTTGACTATGCTAATCGCAAATTTGTTAAATTCTCAAATTAGATTGACAATTTGCATTGTAAACCTTCCTGTAAACTGGCTTTTTAAAAAGTGTGGAAAGGAAGACATTTTCATACTACTACATTTGGAGCATGGTTAGTGAATTTTGCCATCTCTGTTTACTCCAGCAGTGTTTTGATAGCAAAAAGCAAACAAACATAAAAGTTTATGAGAATGACACACATTAATGAGGATTTAATTTACAGCAAATCTGTGTTATAAATAAATCATTAAGAATTATCTTGTGGCCTAATGCTCAACCAAATACATCATGACACTTAATTAATCTAATCGTGTTTGTGCTAGACTGAGAAATAGTTTGGAGATCTCATGTCCTAGTAGAACACAGGTTAACATTTCCAATAATTATTTGCAATAAAACATTATTTGATTACTTTATGGGCTTTGGGAGTATTTTCATTGTGTTTTACTAATAAACTTGTAGCACTCTAAATTATGTAAGTTGATTATGTTTCTAATCATCAGGATTTCTTCTCCCCTAAAATTAAACTCTGTTTTGAAACCAGATAACTGAAACATTAGCAACCTCCACCCAAAACACACATACACATGCTACAATCCAAAACAAAGGCACATATAGGCAGAGCGCTTTTGCTGGGTATTTTTTGGCTGAGGTATGTGTACACACGCAGGAGCGCCGCTAGCTTTTTTGCCATCCGACAGAGGCAGCAGAAGGTCCCGCCCCCCAAAATGCCGACGACAACCTGGCCGGCTGAAGATCCGGCCGCCACGGTCGCCGCCCCCCAAATGTCAGCGCCCTAGGTCGCCTAATAGGTTGCACGGCCCTGTACACGTGTGTCAAAAGCTGAGAGAGAGAGAAACAGCAGAAAGCCAAGGACACAGCCAGAATAAGCACTGGAAGTGTGGGTCTGAGGAAAGCCTAAAGAGACCTTTTGGGCTTAAGCACTCCTTAAAAAGGGGCTTTGAACTGTGACCAAAGAACCTATCTCCTGTAGTGTTCAGGGGAACAGAACTCTGCACAATCTTTGCAAATAAACAGGGCTGCATCAGAAACACACCTGACTCCATCAATTTCTCCTCCTAACCAAAACAAAGTGCTAGACCCCAAAATTCAGCTAACCACTCGGGTCAAAAAGGGATAACAAATACTACAGTAGGATGAAGGAAATGCTGAAGTACCTTTATATTTAACAAAGTAACAGATCCTTTGATATAAAATAAACATCTGAAAAAAAAAAATCAGAAAGATAAGGAGCAGAATGACAAAAGATTTCTTTACTGATAGCAAGGAAGGAATGTCTACTAACAAAAAAAAAATCAAGAGTCTCAAAAATGCATATGTGAAAAATTGTGCCTTACCAAATAATGAAGTTGTTTTTAAGTGATGAAAATGATGAATCCATTTCTGATACTGTTTGCAGTGACAATGATGATGGTGATGATGATGATGATTGTGAATGCAACAATAAGAGCAGTACCTCTACTCCTGGCAGCTGAAAATGGTATACATTAGACAAGATAAGTTTAAAAAAAATGCTAATGCTAAAGCAGCAATAGAAACCTCACGCAACAAATGAATTGAAGAATTTGAAATAGAATGTGTTACTAGTAGGAGTGAAATTCTAAGCGATACAGACCAGATTAAGGAGTCCATCACCAATAGCAACACAAACCTGCTTCATCCCAGTTTGAATATCGTCTTGTGTACTGTTAAGCATCTTAAAAGATCGTTCAGTAAACTAGGAGCTCATGTTTTTCACCTTGCAATGTAACCAGCATTGTTGAACTACATGGAGAACCCAACTTACACGTTATGAGCGTTTGAAATTGTGCATATACTGGAACCTCTTAGGCGGAGCATATGTCCGAGGAAATCAGATTCTTTTTATGGAGAGAAAAGACCAAAAGCCTATTTATATTTCAGTAGTTAGTGATAAGCTCATCTGGGTAATTTGATTATTTTCAATATAAATTTATTACCAATACAACTGGTTCCATTCTCTGAAGTGTCCCATCACACCTTACACTAAGCTACTTTTTCATTCCATTTATATTAACCAGTGAATTTTACATTTCCTGATAATCTTTTCAGAATTAAACCCTAATAGCCTAGTTGTACAACTTTTACTCTCAATGGTGAGTACTCACCAGCACTGGTATGAATTGCTCAGGTGAAACCTAGGTGTAGTTTTTTTTACTATGTTTGGAGGGAATACTTTAAATGAGTCAAAAATACATTTTGGGTGCAGTGTAGTCACAGAGGTCTGCTCTACAGTACAGCCCTATAGCAGTATGACTGCACAGCTCAGAGATGTGAAAAATCTATACCCCTGAGGACACACTCCATCTCCCCCATGTAGATAGTGCTACCGCCTCTTGGGGAGGTAGATTAACTATGCTGATGGCAGACCTCTCTTCTGTCAGCTTAAAGCATCTTCATTAACGCACTACAGTATCGCAGCTGCATCAGCCACCGCATTCACAAGAAGCAAATGCATGTAAAAAAACTCAAACATTTTAATTTCTTCTCATTATTGTGAGGGTTACTGGAGGTACACTGAAATAAACAGTGCACAAGGGTGGCATTAGCTGACTTTCATTTGCATCACCTCACTAATTAGTGTGAAAGGACAAGCTGTCACTAGGCATAAGGGAAGGAAACTCAGTGTTGGAGAACACAAGACTAGTTTGTTAACAATTTGTGTTTTTAAGGCCCTCAGACAGGTGCTCTGAGAGAGAGGGAGGAATCCGGAAACTCCTAGAAAACTGGGATAGCCCTTTTCAGGACTAAGAATAGTACCAGGAAGGACTTCCTGATGAGCACATTTTTTTTTTAGCTCTGCTGCAGGGGGAAAGGAAAAGTCACTTGAGCTGACTGGAAAAGGGGCAGGCCTCTTCGTGTCACTCCTGGTAGCAAATTGCAAAGCATGGTAGGAAATGGGAGGAGTTTGGGGCCCTTAAAATACAGATAGCTGTCCCTGTCAGATAGTTCAAGTCAATAGGTGTTTGCTCGAAAGCAAGCGTGGGAAGGAATAGTATTATGGAAAGCACATAGAGCCCTGGAGAGGTGCAGAGCTCTAGTACTTCTATAGGTGTCTAGCAGTGGTTGTATGATGGCGTTTCCTGCAGTGTAAATTACTTTATACTATGGAGGACAGATGTGGACTTGAGCCATCTCTCTCTCTTTTTTTTTTTATGGTGTAGGGAACTTCTTGGTTTTAAAGGAAAAGCCCTTCCCTTCATTTCCTTCACTCCAGCACTTTTGCTGTGAGGCAGGGATCCTAACACTGTGATTACTACAGAAATACAACAGACAGTAACCCACGTGAGTCCAAATCCTGCTTGCTGTTCTATGTGCACACATCCCCTTGAAGTCATATCAGAGGGCAAGATTTGTCCCTTTTTAAAATTTTGCTTCTTCCAAGTTCGAGGCCAGATTCCGATATTTGTATTCACACTGACTAGTCCTTTTCTCCTTGAGTAGTTCCCTTTGATTTTAATAGGACTACCCTGCGAATAGCATACTACACTGTGTAAGTAAAAAAATCTCTGTCTACATAGCAGCTGGAAAAGTGCTTCCCAGCAGGGGTAGACAGATATTCACTAGCTTTGCTGGAGTTAGCGCCACATAAACATCAGTGTGGCCACAAAAAACATGGGCAGCAGCTCAAGCTCGCTTTCAGGAAGCAGGACCTTCAGAAGAGCTAAACACCAGGCAGTCTCACCAATACATCTGGCCTGTATCACCATGCCACCTGGTTCACCTGTTGGCCCCTGCAGCCAGCAATTTAGCCAGCAGCAGCAGCTCACTGCTGATGCCCACCACTGTCCCTGCTTCTGCATTACCTTGTTTCTGCTGCTCCCGTCTTGCACCCAGCCTTGCGTCTGTCCTTCCCTTCCTTGAAATTTTCCTTGCCTGCCACCCTGCTCGTTCCAGTTCCTGACCTCCAGCTTGACTCATGGCTTTGTCCTCTGACTCCCACTTGACCTTCAGCTCTGGCATCCAGTTCCTGCCCTTTGGTTTGACCCTTGGCTCCAGCTTCTGATGAGCAATGCCCATTCTGACCATTAGGCCTGACCACAGTCATCCTCACCAGCTGATTCTAGCCACCCAAGTAGAATCCTGCCCAACCCCCAGCTATATTTGCTCCAGCTACACTACTCCCAGCTGCTATGTAGACACCCTCAGAAACTGGTCCTGTGGTCTCTTTAGGGGGACCAGACGTCCTGATAAAATTGGGACTGTCCCGATATTTAACCCTTTGTACCGCATCCCGATCAATGTACACTCGGGATGCCATTTGTCCTGATATTCAGGCAAGCGGGAGGGAGGTGCTGACTCCGTGGGTGCTCCAGGGTTGGAGCACCCACGGGGAAAAATTGCAGCCAAGCTCCCCCCTCCATCTTCCCCCTCTCCTCCCAGTGCGCTGCATCCCCGCTCCTCCCCCCCTCCCAGCACTTTCCACCTCCTAACAGCTGTTTGGCGGTGCTTAGCGCTTTCCAGGAGGGAGGGGGGAGGAGCGGGGACATGGCACGCTCAGGGGAGGAGGTGGAGAAGAGGCAGGGCAGGAGTGGGGACTTGGGGGAAGAGGGTGGAATGGGGGCAGAGCAAGGGCGGATGCTTGGGCGGGAAGAGTCGGGGGGGTGAGCGAGCACCCACCCAGCAGAGGGGAAGTCAGCGCCATAGGGGTGAGTGGCAGGTGGGGGGGGGTGAAGAGGTGAGTGGCAGGCGGGGGACTGAGGAAGGACGCAGCAAGCCAGCAGGGGCCAGAGAAAGAGGAAGGGGTGGATTGTGGGCAGGGCTGACAGCACCCCAATATTTTAGTGTTGTGATCTGGTCACCCTATGTCTCTTCCTCCTTTAGCTACTCTCACACAAGTAAGCTTTACTTCATACTTCTCCATCCCTAGCCTTCCTACACAAATATCCTGAGACACCCTTGCAACCTCACACTATATTGTATCTCTCTTACCTGTTAAGTGTTAGATACATGCTTAGTTAGATGTGCTGCAAATGGTAAGCATCACAATTATTGCATGTGCTAATTAGACATGTCAGTACAATTGCACACTTAATTTTTAAAATAAGGGTTTTTGCATGATTTATTAGTGATTACCCTGATTTTATTTCCATAATTAAAGGGGAGATTTAGAGGGATAGTTCAGCCAAGTAAAACTTTTGGATTTTAGTTTGACACTTAAAAAAAATGCTTAATAGCAAATCTCAGCATGGCAGCCAATTTACATTATAACATTAATCCCATGAAAATGAGTTTCAGTGAGTGGAATTTAGTATTTGACCTTTCCCTCCTCACTACCACAAAAAATTCATTTGCATTTGAAAAAGCTGTGTTTCCTTTATGTTGAAAGCAGTCTAACCTGCAGTCATGCCTACATTTCACAAAGGAACAAGTGTTCCAAAGAGGATAATATCCTTGACAAACAGGAATGATTGTGTAAGAGACAAAAGAGTCCAACCTGGTAAAGTACTGTAACTTTGTTATTAAGTTTTGCCTACTAACCAACATTGGATAGTGCATAGTATCCCTGACTGCGATCTGCATCATCGGGGCAGGGGGAAAAGGTGAACCAAGTAGAACTAAAGAAAATTGAATAATCTGTTCATTTTCAAAAAAAGATTTATAGGCTGCAGTAGAAGGCAATGGGTGAATTCTATGGCATACTCTTTCATCTGCCCAAGGAGTTATTGACTGCATACATGTTGCAATTTGATCCCTAGCAGAAACTGCATTTAATATTAATCAAAAAGTCTCTTATTAAATATGCAGGTAACATTTGATGTGAGATGAGGACTATTTGATGTACAGTAGTTGCAAAGGATCATGTTATTTCATTATACTAAAACAATCAGCCTCAAACTTATTCACTCTGGGCAGAATCATGGTGGATAGCTGCTGGGTAGTTTAGCTTCTTCAATGTAAGTCATACAGCATTTTTTTTTAAAGTGACTGAATAAAAATAGCTGATGTTCTCCATTTACAAAACACCTTCAGCAATACATTAACTGAATTCAATGAAATAACTTTTGGTACAGCACATTTAAAATGACTGTTTCTTATACAAATTGTGTAAGAGTGCAATAAAGCACTTTTGAAGTTGTAGATAGTCCTTGCATGCAGTATTTTATACTGTAATTGACAGAGGTATATCTTTAGGTGAATAGGCTGGAAGTGATGCACAATAGAACTTCGATAAAACTGCCACAAATCAACAGCTAGATGCTGAAGCTATTAAAATTAAGGCTGACTGTCAGACAGCCGGAAAAAATACCATTTTAAAGGTATTAGTTTTTATTAAATAGATTTAACAAATTAAAGAATAGCTTTACTCTCAAAAGCATATGTTAAAATGGCTGTATGATGGTGCTTGTCGTGAATTCTATATTTATTTTCTTTTATGTTCATATCAAATTAGCTCAGTTTGTAAAATACTAGGGTTTTTGCTTTTTTTTTAAATCAGTCCCTGCTACAAACTCACCTCAAACCTTTAAACACAAGTTATATTCTTTTCTTCTCATGTACCATCACCAGTCACAAGGATGCAGCAGGCCAAGTTGTGCCCTCAGGGAGAGCTGTGTGCAATCCAATTAGTTTTCAAAACCTTTTCATGAAGTAGGACTAGGAAGACTGAAGATTAAAAAGGAGTTGGATCTATAGGAATATGGAAGCATATTCAGGAAAGTTTCCAGAATTGGCAGAAAATAGTGAAGAGGCATTAGAGTAAATTATCTCAGCAATGTTGGGCTACAAGTGACCTTGAGAAGTCATCAAGCCTAGCCCCTTGTGTTGAGGCACAATCAAGTAAACCTAAACCATCTCTGGCAGGTGTTTGTCCAACCTGTTCTTAACCTCCAGTGAGAGGGATTCACAACCTTCCTTGAAATCCAGAACTAAACTCCCCTTTATAGGGAGAAAGTTTTCCTAATATTCAACCTAAATCTCTCTCGCTGCAGATTAGAGCCCATTACTTCTTGTCCTACCTTCAGTGGACATGGAGAACAATTGATCACCATCCTCTTTATAACAACCTTTAACATATTTGAAGATTTATCTTTTCTCAAGACTAAACCTGCCCAGTTTTTTTTAAATCTTTTCCTCATAGGTCAGATTCTCTAAACCTTTATCATTTTTGTTACTCTCCTCTGGAGTCTCTTCAATTTGCCCACATCTTTCATAGAGTGTAGCATCCAGAATTAGACACAGTACTCCAGATGAGGCCGCACCCATGCTGAGCAGAGCGGGTTAACTAACTTCCGTGTCTTACATATGACACTTCTGTTAATATACCCTAGAATGACATTAGCCTTTTTGGCAACTGTGTCATATTGATGACTCTTATTCATTTTATGATCCATTATAATTCAGAGAGCCATTTCAGCAGTACTACCACCTAGCCAGTTATTTCCCATTTTGGGATTCTGCATTTTACATTTTTTCCCTTCTTAATTGTAATAAATACTTTGCACTTATCTTTACCAGTTCTCCCATTTTTCAAGGTCCTTTGGAATGCTAATCCTGTCCTTTACGGTGCTTGCAACCCCTCCTCAGTGGGCTGTAGTCCACGAAAGCTTATGCTCTAATAAATTTGTTAGTCTCTAAGGTGCCACAAGTACTCCTGTTCTCCTTCCAGCTTGGTGGCATCTGAAAATCTTATAAGCATACTCTCCACTCTTTTATCCAAATCAGTGGCTCTCACCCTTTCCAGACTACTGTACCTCTTTCAGGAGTCTGGTTTGTCTTGTGTACCCTCACATTCTTTTTCACTTAAACTCCTTGCTTACAAAAATCAGACATAAAAACCCAGAAGTGTCACGGCACACTATTACTGAAAAATTGCTTACATCCTCATTTTTACCATATAATTATAAAATAAAACAATTGGAATATAAATATTGTATTTACATTTCAGTGTATAATATAGAGCAGTATAAATAAGTCATGGTCTGTATGAAATTTTAATTTGTACTGACTTCATTAGAGCTTTTTTTCTCCCTCACATGCCCCATCTTTCACACATCCTCATACCCCTGCATCCCATATACCCAGTTTCATCTGGTTCTGTGCCCCCCACCGCAAAAAAAAAAAAAAAAAAAAAAAAAAACACCACACACACCTGAGCCCTTTTACATGAAATTTGGCCATGTTAACACCATATGATTTTTATTTGGTAGTCACAGGCCAGCATTGTCAAAGATGGGTACCCAAAGCAATGGCCTCTAATTCTACAGCCATATTTAGGTACTTACACGGCTTTATTTTCACAGGTGCTGAGCACTTGCACCTCCCATTGAGGTCAGAGAGTTCAGAGATTACCTTTTGAAAAGCAGGCTACTTAGGCATCTAAATCCATTTGTAGACAACTATCATTAGGTAGCCAATTCTGGTTAGCATACAGGTAGACACATAGGTAGTGGTTTCGCTATGTGAGAAGGTGTTTCTGGGAAACAAGATGGCTTTAATTTACTGCACCAGCAGTATAGTTTGATCTACCTACTGAGTAACTCCATCTCTTTAGTTGCTGTGTGCAGTATCTAGTGCAGATAGTCATTTAACTTCTGGACATGTAATCATAATTCAAACGTAATGTTCCCTGACACTTCTACCCATGACTGACCTGGTATAGTCCGTCTCTGTTCTACACACAATGTATTCTACATTTGTGTGTGATGTCTGTGCTGTTCTACCTTCCTGTCTTGTTGCTCCACAAAACAAAGTTGCCAGAGAGGTTGCTGCTGTTCCTTTACATGACTTTTTAAAAAGGCAAAATTTCATTTTTAATGAAAGGAGAAATTTGCAAGTTAGTTTAAGGACAAGTTGTTGAGGGTCAAAATATTTTGACAACTGGATAACTACAAAAGAAAATATTGCAAAAAAATGAAGTGTGAAATGTCATATTTTTGCACTTCAGAGTACACTCAAGTATACACAGTTAAAGTTAAATATTTAGCCAGTTGTTCCATTTGGGAAAAAAATAAATTCTCTGATTTCTCTTTCTCTTCTATCCAATCATTTTAATGTAATGAATATTTAGTTCACAATTCCCTGGCCATTGAAACATTTTTGTTCTGCTATAACTATGTTGATTAGAAACTGATTTTTAAATAGTACAACCCTATAGAGGTGACACGATTATACAGATAGAGATGTTTGTTAGTTACAGCTTATTATAGTTAGTATAAAGCAATACCACTATAAACACCTTTATACCAGTATAATTTCATCTGTACTACGTGGTTGTACCACTTTAAACATAATTTCCTCACCAATATAGCTATAGAACTACAAAATATGTAAACCAAACCTTATGCACATGTTTAAACATACATACTGGAACAATCCAGTGGGATTACTGGGATGTATGAAGTTAAGCATGTGCCTGTCTTTTCAAGACCAGGGGCTTAGTTAAATGCAGAACATGCAAGGGTATTACGTAAACATTTTTAGGAAGTTAAATATGCTCATGATATATGGGCAATTTTTTTGCATATCACTTTAGATGGAAAAAAATATATAAAACCTAGAAGATATTACTATATTACATTGTTTTAAGTGTGGTATGTAATCTATCACTTAGATCAGCAAATGGAGGATAGCAAATGTGACACCCATTGTTTTAAAAAGCTCCAGAGGCAATCATAGTAATTACAATCCTGTAAACCTAACTTCAGTACTGGGCAAATTGGTTGAAACTATAATAAAGAACAGAATTATCAGACACACAGATGACCATGATTTGTTGGGAAAGAGTCGACACGGTTTTTGTAAAGGGAAATCGTGTCTCACCAATCCATTAGAATTCTTTGAGGAGGTCAACAAACATGTGGACAAGGATAATCCAGTGGATACAGTGCACTTGAATTTTCAGAAAGCCTTTCACAAGGTCCTTCACCAAAGGCTCTTAAGCAAAATAAGCAGTCATGGGATAAAAGGAAGGATACTCTCATGAATCAGTAACTGATTAAAAAAGACAGGCAACAAAGGGGATGAATAAATGGTCACTTTTCAGACTAGAGAGAGGTAAATAGTGGTGTCACCCAAGGATCTGTACTAGGACCAGTGTTGTTCAGCATATTCAGAATGATCTGGAAAAAGGGTACAACAATGAGGTGGCAAAATTTGCAGACAATACAAAATTACACAAGATAAGTCCAAAGCAGACTGCAAAGAGCTACAAAAGGATCTCTCAAAACTGGGTGACTGGGCAACAAAATGGCAGTTGAAATTCCATGTTGGTAAATGCAAAGTAATGCACATTGGAAAATATAATCCCAACTATACATACAGAATGATGGGATCTAAATTAACTGTTCCTCCTCAAGATCAAGATCTTGGAGTCATTGTGGATAGTTCTCTGAAAACATCCACTCAGTGTGCAGTAGCAGTCAAAAGCTAACTCACTGTTAGGAACCATTAGGAAAGAGGTAGATAATAAGACAGAAAATATCATAATGCTACTACATAAATTCATGGTATGCCCACACCTTGAATACTGTGGGCAGTGCTGGTCCCCATCTCAAAAAAAGATATTAGAAATGGAGAAGGTGCCGAGAAGGGCAACAAAAATTATTAGGGGCTTCAATATGAGGAGAGATTAAAAAGCCTGGGACTTTTCAGCTTGGAAAAGAGACTAAGGGGGAATATGATAGAGTCTGTAAAATCATGAATGGTGTGGAGAAAGTGAATAAGGAAGTGTTTACTCCTTCACATACCACAAGAACCAGGGATCACCCACTGAAATTTAATAGGCAGCGGGTTTAAAACTAACAAAAGGAAGTACTTCTTGACATAATGCACAGTCAACCTGTGGAACTCATTGCAAAGGCCAAAACTATAACAGAGTTAAAAAAGAATTAGATCAGTTCATGGAGGAAAGGTCCAGCAAAGGCTATTAGCCATGATGGACAGGGATGCAACCCCATGACTTGGGTGTCCCTAAACTTCTGTTTTCCAGAAGCTGGGAATGGGAGATGGGGGATGGATTACTTGATGATTACCTGTTCTGTTCTTTCCTTCTGAAATACCCAGCATTGGCTGCCATCAGAAGACAGGATTCTGGGCTAGATGAACCATTGATCTGATGCAGTATGGCTACTATTACATTTTGTATTTAGTCATTCCATACCCTTCTCTCTCCCCACACATATACAGAAGGATATAATGTCCTTAAATTACAATGAAATTTTTGAGGTTTTGATGTCCACTAGGTGCAGCCATGCAATATAGTGAACACATTGTCTCAAACTTTTAGAAATAATTGGTAACACAGGGGAGTAACTGAGCATGTTTGCAGTTATTCCAAGTTACTTTTGGTTTGTTAAGCAAATAAAACCCTGCCATACCATTTGATGAAACATACAGTAATAAAGAGCTTTCTTTCCAAACAGCATATGATTAAACTTGCTAATCAAGTATCTAGTGAGAATCAATTTATAATAAATCTGGATGGATCTGTCACCCAAAAACCTGATTGTACAGTTGGGAATGCTTCCTCCTTTCTACCTCTGAATTGTCTTTCCTCTACCTTTGCGTTCCTCTTTTCTTACATTATCTACCCCGTAAGGGGGGAGGGTCTCGGAACCAGGCACTAGTAAAATATAATCACAACTATACATACAGAATGATGGGGTCTAAATTAACTGTTCCCCCTCAAGATCAAGATCTTGTAGTCATTGTGGATAGTTCTCTCAAAACATCCACTCAATGTGCAGCAGCAGTCAGAAAAGCAAACTGAATTTTTAGAACTAAATAATACCCTATATTATACAGTTCGTGTTACAACTTGCTAAAAACAGTGGTACAAACATACTGTGTGGTAAATTAAACGAAAGCACTTGGTATCATTGGGTCCACTCACTGCAGATGACACCTCCTGCTGGTCATCCCAGGGATCAGCTTTTCCAGTCAGTGTACCCTCTTAAAATGGTGTCTCTCCTGTCGTCCTCTAACCCTGTGGACCCACCTCATTCCAGAAACTGCAGTTTCCTCTTCATGACTTGACCTTCCGGCTGGGTCACCATCTATGTTTCTCCCTTCCAGGGTTACTCAAAGTCCTATGCAAACAGTCCCAGGCTATCCTCACCTGTGTTTTCCTGATGGTGCCACTTCCTCAGTGGCAAGAAGGAAAGCCCAGGCCTGCCCTCTACTCCAGTTTCCAGTTTAGGGACTCCGTAGTCAGCACTTCTTTGCTCTACCCTCACTGCTCCTTCCCAGGACTGCTTTCTACTCTTTACCTACTCTTTTGGAGTACCAGCTCCAAACCATCTCCCTCTTCTGAGGGAGTGACTGCCCTTTTCCCCAGCAGCCCTGTCTGTTCTCATTTCCTGGGCTTTGTAAACTGCCCATTCCTGCCCATCTGAGTCTCCTTTAATCAACTCCCTGTTCCCTGGCTACTCCTTCATGTGTTAATTGGCCTACCTGGGCACTTTAATCTCTTCTTGGTCAGAAGGCTAAAAACAGAGGGAGTGAAATCTAACTCAGCATAGGCCGGGGCAAAATGCATGATTTAAGACGGCATTTGAATGCTGATATATAGTACAGAAGTTACATGTCAGACTCCTTCAATGGGCTCTGTATGTTCACATAGCTAGCTGTAGCTACAGTTATTTATAAAACCACAGCTCTTCAAATTATAAAACTTCTCTGATTGTTAGCTAACGTATGTTTTTGGCTTAATGCAAGACAAGGAGGAGAATTCATATAATTATAGGATCCCTGAGTATCCATTGTGACAGAGTTCCTCCTCTATCTTGGTAGGTCCTGCGCTTATTGGCAGATTTTCTTGCCTCAGAGATTCACCATGTGGGTTGGGGAACAGCCCAGAGACCTTCCCCTCTGGAAGAACCCACAGTCCAGGTCAATTGGGAGGTTTGGGGGGAACCCGGGCCCGCCCTCTACTCCGGGTTCCAGCCCAGGGCCCTGTGGACTGCAGCTGTCTATAGTGCCTCCTGTAACAGCTGCATGACAGCTACAACTCCCTGGGCTACTCCCCCATGGCCGCCTCCAAACACCTTCCTTATTCTCACCACAGGACCTTCCTCCTGGTGTCTGATAACGCTTGTGCTCCTCCGTCCTCCAGCAGCACACCCTCCCAGCTCTTTGCACCTCTTGCTCCCAGCTCCTCATACTCCCACCACAAACTGGCGTGAGCTCATTTTTAAAACCCAGGTGCCCTGATTAGCCTGCCTTAACTGGTTCTAGAAGGTTCCTGATTACTCTAGTGCAGCCCCTGCTCTGGTCATTCAGGGAACAGAAAACTACTCATCCAGTGACCAGTATATTTGCCCTCTACCATTCTCCTGTACCCCACTGTTCTGGGTCTGTCACACCATATACCATCTCCAGTTTTAGCCCCATTCAAGACTCCATGTTGGAAGCACCATATGTTTAGCAGACATAAATTAGCTAACAGTGAGATAGGAGAACCTTCAGTGGGACTGCATATTTTTCTTGGGCTGTTCAAATATACTAGGAGGTTTGTTAAGGTGTTGAGAATGCATTTACAAGATGAAAGAGCATCAGCCAACAATGATAGTGTGATTATATTATTTATTCCACTGCTGTGTAGGGAACAACCAGGAACGATTCACAAGACTCAAGCTTAGGAGGCACAGTATATGCTCTCACGTACACCTACACATCAACTGATGTGGAATGAGTTAAAGTCTGTATTGTATCTACTATCACTCTTACTTCCAGCACAAGTGATGTGTAAATTATTTAAAATTACACCACTCTTAAAAAAGCAAAATTAACCACATTGCTTCTGGAGAGAAAAGACCCAAGATATTTACTTACTTTTCCATCATACATTGAACACACCGAGAAGTGTACTGATTCACTGGCTGATATGTTTGCCAATGACTCACCTTTTAACAATCACATTAAAAGAATCTGTTCTGATCCTCCAAAAACTCCCTACGTGGATGTACAGATTTGCACATTTTGTGAAGTTAATTTTAAGGCATCATTTGGCCTAATTTAATCAAACTGCACAAATCTTCCATCATATCCCACTTTTCAAAGCTATCTTGAGTTTTTACGTGAATTCTACAAGAATGTTTACGATAGCATATTTTCATTGATAAAGTACCTTCTTCCAAATAGCCTAGCAAAAAGCAGTTTGACTTATTAGACTTTTCGCGCATGCAGTCCATATTTTGAAGTTTCACTTTCACATTGACATTTATACATACTGTCCAGGGTTCAAAGAACAATACAAAACAAACTAAAAGCCCAGTCTTGTCAAGTTTTTCTATTTGGTGTGGTGCTTGCTACCATGTATACCATATTCTGTGTTAATGTCTCAGACAAACTGCATTACATATGTATTATTGAGGCAACCAGAAGTTTTAATCAAGGATTATCAGCCATTGTGTTTGACACCGTGGAGACAAGTTAAAAAAAAAAAGCATGCATGCATGCATGACCATCCCTACCTCCAAGACCTTATAACCTATGACTATGGCAAGATGCAACAGATAGAGGAGGTGGACAGAACAGACCAAGGGAAGAGAGGACAAGGTAACAATAAAATAACCTTCTTAATAAGTAATCTTACCAGCTGCCAAGCCATAGCCAAATGGCAGTGTTTTGTAGGCATCGTGCCCAAGATAAATAATAGTACCTACCTCTAGTACAGCATTTTTCACCTACTGCTCTTACAGTGACTTTTGCAAAGGACGTAAGTCTTTGGCAGCAATTTGAAATCACAAAACTTAGAGGCTTTACTGACTTTGACAGTGAGCTATTTCCATGCTTAAGGGAAAAACATGGAAGAAAGAGGAAAAGTCAGAGAGAAACAGACTGATGGGTGGTAAAGAAATGTACCCATATATCCTGAAGTGTGCAGAGTTAAACAGTAGGTACCAGCACACACACACACACACACACACACACACACACACACACACAAAGAAGAATTATGAGTTATAGGAAAGGGAGAAAAGTGATGTTTCTATCTGAGATTTGAAAGATAGATGGAAAGCATGTTGCTGAGAAAAGAAAGGTTAAAGATGGTAGGGTAGTTAAAATATATGTTGAGGTCAAAGGAGGGTTTTAAAGAAGTGGATGAAAAGATTGGAGAGGTTGGAAGAACAGTCTTCTTCCTTCTCTTTATATAAAGGAAGTTAACCCTTATCAACCCATAGGGTGAAAACTAAAGTCTCTTTCAGGTTTTTGTTTTTGTCTTAATTTACGTATCAGGAGAGAGAGAGACAGACAGACATAATAATTAGCCACCCATTTCGAATTCTTTGTTACTACCTTTCCCTCAGAAACTAGAATTTGCAATCTCTACATTACCATGTAGTTTGTCCTGTTGCGCTCTCGGTGCATGAGTTTAGGTACAGATATGATCCACAGCTGACTTTAAGTAACAATAGTGACATTCTAGAGTAACTCCGTAGAATTCTATGGAGTTTCTCTGTGTTGACATCGGTTGGACCGCTAACTTTGGTTCTATGAATTGACCTGTGTTTACTGTCCTACTTTTCATTTCTGCAGATAGCATATTGTAATACTTTGCCAAAATAAGAAGAAAGCATTAATCAGAAGCTAAAATTGCTACAGAACGACGTTTCTTCATTACAAATAAGGGCCAGTAATTCAGCACAGCTCCTTTAAAGTGAATGGAACTACACCAGATTACACAAGCTGAGGATCTGGCCCCAGGTTTAAAAACCTATATGCTGGTAAAAGGACTGGGGTTATAAATATAAAGAGAAATGTTAAGAAAGCCTGTTCTGTTTCCCCACTCTCCCACCGATGTCAGCATCTGGAGAGGCAGCAATCCAGTAAACAAAGCAATAGAGTGATTCCTAATAAAAAAGGAGTTTGATCTGAGTGGGAGTCCTGATAGTAGGCGGATGTAGGCGGGTGACTAAGTGAATAAGGACAAATAATCAAAAATTTAGCAGTGAGCAGGAAGACAGCAAGCAGATGAAAGAATTATAATGGATGGTTCACAGAAGCAGGTGTAGTGTGTACTTTGTGTGGTGAATGGCTGAAAACAAAGTACTGGTTTAATGAGCAGAGTGTTTTTGTAGCTGATGAATGATGTGCTGAACGAGCTTTGTTTGAAAGCTCTGTGTAGGAGCTTAGAATTCAATCGTTGGATCGTAAATGATCATAAATGAGTGGGAAGAGCTGAGACAGGTACAACAACTAGGGCCAAGTCAGGAAAACAACAAATGGCTTAGTTCATGAGGGAGTTAAAAGGAGTAGTCCAGATCCTGACATGGTGCAACAAAAGGAGAGGTCATCAGGGAAATAAAATGCATTGATCAGGAGCTAAAATGGCTACAAAATAAACTAATGAGGATGACGTGCAGTGTTTCTATTTTTGCATTAAGACTGGGATAGCAGAATATGGCAGCACAAACTGGTTCTCCTTCTGGAGAAGGTGGAGATGCTCAATCAGCAACTCAAGTCAGGGAAAGAAACCAGGAAAACCAAAACTGGGTAGATATCAAAGGAAGATACTGTTATGCGAGACAGAGCAGGCTGAGCCTATGAATAGAGAAGATAAAGATAGAAGAGCGGGGCTAAAAACAGGGGGAAATGCATATAGAGCCATTTTATCCCAGTGGTCAATATTTTAAATATCCTGCCTTTGATTAATTATAGGATGATTAGATAGACCAGAGGCTGAAGAGACAGAGTAGGCTGATCCGTGACTAAAGGACAAACACTGAGAAGTAGCTCTGCAGTGAAAAACTTTTTGCATGGCATTTGTAGTCCAAACAGAGAACAGGATGGCATACTGCCTATTTGATTCTAGGACAAGAGCTGCAATAACAAGGGCAGAGAATATAGTGAGGAAGGCTGTGGAATTTCTGCTTATTGTAGACTGAAGACAAGCCCAGCATAGGTATCTCCTTCCAGTGCTAGATCTAAGTGCAAAAAGAAGGATACTGATACTGAAGGACAAAGCACAGATATGCTGATAATTGAAATCAAAATCAAACCCTGTAGTCTTTAATGAAGGATTTCTAAATAAAAAATGGTTTTGCTTTACAAATCTTTGAGCCAAATTCTGGTCCCATTGAAGTCAGTGATGAAGCTCCCACTGCACTTCAATGGGACCAGGATTTGTCTCTCTATTTTTATATTTTATTATATAGGGAAAGATACAAACTTGGAGAAATAAAATAATTTCTGTATCCTCCATCCATTTTCACAAAATCATAGACACTGGAAATAGTGAAGAGCTATTAGATTATCCAGGCCATATTCTCCCCACTGCAGGATAATTCCCTACAGTACATCTTCTATTAATTTGCCTAGTGTATTTTTAAATAGCTCATGAGCAGAAACTTGCATTAATTTTGTTTTATAGCACTGCTCAGTCGGAATACTCTGATAAAGGGTAACTACATCTGTTTTATTTTTATTTTATTTATTTTTTACCTCTGAACTACCCTCATTAAAATAATGTATATAGTACTCCTATGAAGAAAGGATACAGGTCACTACTGGACCCAGAACTGATCCTTGCGAAACCCCACTTGATATGCCCTTCCAGCTTGACTGTGAATCACTGATGATAACTCTCTGGGAATGGTTTTCCAACCAGCTCCATCTTGGTTGTATTTCCCTGGTTTATGAATTTCATACTATAATCCTTAATGGCACACTATAATCATTGATTTATATATTCATCTGTCTATAAAATCACCTGTATTCCACACTGTACTCCACTTAGGAAGGAATAATCAGTTCTGGGTCTGGTTCTGTTCAATATCTACATCAATGATGTAGATAATGGTATAGAGAGTATACTTACAAAGTTTCTGGATGATACCAAGCTGGGAGAGGTTGCAAGTGCTTTGGAGGATAGGATGAAAATTCAAAATGATCTGGACAAACTTGGTAGAAGGTTTGAAGTAAAAATAAGATGAAATTCAATAAGAACAAATGCAAAGTACTCCACTTAGGAAGGAACAATCAGTTGCACTTGTACAAAATAAGAAATGGACTGCCTAGGAAGGAACGCTGCAGAAAGAGATCTGAGGGTCAGAGTGGATCATAAGTTAAATCTGAGTCAATAGTGTAACACTATTGAAAAACAAACAAACATAATTCTGGGATGTATTAACAGGAGTTTTGTAAGCAAGACACGAGAAATAATTCTTCCGCTCTACTCGTTGCTGATTAGTCTCCAATGGAGTATTGTAGCCCGATCTATAGATTATGTATTAATTATATTGATTACTTAAGAATTCCCAGTTATCACTTTGAGGTTTTACAGGTTCTTGTCCCAAGATCAGGCCCAATATTATTCAAATTGACTCTTTCTTTCTGCCCATAGGCTGGGATGTAACTTTTATAATATGTTATGTTGACACCACTATGTCTAATGTATATTCAGTAGGGGTTTCTCTCCCCTCTTCCTTATTTGTATTTCCTCATCCTACTAATGGTGGAGATGTCCTTCTTCTATAGGTTAGTATATTAATTATTTCAACTTATTATCATATACATCAATTCATTTTCATGGATGGTTCATTGTAAAAGCTGGTGTTAGCTCATGTTTCTGTGGTTGGCTGATGGAGAAAATTCCCCCTTATGCTCTATTTCCAGTTAACCAAAACTTAGGGGTTATTGTTGGGCCGTTTATCTGGGCCAAAATTCATAGCCCTCAAGCCTCATGCTAACTGCTGAAGTCAATGTCCTATTGGATACAGGCTTGTAGGTTCCTTGCATTACTGCTGAATATAATAAAGGCAGAATATAATGAAGGTAAGGTGGTAAACATAATAAAGGCAAGCTAGCCCTATGGGCTGCAGTATTGTGTCCAATTCTGGACACCACATTTCAGGAACAATGTGGACAAATTGAAGAAAATCCAAAGAAGAGAAACAAAAATAATTAAAGGTCTAGAAAACATGGCCTATGTGGGAAGATTGAAAAAATTGGGTTTGTTTAGAAGAGAAAGTTTGTGGAGAAGAGAAGACTGAGAGGGGACGTAACAGTTTTCAAGTACATCAAAATTGTTACAAAGAGGAGGGAGAAAAATTGTTCTTCTTAACCGCTGAGGCTAGGACAAGAAGCAATGGGCTTAAATTGCAGCAAGGGAGGTTTAGGTTGGACATTAGGAAAAACTTCCTGTCATGGTGGTTAAGCACTGGAATAAATGGCCTAGGGAGGTTGTGGAGTCTGTCATTGGAGATTTCTAAGAGCAGGTTAGACGAACACCTGTCACGGATGGTCTAGATAATACTTACCCCTGCCATGAGTGCAGGAGATTGAACTAGATGACCTCTTGAGGTCCCTTCAAGTCCTATGATTCTATGTTAGTCTGTTTGTTTAAATGTATAATATTAAATAATTAATCATTTCCCTCCCAAAAACCCCTCAGAATTCGTGGCTCCCGAAGACACAGTGTTATAATGAGTGAAGTATGCTTAAGCAAAAACATACTTTGTATTCAACTTCCCAATTATCTGTTCCACTCTCTGCAGAAGTTATTTCTGTCTGCTTTAATTTCAACTGGGATGAATTGGAGAAAGACGTGAGGTCTTAGCAGATGGTTGTCACAAACTATAGACCACAAATGAGATTTAGGGGAACATTTCCTGTCTGATGTTTTGTGGAAATGAGGTACCAAAATCTCTTTATTCTGAACGGGAATCATATGCCAATTTTTTTCATGCAACATGCTGAAAGTTTCTCTTCATGCACAAGGATGGTGTATGCAGTTTGCGTAAAGGGAGCTGCAAAGACCCCTGCTTTTTAGAAAAAGTTAAGTACTTCTCAGTGCTCGGCATTGAGTTATACGGTAGACTGCAGAATAATTGCTTAGATAGCATGTAGAAGTAGGAATTCTGCACTCCATGTTCAATGATTGACAACAATATTAAGAAGCTGCTTTGCTGAGCATCATAAAAGCTAGAGGAATGACACTTAACGGAATACTGATTTGAATTATGGATCCCTTTCCCAATGGTGTCCTTGTTGTTTTCTTCCCTAAAACATTTTTCTTTCATGATAGAACTAGAAAGAGTACGAGATAGAAAATGGTATATTACAATAGCATATTCCATCTGATTAACTCAAAACCCTTACGTCATTGAAGAAATCACTTTCTCAGCACACATAAGGGCTGTGTAGTATTTCTTTCATTACTTTAAGGGGTCAAGGTTTAGGCCTATTTTCTCAAAACTGGCCTCCAGTGAAGGTGCCTAAATTAGAAGACTTAGGAAATGTTTTTTCACAGAGACTGAGCACCTGCAGTTCCCATTGATTGTTGGAAATACTCAATATAGGAACAGTCATTAGAATACTCAAGGATTAAAGTAATCCTCTAGGTAAGTAAGGCCCAGAGTTACACATGGCAACTTAACTTTGGTATTAGACTTACATTTTCTTAACATGAAACATTAACACCATCTTACTAATGTTGTCATAAGTGCAATTACATTTCCACTAACAAACTACAACCTAAATTATGAGAACATAAGGATGAAGGATGGGAGAATGAGATGCAAATAAAAGCAAAGTGACTGACCAGTGAAGGTCAACAGGCGTCTTGTTTGTTACAAAATACTGGTTTGGATTACTTTTAGGAAAAAAATTCCTACTGTCTTTTCATTCACATTATTATGAATGGGAAGATGTGAGTAGAATTAGGTTTTATAGGCCTCTTGAAGAATGTGCATTTTTTTTGGAAAACACTTAAATATAGTTAAAGCTTGATTTGATTGATTTACAGACATTTTATAATGGTGTGAATATGACTTATTCTCTGTTTGACTTCCCCTTCTGAGACTCATTCTACAAGTATGTTAGCAACAAGAAGAAAGTCAGGGAAAGTGTGGGACCCTTACTGAATGGGAGAGGCAACATAGTGACAGATGATGTGGAAAAAGCTGAAGTACTCAATGCTTTTTTTGCCTCACTCTTCACAAACAAGGTCAGCTCCCAGACTGCTGCACTGAGCAACACAGTATGGGGAGGAGGTGAGCAGCCCTCAGTAGTGAAAAAACAGGTTAAGAACTATTTAGAAAAGCTGGACATGGGTCCAGATCTAATGCATCCAAGGGTGCTGAGGAAGTTGGCTGATGTGATTGCAGAGCCATTGGCCATTATCTTTGAAAATTCTGGCCATCGGCGGGAGGTCTTAGATGATTGGAAAAAGGCAAATATAGTGCATGTATTTAAAAAAGGGAAGCAAGAGAACCCGGGGAACAACAGACTGGTCAGCCTCACTTCAGTCCCTGGCAAAATCATGGAGCAGGTCCTCAAGGAATCCATTTTGAAGCACTTGGAGGAGAGGAAAGTGAACAGGAACAGTCAACATGGATTCACCAAGGGCAAGTCATGCCTGACTAACCAGATTGCCTTCTATGAAGAGATAACTGGCTCTGTGCATATGGGGAAAGCGGTGGATGTGATATATCTTGACTTTAGCAAAGCTTTTAATACAGTATCACACAGTATTCTTGCCAGCAAGTCAAAGAAGTATGGATTGGATGAATGGACTATAAGGTAGATAGAAAGCTGGCTAGATTGTCGAGCTCAACGGGTAGTGATCAATGGCTCGATGTCTAGTTGGCAGCAGGTATCAAGCGGAGTGCCCCAGGGGGCAGTTCTGGGGCCGGTTTTGTTCAACATCTTTATTAATTATCTGGATCATGGCAGATATAGCTGAGTGGTTTGAGCATTGGCCTGCTCAACCCAGAGTTGTAAGTTTAATCCTTGAGGAGGCCACTTAAGAATCTGGGGCAAAATCAGTACTTGGTCCTGCTAGTGAAGGCAGGGGGCTGGACTCGATGACCTTTCAGGGTTCCTTCCAGCTCTATGAGAGAGGTATATCTCCATATAATAACAGTCTACAAATACCTAGGGGGGGGAGGGATAGCTCAGTGGTTTGAGCATTGGCCTGCTAAACCCAGGGTTGTGAGTTCAATCCTTGAGGGGGCCATTTAGGGAACTGGGGTAAAAGTCTGTCTGGGGATTGGTTCTGCTTTGAGCAGGGGGTTGGAGTAGAAGACCTCCTGAGGTCCCTTCCAACCCTGATATTCTATGATTCTATGATTAATTGCACCATCAGCAAGTTTGCAGATGACACTAAGTTGGGGGGAGAGGTAGATAGGGCCCAGAGTGACCTAGACAAATTGGAGGATTGGGCAAAAAGAAATCTGATGAGGTTCAACAAGAGTCCTGCACTTAGGAAGAATGCCATGCGCCGCTACCAGCTGGGGACCGACTGGCTAAGTGGCAGTTCTGCAGAAAAGGACCTGGGGATTACAGTGAACAAGAAGCTGGATATGAGTTAGCAGTGTGCCCTTGTTGCCAAGAAGGCCGATGGCATATTCGGCTTTATTAGTAGGAGCATTGCCAACAGATCAAGGGAAGTGATTATTCCCCTCTATTCAGCACTGGTGAGGCAACACCTGGAGTACTGCATCCAGTTTTGGTCCCCCCACTACAGACAGGATGTGGACAAATTGGAGAGAGTCCAGTGGAGGGCAACAAAAAATGATTAGGTGGCTGGGGCGCATGACTTATGAAGAGAGGCTGAGGGAACTGGGATTGTTTAGCCTGCAGAAGAGAAGAGTGAGGGGGAATTTGATAGCAGCCTTCAACTACCTGAAGAGGGGTTCCAAAGAGGATGGAGCTTGGCTGTTCTCAGTGGTGGCAGATGACAGATCAAGAAGCAATGGTCTCCAATTGCAGTCAGGGAGGTCTAAACTGGATATTAGGAAATACTATTTCACTAGGAGGGTGATGAAGCACTGGAATGGGTTACCTACGGAGGTGGTGGAATCTCCACCCTTGGAGGTTTTTAAGTCCCGGCTTGACAAAACCCTGGCTGGGATGATTTAGTTGGTGTTGGTCCTGCTTTGAGCAGGGATTGGACTAGATGACCTCCTGAGGTCTCTTCCAACCCTAATATTCTATGATTCTATGGCAAACTAAATTTTAAAAGGTCAAAATAAATAGCATAACTTTTCCTGCCACACTTTACAGAGTAGTTGAAGCAGCACAGTGATAAACCTCCTACAGCTGCAATGATTTTCTTGAGTTTTCTCATTGTTTGACAAGTTAGAGGTGGCAACAATAATTACACATTTTGGGCCACAAATCTGAGACCTGATCTTAACTTTGACACTGCACTCCTCCAGGGTATTGTAGCTGATTGAGAAAATGTTACATTTAATCAGAAGTTAGCTCTCCAGATTGATACACGTTTAATTTTCTCTAAGTGAAAAGCGGCTTTAGGTGTTGATAACTGCTGTTTGTTTTGAGCAAAAATGCAGTGGATAAAACAAAAACAAAACAATCCCCAAAAGTCACCTGCTTCCCCTCTACCTTACTTTCTACACAACCGTAGTGCCACCTAACCTGGGAGCTGATCCTGTACATCAGCATCTTGTGGCAGGTCCCTACAGGACCACTTTCTTGGGGTAGCCTTTTATATACAATGAATCCGAAGTCATTATTAGCCAGATTGTGAGGTTCTGAGCACCATTAAGGATCACTAAAATCAAGAAGCAATCTGCACCGCTCCAGATCTGGCTCTCAGTCTGTATCCTCATCAGAGACACAATACAATACCCAATAAAGAAAGTAGCTTACTCTCCAAATCCCTATTTAGTCTAACTAACTGTGTCAGGTAGTTCTGATTTCCCAGCTTGCTGGGTACATGTTCAATTTTGGCTTGGAAGTATTTTTTCTGATTTATATTGAAAAGGTGACCTTATGTTTCTCCAACAACTATTTGATCATTATAACCTTGCTACTAAAGATTTTTTTTCCCCTTTTTATCTTCAGGTAAGACATTTCTTGAACTCCATTCTGGTATTAAATTACCTATTCCATTCTCTTTTGAAGTGATGCTGGTGAGAAAAGGGAAAAAGGTGCACAATTTCAGTTTAAATCAGTGGAGCCCCAAAAGTATAGGTTGGACTTCAAAGTATAGCTAGGATTTGGAGTTACAGTACATTTTCTACTGCTGAATAAGGACTGGATTGTGTTTTACCAGCCAATACCTAGTTGCCATTGACACTCATTTGCTATGTAAAAACATTTCTGAGAAGGGACGCTGAGGATGGTCAGTACCTTGCAGAAGTACTCCAATGATGGCAGGAACATGCCCAATATATGGTGGTGGTAAAGTCCCATTCTTGTGATAGATTTCCTTTTCATGCATAATTGAAAGTCTAACCTGCACTCTGATCACTAACTTCCAGTGTTTCTGCATTAGAATCAATGGGACTTGAGGTACTCAGCTCCTCTTGAAAGTACTCAAAATGTTAAGGTACATGTCTACAGATATACAAATAGGTTTATGTTTATATAAAATATTCAACACGCACACATTTTAGTCTCCAGGGTGAAGAGCTCATGTTACAGCTGAATTATTCTAAACTGACAAATGTATTTTCTAGACATGGGCTATAGGATTTTAAGTCTCTTTAAATTGGATTAATGGATTAACTCTCTTGCTAGAATTTGTAACTTAAATTGATTGTCTTATTTTTAAATATATGGTCCTTTTTTCCCTATCACAGAGTTTTAAAGGAAAACTGAGTTTGGAAAATGAATTTGTCTTGTGGCCCAAGTTTAATCCATTCTTGCTATTAATTTTTTTTTTAAAAAATCCATATGTATATTGTATATAATTAGAACATTTCCACAACCCCTTTGCCTTAATTTTGCTGTTTAAGGTTTATTAACAGGACTTGCAGACAAGGCAACAGTATATGGCTTTCCAGGTTCATTATTTTTTTTTTCATTAGGTTGCTTGAACTATTCTAAATGTCTGTTAGTCCCATGTGGTTCTCAGCTTCAGGACAATTACACAGTTGTCTCCAGACATTTCCAGACGTGGCCACTGATTTTGGGTTCATGGTTCACATGATTTTGGGTTCACTCCATGGTTCAGCCTCAGTTGAAATCGTGGGTGTTCAGCACCTCTGAAAAAAAAATCGAGCTCAATGTCCTAAAGTTATGCACCCCAAATCAGTGACCACTTCTTAAAACATTGGCTTGAGTGCCCTTTCATCTCAGTCTCATGCTGACTCCAGGCAGATACACGATCCTCCTCCTCTTCTAATCCCAACATTATTGGAGCATATCTGAGCAAACTAGCCATTACTTCTGCTTCAGTCTCATCTCTAGTAACTAAATATCCTATAGTTTATATAGATTTGATATGTATCATAACATTCATTGCATGTAAAAATATAGTACAACATATTTCAGACTGATTAGGATATTTAAAATTTAAGAATAATATTTAGATGAATTTACATTAAGTATATCCCAGTACATTTCATTAATACCCCATTAATGAATCTAATCTTATTTATAGTCTCCCTGTTACTTGCAATGGCCTCATAATTGCCCTAAGTTGCTATTGGCCCACTGGTCTGCATTAATTTATTACTATCTTCCTGTTTTCTCTTGTGAAAGAGCATCTGGTGCTATAGCACTTCCTTCTCACGGAACCTTGATGATAGCAGAGTGGTTCTTGCTTTTTATTTTCCTCCTGGGTTTTATCTTTAAGTTAACGCTTTCTAATTGGGAAGCATATGCTTCTCTTAGCAGCCTAAGACATAGAGCGGAAAACAGCCCTCTAGTGGATTTTCGTATAGAGACATTTGTCTGTATTAGGGTCCAGCTGAATACTCAATGCACAGGTTCATTTGTTTGGTTTCATTTCTGTATTTTTCTTCTTGTTTGCTCTACTACTACAGGTTGGAGTGCTTGATTTATTTTCCACTGGAAAGTGACTATTAGGCATCATCTTAGTGTAGCTATATGACTTGAGGGTCTTAAACCAATATTTTAGACCAGTGGTTTTCAAACTGCAGGTCGCGATCCAGTACTGGGTCATGGTGGCTCTGGTCAGCACCACCAACCAAGGCAGGCTAGTCCCTACCTGTTCTGACACTGCACTGTGCCCCGGAAATGGCCAGCAGCTGGTCCGGCTCCTAGGTTGGGGGGGGGGGGGGCAGCAAGAGCTGTGCAGAGCCACTTCCACACCTCCGCCTAGGAGCCGGACCTGCTGCTGGCCACTTCCAGGGCGTGGTGCTGTCCATGGTGCCAGGACAGGTGGGAAGCCTGCCTTTGCACCCCCGCTGCATCACGGACCGTGAGCCACCTGATGCAAGCCTGCACCCCAATGCCCTGCCCCAGCTCTGAACCCCTCCAAACCCGGAGCCCGCGCCTGCATCCCAAAACCTCTCATCCCCAGCCGCACCCCAGAGCCTGCACCCCCAGCCCAGAGCCCTGACCCCCTCCTGCACCCCAACACCCTGCCCCAACCCAGAGCCCCCTCCCACACACTGAACCCCTCATTCCGGGCCCCACCCCATAGCCCTCACCCCTGCACCCCAACTCTCTGCCCCAGTCCTGAGCCCCTCCCACACTCCAAACCCCTCATCCCCAGCTCCGTTGGGTCACAGGCATCAACAATTTTCTTCAACTGGGTCCTCAGAAAAAAAGTTTGAAATCCACGGTCTTAGACTGTAAACACTATGGGGTAGGGACCTTTTTGTTGTCTATACATCCCTTAACACAATGGGATACTTGTCCATCAATGAGGGTCCTAAGCACTGCTGCAATATCAACAGCAGGGTGGATTTCCAGCTCTGGATTAGCTTCCCTTCTTCTCCCCATCTTACCTGTATGACAGTTGTTTTCTTTCCCATTATGCCTGAAAGTGTAAGAAAATGTGATGAAAGCCAACAAGTTTGTTCAAAATACCATATGTGTTTGCCTAGAATCCACCCTCTGTTGGCAAGCACATCTTTGGCATGCAAGCAACGGGGTACGTAATAAAAGTGAACAGAAGCTGCAGCTTGGAAATGGGCACAGGAGTGCTCTCCTGAGTGACATAGAGCAGAATTTTCTAGCTCTCCTGCTGGGTCTAGGGAAAACAGACTGCTTAAAAGTTCAGAATAGCTGTCAATTAGTGCCCCGTCAGAACTCAGCTTAAATTATAATAGGTGAGGACGATAGTAAGCAGGTTGGGACTACTGTTTCTAAGGTCTCAGTGCTCTTTAGTGGAAGTCAAAGGGAATGTGACGAATGATGCGTCAACTCCCTTTGGGTCTGATCTTGAAAGGTGCTGCATGGCCCCTTTTTAGAAGCAAAGATTGCTTTCCGACAGGTGTGTGAATCAAACCAGCCTGTCAGGAGCCAAAGCTGTGGTGTGAAATCCATATCACAGATGTAAAGCGATAATGAGCTCCCTCAGGTGGTTTTCCACAAAGTTGGCTAGAGAACCCCTTGTAGCAGGCTGGCAAAGTTTGCCACAATCACCTCACCCTGTTAGCAGGTATTGATCCTGCTGGCAAAGAGTTAAGTGGTTTCTTTTGTCTAAATGAGACAAGTGGCTGTTTCCCACCTTACCCATATGCAAATGAGAATGAGAGCCTCTCTTAAAGAAGATCTAGGATGTGGGCTAGAGTTTCTCCCTCAAGGCAGTTTTGGGAGTGGCCAATCCTGGGGAGAAGGTTTGAGATTAATTTTGCTACTACTTTATTGTTAATCCATAAGGCTGGCTGAAAAAAGTCATTTCTGTCCCATAGGAAACTGATTTCAGAGTTTGGTTTTGTCCTGATTCAAGTCAAAAGTCCAAATCTTGTACATGTTTTGCAAAACAAAATATCCTAAAGGATAGAGGGTTTTTTTGTGTGTGTGTGTAATAAGTCAGACAAAAAAGTTTCAATAATTTCACATTGATGTGTTCCTGCAAAACATTTTACATTCAATGAATCAGTATTTTCCAATGGAAAACTATTTCATTAGAACATTTTTGAGTGGCTCTATTAATTCTTTTGTTAAAACAGCTGAACTCCAAGAAGGGTTGATGAGTTTTGACTCCATGTAGACTGTGTTTTAGAGGAAGTCAGGAAAGGCAACTGCTCACTCCCTTTAGCACACGCAAGCACAGAGAATGGGATCAGATAAGGAGAAATCTGGTCAATGGTCCCGTCACTTTGCCATATAAAGGGGTTCCTAAGCTTGTGTCTCGATAAGACTACTGCTCCCTTGTTGCGTCATTGAGTTAATAGATGGCAGTCAGTAAAGACAATCAGCCAGTTGCTAGTCGGGGTTGAAAAGGATGATGTTTCGTTCTGGAGCTGGTGCATTAGCTAGTGAGGGTTGCCTGTATGAGAAGCAGAAGCATTTTCCTGTCCTCTGTCTGTGTCCAGGAAGACTGTCTAATCAATGATTTTAAATAGTGCATTCCAGCCAGTAATCAGTGCTCAGGAAGAGTCAGAAAGTGAGGAAAGAAGCAGTTGTGGCTGCTACTTCAAAATCCAAATTAAGAGTATGGAATTAATCCAAATTATCCAAATTACAGTAACTCCTCACTTAAAGTCATCCCGGTTAACGTTGTTTCGTTGCTGATCAAGTAGAGAACATGCCCGTTTAAAGTTGCGCAATGCTCCCTTATAATGTTGTTTGGCAGCCGCTTGCTTTGTCCACTGCTTGCAGGAAGAGCAGCCTGTTGGAGCTAGCTGGTGGAGGCTTGGAACCAGCGTGGACCGAAAGCCCCGCCCCCTCCCATTAGCTCCCTGCTCCCCTAAGTTCCCTGTGCGGCAGCCTCCCAGCAGGCTATCAATTGCGGGGGAGTTCAGCTGTCCCTCCCCCCCCACTGTCATGTGCTGCTCCTGCCCTCTGCCTTGGAGCTGCTCCTGGGAGCCTCCTGCTTGCTGTACAAGGTGGGGGGAAACAGGGGGATTAATTCAGTGTGTGCCCCTCCCTCCTGCTCCTGCCCCCCGCTTACCCCATCTCTATGGAGCAGGGGGAGGGGGAGACACAACAGTGCTCAGGATGGGGGGAGCTTGCTGGCAGCAGGGGCTGTCTCAACTTGCTGATCTACTTAAAATGGCAATGTACTTAGAGTGGGGTCAGCGTACTTAAAGGAACAACGCGCCTCTCTCGCTCTCTCTCTCACAGTCACAGGTGAGAGTCTCCCCTCCCTCCATTTGTGCTGCCTTGTAGAGTGTGAGGCTACATTAACAACAATGTGTTAATCCTTGAGGGCTCAGCTGTTCTAGTTCATCATTTAGCAGTCAGGCATTTCCTGGGAAATATCCCACCCTCTGGCTTCACCACATCAACGAAGCTTCACCATCATCATTGCTGTGTACAGTATTAAATTGTTTGTTTAAAACTTATATTGTGTGTATGTGTGTGTATACACATACATACACACAAAAAAACAAATATATACACACACATACACATACCTCTACCCCGATATAACACGACCCGATGTAACATGAATTCGGATATAACACGGTAAAGTAGTGCTCCGGGGGCGGGGGCAGGGCTGCGCACTCCGGTGGATCAAAGCAAGTTAGATATAACACGGTTTCACCTATAATACGGTAAGATTTTTTGGCTCCCGAGGACAGCGTTATATCTGGGTAGAGGTGTGTGTGTGTGTGTTTATATAGTCTTGTCTGGGGAAAAAAATTTCCCTGGAACCTAACCGCCCCCCCGCCCATTTACATTAATTCTTATAGGGAAATTGGATTTGCTTAACATCATTTCGCTTAAAGTCGCATTTTTCAGGAACATAACTACAACATTAAGTGAGGAGTTACTGTAAGATGTATGGAATGACTATGGTGGGGCACTCAAAAGCAAAAGACTTACAACCAGGGCCAGCTCCAGGCACCAGCCTACCAAGCTTGTGCTTGGGGCGGCACCTGGAGGGGGGCGGCGCGGTGCGGCGCTCTGGCCGCCGGAGAGAGCGGGGCCACGGCCGGGCTCGCCGCCCTCCCCCCGGTGCTCTGGCCACTGGGGAGAGCAGAGCCCCAACCGGGACTCGCCGCCCTCCTCCCGGCGCTCTGGCCTCCGGGGAGAGCGTAGCCCCGGCCGGGCACTCCGCCCTCCTCCCAGGGCTCCGGCCGCCCTCCCCCATGGCACCCTCCCCCCGGCCGCCGGGGAGAGCGTAGTCCCGGCCGGGGCTCGCCGCCCTCCCCCTGGGGCTCCGGCCACCCTCCCCTGCCGCGCTGGTGGGGGGGGGGGGGGGGCTGCCGGAGGCTTTTTTGCCAGGGGCGGCAAAAAAGCCAGAGCCGGCCCTGCTTACAACCTGTCAGAGCTGCAGAGATTCAGCATGCCATGGGACCCACACAAAAAGATGCAGTGGGCACTTTGGTGCAGAGCAAAGCAATGCAAGACAGGAAGTTATTTTGCATCACTGCAGAACTTTCAGACAGGCCGCACATTGAATAGTGACTTTTCTGTAGTGAATGTAGGCAGATGAGGAAACTCAGTAGCTGATATAAATCATTGAATAATGATGTGCAGTTTGGGGATGTGTTTAGAACCAGGCAAAGTTTTGATCAAGGGAGTGAAAGTCTCACACCTGACTATATAAAAACTGATTTGTTTTCAGTACACACCCATATTTATGCTTTAAAACCAATACTGCAAACGCTTAGTTCCTAGCATAAGCCCCAACCTCACAGAAAGCTCTATGTTGCTCGACCTCTGTTTGCATGGTGCTAATTGCAGGATTGGGGCCACAGTGCTTACCACCCTGAGTAATCTCATTGATTTCTCTATACCTGTCGGCAAGATCACATCCTTTTTCTGTTAGGTTAAACATCTTTTCCACTAACTGAAAGCATCACTTTACTCCTACTAGAGAAACCTGTATTTAAGGATTATTTTTAGTAGTGTAAAGCACTTTTATCATTTATATACCCTTGTTTTTTTTTAAGTACTAAATATGGAACTAAGTCTTTTCCATGACTGTCTCTGACAAAAATAAATCACTTCTTGTCTTTGATCCTTTTTCTAGAAACTTCTGCATTAGAAATAACAAAATAAGAAAAAACAAAGGAAAACTGGGACACGGTTAAGGATGTATTCACTGAATTACAGGTGAAGATCTCTATATATACTAGAAAGAAACTTGTTTAAAAAAAGAGAATTAAAACCTTTTGTCATGGATCATTTTGCAGGGATCTGGGAGCAGATTTCCCCCAGCACTAAGAGAAGGGGTAGAATCATAGAATCATAGAATATCAGAGTTGGAAGGGACCTCAAGAGGTCATCTAGTCCAACCCCCTGCTCAAAACAGGACCAATTCCCAGCTAAATCATCCCAGCCAGGGCTTTGTCAAGCCGGGCCTTAAAAACCTCCAAGGAAGGAGACTCCACCACCTCCCTAGGTAACGCATTCCAGTGTTTCACCACCCTCCTAGTGAAATAGTTTTTCCTGATATCCAACCTGGACTTCCCCCACCGCAACTTGAGACCATTGCTCCTTGTTCTGTCATCTGCCACCACTGAGAACAGCCGAGCTCCATCCTCTTTGGAACCCCCCTTCAGGTAGTTGAAGGCTGCTATCAAATCCCCCCTCATTCTTCTCTTCTGGAGACTAAACAATCCCAGTTCTCTCAGCCTCTCCTCATAAGTCATATGCTCCAGACCCCTAATCATTTTTGTTGCCCTCCGCTGGACTCTTTCCAATTTTTCCACATCCTTCTTGTAGTGTGGGGCCCAAAACTGGACACAGTATTCCAGATGAGGCCTCACCAATGTCGAATAAAGGGGAACGATCACGTTCCTCGATCTGCTGGCAATGCCCCTACTTATACAGCCCAAAATGCCGTTAGCCTTCTTGGCAACAAGAGCACACTGTTGACTCATATCCAGCTTCTCGTCCACTGTGACCCCTAGGTCCTTTTCAGCAGAACTGCTACCTAGCCATTCGGTCCCTAGTCTGTAGCAGTGCATGGGATTCTTCCGTCCTAAGTGCAGGACTCTGCACTTGTCCTTGTTGAACCTCATCAGGTTTTTTTCTGCCCAATCCTCTAATTTGTCTAGGTCCCTCTGTATCCGATCCCTACCCTCTAGTGTATCTACCACGCCTCCTAGTTTAGTGTCATCTGCAAACTTGCTGAGAGTGCAGTCCACACCATCCTCCAGATCGTTAATAAAGATATTAAACAAAACCGGCCCCAGGACCGACCCTTGGGGCACTCCACTTGAAACTGGCTGCCAACTAGACATGGAGCCATTGATCACTACCCGTTGAGCCCGACGATCTAGCCAGCTTTCTATCCACCTTACAGTCCATTCATCCAGCCCATACTTCTTTAACTTGGTGGCAAGAATACTGTGAGAGACAGTATCAAAAGCTTTGCTAAAGTCAAGAAATAACACATCCACTGCTTTCCCCTCATCCACAGAGCCAGTTATCTCATCATAGAAGGCAATTAGGTTAGTCAGGCACGACTTCCCCTTCGTGAATCCATGCTGACTGTTCCTGATCACTTTCCTTTCCTCTAAATGTTTCATAATTGATTCCTTGAGGACCTGCTCCATAATTTTTCCAGGGACTGAGGTGAGGCTGACTGGCCTGTAGTTCCCCGGATCCTCCTTCTTCCCTTTTTAAAAGATGGGCACTACATTAGCCTTTTTCCAGTCATCTGGGACCTCCCCCGATCGCCATGAGTTTTCAAAAATAATGGCTAATGGCTCTGCAATCTCACCCGCCAACTCCTTTAGCACCCTCGGATGCAGCGCATCCAGCCCCATGGACTTGTGCACGTCCAGTTTTTCTAAATAGTCCCGAACCACTTCTTTCTCCACAGAGGGCTGGTCATCTTCTCCCCATGCTGTACTGCCCAGTGCAGCAATCTGGGAGCTGACCTTGTGCGTGAAGACAGAGGCAAAAAAATCATTGAGTACATTAGCTTTTTCCACATCCTCGGTCACTAGGTTGCCTCCCTCATTCAGTAAGGGGCCCACACTTTCCTTGATTTTCTTCTTGTTGCTAACATACCTGAAGAAACCCTTCTTGTTACTCTTAACATCTCTTGCTAACTGCAACTCCAAGTGTGATTTGGCCTTCCTGATTTCACTCCTGCACGCCTGAGCAATATTTTTATACTCCTCCCTGGTCATTTGTCCAATCTTCCACTTCTTGTAAGTTTCTTTTTTGCGTTTAAGATCAGCAAGGATTTCACTGTTTAGCCAAGCTGGTCGCCTGCCATATTTACTATTCTTTCTACACATCGGGATGGTTTGTTCCTGCAACCTCAATAAGGATTCTTTAAAATACAGCCAACTCTCCTGGACCCCTTTGCCCTTCATGTTATTCTCCCAGGGGATCCTGCCCATCTGTTCCCTGAGGGAGTCAAAGTCTGCTTTTCTGAAGTCCAGGGTCCATATTCTGCTGCTCTCCTTTCTTCCTTGTGTCAGGATCCTGAACTCGACCATCTCATGGTCACTGCCTCCCAGGTTCCCATCCACTTTTGCTTCCCCTACTAGTTCTTCCCTGTTTGTGAGCAGCAGGTCAAGAAAAGCTTTGCCCCTAGTTGGTTCCTCCAGCACTTGCACCAGGAAATTGTCCCCTACGCTTTCCAAAAATTTCCTGGATTGCCTGTGCACCGCTGTAATGCTCTCCCAGCAGATATCAGGGTGATTAAAGTAAAGGCTGCTGCCCAATGAAGATTCCTTTTTGGGCTGCAAATCCTCACATGGTAAAGGGGATGGGTTTGCTATGTTCATTATTCCCTTAATGATCAGTGAGGGAATCTATTGAACAGTGAATAGGTAGCTTCAGCCTTTTCTGCAGTGTATAATCTTCCTTGGGAAGGGGAGAAAGAGGTTCCGGGGTCAGTGGTGAATGGAAGACATTTGGAACCACGCTCATTGCCAGAGACTCCAGGATAGGGAGGTGGACCCCAGAATTGGCATAGGGCCCCTGTGCAGGTAGCTTTGGCCTCCAGAGAACCTTGCGGGATCTTGACACCAAACTGTGAATAATTTGAACAATTGTATTATCAAGCTTGAACCGAACAAAAGTATTGTCAAGGTTAGGCTTCAAACTTCCCGAAGCTTTTAAAAAAATAAGCTTTGCAAAAGGAAACTAAGACTTGTGGTCAAAACGCACTGCAACCAAATAACCCATTATGCTGACTCCTATAAAGTGAGATAAGTTGTGCCCCCGGGCACAGCTTGTCTAATCCACATTAACCACATTTAAAACAATTGGCTACAAGGAGATAAGTAAGCATAATTTATACAGTCAAAGCGACAACGCTAACCACACTGAGAATTTGGCCTACCCTGATTGGTTGGTCAGTTTTAAAACACGGCCCGGCAGATAAGATAAAAAGAACGAAGGCACAGAACTGTGTGTGTGTGTCGGTCGTAAGGGACCTACACCCCCTGAACCAAAGGAACGTGCACTTCTCAACTGTCTGTACTTGGCCAGTGCGGAAAATGGCCGACTGAAGGGTAACGTATTTTTGGACGAATGCAGGGTAAGTTTATGGACTAAAGAAGTCTGGTTGCTCGGGCTGAATAGATCTCAAGTCTGTATTGATACTATAGTGTTAAGAATTATAGTAAGTAGCTGATGAATTATAACTTTGCAAGTATCAGGGGGTAGCCTTGTTAGTCTGTATCCACAAAAACAACAAGGAATCCGATGGCATCTTAAAGACTAACAGATTTATTTGGGCATAAGCTTTCGTGGATAAAAAAACCTGAAGAAGTGAGGTTTTTTACCCATGAAAGCTTATGCCCAAATAAATCTGTTAGTCTTTAAGGTGTTACCGGACTCCTTGTTAATAATTTTACATGTACTTGTTCTTGTCTTCAGTATAACTTACCATTTATATTCATCCTTATTCAGTGTTGGTCTTTATTCTTGCTTTTCGTATTTTGTCTGTGTTGCCTTTATAGTCTAAAGTCATTTAAAAACCTTTTTTGAGGAATAATCATTAGTTTTAATTTTTTCTTATATGGGCACTACTCAACCTCATTACATCTGTGTTGGATGGTGGAAAGTGGTGATCACCCAGGGCACAACTAGGGACCTGATGCGTGTCCCCCACTTCCTTAATCTCCTTACAAACCATCTCCAATGCTAATTCCAATGGGAGGCAAATGCTGCCTCCTGCCGTAATATTGGGGATTAGAGGAAATGACAAGAGAAGTCTCATGGAGTTTTCCTCCTCTTGAGATTCCTGTAGGTTTTTTTGCAGGACAAGATGAGCTGGCTCTTTATTATTAGTAACTAGAACAATGATAGTTGTGCACTGGTATTCATAGAGGTACAATCTATTGAAAAGTTCTTCATGGTAATGTGGGATAATCTTATAATAGTTTAATTACGGAAACTATTAAACAGATTTTGTTATCTGGACACTTATCTATTCTGAGACATAATGCAAGGGTGAAATCTCTATCCCTGGATTCTTGTGCTTTTCGGAGTGTTTTTACTAACATACTTACATTTATTATATACAGATTAATGCTAAATGTTGGATTGGAATTCTGTGATCCGGATCGGATATGGTTAGCTGTACATCACAGAACCTGTAAAAACATTATTTATATTTATGCAATTTGATTCCTATCTACTCTGCGTTAGTTGTTATGCTGTTTTGTTTTGCTTTTTTAAAATGGAGACATTCTCTTGTATGTTTCTTCTGGATATAAAAGCCATAAAAATAAGTTACATTGCAAAATGAATACAAAAATCCTACACTGTCTGAATCCCAAGCCATACAAGAGACATGGATTTGGATTGAGTAAAATGATTACCTAGGTAACCCATGACTTCACAGTATAGTTAATGGATATAAATCAAACTCTTCTAGATTTTAGACTGCATAATTTGGTCAGCTCTTACTCCCACTGAATTCCTAGATAAAGCTTCCATTGACTTCTCTCTTGCTTCTATTAAACTTTTACTTGTCACAAGGAAATTAACTTCCTGCTGCAACTACAATCTGCTATTGGGGATGAGCCAACTCCTATATATTCTCCAAAATGCAAACTATCTGATATTTAGATTGTATCATGGGTATTTCAGAGATGGGAAAACATTGGAGATTGCAGTGATGGACACCCCACCCCTGAGTGCACTGACTGAGCTGACAACCCTTATGCCTCTTTTGCTCCTGCTACATTAAAATATTTTATAACCCTGCTTCTTGCTGCATGGATTCAGCTTTATTTCCTGACCCAGATAATAGCACAAATTAGGGCACCATCCTGCTATTCAGTCTTGACATAATTCCTTCACATAAAATGACTTGACCACTCCTCATGCCCAATGGGGAGGGGGGGCAGGCATGGCACTCAACACTGAAATCAATAAGAAACGTGGGGGGCAGGAAAACTAGTGACCTAGGATATATACAAACCTAGTTCAAAACTGATCAGCTACACTAAAGGTCAAAGTTACTTTTCAGTCTCCAAGTTATACCTTACTCTTTTAAGAAATACAATTGAATTAAATTGCCACTACCTTTTGTAGTTTATTTTTGTTATAGAAGCTCCTAAAGGTCCCAGCTAAGATTGGGGCTCTGTATCTGGGTCGGGGACCACCTGACTGGCCCCTCATGGCCAAAGGTCGCTCTATGGCCCCTTTCTTTTGCTTTCCTCTTATTGAGGGCTCCTCCTCAACACAGCCCAAAGGAAATTAAAACATTTCCCCAGCTACAGTCCACTTTATTCAGTCCTCAGGTACATACTGGCCCTCCAGGCCACAATCTCAAGTCAGTTGCGGAAGGGTTCCTAACTCTCTTTCCAAGAGTTGGGGGTACAGTTCAGTCTCTCTGCAAGAGCCAGTCTTCCCCATCTGTCATGAGTGGACAGTAGTACTTCTGTACCTCACATGGGTGCTGTGAGTAAAAGTACATTAAATGACTGTGAGGCACTCAGATATTATGATAATGGTATAAGTACCATAGATACATTCAAATGTTTCCAAATGTAGTGATGTTCAGACTACTGTATTATGGGGACATCCCTACCCTAATTGTGACAATAGGGGTCACACTCTGACTATGGTAATGCTGGTGTTTATTTCCTACCCATCAACTGGGAAAAACACTATACATTTAACTACCGTTGGTAGCTAATGCTAATGTTTTAAAAATGTGATTATCTTAATTACTCCAAATCCTCAATGCAATTCCTGCCAGTGTGGATCTACCACAAATCCTGGCCTGAAAAGCCTGTTGCCATTTCTAGTTCTTTATACAAAGTCAGAACATTTCTTAAAAAGGATTCACACATCATTTGATCAATATCTCACTGCTGCATTGCTTGTGAGATACTGAATTGCACCTTGTAACAATGGATACGTTTCACAAAAGCTTTTCTTTTCTTCTTCCCACACCGGAATAGTCTTAAACCGAACTCAGTCATTGCAGTAAACAGTAGCATTAGTGAAAGATTGCACATCAAAAAGTCCTAAATTGGGTATCCAGAAAAATTAAACACAAAAATTCAACTTAGTTATTTGTGCCCATGATTTTACAGAAAATGGTGTATCTAAAGCTCTGCTGAAAAACTGGCATTTAATATGGGAGCTATTTATATTAGAGTTGGTCAAAAATATATTGACCAAGCAAATTTTCCTGCTAAAAATGGAGTTCTATAAAAAAGTTGTTTTAATGAGAAATTTAAAAATGAAATCAAAGTTCTTGTATTTTGTTTTGGTTCTGTTTTTGAAGATGAAATTTTCAGTTTTCAATTTTTGGATTTTTCAGGGAGGATCCCCTCTCTTTAAAAATAAATAAATAAACCCCCCCAAAATGGAGAAAAAAATATATTGAAGTAAATCTGTACAGAGGAATTACAATTTTTCTCTTCTGTGTAACACTGGGTTGCTTCAAAAATGTGGCCATTTCTGCCCAGATACTTTCCAGTTTTTGATAGTCACCCCTACTACTGTTTAGCAAACATAATGTAGGAATTTTTACTAACTAGTTGAGAGACAGGATGGTCTTTTGGCTAAGGCACTGGATTGAGTCTCAAGAGATCTGGGTTTAATTCCTGGTTCTGTCAGAGACTTGGAAAAGTCACTTAAACTCTCTGGCCCTGATTAGTGGGATACTTCAGCCTTTGCCTATCCCTGCACATGAATGGTTCCACTGACTACAATGGGACTATTCACATACTTAGTTGGGCATGTGCTTAAGCACTCTGCTGCCTGGAAGTTTCTCTGTCTCAGCTTCCCATCTGTAAAATGGCGATACTATTGCTTTTCTTCTACTGTCTTGTCTAATTCGTCTGTAAACTTTTCAGGTCAGGGACTGCCTCTCACTATGTGTTTGTACAGTGTAAGCTGTATCTATCTCAAATTTGACCCACTTGTGGGTGCATTGTGCCAGATTGAATAAATCTTTATTAGCTCAGGATAAAATTAGGAAAAGGATTTTAAATTTTAGCTAACAGCAGTGCCAGCCTTGCCATGCTGCTTTATCTCCCATATACCACAATGAAATGTTAAATTCTTGCATTTTCACCATCACACAGATGAGAGGGCATTAGAATGCCCAATATAGCAACCATCCTTCCTGAAAGTGCAGACACAGCGTAATAGAAGAGCACTAATAGAAGAGGAAGGACTCCAGCACTAAGACTATAGTATCAATTTGGGTGACACTAATTCATCAAGGAAACCAAGCTCTAAGTGAAAAGAAAAATGTGAGGCCAAACGGCCTGAGGTATTTTCAGAACCTACATAAATGATTCTCAGATATTTGCTTTGAAGGATTGTACTGATTTCTGCTAATAAAAAAAGCAATGCTATTAGATGGCTGAGCTAAACCCAGATACATACACAGCTGCTAGTCCTTCAACATGCATTTAGAATGCATTAGCAAAGCTACTGAAAAAAAAAATGTATCTAATGGTGATCCTCAGGACATCTCTTCCAGGGACTGCTGAATTCCTCTAATCCCTCTAAGAAAGTGCTGAAGTTTACCAGTCTGTCTCAGACCCTCCAATACCAATAATAATGATTCAGACTGTATGACAGGTAGTGGCAATGATCCGACAGTTCTAGGACAGGCGCATCACACTGTAGGGTTGGGTTCTGTTTTTGACTAAGAAATAGGAATAATATAGTAGTAGTTATGTCCTAATAACGTCCCTTTTTCTGAAGCAGTGGGAATTTGCTGAGGAACCCAAATTGTCTTGGCAGTTACTTAAGGGATCAAAATACAGTGGAATTTGTGGTGAGTGATCACTGCTTGAAGAGATTACTCACCTCTATGACTCCGATCTTTCTTTCCAAAAGCCATTTCTTGTTGGTGTCTTGCTTATTTTGTCCAGTGGGCATTTGGTTGCAAGGATTAGGTCACAAGTGACTATATATAAATTCAGAGGTAGGAAAATGTGTTGCACCTTCCAGAGTGCTACTCTGCTGCAAGTAGAAAGTGTTACAGCTCTTTGGAGTGAAGTGATGATTACTACCATTTTTAACATGACTAGCCTCGTATGGCAATACAGTATCTGACAGAACTCAATCTGTGCTGGCATTAGGAAGCTTGATACATCTCTTTTTAGGCATTCACTCTTGTCAATATGGACATAGTGACTCTTCATGTATCAAAATGAGGAATGCCAAACTGATCTTTATAGCAGAACTCCTGTATTGGAAATTGTACCAGCTCTCGTTTTCCAAATATGCTAGACTAGAAATACTTGGTACAATATTTGAGAGCAGCAAAATAAGAAGAAAAATCCACCTGTCCACGGACATTCCTAATGGCAATATGTTGAATTCCTACCACTGGCATTGGTGATAGAAATAGATCTCCTGGAAACAGATCAACATTTTAGTGACTTAAATCTGGAGTTTAGTTAGGGTTGTAGGTTGTTAGATTTGGGTGTGGGAAGTTATGTTATGTGCTATGCTTGTTCCCAAGCCTCACTTCCAAAATTGTAATGATATTTCTTTATGTCATAAGACATAAGGCCAAAAACACCTGGATAAATTAAACATCCATATGGGAACTCTGAACAATTGGGAGCTATCCACTGGCAGCATGCCCACATTGCTGTAGAACAGACTGCAGTTATTTCCAGAAGCAGAAATTATAAATGAGCTCAACAGTTAAATGCTTGGTGCTAAAATGGGCAGCTTGGAAAATGCAGCTGCTGTTGATACTTTAGGAAAAGGAGGAAATAACCCAGATAATCGGAGAGGCTGGTAGTGTGGTTAGTGTGCATAATCCCCCATAATATAAACTATGTATTGTGGCTAAGATAATTCATCTTGCAGTACCACCTGCTGCCACTGCAACAACGGATGGGGCTGCAAAGCACCACCGTGCTACCCCTGGGAGACTTCTGTCCCTTGCAGGGAGCAGAGAGGAGATAGAGCAGGGAATACAAATTTCTGTGGGACTATTTTTGTTCAGCCCCAGGGAGGCAGAGAATATGACTGCCTTCAGGTGCTCACTGCTACCGCTGTTCCTGCTTTTCCATACCTACCAATAAGAGGCAAGAAATAGGGGGTAAGAGGTTCTGAACATGGGGTGGATTTTCTGAGCCTGGGGGATTGTATATGTAGAAAGGCAGAAAGCGGGGAGGTGTTCTGAACTTGGAGTTCTCAGATGACAGACCTGTTCATAGCTGAAGTGGTTCTGATCTGTGGGAAGAGGGGGGCTCTCAGCTAGGAAAATAGGTGTGTGGGGCAGAGAAAGAAGACTGAGCATGGGGCAGATTGGGTTATAGGGAGATGAGGGGAAGGGTTGGGCTGGCAGAGCTGAGTGTAGGAGGAAATGTTAAAGGAGGAAGGAAGTCATTTGGTAGTGTGTGTTGGGGGGTGAGGGCAGGGTAGACTGGAGGGGGAGATGTTGGGGCTAATAGTAAAGGCGTCAAAAAGGAATATTTACTGTTTTCTCCCACTCTGCCCTTTAAAGTAAAGCATCCTAGTTTTTCATGGTGAAATGGGGGAGGGAGTGCTCCTTTTTCTTCCCACTTGCCCGCTGAACTTCCTTAGCAGAAAGATTCCCAGCAATACCTCCAACCACAGTGCCCCAGTTTTCCCCTTTTTGAAAATGTCAGCCTACAGCATAGGGAGGTGGTGAGCACAGATGGCTGCCTGCAGCCCCTCCATATATCTGGGTCTTTACCATTTATACGGGGCATTTCAATATTTCACTGGCAGTGAGATGTTGATCAAATGATGTGTGAATCCTTTTCTCAGAAGTGTTCTAAATCTGCATAAAGAACTAGAAATGGCAACAGGATTTGTGGTGGATCAACACTTACAGGAACTGCACTGAGGAATTTGAAGTAATTACAATAATGCCATTTTAAAAACTTCAGCATTAGCTACCAATTTTTTTTTCCAATTGGAGTGTAGGTTTTTTTCCAATTGGAGTGTAGGAAATACCACAAATGCAATATGACAGGTTTCAGAGTAGCAGCCGTGTTAGTCTGTATCCGCAAAAAGAAGAACAGGAGTACTTGTGGCACCTTAGAGACTAACAAATTTATTAGAGCATAAGCTTTCGTGGACTACAGCCCACTTCTTCGGATGTATCCGAAGAAGTGGGCTGTAGTCCACGAAAGCTTATCCGAAGAAGTGGGCTGTAGTCCACGAAAGCTTATGCTCTAATAAATTTGTTAGTCTCTAAGGTGCCACAAGTACTCCTGTTCTTCTTTTTACAAATGCAATAGTCCAATTGTGAAGCAATATGTACTGTTTTGTTTAATTGTAACCACTCTGTTACAATTAGAGCAGAAATTGCCACTACGGACAACCCAGCTGTCACTTGGCTATCTCAAAAAAAGACGGGGGGGGGGAAATCTATAAGAACAGAGGCTTGATAGTGACATCCTTTCACTGAGATTACTTGCAGACTAAGGCAATACTCAACATGAGTAACAGTAGCAGAAGAGCCCTCAGTGATCAGCTACAGGAGGTCTTGCTTGAATAATCCAAAGTATTTAAACTCAGGGTTGATAATTCTGGAAAGACAGAAGAACATTTGAAATCAGGTACTGCAAGTAGTTCACAATCAACCCTCGGAGGCTAAGACTTCTCAACTTATTGAGCAGAGTAAATCAGAGAGAACTAGTTTGTTCCTAAGCCGTGCAGATTTATTGGCTTCAGAGTTGTCTCCATAAATTAGCATAGAACATACATTCAATGCAAGCCATCCTGAAGTTATTGACTGTAGAAAAACCTCTGCAGGTTTGCCGCATTATTGGCATCAAGGCAAATAGATTAAGGATATGAAATTATTGGATAACATTTCCACCAGAGGCAACCCAAAAAGAAAGCCTATTCCATTTTAAAAGCTATCGAGTGGCATACATTGAGATGTGAGTAGGTTTGAAAGTGATCTCAGCAGAATACAGGAGGAGCCTTTTATCTCCATGTTGAGTGCCCATGCAGGGGCTGGATGCAAAGGACTCAGCTGAATGCAAGAACAACATGGGGGGAGCATCGCTAGCCACCCCAAAGAGGATGGAGAAAAGGCAAAGCCATATCACTTTCCTAGGGCTTGTCTACACAGCAATGGAAAAGCACACCAGACAGGTGTGATTTGTTGTGCTCTAACTGCCCCATGTAGACACAATTGGTGTGCTCTGGATTATATTAATGTGAACTAGGTACCTTTTAGAGTGAGCCAGTGCGGTCTGCACGGGGCATTTAGAGCACCACAAGTTAGTGTGCGTTACAAATCATACTCCTCTGGCATGTTTTGCCATGCCATGGAGACAAGCCCATAGTCCCTACACTAGTCAAGGTAGCACATGCTGCAAGTTCTGCTCTGAAAAGAGACTGTGTAAAAAAATAATAAAAAATAGAATCTTCTTACACTACAGCTGTACAGTCTGCTTAATCAGAGAGAAGTCTGTGCATTTTACTAACTAAAGGAAGCTTCAACTTCTTTTTACACCTGTTAGCATAGCAGAGCCAATACAGTTATTGGGGAGATGAGGTAGATTGTATTCCGGCTTCTGCATACTCAACAAGAGAGTTAAAGTTCTGATTGCAGATACTTAGGGATAGTGGGAAGATCATTGCTTGACTTTAGACTAAGTCTGTAGGGCTGTTGAAAACAGCTTGTTTACTTGCTTATTTGTTTGGAAAGTTGTTGTCCGGTGACTATAGCACTCCACAGTTGTTGTCACAGTATTTTAAAGAGCCACTGTTCAGAAAGAGAAAGAAACTTCCAGGGGAAGAGCAGAAGCTGTGATCCTCTACTGTGTGAGTCTCTGTGGCAGTCTGGCTCTGCCGTACAGCCAGAGCTCTGCCTAAAGACACACCAAGGCTTCAAGAAGTTAGACAACAAAGCATACCTGTCTAAACATTTCTGTATGCAATGTAGTTGTAGCTGTGTTGGACCCAGGATATGAGAGAGACGAGGTGGGTGAGGTAATATCTTTTATTGGTCTAACTTTTGTTCATGGGCGGTGGGTGAACCCCCTCTTTGAGGAGGCTAACCTGTTGGCCCTGCCCCTTCTGCCCAAGGTCCCGCCCCCCACATGCCAGAGTCCCGAAACCCACCCCTCCATAACAGGAGGAGCACTGAGGCCCCCCCCATGACCAAAAGAGTCATGGTTTGACCCCTAAGGTACCCCCCAGGCCAGCCTCCCCCAACCCTAGCTGAGTGCCGCTCCCCCCCGCCGACCCCCACCTGAGCGCTAGTCTGAGCTGCTCCCCCCAAGCGATGGTCCAAGCAACTACTCCCTGCCCCCTGCACCCCCCCAGCACTGGTTTGAGCCGCCCCTCCTAGCGCTGGTACAAGCCGCTACCCCCTGACCCCTGTCTTCTGCTTGAGCACCGATCTGAGCTGCCCTCCTCCCCCAATGCCGGGCTGAGGTGTGTCCAGCCCCCCACCCGGAGTACCACGCCAGGCTGAGCCACTCCCTCCCGCCTGAGCACCAGGCTGAGCTGCCCCTTGCACAAGCGCTGGGTTGAGCCGCCCCTTGCACAAGCGCTGGGCAGAGCCGGTGCCCACCCATCTGAGCCAGTGGCCCCAGTGCCTGGCTGAGCCACCTACTCCCCCGCCACACCCCAGGGCCCACCATTTGCTCTCAGCATCCCTCCTCACTCCCCTACCCCCTAAGGAAAAGCAACCTGGCGTGCAGCGAGGACCTGCGGGGGCGAGGGTGGAAAGGTGGAGTGCAGGTACGCAGTCAGCCAGCAGCAGCAGGTGGTGGCGGCAGGGGCTCAGGGAGGGTGTGGGGCCACCATGGTCCAGGTGTCCCTTAGGGGTGGCTGTGCAGGAAAGCCTTCCCTGGCCTATTATACCCGCTGCTCATGATTCTGTTTGTGAGAGAGCTTTCGAGCCACACAGAGCCCTTCTTCAGAACAGAAGTTGGTCCAATAAAAGATATGACTTCATTCTCTCCTGTCTCTGTACATTTCTGGGCAATTAAGGTATGCTTTGAGTGAGCAAAGCAAAGTACAACTAGATGCTATTTCAAATATTATACAGTATTTTGTGATTGTTGGATATTCTGATGCTATAAAATGATGGCTGGAGTAGGTTCACTTGCTGGCAAAGAGATTATTAACAACAAAAACCTACTGCCACTTAGAAAGCCAGTGGGTGGGGAAGGTTTGGGGGGCAGAAGAAGCATGTTTTATACGGTTGTTAAAATGACAATTTAGACAAGCAGAGCTATTATAGAGCCCTGCAAAGAACTCCCACAGCACTCAGGTTGGAGGAAGCTTGTTCCTTAGAATAGCATTTTACTTACCCTGTAAAATGACATCACCATACCTGACTGCAAAGCATAGGACTTAGGAGAACGTAAAGTACAGTTTAATATCTACTTTGGAGAGAGAGTGCATCTGCATCCTACTGTGCTCTGAAGTCACTTTCCAGTGGCATTTAAGCTACAAAATTATGTTAGGTCCAAACTGCAGTGGGGCGATAGATGGTATGCATATCGCTATTTTGGCACCAGACCACCTTGCCATGGAGTACATCAACAGAAGGGGCTAGTTTTTTGTGGATGTGCAAGCACTGGTGGGTCACTAGGAACTCTTTACCGACATCAGTATGGGCTAGTTAGGGAAGATGCATGACACATGTATCTTTAAGTACACAGGACTGTTCAGAAAGCTGCAAGCAGGGACATTTTCCCCCCACCACCACCCAGAAGATTACCATTGGGAATGTTGAAATGTCAACAGTGATCCTGGGCGACTCAGCCTACCCCTTGCTCCCATGGCTCATGAAGCCATGCATCTGCCACCCTGACAGCACCAAGGAGTGCTTCAACTATAGGCTCAGGAGCTGCAGAATGACTATTGAATGTGCCTTTGGTCATTTGAAGGGTCGCTGGTGGTATTTACTCTCTAGATTGGACCTCAGTGAGAAAAATATCCGAATGGTTCTAGCTAAATGCTGGTTACTACATAATATCTATGAAGCAATATCTTGCACAGCCAGATACAAGGTCTAATAGCCAGATAGAAGAGTTCAGCATGATGCTGTACAGATCAAGGCGGCTTTGGTAGACCATTTTAATAGTGAACCAGAGTAGTGTTGATGTAGTGTGATCTCCGTGGCCTTGCTCTTTTGTGGCCAGGCATCAGTCTTGTCGTGATTGCTGTGTATGTAGGAAGATAATGTTGTCAATGCACTTTTAATATTGTTTGTGAATGACTTTATGGGTTGTGTGACAGAGAGCAGTAACAGGAAATTGGTAGCTGTTAGACCTGCTCAGCACCAGCCAGAGTATGAATTTTGTTCCAAAATAGAATTTTATTCTGTAACATGAAACAGGCAATTAAAGTAAAGTTTTGCTCTAGGAAGGCTCTCAGATCCTTTCTTCTATGAAGGAGTTTTGCTATGAGTTTTTTGTAACTCAGTACATGACTTCATTCAAAAGTTGAAGCACAACTTCACCTGCTTTTGCTTTAAGGCCAGCATAAATGGTGAATTTCTGCAAGACTTACAATACAAAATGGCCCTCGTTCAATCAAAAGGAGTGATGTGAGCCAGTCACAAAGTTTATATGTGGAACTGAATCCAGGTTTCCCATGAAGATTCAACATGTAAATTCTGGTCCAAGCTCATTAACCCTGCCGGACTTTCAGAAATAACTTGGAGCCTTTTCTATTTAATGCTCTAGGTTTTTATGTGTGTTTGCTTGCTTGTATCTTCCTGAACTTCTAGGAAATAAAGAAAACACCTTGAAGGAAAATTTAGTTTTTCTCTGAGATCGCTGATTTGGAATCCGTGAAAGAGTCCCCAAGGATAGTTAGGCTATTTTGTGATGGTACCTTCCTCATGCCAATTTAAAATTGTACCCTTATCATTGTGGACTTTAATCTAAAGGAGCTAGGAAGGAATTGGATTGGAGGGCCTAGCCAGCTGATAGAAATGTTCCTCTAATTATTCACCTTTCTTAAGCAGCCCGGATTGCAAAGGATACTTCAAAAGATTGTGTGTGTGTGTACACACATATGCTAGAGCAATGTGAAATGTCTGACTTTGCTGGAGAGGCAAGGTGGATGAACTAATATGTCTTACTGGATCAGCTTCGCTCACACAGAGCTCTTCTTTGGGTCTGGAAAACTTACTCAGAGCACTGCAGCCAAATACAGCATGGAACAGATTGTTTAGCAAGGGACCATTCAAAGTGAAGTGGTCTGTTACCACCCAGTCATTGGGAGGAAGAAAAGGGGTGGGAGGAAGCTGCTGCGGGGGGGAAGGGGGGAAAGGGGATGTTGTAATAAGCCATAAATCCAGTGTATCTATTCAGTCCATGATTTTTAATGTTTTCTCCTCCTCCTCCTCTCCTTCTCCTCTGCCCTTTTTGTGTACATTAACGTCATTTTACAAAAGTTTCCTTCTGTTGCAAATAACAGTAGAGCTTTACTGGTATTATGTTGGACATCCTAATGGAGTTGGGCTGCCATAAGTGATTGCTACTACCCCATTCAGAGCAGGGCTAAGTGATATGGTGCTTGAACTAAAATCTTGCATCCAAATGCATTCAAGTTTTAAGAAAGCTTGCATTTAAAAACTGATCTTTGTGGCTGGTCTCTCTCTCCTTGATGAGCCAAACTAAAGCACTCCTTTCCTGAAGCGGGTTAACAAGCTGCTTCTGCAGAATTTCCAGCTCTACAAATTCGATTCTATTTGCGAACAAAACAAGAATTAAAAAAAATACTCTTAAGAGGCAGCAATGCAATGGCATCATGATAAGTGCAGAAGTAAACCTGGTTTCCACTAGCCATCTATTAAAGCTATAAATAGAGCTTTCATTATCAGTAATGCTAAAGAGTAAGTTAGAATCTGGATTTTAAAAAAAATGTTTTTTGAATCAAGCAAGGTAAATTCAAGGAGTGAGAGGTATCCACTACTAGGAAGATGGCTGGTGTGAGAGAGTGTTCATACAGAAGTTTTCAGTCTTAGAAGAAACTGCCAAGTATCCATGAGTCAGTATTCAACCTTTCCACAACTGCAAGGAATTCCAGTCATTTAAAGTGAAGCGTCTTCAAGGTAGAGCCTTAAAGGGTTTTTAAGGTTGTTGCAGATACAGATGCAGCAGACACAATTTGGACAGGCTGTTCATTCTAAGTGTTAACTCAGGAATTCCTGTAAAGCCAAAAGGAACGGTCTTCAGAGGATCCCAGTGCAACCAACGCAGGTGTTTGAATACCCTTAAAAAGCCACAGTTTCTGCAGTTGGTTTCACTCTTTCATACAGATAGCATTTCATCATTCATCTTTGTAAGAGACAGTTACCGTATTGGATATTCCAGAATTAAAGATTTTAGCATTCTCTGATTGGATTGTTCTGATTCTGTATGTTTCAAGTTATTTGATTGCTTTGAACACCACATAGCCAGTAGCAATGATCACAGTGACAATCAGACCCTGTGTTTTGTAAATCTATTTTTTTCCTAGTTGTATATAGTGGCAAATGTTACCATGGAAACTGGTAAAGGAACTACATTATTTGTTGATATGCACCTTATCTGATACTTCCCTATTCTAATTTCTTATGGTCTGATCCTGCAAAGGCGATGAGAACCCTCAACTCCTTGTATCTTCAACTTCACAGACTTAGGCTCACTAGAAGGAGGCAGAAACTTAAAGGTTTGGGCTCCTTATGAGGGGCTGAGCTTGAATACTTCTCCCTCCCTATTCTCTATCTGAATGACACTCTTATATAATTGTAGGCTCCAGGGATTCATCCAATTTAATCTGCCTGTTTAAGGACTGTATTTGGAACTGACAGTGCCAACTGCAGCATCGACACTAATGAGTGCTAATATGGAACTGGTATGTTATACATGTGTGCTCTGATCAGGACTATATTTGGCCTTTAATTGTCAGATACAAATTCCACTGAAATCAATAGGAATAGCACATAACACCAGAGCAAAATTCAGCTCTTAGTGCTTAGTTATAATCGAGTAAAGATAACTCATGTGTACTTCATTTGTATGAAGTGATACTTGGCTTTTGTTAGTACACATTGCATAGTCCAAACTTAGTGTCACTATGACCATGGCTGAAGACAGAGAGCAAAGTGTTTTTTAAAGATTGCTGTGGTCATTTGCTGGGAAAGCAGGGGGTCTAGCTTATTTGGCCCTCTTCATATAGCAGCTGAACTCCAGACTCACATAGGAATAGGTCCCTTCAAACAAAACCTTGTCTCACTGCATGAGATGGTGGATTTGATTAGGACTGAGTTTGGTGTTACAGAGAGGTAGAACAGGACCTAAGGAGAACGTAGCAGATATAGTATTTATACTAAAGCCATTGAAAGGGTTATTTCTCACTAGTCTATTGGATTTGAAAGTGGATTATCATGGCCACTGCTGCCTTGATCCACATGGCTGCCACGTACTACACCCTAGCGTTCGCTCCGGTGAGACAAGAAGGTATTCTCAATGCAAATGGAAAATGCAAGATGTTGACAGAATGTTTTACTCCTCCACTCAGCCTTTTGGGAGAAAAAAAATGGAATAAGATGTCAGTATTCTTCTGCAAGGTCTTTTTTTTTTTTTTTTTTTAAGCAAGGTGAGACATTGCACAGCGACATATCACCATGTTTGTCCTGGTTTCGTTTTTACTCTGAAATAGTGCAAGTTAAGTCTCAGTAAAATATCTCCTTTCTAGGCTTAATAGAACAGAAAATACAGTAATAGCAGGTACATAGGTACCCAGCTATACCACTCATGTAGGGCCTGACTCAAAGTTACTTAAAGTCAATGGAATTGTTTTATTTGTGTTACAGTACCACCTGAAGGGCCTAACTGAGATTGGTGTTCCATTGTGCTAGACTCTGCATAAATGCAGAGTAAATGATAGTAATTAATTTAGGACAAAGACTATTTAAATAGACAAGACAGAGGATGGAAGGGAACCCTCAGGCACAGAGATGAAATAACTTTTCCAAGGCCCTACAAGAGGTCAATGGTATAACCAGGACTAGAACACAGATCTTTTGATTCCTAGCCCAGTGCCGAATCAGCCCATGCGACCTCGAGGAGAGACTCCCATTAACTCATTGATCAGGCCCAGGCTGCAGATTAATGTTAAAAACAAAGAGTTACATTTTTAATAAAGCAAAAGTAAACAACAACTGGCAGGGCAACAACCTTAATGAACTGGTTAAAGCATGAAGAAGAAAACAAGTTTTACTTCGTTACACAGCCAATCAAATAACTGGCTAAATAGCAGAGACCTATTTCCCAAGAGTAAGTTCAGTGTGCTCTGTCATTTGCTGTAGGTGTATTTGTGAGGGTCTGAAATGTGCTAGTTTTGTTTATAGCTGTGAATGATGAAAAATGAACCACTTTGTTATTTGTTAAAGCTGAATAACAATGTTAAATTAGTCACACTACATAAACAGCTAAGATAATTATAGACAGAGGAACAGTGCATTTTATGCTTTGAAGGGGGAAAAGATAAAATGAAATGAAAATAATGAACTTCATCCTTATTCTACCCTTCTTGTTTTAAAAGAGATAAAAAAGCCATTATTCATTCTGCCATGACAAACACATCCTCGCCCTGTCAATGCTCAAATGCAGGACTGTAGCCAATCCTTACCTCACCCGCTGTGTAGTCATACGTCTGTGCCTTAGTTTCCTCTCTTCCAGCTGGTTGTTTATAGGGTTGCCCAGGCAGCCAGATGATTTGGGTTTTAGCCTTACAGATAAACTTCTGTTAGAGTCCTTTCCCTTTCAGGGATAAACAAATGAGCCCAGAGCAATATCTCTCTCTCAGAGCAGTCCTTTAGCCCTTGGTTCAGAGTTCTCCACAGCCATGAGCCCAGAGTCTTTCTTCCAGTCCTCTCAAGGTTCTTTGAGTCAGGAGCCCTTTTTCCCTTCTGGTGGGGTTGTCAGCTTGACCCCTGCTGGTGGCACAGCTGAGGCATAAAGGAGCCCAGTCCCTCCCTCAGCTCCAGGTTCTGGCCAGGATATCCTAATACCGTGAAAGAGCAGATCTTCTTCATGAACCATACCCAGCGTCACTCCTCCCTGGACCCACTTCCTATACTGACATTTTAGGCCTTCCTCGGGGCTCTTCAGCCAACTCTCTCACAGATTCAGCTCCACAGGGAGCAACTCTTTCTACAGAGAGACCCACAGTCCTAAAACAGGTCTCTGCTGCTGGAGAAACTCTGACTCCCTACAGCTCTCTCCTCCTCCAAAGAGCAAGCTATCCCAGCTGGCCTGGGTCTTGTGCTGATGCTCTGGGAGGTAAATCAGGCACAGGTGAGAGTGAGCCCAAATTTCTGTAAAGGGACCGATTCCCTATGCAATAAGGGCAAAGATTTGTGATAAAGCACATAAGAAAAACAGATAAAGAAAAAGTTTAAAATGACTTTAGTGGGAGTTGCTCACATGCCGTCCCTGCATTATGAGGCCCTGAGTCTTTGTGGAGTAGCAGTAAACTGGCATCAACAGTAGATGTCCTTTCTATGAGGAGACGGTGAAGAATGATGTACATGTCCAGAGTTCTAAGGTACATATTCTGTAGATACAAATAGTGATAAATTGATACCTGTTTGATACAATAATATTGGGGGATATTGTAATTGATTAATTTCTTTGCAAATAATTTAAATTGCAATGCTAGCACAAAAACTTGCTGGTTTTGAACATGTTTGTTTTAAGTAGAAATGAGCAAATAATTCACAAGGAATAATGTATGATGAATTTAGTATCTTTTTCTGTTCTAGGGATATCTTTGAGCAGATCTGTTTCATTGAACTCATTCATTGACAAATGCTAATGCTATTTTTTATCACAGACAGTTAATTAAGTTTTAGGCACGACTATCTCATCCTATAAGCTTGTACAAGGCCAAGAACAGCACAGCCAAAATCTCACTTGTGGTTTCTAGATGCAATTGTAATACACGTTATAAATAACAATAATAAGTATTTGGTATTTAACATTCGCTACATGAGCTGCGTAAGTTAGTTGTGGTTGGCTTGGTTAGTCATATGGTACTGTTTGTTCCCCAATTAACGTCACATGTATATACCTCTACTGCAAATATTTGCCTGTGTGAATATAAACTTCTTTTTCCACAAAGAGTTGCCCTTGTAGCTACATAACACAGTTTCTCAAACATTCACTCCAGTAAAACTCAATCCCTCTCGTGACCAAATCAAGTTCATTTAAATATTAGAATATTTATAGAAAATATTTTGCAGGGTTTGGCCTAGTATCAGATTATCTTCAGGGCATGCTATATAGTTCCCCTCGTGAATTTGAAACAATGGGAGAACTACAAAGATATTCAGGCATTGGAAAGGGTGGATTGTTTCAATCTTTAAATTGCATAGCTTACTGGTTGAGGAGTCCCACAAGACATAATTGCTGCTTAGTTATAATTAACATAAATTTGCATAATTGTATTTTAACTTATGTCTAGGACATCTAGAGCTAATGGAGGGGTGCATTCTGAACTTTATATACATAGTTGTATCAAACCAGTATGGCACATACAGTGAGATTAAAAATATTGACTGATTTCTATGTCCGTTGCTGATGCTTCTGATATTCCTCTCATTAACACTTTACTTGTATCTCCCTCAGTAGCCAAGCCAATATTTATAACTGAAATTTTGCTCAACAACTGCTGTACCCACATGCAACAGAACTGTCTTCCCAAATATCTTTGTAGAGGCTCATTTGTGCTTTAAGTGAGAGTTAGGTAGCTGAAGAGACTGAGAAACTACTTTGGATATGATTTTTCCCCAAGTATTCAGTAGCTTGTGAAGAGCTTACGTGGTGGGGACTGAACTCCTGCCATGCTGTTTCATAAAATCCCTGTGCCATGTATGAGAAATTAAGGGAGGGATTTCCAGCATCCACAGAGTGGGAAAATCTGTCTAAACTAACCTATGGAACAATTTGCAAGTGCTGTTCAGTCCAGCTGAACATCTGTCATTAGGATATAAAAAAACAATCCTCCAGCATTTTGGCAATGCAGCAATAAGGCATGCTTTCATATACTGCATTCTGGTATTGTCATGCAGGAAACTTCCTAGAGTCCTAGAATAGTAATGAGTATGATTATGCAGAGTGTGCATATTTGTAAAGACGGCTTTTCCCCTCCCTTTACTTTATTCAAAATCTCATTGTTTCATTGAGCCAAGGAGCGATTGTTATAATTTAAAAACTCATAGCAACAAACTATCAGTCCCTCCTAGACTGTGTATATAGTACTGACCCAGCCTCACATGTGACTAATTTACAATGTGTGTGAATTGCTTCAATATCATGTAAAATTCCCCAGGAAATCAAGTAAACATTTCCTTGTGGAGGGGGGAAGTTATTCTGTCATGAAATTCCCTCCCTGCCTTGATCCATAAAACCACCACTCTTTCTCCTTCAAAGACCCACTTCTGTGATGCCTACAATAAAACTTAAAGGTGCCACAGGACGCTCTGTTGCTTTTTACAATAAAACTAACAACTAAAGGAGATCTTGGGGGCAGTGAGGTATAGTGGATGTGTATTTATTTATTTTATTTTAAACGGTACATAATGTATATAAAGAAGTGCATATACAAAAGTGAATGTTTAGGCTGTATCCATCTCACTCACCCTTGTCTGTTTTATTTGATTGTAAAGTCTGTTGGACAGAGGAAGTGTATACTTACAAGGACTGATTTAATTAAGCCAGTGCTTAAGAATTGATGTTAAATATGATTCCATACATTCCATCCCACTCATTACATTGTCAGACTTTACCTGGCCTCAAGCCTCAGGGATTTCTGTGTTACACGAGTACTTCATACATCATATTGGGAAACAGAATAATGGCAGGAGGACGGGCATACCATTTGGTGGCAGCTCGGCCAAAACCGGACTTGAAGAAAGGGACTTCACAATTGTTGGGAAATGACATAGACACTGGAATCCCAGCTACCCTTAGAGCATTCTCTATCATATCAGTGTTATCATATCATATTAACACAAGATGAATATCAGAACAATAGGTTTGAGGGCCCAATAAACATGATAGTTCAAAAATGGCATGGACAACAAAGACATGTTGTTAAGATTTAGGATCTGCAAAAACTAGAGTTTATGGCCCAATCCTAGGCTTAAAGGGGCAAAAAACAAGGGAGATGTCATGCTAGGAGTCTACTACAGGCCACCTAACCAGGTGGAAGAGGTGGATGAGGCTTTTTTCAAGCAACTAACAAAATCATCCAAAGCCCAAGATTTGGTGATGATGGGGGACTTCAACTATCCGGATATATGTTGGGAAAATAACACAGCGGGGCACAGACTATCCAACAAATTCTTGGACTGCATTGGAGACAACTTTTTATTTCAGAAGGTTGAAAAAGCTACTAGGGGGGAAGCTGTTCTAGACTTGATTTTAACAAATAGGGAGGAACTCGTTGAGAATGTGAAAGTAGAAGGCAGCCTGGGTGAAAGTGATCATGAAATCATAGAGTTTGCAATTCTAACGAAGGGTAGAAGGGAGAACAGCAAAATAGAGACAATGGATTTCAGGAAGGCAGATTTTGGGAAGCTCAGAGAGCTGATAGGTAAGGTCCCATGGGAATCAAGACTGAGGGGAAAAACAACTGAGGAGAGTTGGCAGTTTTTCAAAGGGACACTATTAAGGGCCCAAAAGCAAGCTATTCTGCTGGTTAGGAAAGATAGAAAATGTGGCAAAAGACCACCTTGGCTTAACCACGAGATCTTGCACAATCTAAAAAATAAAAAGGAGTCATATAAAAAATGGAAACTAGGACAGATTACAAAGGATGAATATAGGCAAACAACACAGGAATGCAGGGGCAAGATTAGAAAGGCAAAGGCACAAAATGAGCTCAAACTAGCTACGGGAATAAAAGGAAACAAGAAGACTTTTTATCAATACATTAGAAGCAAGAGGAAGACCAAAGACAGGGTAGGCCCACTGCTTAGTGAAGAGGGAGAAACAGTAACAGGAAACTTGGAAATGGCAGAGATGCTTAATGACTTCTTTGTTTCGGTCTTCACCGAGAAGTCTGAAGCAATGCCTAACATAGTGAATGCTAATGGGAAGGGGGTAGGTTTAGCGGATAAAATAAAAAAAGAACAAGTTAAAAATCACTTAGAAAAGTTAGATGCCTGCAAGTCACCCGGGCCTGATGAAATGCATCCTAGAATACTCAAGGAGCTAATAGAGGAGGTATCTGAGCCTCTAGCTATTATCTTTGGAAAGTCATGGGAGACGGGAGAGATTCCAGAAGACTGGAAAAGGGCAAATATAGTGCCCATCTATAAAAAGGGAAATAAAAACAACCCAGGTAACTACAGACCAGTTAGTTTAACTTCTGTGCCAGGGAAGATAATGGAGCAAGTAATTAAGGAAATCATCTGCAAACACTTGGAAGGTGGTAAGGTGATAGGGAACAGCCAGCATGGATTTGTGAAGAACAAATCATGTCAAACCAATCTGATAGCTTTCTTTGATAGAATAACGAGCCTTGTGGATAAGGGTGAAGCGGTGGATGTGGTATACCTAGACTTTAGTAAGGCATTTGATACGGTCTCGCATGATATTCTTATCGATAAACTAGGCAAATACAACTTAGATGGGGCTACTATAAGGTGGGTGCATAACTGGCTGGATAACCGTACTCAGAGAGTTGTTATTAATGGTTCCCAATCCTGCTGGAAAGGCGTAACGAGTGGGGTTCCGCAGGGGTCTGTTTTGGGACCGGCTCTGTTCAATATCTTCATCAACGACTTAGATATTGGCATAGAAAGTACGCTTATTAAGTTTGCGGATGATACCAAACTGGGAGGGATTGCAACTACTTTGGAGGACAGGGTCATAATTCAAAATGATCTGGACAAATTGGAGAAATGGTCTGAGTTAAACAGGATGAAGTTTAACAAAGACAAATGCAAAGTGCTCCACTTAGGAAGGAAAAATCAATTTCACACATACAGAATGGGAAAAGACTGTCTAGGAAGGAGTACGGCAGAAAGGGATCTAGGGGTTATAGTGGACCACAAGCTAAATATGAGTCAACAGTGTGATGCTGTTGCAAAAAAAGCAAACATGATTCTGGGATGCATTAGCAGGTGTGTTGTGAGCAAGACACGAGAAGTCATTCTTCCGCTCTACTCTGCTCTGGTTAGGCCTCAGCTGGAGTATTGTGTCCAGTTCTGGGCGCCGCATTTTAAAAAAGATGTGGAGAAATTGGAAAGGGTCCAAAGAAGAGCAACAAGAATGATTAAAGGTCTTGAGAACATGACCTATGAAGGAAGGCTGAAAGAACTGGGTTTGTTTAGTTTGGAGAAGAGAAGACTGAGAGGGGACATGATAGCAGTTTTCAGGTATCTAAAAGGGTGTCATGAGGAGGAGGGAGAGAACTTGTTCACCTTAACCTCTAAGGATAGAACCAGAAACAATGGGTTTAAACTGCAGCAAGGGAGGTCTAGGTTGGACATTAGGAAAAAGTTCCTAACTGTCAGGGTGGTTAAACACTGGAACAAATTGCCTAGGGAGGTTGTGGAATCTCCGTCTCTGGAGATATTTAAGAGTAGGTTAGATAAATGTCTATCAGGGATGGTCTAGACAGTATTTGGTCCTGCCATGCGGGCAGGGGACTGGACTCGATGACCTCTCGAGGTCCCTTCCAGTCCTATAATCTATGATTCTATGATCCTGTGAGGTGCCGAAATATTGACTGCAATAGTTTTTAATGTTATTTTACCAAAACTGATGCATCCTAACATTTGTGGTGCTAGAGGCGTGGGGTGTTTCCATTGGACTTGCTTTGAGCAATAGGAAACAAACAGAAAAGCAGGTTGCCAGGACTCTGTTAGAATTAAAGAAGTTTTCAGGAGTAAAGATATCTATTCCAACAACAGTATAAAATTTGAAAATGTGTACTGGTCATTTGGCAACCAAAGTAGGAAAAATAACACTTTAAGGGCCCAATTTTCAGAAGTGGCCTCTGATTTTGCCCTCACAGAAAATGGTACATGCATTTTATAGTGCTAGAATATCTAAGTAGCTGATTGTGCTTACAGATAGAATACTTGGACATCTAAGCACTATGGAATAAGACTACAATTATTTGTGGGTGCAGAACTGGAGGCCAAGTTGAGCTCTTTTTTTAAAGTCAGGGCCCCCCCAAAATGCTGCTAATATTAATGAAGAACAACCCTGCTTTACTAAGAATGCAATCCACAGAAGTTCCTCTAAGTACAGCAATAAACTGTAGTGGTACTTTAGCAGGAGTTGACTAATGGCTAGGACGTCGTCACCACTCATTTCAGCTCTCCATACTTCCTTTATTAATAGAGTACTCTGAACTACCTAATGCAAGACTAACACACTTCCAAATTTAAAAAGGGGTAGTGTCAATGAAAGTTGGCCAGGATGATATGGCAGGAAATGGAAGTCCTCTATTTATTACCAGAATGGACACTGCCTGGACTGCAACAATGCAAGGTTCCATCACCACACTGTTAATGAGCCTCAGTGATAGCTAAGAGGGCAGTCAGTGTCTGTACCTATATGGTCCTTGGCCTCTGGACTGAGATCGCCAACAGGGGTGACAATTAGTTTTTAAGATGTACACCTTTTCCACTAGAAACTATACTGATATGACTGAGTTCAGGGTATTCAGATGAATATAGACTGTTACTGATATCATACAGCAATGAGGTTATTCACTTACTGATCAATGCCAGATTTGATCTGGTAATTTAGAGATAAGATGATCTGTGCCAGTCCCTATACAACCATGTTTTGAGAGCTGATCATAAGTGATTCGCAAATAGTTTCAGGTTGAACAAACTGCATTTTTTGGCAAATAAACTATTTGTCATATACCCAGATCTAGTTCACTGTTCCTTATAATTATGCAATTAATTTGTGCCAATATCTGTACTTATAGAAGTGGTTCTTGCTCTCCTAACAAAAATATATAGAAATGTCAAAATGCTCCCACACTTTAATATATTTAAGAAAATTGGAAGGAGAAAAAGAAAAACACACAAGTAACATAATTTTTATTAACCAATTCTTTTTCTGGATGAAAGGAAAAATTAAAAGCCATTTGTAATTTAAAATATGGGAATGTCTGAATGTTCACTTCTACAATCAGGTTTATAATTAAAATTAAACATTCAAAAATAACACTCTGATTTTTCCCATCAAACTTAAAAGTAAAAATAATAGATTGACATGTAATCATTTAAAAGATTATGCCAACTGATAATAAAGACAACCCAATGGTCCATAAAGTAATTCAAACAGAATCCGGATGGTCTTGTTTTGAGTTCTCACAGAAGTTTCCAAAATAACACCTAAAACTATCTCCAGTAACTGCATATTAACAAATCAGTAGAATGCTGCTTGATATTCTTAATAGACAATAGTGCTTATATTCAAAGGCCTTATTATTCTGCAGTCAGTGTGCAGAGATTGAGATTGAAATGATCAGGTCATATTGAACATAAATAACAACAAAAACAACCATCCACAAACCATCCAACCCCAACATTTATGTTGTCTCTTCACTGTTCTTGTTTTTAAATCATATTACAAAAAGCAGTCAGACGACTTGGGAGCCCTATGACACTGCAATCCAGAGGTTAGGGTGACAACTTCAATGATTTTAAATATTAAATAAGAGCTCAAATTCCACTCTGGTGTAACTGCACTGAGTGAAAAAATCAGACCAGCAGTAAATTTGTCCCACGAGATCTGTGACATACTTTAAAGCTTTCTATGGGGAATTTTGCATGAGAGTGGTCGCTGTATGGCTAAATTCCTCATAGTGTTTCCAAACTTTTCTTCAAAATCGTTAGAACTTATCTTTTTAAGGAAAAGGGGATAATTTCAGTTCAGTCATCTGTTCTCAGATACAACATTATTTCTCAGCTGATTTTGAAAATCCAGATCCCTAGGGTGAAATCCTGGCCCCGCTAAGTCAATGGCAAAACTCTCCTTGACTTCAAGAGCCAGAATTTCACCCATAATATTTTCATTACGGTTCTAAAATGCACTTATGTATATTGAATTTTATATTAATGTTTTCCCCTGTTTCTCAAGTTTGTGACAGTCTTAAAGCACTGAGGTCAAAGGCTGTGTGCATTGCAGTCAATAAAACTAAAAAATAGTGAAATCTATAGTGACCATTTTGCAAGTGAAAACTGACCTGTACAAGCCTGGTTAGATATTAGAATCATAGAATCGTAGGACTAGAAGGGATCTCGAGAGGTCATCTAGTCCAGTCCCCTGCACTCATGACTTGACTAAGTATTATCTAGATGATCCCTGACAGGTGTTTGTCTAGCCTGCTCTTAAAAATTTCCAATGACAGACATTCCACAACATCCCTAGGCAATTTATTGCAGTGTTTAACTACCCTGACAGTTAGGATGTCCAACTAATGTCCAACCTAAACCACCCTTGCTGCAATTTAAGCCCATTGCTTCTTGTCCTATCCTCTGAGATTAAGGAGAACAATTTTTCTCCCTTCTCCTTGTAACAACCTTTTATGTACTTGAAAACTATTATGTCCCCTCACAGTCTTGTCTTCTCCAGACTAAACAAACCCAATTTTTTTAATCTTCCCTCAGATGTCATGTTTTCTAGACCTTTAATCAGTTACTGAAACAAAATAAATGTATAGCACCATACAATATAAACTCAATAAAATATATTACTCTAATTTTTATATCAGTCAGCAGATTATGGGAGATAGTATCCTAAACAGCAACAGTAAAAACAAAAGTGCAAGGGAAAAATGATCAGATATAACCATCCTGATTTTTAATATAGAAAGTAAAATGTTCTACATTTTTAAAAATTGCCTGAACCTGCTAGTAAGTCATTTTCTACTCAAAGTACTATTGAAGAATGAGATTTTCAGAAGTGCTCAGCATTGACTTAACTCTGTTCTCACTGCAATCAGTTGGGCTTTCAGCATTGACTTCAATGGGAGCAAAGGTAGGTCAGTGATGTGAGCTTTTGAAAATCCCACCTTAAAGATTTTTTTACAAGAATCTTAGTCTTTCATTGAAAAATAAAAGCCACACAAGTATGCCTATGTGTTTTAAAAAAATGGACCTATAAAGTTAGGGCCTGATTCTCCAGGGCTTTGCATCATCACTTACACTATGAAAGGTATCACCAAATGGTAGCATTTTATGCTCATTTCATACAGGTAGAAATGACTACCACGGTGCAAATTTGAAGATATTCAGGCCTTTAATGTAAGTCTGTTCTGATTTTCATTTGTGGCATGGCCAAAAGGGAACAGCCAATTATATTTCTATTATTAATCACCATCATCTCAACTGCAGTACCTTAAGCTCACTAAATCTAATCTACAGTTGTACACAAATTCATGTTTGGAGGTATTTGACAAAAATATTGAAGTGTGCCATTTCCCATGATTTCTGGGTCATATTATCATCCATCCGTCTCTTATTTGTTCTCCAAGAGGTTTATTTTATAAATATTACTTCAATTTGTTTCACTGAGAACAGCTATGCACCACCGCTTTCAGAACAGCAAAAGAACTATCAATCTGTCACTCTTTTTCCTTCCATCATTTTTTTCTGAGTTACAAAACATCTGTTCTCCATTTATGTGGATCATCATGTTCTGACGATCCTTTTGTTTAAACATTGGCTACATCAAAGGTTAGGCATTTTGATTTCTTCCTTATTTTCATCATATAATATGAAAGACAGAGAAATCTATGTGGCAAGGTGCAGAGATGGTATTAAAATGCAATTTTTTGCACTCTTAACCATGAAAAGAAAAAAGCAGTGAATGGGAAAAAAATGATGGGTTGGCAAACAAAATCTGACAGTTTAGTTGGTCAAAGGAGAGTCATTTGTACTGTCTCCACCTGGCTGCTATTTGTACAGATTCTTTACACATGCTGACGTTTTGTTTTTTAAATGATCATGGCTGAGATTTTATAAGTCGGACAACTCACGTAGTTAAGCACTGGATTCTGTATTGAGGCTTTGGTACTGAGAAACAAAACCTGTTCTTACTTCATATTGAGTCCTCATTTCAAAGGCACTGACATAATGGAAAATAAAGGAAATCAAAATTTTGCTTATGCTGTTGACACAATGGAAACAATGTTATATTTTGTAATAAAGCTGAAGATTACCCTATTTCTAGGACTGTGAACTTTTTCAACAGGAAAATGATAGGTGCAAATCCGGGCAGTACACCAGTTTCTTGAAGTGTTTTGGCCTGATTATACTCTTGCATGGGTATAAATGAGAAGTAATTCCACTGAAGTCATTGGAGTTATGCAGGTGTGAAACCAGTCTTAGAACCTTTATTTTAAAACTAGCAGCTTTATTTCTGTGTGCATTTGTGCATAAGTATGTGTTTGTGGGGAAAAGGAGAGGCTGTTAAATACAACTTTAAAAATCCTTAACAATATTCTATAACGTTCTTAATTATTAACATGGCCTTCTTGGAAAGTTAATGAAGTGTGTGATACACTGTAAATTGCAACTTCAATTTAAGGGCTCTGTAGAATCCTAAGAAACAGTATTGCTAGGGAAGAATATTCATGTATGTTCAGTCATCACTGAAGATTTTAGCTGAATATCACAAATGTAGTGGAACCTACTTATAGCGGTAAATCTTGCTCACTCCTCTGTGGATCTGCAGGGCACTGCTTGCATAACCAATAAAGTGCCTATGTTCACAGGAGGGTAGGATTTGGACTGGCCAAGAAACTATGAAAACTTATAGATATCCCTTCTGCATCAGGAAGCCCAATTCCATGAGCGCTCTCTGTGTTATCACCCAAGAGAAGGGCCAATAGATATAATGCTTTTCAGATCCACCAGCTATTCACACATTCTTGGATAAGTTGGTGCAAGAAGCATCAGTGGCTTCTCTGTGTCTGAGGCTGGAGTAGTGACCTTGGAGTGGCTTTACTGCTGCTCCACGTTCACCTGAGGAGTATTTCAAGGCAGAGCTTGCCCCCTGGCTTGAACAGTGTGGTGGAGATATAGGAGCTGGGACATAGTGAACATGACTGCATTGAAACTTTCTCTATCATGAAGTAGTAAAAAGTACCAACTTCCAAACTGTTTCAATGCATTGCAGTGTGCAAATTACAATTCTGGTATTAAAGAACCTCTGGCTTAAACTGAAGTTGTGAGGGAAAATGTCATATTTAGATTTAAAAAAAAATCATTCTGCTAATCGATAATTTAATCACATTCTAAAACACATTAAAATAATTAACCCCCAAAAATTTACAAAGTAGTACCATAGAACTTCAGAGTTACAAACTGACCAGTCAACCACACACCTCATTTGGAACTGGAAGTATGCAGTTAGGCAGCAGCAGAGACCTCCTCTTCCCTTTCCCTCCTCCCCCGCTCCCCAAAAAAGGAAATACAGTACAGTACTGTGTTCAGTGTAAACTACAGTACTAAAATAAAGGGCAAGCAGCATTTTTCTTCTTCACAGTAAAGTTTCAAAAGTGTATTTAGTCAATGTTCAGTTGTAAACCTTTGAAAGAACAGTGATAACATTTTGTTCAGAGTTACAAACATTTCAGAGTTACGAGCAGCCTCCATTCCTGAGGTAACTTTGTAACTTTGAGGTTCTACTGTACAATACTAACAAAAGGACACTCTCACCATCATTCCTGAGTCAACAGAACTTGCAGCATGCACTGAAGAGTATTAAATCCAAGCAGTTAGCGTAGGCAGAAAACAAATCCTTGAGGTAAAACCCCTAACAGAAGACACCCTTCTGCCAACCCTTTCTAATTTAATCCAGGGGGGTTACTAAATGTGAGAATCTTGATTGATGGACTCACACAAAGGGGCAGGCAATCGCTGAGGTGGGCTTCATGGGTTAAAACCAACACCATATTTCATCTCAAAATTAGGTGATAGCCAGTTTATTAGCCTCCCAACAGGAAATAATCTTAATAACTAGGCAGATGCATTCTGCAGGGGCTGAACTTTCTGAATAGTCTTAAGTATTGCCTCATGTAGGGCACATTACAGTACATCCCATTTAGAGATGATAAAGATCTGGATGTAGTGCAGGCCTCACCTGAAGGAAAAGGCTGCAAACTTCTTTCTGGTCACAGATTATAAAAATATCTATTGTGAACTGATGCTACCTGTCTTCCTAGAAGCAGGTGGGATCAGCCATGAGCTTGAGAGCCTGCACATCAAATAATCTCTGCCATTCCTTCCTATTGCTTTTCCCATCCTATAAGCTGCATATCTATTTTCTGTGGGATGAGCTAGTCATCATCCACACACCATTCAATGAAAGACTGAGTAAATCAAACCAAACCAGTGGTTGGGCTGGAGGAGATGAAAATACAGACGTGTGGTATCCATATTTGAAAGACACCAGATCTAACAGCCCTGTAAACACCAATAAGAGAGTTCCACTTCAGTGCACTCATTCATACTGCACTTAACGTATTTATGTTAAAAGTCTACTCAGAGTTTTGGCAAAGGACATTGTGCTGCTCTATGGTAAAATCAGAAGCTTTTGTTTATGAACTAAATGCCATTTTCACATATCTTACATTTTCCATTTAAAACTGAAGAGGCATTGGCAGGTTTGATGATGGCTGGGGACTTGCATAAATCCAGTAGAGTTTTAAATTCCGTATGTGCTCCTTATCAGATGTATCCTGGAAAGTATTACAGTAGTTAGCTAGCCCATTCACGTATATTGCATGGCTTAGATTAAAAACCATAGGCCAGATCTTGAGATGCTGTAAATCAGCATAGCTCTATTGAAATCAACCATGCTACACCAGCTGAGGGTATAGCACAAGAGGTAAGTCCTATATAAGAGAGTGATGATCGTAGTGGTGAGGATACAGCAGCCAGACATCAATATTTTCAAATTGGTGGAAAATAGCAGATCTGTTTATTGCTTATTTAATAAATACAAAAGATGATATGACTACTATTATAATGTAATTGTGAGAGGGTCAGAAAAGTTTCAGCTAAGCATTCAAATGTTCAGGTGCTTACCTGAACTCATCTGAACATCTTCAGTCTGGAACCAAACCTTGACACCGCCACGGAATATTCTCTTGTAAGACTTCCAGTAAAGAGGAAGCCAGACCCTGAAAGTGCATGAGCCGAAGGGTGGATAAATGTCAGAATGACAAGCAAAGAATTTAAATGAAACTCAGGGGGAAAATCCTGTCTCCCTACCCAGGTGTAGACAGCCCTAGATGCAGCAGCAATGAAGTTTTGCTTCAGGAATGGCGTGTCCTGGATCCCTGGAAGGAGCACTTAGAGTCCAAATGCACTGCTGTGCTAGCGAGCATAGCACCGGTGTGCAGGGTTGTGGTGAGGGCAGGGTGAAAGTGGACTGCAGTTGGTGGATATGCAACTATACAGATCCCTCCCCAGACATTTCTCCCCAGGTTGGGGGAGAGGGGTGGTCTACATGTGAGAGGACAGTTGCCCTATTGCTTTAATCGTGCCTGTGAAACAGCTTCAGAGCTATAAGTTGCCTGCAGAGCCCCCACAGAGATCTCTTTAATGCATAGCCTAGTTGCACAGTCATCATGGGCAGAGGGCCCACACAATGTCTATGAAGCACTGTCAAGGATTAAATGGTACATAGACCCTTTGCTGGCCTTCTGAACAAGGGGTGAATTTCATTCCTGATCTACAAAGAACAAAATTTGGGCCCTGATGTCCCAATTAGATAGCATACCATAACGTATTGAAACAGTTATGTGGAAGCATACAACCTAGGTAGGTAACAATAATTACAAAGATGATACAGCCTTTCAGATGTGGCTCCATTACATTATAAAAAATATTTAGGGCATGGAAATAATGCTTCCCGTTCCAAATGATGATTTTGAAGAAAAAATGGGACATTTGTTTCAAATGGAAACAGCTTTTCCTAAGGGATTTCCTTCTCCTTAAAATGTCCTTTCGTACACCAACAGATCTGAAACTCACAAGAAGCAATTTGCAATAGAAATTTTACAAGAGTTAAGCTTTATGTTTTACAGACACAAAGAGAAGAAGAATCTGTGGCAAAAATAATACGTCCTTTTTCCCCCTGGTGTCATGTTTTTGGTTATGTACAGCCTTGAAGATATGTATAAATCATTTTTATACATGGAACTGTCTTAGAAAACTGAGATTTTAGTACAAAGGAATCAATTCACTGAAAGAATGTCCACATGCTGTTGCTTTATGAGTTACTATACATACAAGAGGATCACACAAAGGACCCCTGTTTTACAGATACTGCTGTATTGTACATTAACATGTGGCTTACTCCCGTCTCAGGGCTAGCTTTACACTTAGTATTACAAATAATATTATAACAATGCTGAAAATACTGATACAAAACAGCTTCAAGATATTTTTTAAAAATATCCCTCACTTTAATTGATCTGTTTTCTCCAGTCTTTTGAAAGTTTCAGCTTTTAAAAAGATTTTCCAAGAAAATAGTAGCATCTGAGATGTTTTTTGAAATGTGTAGACAGTTTTTTTAAATAAAGTGTAATCCAAAAGTCCATTTTTCCAGGAAAAAAATCAACTATAAATACAGTATATCAGTTAAAATTGAAGAGGTTTTTATGTAGTATAGTACATTTGTGTCCTGGGGAAAAAATGCCCTTGGTTACAATATTTTAATTTATTTACAGATTTGAAATATAATTGCATACATCAACTCTTGAGAAAGGCAAGGCTGAAATCTGTAATTAATAATCATTGTTGTCTTTTTCAATCTACAATAACCTTAAGAAGTTGCTCAGATGAAAACATGGATCTGAATAGTGAAATCATGGTACTACTATTTTGTTTTTTAAGTCTGTAGACTTTACGTGTATCAAAGCAACATTAGGAGTCTTGAACAGCCATACTTCATTCAGCAAAGCTGTTTTTGCATTGTTCCATTTTGGCAGTAACACCACACAAAGAGAAACAAAGTGAGTATGTTTGTATATATTCACCTTGATTCACAGCTCTGCAAATCCAAAGTTACCACTATAGCATATTCAGATCAACCTTGGTGTCTTCAACAGCAGATGATGTCTCAAAACTAGCCCTAATTGGAAGCCTCAATAAACAGAAGCCAGGTGATTCAAGGCTACTAAAATGGCTCTGCAGCACATTTTCCAAGGCTTGTAATCCACGTGTTTCTTCCCCCAAGCAGTCTTTACACAAATCTGATAACTATGAAAGACTGCTTGGATTGTGTGGCTAGGCAGATGTTATGCTTGCTTGTAGGTAATTGTTATCGTAGTACATGGTATTGTGTGCATTACTTGACTGCTGACCTTTAGGAGTTTCATTTTCTATTTGTTGGTAGGGTATGTTAGCTACTTGAATCTTTGAGTAAGGATCTGCTGAACCCCTTCTTCCTCCTCCTCCATACTTAATCATAAATAAAAAGAGAGGTGACCTTATTCAGATTTATTGGTCCGCTTCTTATGCCCTGAAATGCAGGAGATTCTTGTTATTCAAGAGCAAACTATTATATGGTTTATTATTCAAACAGATTACCTGCCATCAGAGACATGTTAGGCTAAGAATCAAGTTTTGTATATGCCACATGTTTAGCATATCTTGTCTTAGCCACTCAGTTTCAAGTCTGTTGGAAGGGGCAACCGGGATTTTGTGTCATTGGCATGTTTGCAAGCTCTTCAGTGTGATCAGATTACTTCAAGTTCCTCTGAGACTAGAATGCTGTAGGTCAGCTAGGAATATATGGGTTTCAGCAGGTGTGTAATATGACAGTAGACTACCAAACATGCAGAGTTAGTCCAAGTCATCAACTATTCCAGATCATTAACCACAGATGTAGCCTTAGAGACATGCTGATTTACAAAAAGCGACAGAGGCCTGTGGCACCTTTAAGACTAGCAGATGTATTGGAGCATAAGCTTTCGTGGGTGAATACCCACTTCGTCAGACGCATGGGTATTCACCCATGAAAGCTTATGCTCCAATACATCTGTTAGTCTTAAAGGTGCCACAGGACTCTCTGTCGCTTTTTACAGATCCAGACTAACACGGCTACCCCTCTGATGCTGATTTACATTAGAGTAATTTGGACATCAGCCGATAAGGACTGGATAAGACAATGGAATTACTTTAGTCTTTCATCCATTTTCAGTTTGATACACTGGAATGTGGCATGACATTAGATGATGACACAGCCTGATAGTCTGTGCTGTTCATCTGTGAAAGTACAACAAATATCACTAAAATGTGACGTCATAATACAACAAAAATAGTAAAACACAAAGTTTTTGGAGGATCAAAGCTGTCACTCTCAATTTGAATTCCAATTACTCTGTCTGAAATCCTTGGTGAACCTGTGTGAACTGAACATTTAGAAGAAAATTAAAAACAGTCTCTTCCTCTACTGGTGTGATGAGGCATTCTCAAAATTCACACAACAGAAGCCAGTGAATCTCTAGTTTATATGTGAGCAAATGTCATTGTTCAAAGAAACAAAACATGATACAAAGAGAGTGCCTCAAAGACTTCAGTCTCATTATCTCCCTTGTCTCTATACAATTCAGGAGTGTTTACTAGTTACTTACCTACTCATTCCTCACATCTACTTTCACAGTAACATTATTAAATAAATACATTGCTATTTGAGATCACCTGCTGGAAAACTTCAATGTTGTCAGTGGTTTACAGAGGCAAAAAGATGAGAAAAATATTGGGCCTATTTTGGACTAGAGATCCCAGCAAGATGGTCCCATTTATTATACATATGGTGACTTCGGAAAGACAATTCAATCTAGTTACTTAAGTTAACATGCTAGTCCACCCCTCCCCACCCTCCCTAAACAGGGAAAATATGGAGCCCATGTACAATGCTAAAAGTTAAAAAATTAAAGGTAGCAGCAGATGAGAACTTAAGACTGAGCTCTAGATGAGCAATGTTCCCCCTTAACTGATTTTATCTCTTTCTACACCAAGAATATGAGGACTCAGTTAGCCATCTTTTTGGCCTAAAGTCTGCAGCTCTGCCGTGTGTAAGTTGTGGTGGAGGAAAACATTTTTCCTGCTGTACATGTGTAAGGAGATGGGTCCCCTCGGAGGCTGTCCAAATCTCCCCGTGAAAGTGGAATGCTGCCGGGGTACAGCAGTCTGATCCTTCGGCGCCCCAGCCAACCCTGGAAAGCTCTCTGTCTTGGGTGTTGGCTTGGTTGTATTTTGTGTAGCGCTGGCCAAAACATTCTGGGTGACCTCTGAAGTGAGGGTCTCATATGTGTCTCTCGTGTGCTTGATGACTTCCACTATTTCTTTATCTTTCAGGAGGTTACTCAGACACAGACTTGACAGCTGACAGCTTTTGCTTTCGTAGGCAGTTGCTTGGTTGCCCAATGAATATCTAAAAGGGTCCTCGGTGGGAGTATGTGCTGACTTTCTGTCCCTTGTGTTGAGGTTTTGGCTCACAACTTTGTTTAGATATGTAGCCTGGGGGGGAAGAACAGAAATGGGGAAAAAAGGCATTAGCAAAAGCACATATTAAGAGCAAAATGACACAGAGCATGCAAAACACTCTCAGTGGTGGCTGCCTAGGCTAGGCATTCAGTGTTGGCTGATTAAAATAAGAGACGTATCTCAAGCACTAGGAGAACTCAGGGTACTGTCAGTATAAAATGAAAATATTACTTATTTATATTTAAAAAAAAACTTTGAAAAAACATTTAAATATGTAGAATTTGGGAATTTTTTATTAAAAATCTGGTTAAATTGAAAAGTCAAATTCTTTAATGAAACAAAAGATACACAGAGAGGTCCCATGACTCAGAACAGATTTTTTGAGCCCATCTTTATCATAATAGTAATTAATATCTAGAAAACCAGTTCTGAGTTACTTTGTTTCAGTTCAACGTAGAACATGCTTAACTTTAAATGTGTGAGATAATTTATAGTTACCATAACTATGTCTCCCTTACACTGAAGGCCAGCGGCAGCAACTACTGACTATGTTCCTGATAAGCTTTCAGAACTTGAAATTTAGGCTCATATGTATTCATAACAAAACTTCATGTCTGTATATTTTAATATCAAATGTCTAACTCCAAGTTGCCTGAAAAAAAAAAATATTCCAATGCCACATTTAAGTGAATTTGGAAAGCAAATTCTCCATGGAAGAAGTAAAAAACACTGAAAATCCATTCCTTTTAATGACCAAAAATGTGTATGCATGAGAGGGAGACACACAGACATTGTGATGTTTCCAGGGAGTTCTTTAAAAGGTATTTTATAACTTTCAGTGCATTTTATATTTTGCTTTTCTTTCAATAAATAGTAAGGTTACCAAGCTCCAGTTATTATTTGAGAAACAGGTTATAATAGCATCAATTGCACCCTATTTTAAAAGTTATTTTGGAACATAATTTTCCCTCTGTTTTATATCTATGTCTCACTTTCTTGGTACTGTTCAGCAACCTAGTTCTGTCGTTCTCTTGTGCTAAAAGACCAATATCACACTATAATTTTGGTGCAACTGAATGCTGCCAGGACATAGTGATTACCTTTTGACATTTATACTGCCATTTTCTTTTATGTGCTCAAGCATTGCAACTGGGAGCCAGGGGAACGAAATCTACTCCCAAGCCTTATACTCTGAGTTTGCTAAACAGTATTTTGAGATATTTCAATGAATCCATAATGAGATTTGTAAATTTTTTCCATGAGAAACTGAATCAGTTCATATAGTTTTCTATTAATTTTGTATTCATCCCAAATGAAGGGTAGAACAAATACAGCGAATGTGATTTATATACTTCTTTATGAAGGGCTTGTCATAGGCATAGGCAGATTATACTGATGCACAGGTTCAGATTCTTTTGGAGGCATTATGTACCAGAAGCTGTCTTAGACATTGAAGAGGGATTTTCAAAAGCACATGGTATTGGCCTAACAGGAAAATTGGGTGGATACAAAGAGAAAATACCTATTGGCCACACTGCCCTAACATTAACAATATTTAAACATCATTTAAGCAGCCACATAAAAAAATCATAAGGCAAATAGTTTCAAAATGTTATTGTACATTTTTGTTGACATGTGATTGAGGCTGACGTAACAAAAAAAATGAGTCAGATTTGCCATTACTCTGAATTTTTTGAACCCGCCACTCGCAATAAGAGGTGTGTGAAAAATCCAGAATGGACTGTAAGAATACCCCTGTGGGGGGAAAAAAAATCATGTCCCAGTTTTAAGAAAAGTTGCTGAAATGTTGCCAGTTTTTACTTGCCAATGGATCAGTTTCTAGGAGACATGTTCTGCAGTATTTTCATGCTAAACCCTCAGCATTTGGGGCTTGAGTCTCGGCTGCACCCAATATACACTAGATGCTGCTGAGAGGCAGACTCCATACCATCCTGGTCTCCTGCATAGTTTAGAGAAGCCTCAAAGCTGCCGTAAACTTTGCTAGCTTGCTGACAGGGCCAGCTCCGGATTTTTGCCGCCCCAAGCGGCGGGGGGGGAGGAAGGGGGGAGTCGCAATCAGTGGCACTTCGGCGGCAGGTCCTTCCGGCCGAGAGGGACCAAGGGACCTGCCGCCGAATTGCCGGATGTGCTGCCCTTTTCCATTGGCTGCCCCAAGCACCTGGTGCCTGGAGCTGGCCCTGCTTGATGAGCTCCAGGAAGCCAGTATGCCAACTGGTGTTAGCTGAAGAGCTGCAGAAGTCCAGCCATGCTCCCTTTCTTTAAGTCATACTCCCTGCACCATCTGCAATCTCCTCCATGCCACGGGAATTCCCAACTGACTGCATCTACCTCCTTTGTGGATACTTTGCCCTCTAGATCAGCAAAGGGGGCTTTAGCATGGGAAATAGTGTAGCCTATAATGTTTCTCACAACCTTAGACCCTTTTTGAATATATAGAATAAAATATATACGTCTCCTATAAATTGTATGCTGTATACATTTTTTAGTTTCCAAAGACTGACACACAATGACATTTTCAGCCAAAAGGAAATGTACATTTTCATTTCAATCTGAAATGTCAATTTGAAACAAACAAACGAGTTGTTTTAAATTTTCTGGTCAGAAAATAAAAAAATATCAAAATTGACATTTTCCTAATAAAAATTTTTATTTCAATGAAATGACATATTTCATAGGGATTTCCAGTTAAAATTTTTTGACCAGTTCTGTGAGATGGTTCTCAGCTGTTTTAGAACTATCCACACTGGCACTAAATCAGTTCAGACTGAAATGGTAAAGACTGAACTGGTTCTTAAGCCTGCCATAAAGAATTCTCATTGAAATGATTCTTTGAATATGCGTAGTCCTGGGGATTGTTTAGAGAGCTCCTGTGTGAGAGTGGGAGGTGTTTTACAGGCATCTTAGGGGGCAAAGAGGTTCTTAAAAAGGGTAAATTTATCTTGTGTAGTAAAAAAATCTTAAATAAATGAGATTTGAATATCCCTGCAGAAAGCTTAGAAATGGAACATGCCATAAGAAACACTGGAGCCATTCATCATTTTCCATTTTCAAATCCAATGAGTGAAATGTGACAATGGTTAACGGAAAAACAATTGTGCTGGAGGGCGTTTGAAAATGGATATTACTGTTGACTGGTTTGTGGTAACGTAATTATATAAAATAATAGCAGAGAGCTAACGAAAAAATCAATTTTAAGGCACTTATGCCCAAAGGCTTCTGGGTGCGTTAAAATTACTAAAATATTATTCTTACAAATAGAGCAACTTTCCCAAATACATAATTCTGATAGAGCAGAAAAAAGTCCCCCTCCCCAGTACACACGGACATCCAAATAAAACCCAAAATAAAAAATGCTACCTAAGAATGAAACCAAAACAACAAGTCTCGGCCTAAGGACTTTTGTGTTGTGGAGGTGCTGAGGAGAAGTCATTCCAGAGACAAATATTAATCTGGCAGGGGCCTGAAGACTGATTCCATGTTCCTTGAAGACCCATAACTCCCATTTACTTCAGTGGGACTGGAGTTGTGGGCATGCAAAGAAGGCAGGATGAGTCTGTTAATGTAATACAAATGCTGAAGCACAGCTTACTTCGCACTCCCCTGTTCATGTCACAACTACACTTTAATCACCCTTGGCCCAAAAGTTCATAGACAACAAGGCTATGTAAGGAAGCCAAGAGTAAAAAAACAAAAGGGTGAACATGATAAACCCTTCTCCAAAAAAAAAAATAAAAAAAAAAATGAAGCCCTCCCAACTTGCTTCTAAATTCATATGACTTTGAAGAACTTTCTTAGCTCTGACAATTTATATAACCACCCATCTAATTTACCAACACAGGTTAAATCGGTTCTTTGGTATACCCCATCTGTCACCATGTCAACTGCTTAATTTCTACAACACCTCAGTTTTGTGCCCACCAGCTCCCAGTGTAGGGAATGATCCAATAGAGAATGTAATTTATCTACCGTAGGTAATTGTTCTTCATTTTAGTCGGTTAAAAAGCACTCTTCTTTATTGATTTCCGGCTGCACCGGAATCAACACTATAGTTTTTACAATAACCTGAATCGGCTCCTAGCGATCAACTAATGCTGCCTTCTGGCAAGGGCAACATCCACTATGCTACAGAAACAAAGCCCAATACACAGAAATAATGAATGGGAAACCTGCAGTAGTGTCTTGAAAAGAGCCAGAAACTGGTGAATTTGTCACCTGTAGTATCACCAGGCACAAAATGGACTAAGTAACCATAAATCAAAGGGATTTATTTTCTCCCTCTCCAATTTCCCTACCACCTTTATTAACTTACTAATACAAAAAGATATAGTATATGTTAAATGCACCCCCCCAGTGTCCTTTTAAGGAGTAGTCCAGCAGAGTGTCAGAGAATTGAAGCATCCAGCATCCTCATTTCAAGAGGAGGTTTCAGAAAATGGCCATGCTTTGCAGCAAGATATGGACATTTAAGGCAGGAATGAAGCTATCCATTAAATTTGCTAAGCTAAATTATCCCTGAATAAGTTCATTGCTGTAACTAATAAAGCACAGCTACAAGCAGGCAAGGTGTAAAAGATTTAATGCTGAAGGTTTTATAAAGTAGGAAGAGAACAATGAAAAATGTCCCGTTATCCTGCAGTAACTTAAAGTCAATCGTGGCTGTCTGCCTTCTGGATACTGTACACTGTCTTTCTACAGTTAACTGAAAGCCTTGCCCACTACTTCCACTGTGTAAAGCAAATGGAACATTTTGCATAAGTTATTACAGCTATTTGTCATCACCTTTCAAATTAAAGTTTTTGCAACTCTTCACATTGCTTTGCAATTGAGCAGCAGAGTTGATTCCTCCATTATGATGAAAAATCAGTGTAGATACACAATATTTCTTGTCTGTCGCTATGAGTTTAAACCCAATAACCCTAAAAATACCAGGGAGGTATTATAAAGTCACAATGCCTCTTAAATCCATTTGTGCCATGCATGCATGTAGAATATACTACCTGATATAACCAAGCATGATTTAGACAGACCATATGTAAGAGGTCTCCCAGGTTGGGAAGTAAACCCAGAGAAGATCATTTCTTAGCAGAAGGGTTTTTTCATTTATTTCTGATGTTGAGAACAGAAGGAAAGGAAGATGCATGGGACACTTACATATCCAGTTTTAAGTAACTAAAGGCCTCACAATCCTGGAAAGGGATCCCTTTTCAGGACTGAAGCCTAATTTCTGGAAAATAGAAAAATAAATTCCTTAGAACAGCAGGTTTATTTCAAAAGGCAGGTGACAAAAGAGACACGGTTAAGTGATCTGACCACAGGCCTGAGTCAGAAACTCCAGAGTTCTTATTCCAGTTCTGACACTGCCTATCTCTGAAGCCGCGGTGAGATCACTTAGGGCCTCATTTTCTGAACTGCAAAGCATGTGCGACTCACATTGACTTGGGATAGGTCAGCAGTTATGAATATCAGCCTCATCATGGTTTGGTTTCCTCACCAGTAAACTGTGATGGTATCAACTTACCTTACAGGGGTACTGTGAAAGTTAGAGAGTTATCATTTTGCAAAGTGCTATGAAAATGAAAACTGCTATGCTGCATATGTGCTAAGTATTATTTAATTATAAAATTTATTCTCCACTCCAATCTCTTATGCAGTGTGGGTCACTATTAAATATCCTGTCATCATTTCATGTACAGAATAGCCATAGAAGATAATTTTGCTGTAAATATAGCTATTTTGCATCCAAATCTGACACAAATTAAATAGCAATGCAACTTGAGTTTTATGTCAATATAACAAATCAGTATTTCAAATTACTAACAAACCTACTTCTAATTAATTCAAGCTGTTGAGATTCCAGGTTGGAAGTATCTGGCAGGCAATGTGACATTTCAGATAAACAAGCAAAGTTATTATTGCTTTCATCTGAATTATTTGTCTCCTATATTAGTGCTGTTATGGTGTTCCCTTTATACAAGGCTTTTTTTGACCTTTCACATATTAAAGCGAAGTTCATGTAATTTCAATACATTTCAATGAAGAGCGGGATCAGGATGCAGTAATCTGATTTCAGAGGTAGCCATACAGGGAATAACCTCCTAAATATTTTAGAGTCCGCGCTAGAATAATTCTCCATGGGCTATATATCTGAGAAACACTTTAGGGACAGAATAAAAAACAACAAAACCTAGAGTCAGTGGTCAAATGAATTCAACAGAAATTCTGCATCGTGTAACAAAGATTTTAAAGTAAATCTAAACAGATGCATTTGGTTGACAGTATACAACAAAGATGTATTTTGGTTAAATACAAGATGAAAATCTTCATAAGCAATCCTTTGGTTTACAAGGTTCTTCCTTTAGCAGTCAGGCGTACAGGAATCCAAATCTCATTCCATCATCTCTTTGTATATTTTTACCATCCTAATTTATCAGCACACCAAGCACAAGAGAATGGTCACACACACTTATCTTTTTTCTCTTTTTCTTAACTGGAGGGCTTTATTAACCTAGTTTCAATTAGTTCATGCCATTAACTAAATTTCTAAATCTGTTCAAAGTGTGCCTTTTAAAAAAGAGCTACTATCTCAAAAATAGAGCAGAATTGCATGAAACCAATACACTTGTATATTATGGTTTTTCTCTTTAAAATAATCCCTTTGTTACTGAGTTCCACAGATTAGCATCCTTAATTTTGTCAGCATTGGACAATGAACCTATGATGGCAGCAGGGGAATTGCATACACTGGCAAAGAGCGTTCAGCTGCTGTCATGTTAATCAGTGGAGCTCTCCAGCAGCTCTGTATACAGTTCTGCAAAGGAGAAATCAAAGGACTTACAAAAAGGGCAAGTTGTATGCTGCTGCTGATGAGGAAGAAAAAAAAATCCTAATTATCCTTGAATTGACTCAAATCTTTATTTTTATAATCAGAAGACTGAGACATCCCTGAAGAAAAACAGAAAATAATCTGGATATTTTATCTTTTGGGGCACCTGTTTCATGAGTGAAATACAATAGTCAGATTTTCTCATTCCTAAAATAAGACGCTGGGTTTAAGCCTTCTAATCTTGTTAGATTGAAGTATCATAACATTAGAGTCAATCTCCAGTCTTAACTGGATAAAAAGCAAGATGAAGCATGGTGTTGCAGAATGATACCAAATCTTAGCCTGTAGTATCTGCTCAGAAAAGATTTTATAAAAGATTGCAAAAGCCTTGTATTATAGCACTGATAGAATAAAACTGTTTGAGCTTTCTTGGATCCTGATGATACTTACAAATAGATCAAGGACCAAAAAAAGCACAGACATCATCCACAGTTCAGAGCCAAAATGAGGAAGGGGAATAATACAATGCAGAGATCAAAACTTAGACAGCTAAGTCCATAACACCAAACCTTTTTCTGTACAGTAAAGCTGACCAGAAACCTTATGCATGTCAATATGACATTATGTCAATATGGAGCAAGTTTTGCTCGGGCCACAGATTTCACCTGATGTTTTCTGCATGTAGCCCAAGAGCTTGTGGTTGAATTTAAGCATACCTTCATCTAAAAGGCTCAAAGTGATGAAGAAATTATTACATGGCTTGGTAATCTGTTCCACTAGTTAACTACCCTCTAGGCCCCAAATAGGAATGCAGAGCTACTCTCTTGTATCCCTCTACATTCAGGATAAAGATACAAAGTAATTTCTGCTGACTTACGTTGACAAAGAGATGTTGTTAAATCCAACCAGTATATAACGAGATTTGGAGTGCTCCTATGGGATAGAGGGAACTAGGGGTTGGGATGCTTTTGGAACAGCAAAACTTGGAGAAAAAGTTTAATTTTGTAATCTGAATTATAAATATATAAATCATATTTTTAAAAAATTATATATAATATACAAGCCTAATTCTGTTGTTTGCATCTTGTGTAGTCAGTTACACCAGTGTTCTAATTTGTAGCATTTTATGCTCACTTTGCACTGATGTAAATGACTGTGTGAAGTGCAGGACAAAGGAGAATGATGCGCTGTGTGTACACGCTGTAACAGAGTGGGAATGCTACATGTTTACAAAAATGTAAAAGTACCACTTGTAACGACCATATTACTTTGAAAACAGTCTTCCTTTGTTTCTTTCCTGTCTCACTTTCTTGGATACACGCAAAAGGTTGAAGTATATATTTCTACAAGGTGTAGATGCTGTCATTGTTTATCCCCCTTTCTATGGTAATGGCACCACTTGACAGCTCCACATCGTTCCTGAGACCTCATCTTAAAGTAAACGTAATAAGCTTTCAAACAATGTATGATGTGCCTGTGTGTAGAGAGGGTATGTTAAATTAACCAAATTGGTGCTATCTTTAAGTGGAAAGAAAAGCACTCCCTTTTTAGTAGCCAAAGCTGAATGCTAAAGTGTATCTGAATGCAAAAAATCAAACTGGACTAAAGCACTAGATATTCATGTTCTCTGGGCTGTACCTGTCACTAAAAAGGAAACTAATTGAAAATTAGTCCACATTTCACACGTTTCATTTCAAAAATGAAGTGCCACAGCTTTGAAGTCTTGATACTGGATTTAACAAAATGTATGTCATGAGCTCAATGCAGATAGCTACTGGAATCTGTAACCAGTATGGAGCAGTCTCATTACAAGTTCTTATTAATATTACACCGTGTCCTCCTGAAAGCACTGATAAAGGTTTTTAATCTTTTCATTTTTACCTTATAACACCCATTAAGCTTAATAGGATTTAAATCTCACAATATCATCTTTAAAAAGAGTTCAAGGAAGAATATGTGCCTGTACAAAGGAAAATAAAACCTGAAATGATATATACAGATATACACACATGCACTCTCTGTGTACTATATATGCATATACAGACACAACATGATTTGTTTTATTTTTATTTAGCCTTTTCATATAAGAAATCCTCTTTGTTCTATCTCCCTCTGTAAAGCTTTTTAATCTGATTTTACTATACAGAGTTGGTTATAATTAATCTCACATATGCAGAAAGAGAAAAACATTGTATGAAGACCAAGTAGCAGGAAGGGAGCGGGGGAGTAGCTGAAATTTAAAAGCAAGGATGGTCCATGCTAAAACAGCATCCATATACACCTAAACTTTAGACACACACACACACACACACACACACACACAGACTTCAAAATTTAACTACTGTACCAATTTAAAGACATTATGCATATTATACTTCATTGTACTCTTTGGGGGGAAAAAGATCGTAATTTGCAATTCACACCTAACATTTATGGCTATCTCTGATAGAAATTAACAATAGTATGCAGAATGCTAGATAAGAAAAAAACTTATAACAGAAAAAATGTGTCTTTCCCTTTATCGTTTATGGTGTCAGCAAAATTTGTAACTAGATACTCTTAGTTAATTATAGATGATGTCCACCAGTTATGATTGTCAGTGGAAGTGAAGGAAATGAGATATGCCTACCTATGCTACAATCATACCTCCAATTGCAATGTAGATGTACCCTCAGAAACATGATGCAACTTTCACATAGTTCACTCAGGAGATTATTAAAATCCTTTTATATTTGTGGCGGAAATGTTCCCTTGCTTAACACCTAGCAATTGTTATTTCACTAGTAGTTCTATCATCTTCACCAAATCATTTAGCAGTTTAACTTTCTGCAAATTATGCTGCCCTATTTCCTTGATGACTGCTTTTTGTTTAGGGAGAGACTGAATCATTTGAGGGAAATGGAAGTAGTTAGCTCCTGAAACAAAGTGTGTTGAGGTTATTAGGGAGGATGCGTAATTTTCTAAACATGGTTTTTTTTGGATTGTGGTTGGTGTCTCTGTTTCTTTACTATCATTCCTGGAAACAACACTTTTGAAAGAGATGAGGGCACAAATTAAAACGGCTACTACTATGGTATCACTCAGAATGATATTGCTTTTTGGAGGTGATACTTGATAAATAGTATCACACTGTCATGTTAGACCTTCTCGGACACATTTTACTGGGCTGGGGAAGGGGAAGAGTTTTTAAAAACAATTTTCCCATGTCTTTTTTTTAAACACACATCCTATATGAAGTAGGAATCTTCACACAGGCACTTAGGTGCATCCAATGGCAGTCACTAGCAGGTTCAGGGTTTAATGAATTCATCTTTAGGATGACAGATCCATTTCTGTTTTTAATTCTGTTCTCTGAGTCATTGTTTGACATTTGCCTTAAGTATTTTGGTGTTCACTAAGCTCTCTACTGTATGTGGCATCCATGCCAGTTGTCAGCTTTGTACTTTCAAAGGGTCACTGTCTAACTCATAATTTTGTTGTTGTTTTCTATGATTCGTTTATTCATTGAGAAAAATGCCTTGTATGTGAAGCTATTTTTGGTCTTAGTAGGCCTCTGTATGCTAGCCATCATCTCCATAGTAAATTTCCTTCTGTTAAAACACCCTGTTTACTTAGCAGCATGCTAGTAATGAACAATTTGTATTGACATAAAAATGTTTGGGTGGATTTTTTTGGAACACTCTGTAGAGGGAAGAACAAATATTGATTTCTAGTCTGAGATTAGACTGCATGGTTTCATAATATCTGCTCAGAAACAGATATATTAACTTGGTCCCTTTAAAAACAAATCAGGCAAACAGCATAGGGCTTTTATATTTTTCAGGTTTTATTGAGAAATTGTAATGATGTCAATGTTGGCAATGGACTTCCCACCAGAATCCCTCCATCCCCAACAACAAAAAGCAATACGTAGAAAAATAAATTTTATTTGATTTAATTTCAGTAGATGCTGTGATGAAAACCTCCTAGCTGCTGTAAAACCCTCTTCTCCTTATTATGGATATGTCACTTTGCAAGGATAATGTCATTAATACACTTGCTCTGCAGTGTCTCATCTTTAGGCTGTTCAGCTTTGATCATTTTTCTATTTGAATTTCTCCTTCCATTTCCTTCGCCCTATATACTTATATAGTCCTCATCCCCACAGTACCTGAATGTCTTTGAAACATTAATGTATTTATCCTCGTGATATCCCAGTAGGGGGAGGGAAGTAGGAAAGTATTGCCACCATGGGAAAATGAGGCATAATGAGGCATAAAGAGGTTAAATGATCCCTTGAAATATTTGTTAACTACTTACGCTAAACAATTTGTTCCATCTTGTATTTAGCAATGAGACTCTGAGAGCTTGTCTACATGTACAGCTCTGCAGTGGTGCAGATGCTTCGCTATAGCACTTTAATGAAGATGCTACTATGCCGAAGGGAGAGCTTTGGCCTTTGGCATAGTTAATCCACCTCTGCAAGAGGCGGTAGTTATGTCAATGGGAGAAGCGCTCATGTTGGCATAGCGCTGTCTACACCAGGGGGTAGGTCAGTATAATTACATTGCTCAAGGGGGTGGATTTTTCAGACCCCTTTGAGCAACGTAGTTATACCGATGTAAGTTTGTAGTGTAGACCTGGCCTAAGTTACTTTCCCAGACATGAGGAAAAGCTCTGTGTAGCTCAAAAGCTTGTCTCTCTCACCAATAGAAGCTGGCCCAATAAAAGATATTACCTCATCCATCTTGTCTCTCTAGGCCAGCATGTCCCTCGGCCCATGCCGCTTCCCGCACCCCCATTGGCCTGGAATGGTGAACTCTGGCCAGTGGGAGCCGCGATCGGGCAAACCTGCGAACGCTGCTGGTAAACAAACTGTCCCGTCCCGTCAGCGGATTTCCCTGTCAGGCTGTGTGCTAAAGGTTGCCAATCCCTGCTCTAGGGTTTGTTTGGGTTTTTTTAGCTGTTGGATATGCAGCTTTGGTATCTCAGGTTCAAAATTTGATAGGTCATTCAGAAGCACTATATATAAAATTCTCACTCAGGAGTACACTTTACTAGTATATAACACTGGAAATCAATTAGCATCACAGGAATTTTATGTTGCATAATGTATATGTGAAGTATTTCTCCAGAACATTTGATAGCTTCCAGACCCATGGGAGATCTCTTAACCTGTGGCTCAAGGAAGTATTTTTATTCTCCCCCAATTATCCTACAGCCACCCCTGGGATATAAGCACACAACCAAAAACTTTTCTTTACAATTTGATAAACCATACATATAGTATTTTCCTTCCAGATTTCCAGGAGGATATGTTGAATTCCATCAAATTCACACAGTGATAAAAAGTGGCACATAAAAAGGAACAATGGTTCTGGATTTTGTGTGAAATTCACCCCATGCAGAGGGTCAGAATAAGGTCTATGCAACACTTAACCCCGGAAAACAGGGCTTTTGTGGGACTTAAATCTTACATACACATTGTTCTGGCTTTCTGCAAAGGGTCAGAGGCTATTGGGGTTCCATGTAGATGCAAGGAATTGCAGGATTAGGACCTTAGGGAATAAAAAGTTTTTTCTTCTGTTTTTTTGCATAATAGGAAACATGAGAATTGCTGACTCCCCAAAATGCCAGGCTAGGTGCGAATTTACTATCCCTGACTTTGGGGATAGCAGGTTACATTACTTAGGAGAAAGAAAAGATTTCCCCCCTCCATTATACACAGTAAAAAAGTATGTGCTCAGATTCTTGTGTTTTTATCTTAATGCACCTTAAAGCAGTTCTTTAAATATATGGTTGTATTTCTGGTGCTTTTAAACAAGACTGTGTAAAGGGAACCCTTCTCACCACCCACACTCTATTTAATGATAGATATTCAGACACTCAAAAGTGAAGACGCTTTTATAATACAAGACTTCTAAGGCTCACTGTTCAGCTCTAAATCTCTGAGTCATGTGCAGACAGTGCCAAAATGGTTTCTCAGGGCTGTATGCAGCACAACAAACACACACACACAAATAAAAAAATTGGGCAATGATCCATAGCCCATTGAAGTCAAGGCAAAGACTCCTGTTGACTTCAATGTGCTTTGCATCAGTCTCTAAATGGAGAATACTGATCAAACAAGTAGAAACAGTTAAAATGGTGGTAACATTTTTTTACTCACTGTACTCATTTCTGTGGATAGTACTCTACATTTTACTTTGTTTAATGGTTCATTTAAATTCATGTATGTCTCTACTTCCCCATTCATTTTAGGATACAAGTTCACAATTGTCCTTCTTGTTTTCAAAATCTTTCATGGTCTTGCCCCAGCGTAATACACAGACCTACTTTCTCTTGGCTACCTCCACGCTTCTTCTTTCCTTAATCCCAGAATCTTGCCACTGTTCACGTGAGTCTTCTCCTGTTACCTCTGCCATTTGGAAAAGACATCTTCCATCTTTACACCTTGCTGTTTCTACTAATTTCAGATAAGAACATAAGAATGGCCCGACTGGGTCAGCCCAAAGGTCCATCTAGCCCAGTATCGTGTCTTCCGACAGTCACCAATGCCAGGTGCCCCACAGGGAATGAACAGAACAGGTAATCAAGTGATCCATCCCTGTCGCTCATTCCCAGCTTCTGGCAAACAGAGGCTGGGGACACCATTCCTGCCCATCCTGGCTAATAGCCATTGATGGACCTATCCTCCATGAATTTATCTAGTTCTTTTTTGAACTCTGTTATGGTCTTGGCTTTCACAACATTCTCTGGCAAGGAGTTCCACAGGTTGACACTGCATTGTGTGAAGAAATACTTCCTTTTATTTGTTTTAAACATGCTGCCTATTAATTTCATTTGGTGCCCCCTAGTTCTTGTATTATGAGAAGGAGTAAACAACACTTCCTTATCTACTTTCTCTACACCAGTCATGATTTTATAGGCCTCAATCATATCTCCCCTTAGCCGCCTCTTTTCCAAGCTGAAAAGTCCCAATCTTTTTAATCTCTCCTCATACCCCTAATCATTTTTGTTGCCCTTTTCTGAACCTTTTCCAATATATCTTTTTTGAGATGGGGCAACCACATCTGCACACAGTATTCAAGATGTGGGTGTATCATTGATTTATATAGAGGCAACATGATATTTTCTGTTCTATTATCTATACCTTTCTTAATTATTCCCAGCATTCTGTTCACTTTTTTGTCTGCCACTGCACATTGAGTGGATGTTTCAGAGAATTAGCCACAATGACTCCAAGGTCTCTTTCTTGAGTGGTAACAACTAATTTAGACCCCATCATTTTATACATATAGTTGGGATTATGCTTTCCAATGTGCATTACTTTGCATTTATCAACATTAACTTTCATCTGCCGTTTTGTTGCCCATTCACCCAGTTTTGAAAGATCCTTTTGTAGCTCTTCGCAGTCTGCCTGGGTCTTAACTATCTTTAGTAATTTTGTATCGTCTGCAAATTTCGCCACCTCACTGTTTACCCCTTTTTCCAGATCATTTGAATAGTACTGGTCCCAGAACAGACCCCTGGGGGACACCACCATTTACTTTTCTGCATTCTAAAAACTGACCATTTATATCTACCCTTTGTTTCCTATCTTTTAACCAGTTACCAATCCATGAGAGCGCCTTCCCTCTTACCCAGAGGCAGTTTACTTTGCATAAGAGCCTTTGGTGAGGGACCTTATTAAAAGCTTTCTGAAAATCTAAGTACACTATATCCAATGGATCCCCTTGGTCCACATGATTGTTGACCCCCCACAAAGAATTCTAGTAGATTGGTGAGGCATGATTTCCCTTTACATAAGATATGCTCACTCTTCCTCAACAAGATCTGATCTGAAAAAATCTGTATTTTTCTATAATTGCCTAACCCTTTAAATTGCTCTGTTTTTCCATGTTTGCTTACTATTAATATTTTTTTATAAAATCTTTCACATAAATTGTGAATTCGTTGAAAAACATTAAGGAAAAATACAATTCACATGAAAGATGTTATAGGAAATAAGGTTGCATTGTATACAATTCCTGAGCCAATTATCAGATTCTAATTCAATTCTCACTTGAACTCAGTGGAAGTTGGCTTAGAAACTCAGAGCCTGATCTAAACCCCACTGAGTCAAAGGAATAACGCCCATTGACTTAAATGGGCTTTGGGATCAGGCCCTCAGTATGCCCCATTACTTCTATATTATTCTTCAATCCTTGGCAGATTTGGACCCTGCTGTTGAAAACGCTTGTGTGTTAATACTGTATTATCTGAATAGTGAATTTCAATAGTGAATGCCCTGATCCTGCAATGATCTGTCCAAAGGCAGACCCTTGTACTGTCACAAAGCCTCACTGGCTTCAGTGGGAGTCTGTCTATATAGAGCACACTGAAGGATCAGATACTAGCGTTTTCCTGTGTAAGTCTAACACATTTTTTTATTAATTTGAAAAAAGTTTTAGAGATACAAAACAAGAAAAAAACATCCAAATTCCCTCAAAATATACTCAGTGGCTTTTGATGCTTATTGGTAAAACATATCAGGTTCATGAGGGAGGACAGCAGTCTGAAATCGAATAGCTGAGGCATTCCCACGGAAAGAAATCACACAAAAGTGGGAGAACCTTAAAAAATTCTGCTTATGGCTGAGGTTTGGGCTTCATCTTGTGAAACCTCTGATTTAATGTTTTGAATCAGCCCTTACAAAAATGTCTGGAAGAATTATAAAGGGCCTTGTGCAATTCCAGTAAGATTCTGTACAATTCCAATTGGCCTTCTTTTGAGAGGGAGCTCACAGTTTAAATACGCTTTTGAAAAATGGGGAGAGAAAAAAAAAAGGCCTCCAATGAAAGTAGATTTCTAATTCAATTCATTTTAGCAGTTCAGTTCTATGAACTTATTAGGTGTACAGTTTTTTTTTTATTTACAAAAAATGGAATACTAAAGTTAATTAATTGGTTACAAAGAAACACTTTCTTTGCCTGAAATCTATTCATGAAGCAATGGAAAGTATTGGATCATATGCCGTCCGCTTCCAGGAACGAGGGTGGGCAGGAAGCTGCTTTAGCCCCGCTGCGCTGCCAGTGGTGGCGCCATGGGCCCCTGGGCCCTTTTAAAAGCACCCGGGGGAGGCGCACAAAAGGGAGTCAGGGAGGGGGAGAGACCGAGCCCCAAACATAAGTGGAGCCGGGCCCCCATGCTCTAAATATTCCTAGAGCATGGGCACCACGAGACCATACAATTCGCCACCCCTGACCTCCTCCCTCCCCAGTACTATAGTATTGTGATGAGTGCCATGATATATATATATAGATATATATATATAGATATAGATATAGATAGTATGAGGTAGGACTGTAGAAAGTGGTCATCATGGTTTTGTGAAAGGCCACATTTTCATGAACTTATATGTATTATAAAGTAAAATAAATTAGAAATCTCTTTAAAAAAAAACAAGTTAGCTTTACCACTAATAATAATATTGCAGTTTTAAGTTCTGAAATCACACAGATCTTTCTGGGCCAGAAGCAAATGCTTTGCCCTGCTAGAAAGCAGGGAATCTCAACTTTCTAATGGTGAAATATTAAGAGCCTGAGACATAATCTCTAGCCTGCTAAAGCTACAAGATGGCATCAAAACAGCTGGAAAGAGCCAGTGGAGAATTATCTTTGCATACCTGAACTCCAAGCTGGTGGCAAGTAGCATACTAGAATTCTAATTCATTTCTTTTTAGCAATTAAGCTCTATGAACTTTTTTGATGCTCATAGTTTGGGGATTTTTTTTAATGTAATAGCAAAGTTAATTAATTAGTCACATAGAAACATGTCCTTTGTCTGAAATTTATTCATGAGCCTACTGTTCCAGCCTGTCTGTCCACATGAAAGGAAAGAGAATGTCTCAGGTGCTCCTGGGGAAGGGCAAGGGCCAGAAGGGTTGTAGGGGAGCAGAACTTCATAATAATGGGAAATTTCCATTACATGTGTCTGACAAAGTGGGTATTCACCCACGAAAGCTTATGCTCCAATACATCTGTTAGTCTTAAAGGTGCCACAGGACTCTCTGTTGCTTTCATAATACTGTTATTCAGTCATAGAAGTTAGAGTAGCCCCCCTGCCGCTGTAATCTCTGCTGAGGCCAGACAGCCAGGGATCAGGGACCCACAACCAGCTCTCTGTGGCCACCACTCTCTACTACATCTGAGAATTAGGGAACTTTTTTTAGACCCTGGGAACACCAGAACTAAAATCTATCATTGTTTTAAGATTGAATATTGCCCATCCTGCATCCCAGGCCACTGTAACTTGAGAGGAGGTAGGTAAAAGTATGTGTGTGTGTATATGGGTGTGTGGGTATATATATTTTAAGAAAAGTAGTGACTATTTAAAACCGCTCAGAAATTTGAAATGTTAGGAATAGTCCCGGTAGAACAGGATCAATGGGAAGAATACAAGTGAAGCACTCTCATGTGGCGATGACAGTCGTGTGATAAACTGCAGAATCATTGATAAATTGTTAAGTTTAAAATGCAGTATCATAAAAATGTCATTAAAATCCATTTTATAAAATGCTAAGGTTTATTTACTGTAGAAGTGTAAGTTAATAGGTAATATTTAACTCAGTTTTTGTTATCATGTAGAATATCTGCTTCAGCTGATCTTTTTATTTGGAGAACGTACTAGGTGTTCAATTCCACTGATGATGGTGTTTTATGGAAGCTTTGTGAACAGTCCTTGAAGGAATGAGTATTGCTTCAGATGTGAGTATCACTATCAGTCCATAAAAATGTATTGGGTATTAAACAACAACAAAGCTACTACCTAGCCTGAGCTGAGATGTCTGAATCTGGGGGCTGCTCCACACTAACTAAGATATGCAACTTCAGCCATGTGAATAACGTAGCTGAAGTCAAAGTATCTTAGTTTGAACTACAAGGTACTTACTGTGGGTCCACATGCGGCCGGCAGGCAGGCTCCCGCGTCGACTCCGCGTACTCCTCTCGCGGAGCAGGAGTACCAGTGTCGACGGCGAGCACTTCCGGGATCGATTTATCGCGTCTAGACAAGACGCGATAAATCGATCCCAGAAGATCGATTGCTTACCGCTGAACCCGGAGGTAAGTATAGACATACCCTAAATCTGAACGTCCTGAAAATTGAGAGGTGCTTGGGTCCAAGTCCATCTCTCACCCAAAAGACCCCTTGTTAAGAAGCAGTATTACCATTTCTATTTCAGCATCCCTCTTCAAACTGCAGCCACAAGGCCAAGTGAAAGATTAAGAAAATATACTTTAAAAATAGCCTGTTGTATTCTCAAGGAAGACCAAGACCAAATAATGATAATGAGCTACATACTGTAATTACTGTGATTAATCAATATTCTCTAATAGTTTTGTCTAGAAAAGCTTCTTGCAAGGAAAGGAGGTCCCAGTCACCTTATGCCAGATTATAAAATGGACAGTTTGTCCGATACAAGCTGTTCCATGTCTTTGGTGCTAAAATAATATGTTAACGAGAAAAAAAACCATTAGTAACTATTACCTTTAATTAATAATCTATTAAAATTTTGCAATTTATTTAGGGAATATTTATCTGTGAATCAACAAGCCCCAAACTGTTTTAATGTTCTCTACTGGTAGTGAGTAGGCTTGATACTAGCTAATAAGTGTGCATCACTATGAAACTTATGTTTATCTAGAACTACATCTAGAGGGATGGAGAGAAATCAATGGGATTTAGGCACCTAACCTGCTTAGGTTGCTTTTGAAATTCCTACCATGTGGTACACCTAAATATCTTTCAAAATCTGGCCTTAAGTAGACCAAATCCCATTGACTTTCATTGAGACTTTAGGCAAGTCTACACTTAAAATGATGCTTCAGAACAGCTGCGCCACTGTAGTGCTTTAATGAAAACTCATTACAGGCTCAAGGCACAGGGAAAACTAAGGTCCTGGTGGGGCAGAGAAGAATCCTGGCCCATGGTTGTCATGGGCCCTGCAGCAGCACAGGGAGACCTCTGCAGCCCTGCTGGCATGGGAGTAAGGGAACAGGCAGAGCAGGGAACCTTGCCCAGGACTGTAAAGAGGAGGATGACATGCTCCCGGCCAGAGGAAAGACCACCCCACTGCTGAATGGTTCCTACCATCTTGATTATGTAAACTCCCAATCATCCAGAAAATAGCCATGCCCCCTGTGCTATTCGGATAATCGGGAGTATACTGCACAGCAAAACACAAAATTGAATGTACTGAGGAGCACTTTTTGTTTCAGAAAGTGGAGAAAATAACGAGGGGGACAGCCATTTTAGACTTGATTCTGACCAACAGCGAAGAATTGGTAGCATATCTGAAGGTGGAAGGCAATTGGGGTGAAAGTGATCATGAAAGGAAGGTGGACAGAGGGCAATGCACTTTAAAAAAAGGCAGACCTTAAACTCAGAGAACTGGTAGATAAAGTCTCATAGGAAGTAAATCTAAGGGAAAAAAGAGTTCAGAAATGCTGACAATTTCTCTAGGAGATCATATTAAACGCACAACTGTAAAACTATACCAATACAAAGGAAATATAGGAAGGATAGTAAGAAGACAACATGGCTCCCTCAGGAGCTCTTTAATGACCTGAAAATCAAAAAGGAATCCTACAAAAAATGGAAGTATGGACAAATTGCTAAGCAGGAGAACAAAAGAATAGCATAACCACGTAGGGACAAAATCAGAAAGGCTAAGGAACAAAATGAGTTACACAGAGCAAGGGACATAATAGGCAACAAGAAAAAGTTATTTATGTACATTAGCAAGAGAAAGGTGAAAGAAAGTATAGGTCCACTATTAGTAGGGAAGCAGAGCTAATAACTGAGGACATCAAGAAGACTGAGGTGTTTAATGCCTTTGCTTCAGTCTTCACTCAAAAGGTTAATGGTGACCAGATACTCAACAAAATTAATATTAACAATATGGGGGAAGGAAGACAAGATAAAATAGGAAAAGGTTAGTTAAAGAATATTTAGATAGATTTGATGTATTAAAATTGGCAGGGCCTGACAAAATTCATCCTAGCGTACTTAAGGAACTAGCTGAAGCAATCTTGGAAACATTGGCAATTAACTTTGGGAACTCACAGAGTATAGGTAAGGCCCCAGAGGGACTGAAGGAGGGCAGACATAGAACCTATCTTTAAAAAGGGGAACAAAGAGGACCTAGGGAGTTACAGATCAGTCAGCCAAACTTTGATATCAGGAAAGATACTACAACAAATAATTAAAACAATCAGTTTGTAAGCACCTAGAGGCCAATAGGGTTATAATGAATACCCAGCATGAATTTGTCAAGAACAAATCATGCCAAACCCTAGTTTCACTCTTTGACAAGGTTACAGGCCTAGTGGATAGGAGAGAAGCAGTAAATGTGTTCTAGCTTGACTTCACTAAGTCTTTTAACAGATTCCCACATCACATTCTCATAAGCAAACTGGAGAAATGGGACCTACAAAAAATTACTATAAGGTAGGTGCACAGCTGGTTGAAAGACCATAGTGAAAAAGTAGTTATCAATGGTTCCCTGTCAACCTGAGAGGGAATATCTAGTGGCGTCCCATAGGGGTCAGTCCTGGGTCCAGTACTATTCAACATTTTCATTAAGGACTTGGATAATGGCGTGCAGAGTAGGCTTATAAAATATAAACAAGACCCGAAGCTGGGAAGGGTTGCAAGCACTTTGTCAAATTAGAGAAGTGGTCTGATATCAACGCAATGAAATTCAATAAAGTGCAAAGTACTTCACTTAGGAAGGAAAAATCACATGCACAACTACAAAATGGGGAGTAACTGGCTAGGTGGTAGTACTGCTAAAAAGGATTTGGGGGTTATAATGGATCAAAAATTGAATATCAGTCAAAAATGCGATGCGGTTGTGAAAATGGCTAATATCATTCAGTGGTGTATTAACAAGAATGACATATGTAAGACAAGGAGCCCTATGTCCAGCCCTACTCAGAAGTGATGAGACTTGAGCTGGAATACTGTGCCCATTTCTGGGCAGCACACTTTGGGAAAGATGTGGATAAACTGAAGAGAGTCCAGCAGAGAGCAATCAAAATGAAAAAAAAAAAAAAGATTTAGAAAACCTGACCTACGAGAAAGGTTAAAAAAAACCTGGGCATATTCAGTCTTGAGAAAAGAAGACTGAGGGGAGACCTGATAACAGTCTTCAAATAGGTCAAGCTTTGATAATACTGGCGACAACTGTCATCAGTGGTTTTCAATTATTCTCCATGTCCACTGAAGGTAGGACAAGAAGTAATGGGCTTAATGTGCAGCAAGGGAGATTTAGGTAGAAATTAGGAAAAACTTTGTAACTATATGGGTTGTTAAGTCCTGGAATAGGCTCCTAACGGAGGTTGTGGAATACCCATCCTTGGAGGTCTTTAAGAACAAGTTGGACCAACACCTGTCATGAATAGTCTAGGTTTACTTGGTCCTGCCTTAGCACAGGGGACTGGGCTTGATGACCTGTCGAGGTAGACTTTCAGACCTGCATTTCTATGATTCTATAATAGCAGGCGAGAAAGAGAGATACCATGTGTACACCTTCATGTCTCAGAGTAGAACTCGGCTGATCACAAAACATGTGCCACATAGTGCTCTGCTGAGCTGCAGAATATACGGTGAAACAAAAACAGAAAGATGGTTAACTCAGAATGTATTGTTTTAGGCAACTGAAGATGAAAGTGGAATGTATTACTTGATACAAAGAAAATTGAAATACTTTCAACCTATGCATACAGTTTAAAAAAATTGCCATTACTATTAATTCCAATATCTCTCATGACAAAAAGACAATAAATAAATAAACCACAACTACCACCACGGGCAGACAGAAGTGAGACAGACTCTGTGGAGTGTGTATTTTTCATCTCTGCAAACAGCAAAGTGTATGGCAAACCCAACAGTTGAATGATGGAGGTACACTCCCACATAAATGGGTTTGCCATTGATAGTCATCAAAAAGGGCTTACAAAGTTAGGTAGATAGCTGTGAAACATGTTGTATAAAGCGAGGTAATCAAAGCATCTACTAAGGACCACTTATAAAATACAGTAGTATCAATTGGTTTTCTTGCGAATTATATTTCTTTTTATTGCATACAGTAACACACCCAGGGGAGGAATTGACTTTTAGTAAATTGTTTGAGAGGGGGAAGGGAAAGTCATTCCACAAAATTAGCAGCAGAGCATTAGCCTGAAGTAGCTCCCTTGTTCAGCTTTTGTTAAACATTCACACCTCTCTTCACATTTATAAATTTAGAAACGGAGCCAATCAAGTCAACCTAAGTGTATTTTCTAGAAAAACATTCCCTTTTATGTCTGATGGGTTTGACGCTAGCACCACAAAACAATGAATAGAAGCTCTCTTAAAAGCTCAGTTTTCCTATATTATCTGCACTGATAAACCAAAGACAACTCTTCCTTGTTTTTATTTTTTCATACCCGGTGAAGGAGAAAGTGATTCATCAGGTTAAGTACTGTACATAGTCTTTGTTCTCCAGGTTTGTTGCCTTCAAAAATACTATGTTTATTACTTCAACACTCTATTTTCCTTTCGTAATCCGCAGAACAATTTCAGTGTTCAGCAGATATGAAAATGTTTCATAATGGAGAGGAAACACTCCTGGGATACAAAACTGCTGCAATGATGAGATGTAATATACAGGCAGAAAGTAAAAAAAAAAAAATATATCCTTCCATCTACCCCCTGTTGTGAATTCTAGTAAATATCTACAACCTGTTCTGTCAATACTAATGTTCAGAACATTTATCTAGGGTGTGATATAGAAGAGAATGTTCGGAAACAATATCTATTAAACATTCTCTGTTTAACCCAGGCCAAAGCAATCAAGCAATGATTTCCTCACAAGCAAGGTAAGAAATTCCAGTGTCCCTCTGGTAGATACTCAGTCCAATGTGGTTTTCTATAGCATAGGTGAGAAACTGCTTTTTATCCTATTTCTGAGCCAAAGAAATAGAAAGGACAGGATTCTGAAGTGAGACACAAATGCTTATCTTCTGATGCCTTACAATTTTAGGGATAAATGCCATCACAACACACAATGCTACCTGTTTGAAAATAAATCTAAACCACTGAAAGTACCAAGGAGCAATTGATTTTAGCCCCTGACTCAGGAAAATTTATTTTAAACACAGGCTTAAGTATCATGATCTTCAATGGCACATGGTTAAAATACTTTGCTGATGAAATAAAGATGGAATTGCTCGCATGCTTAAAGTTAAGCTTGTGCTTAAGTGCTTTGCTGAATCAGGGACAAACGGCAAATAGAGTGTATTGCAACTTTGGGAGAGGAATAGACAAGGACTTGATACAAACTGATATGGAAAATCGTGTAATACGTTTTAGAATTTTCTCAATGGGACTATTCCTGATTACCAGGAAGGAAGGATCCCAGGATTCAGAAAGAATGTAGGATTGAAGTTGTGATGTAACAACTTCATTGCTGCTGCACAGACTGAGCCAGTATTGTGCAATGCATATCAGCAGATAATTCAGTTTTTTTCCTCTTCAAATGCCCCGCTGCATGAAGCCTAGTGAGGACTGAAGTTTTGAAAACACTATACATGATTGTGTTCTGGGCGACATTAATTTATTGATGTACTTCTTCAGTCATGAAACTCATACAAGAGAATTTTGGAATTAGTGTCGTGGTTCTATTACTTTGTAGCTCTTGCATTGCAATTGCACTTCTTACATACATTAAACCACAAAAAAATGGTCTATGAATGTAACTTTACGTAGCAGGCTACAAAACTCCAGATATACTATTTTAAAAAAACCATTGAATGTCATCTTGGCAATTCCATTTCTTTTAAGAATACATCTTAAACAAAGTTAGATGTTTGTGCACTTATTTCCTAACAGGCATAACATACATATAGTCAACGGGAGCAGGTCATTCGTGGAATACCACCCGCGATTTCAGAGGCCTTATACCTAGCAATGAATTTCATCCTCTGACTCCTTTGGCTGCATATAAACTACAAAGGCTGTACTCTGCATCTACAAAAAGATGCGAAAGGGCACCTTGGGACATACGATTTTGTACACAGAACTGTTGTCATAAGCACATGTTCACCTACTTCTCTGAAGCTCACTTGTGGCCTGCACACACAGCTATTAGTATATTTTAGTAGGACTAAAAATATTGAAAAGATGAATTTACTCCATTCAGAGGATGCTCCTGAGTGTCAAAGTTTATACATTAAGATCATCTCAAGGCTTCATGTTTTCCAGCTGCAACACTAAAGCCAGCCTTTGAAGCATCACAAAACTTGTAGCTTGAGATTATTGACTTCCAGAATAACTTGCATAAGTGTAATAGGTTTCCATATCTGTATATATTTTAATTCTGTATTTTTAATTTCTTTTGTTCTAAATAGCCATTCCACAAAGAAGGTATTTTTAAATGACAGATTTATAGCACCATCTTGTACCCTCCCATGTACATTTAGAAGATAGCTGGATACTACAGAATTTTTCTTTGAAATTTTTAATTCCTTTATTCCTATTTTGCACACTGTTTTATGTTTGAAATTTCAATACATAAACAGAATCAGGAAAAAACACCACCACATTTTGGCCACCAACTCTTTGCGTCCCAGGCCAAATTTTGAGAGCTTAGGTGTGTGTGGTTTTTTGTTTGTTACAACTGCCACATGCATTTCTGTACAGGTAATGTATACATGCAGACAGCCAGTGTGTATGTGTACAAATCGGTAATTGGACGCACACATGGCCAGTTGGGTACCTAGGTGGTCATACATGCATGAAAGTACTTGAATTGCATATGCCTATCAGATCTATGCTTATATGAATGAATGGCATGCAAATATATATGCGCAATTATGTGAACCTGATTTTAAAAATCTGGCTTAACCTGTGCATTTATCACTGGGTGATGTTAAAGGGTCTATAGAAGATGCACTTATGGAACAGAATTCTTCTTGTACCCCCTTCCAAATATAATTGCATAAAGTATTAGACAAAGGGATATTTTATTTTGAATTCAAATTAAGGATAAAATCTTTCAGTCCTAATTCAGGCAAAATTAATTTCCTTCAGTGAGTCAGGACTACAGAATTGGGTCCTGTTAAATTGAAATTGCTTTTGATTAAAATATATATAACGGTATTCATTACAAAAACTGCCATCTACAGTTCTCAGTGTTGACTGAATTTCTAAATTCACATTTTAAGATTTGGAGTCAATCAACTCATGAAGTGATCAGGGAAAGGTCAAGTGCCATCTGTTCTGTCACTGGATAGCGTTCTTTGCCAAAATTGCATAGAAAAAATGCACAGGTTTCTGCTGAATTGTCTATGACACAAGGGAACACAATGATATTAAGATAAAGAAACAATGATATGTAATGGTTTTCAGAAATGACCTTGTTGCAACTTTTACATTTGTTTCAAAAGACATCTTTGTCTGAAGTCCTGTGCCTGTTCATAGTACACAGCTTTGACAATGTTAGTCTCATCATGCTAGTAAGACCCAGCATTTCTGCTGAAATGTTTTTGCTTAGTAAAAATGAATGTTCACCTTCAAGGGCGCAGAGAAATATTGCCATAGAGACCACCTATTTTTAGAAAGAACTATCAAACATTCATCTAGTGCTTTGTACTTTCTCCCTCTTGATCAGCATAGCTGTGGTGAGTAACATGTTGGCAGAGAGAAGGGAAGCATTATGGACAAGTGAATTGTGAAATATAAACACCACAAAACAAAGAATGTTCACAGACATTCCAGAGAAGGTATCCAGGTGTGGTTCTAAATTCCAGAGGTGATCTTCCTCAGTTTCCTCATTGTTATGGAAAATATTAGTTCTCGCCATTCACATGGAATGTTGGTTTTACTATTAATGTCCAACTACATTTTCAGTGAGCCAAATTGGGGTTTAGATGCATGATTTCCATTTAGCCTTATGGGGGAAATGCAAAACTGTAATACCAACACTGCCTCTGTTTGAGTTTAAGCATTCGGTGTGTAATCTTTGCCATCAACTTCTGATTATTTTATTTTTTTAATTTATGATTCCTTTTGACAATGTTTGTCCATCAGATCTACTGAAACTGCTTAGTATAGTTCTATTTCACTGTAGTGATGCAGCAAAACATTTAAGTAGTAATATTAGGCACGTATTTTAACATTCCATTTTTGAGTCACCATCCGATAGGAGGGAGCTAAAAATATAAGACAAAGTTACCCACTACAAGTATGTTTTGTATGACAGGAAATAATATAATAGGTAACTTGTCTCCACACCTTAAAACATCAGGCCATCTGTCGTAATACACAAAATGACAGGACTCAAATAAAGTTACCCTTCAAAACAAATAGGAAGTGCAAGAAGGGGAAAAGAGGAGACTGGAAGGGAATGTTAAAAAGGCAATGAAACGGGAAGGCAAGAAGAGAAGTTAAGAGTGAGGAAAAGTCAGACAGAAGGATAAAGCAATAAAATGACATGAAAATGTTCAAATGACGGGGGAGGGAAAGGGAAAGAGCAATGGTGCAGAGGACAATAATTCTTAACAGGGGAAGGAAGTTTGATCTTGTGATTAAGGCACTAGACTGCAATATAGGATAACTACATTGAATTCCAGACTGTGTCAGCCCTCCTGTGTGTCCTTGGGCAAGTCCCTTACTCTCTGTGTCTCCATGCCCCATCTGTATAATGAGGTCAATAACACTTTCTTTTTCCCTTCCCTTTGCTCATCTTACCTATTTACATTTGTAAACTCTTTGGGGTGGAGGCTGTCTCTAGTATATGTATGTACAGAGCCTAGCAGAATGGGAAATCAATCGAGACCACTGCATGCTACTGTAATATAAATAACAACAGTGTAAAAGCCTTTGCCCTTTATGTGTTGAAAGTTTCCTTGGAATGATTGAAATGGGGATCCTCTCTGAATAATTTTTTATGGGGAAGGTTAATTCTTTCAACAGCTTTATTTTCTTCTTTATTAGGCAGTACCTGCAGCCCCCTCATTTTGGAGCAACAAGTCTAGTCACTTTGTCAGATTCTAACCTTGTGATGAGTTTTGATTAGCATATGCCACCTGAGCTTTGAGGTCTGTGCTACAACTATCTTAAGTTTATTACCTGTTCAAAGATTATTTGCATAATTGGTATATGTTGCTTTAGGATGCATAGAAGTTCTTACCATCCACACAATAAAACATACACTTTAAACTGCCCCTTTTGCACCAATTCAGGAGTGCTGAAGGACCCGAAAATAAATGGGGCACACTATCGACAGGTTAGGAAAGACCTCAGAAAATTATTTTCCCATTCTATTAATCTAATAGAGCAATAACTTGTATTAAATGCCAGCTGTGTAGCCCTGTTAACGTCCTTATTTTGCTGGAGATAAATATGTAAAAGGAGAGATCATTTTAGTGTCCCACAGCAACATCCACCTGAAGTACCACTACTGGGACTGTTATTGTCAATGTTGCAAAATAAATTCAAAGTGGTTCCATTCAGAGCTGTGTTGACTTACAGTTGTTTCACTCCATGAGCATAGAAACTTATTGTCTACTAATGTTTGAGCTTATTTCTCACAAACTTCTATCATCCATATCTCTAACCCTACTATGGGCCACATTCTGTGACCTTTATTCTAATTCTGTAACATCTTAGTCTACAAAGAGTCCCATTAAGTGTAATGGGACCACCTGTGAAATAAGCAGGGCCGGTGCTACCATTAAGGCAAACTAGGCGGTTGCCTAGGGTTCCAAGATTTGGGGGTGCCAAAAAGCAGTGCCCCCAATTTTTTTTTACAGCATTCCTGGGTTGGGCTGCAAGCGGCGCGCCGACACGTGTGGCTCAGACTCCCTTTCCCAGCGCAGCGGCCGCTCCATGCAATTATTGTCATTGCCGACGGGGGCAGCGTGCTCGGAGAGGGGGTGTAGCAGAGGTGAGCTGGGGTGGGGAGACCTGCGGCAGCTCCCCCCGCCCTGAGGCACCCCCCCCCCCCGTGGCAGCTCCCTACCCCCCCACCCGGGGAGTCGTGCGGCAGCTCCTCACCCCAGCTCATCTCTGCTACGCCCCCTCCCCGAGCGCACGGTCGCTGCAGCACTTCTCCCGCCTCCCAGGCTTGCGGCACCAAACAGCTGTTTGGTGCTGCAAGCCTGGGAGGGGAGGAGAATTAGAGTGGGGGCGGTGTGCTCGGAGAGGAGGCGGAGCAGAGGTGAGCTGGGGTGGGGAACTGCCACACGGCTTCCCGGGGGGGTGGGGAGCTGCCGCAGGTGGGGGCGCCTCAGGGCGGGGAGCTGCCTCAGGACTGGGCAGTGGGGGGGGGGGGGGGGCGCAAGGTGGAAGTTTCGCCTAGGGTGCGAAACTTCCTTGCACCGGCCCTGGAAATAGGTACCACTCAGTGGGAGTAAGGTTATTAGGATGCAGCCCTAAATATTCTTTTTTATATATACAATGTTTATCAATATTAGTCATTTTTCACAGTTCCTTCCTGGACCCTAGGAAAAATGGTTTTGAAATGGGAAAATCACTTTACCATATTAGCAGCATGGGTTAATCTGATTGATACAATGGCTTTTATCCAGAAGAGCTAGGATTATAGAATTTGATTGTGATGTGTATTTGCTATATAGCATGATAATTATGTGATGCCCCCATATCTGACAAGATTTTACAAACAGTGCAATTCTAGAAATAAAAAGAAGAGCTAAACCTTAATAAATCTGAGTGAGTTAATAAGAGGGGCAGATTTAGAACTCACGTCGTGTAATCTGGGGTAATGAATCGACTAACTCCCAATAGACACTGGAGTAAATGATCTTAGATTCTGGCACAAAGAATTGGTTTAGGCCTGCACCATATTCAAAAAAGTGTTTGTGTGGTGCTTTCCAACTATAATAACGACTGGGTCCCGCTGCCCAATGAAGCTGAGCCATGCTAGGTCTGTAGAAGGGCCTATTGCTTCCACAGTTGTGTGTGTCTTGGGGAGTGAACATGGAAGAAACAGAGAGGAAGGAGACACAGAAAAAGGAAATACCAGGTAGAACTGAGCTGAGGTATGTAGAATTTTCTATTTTGCATTTTTCTTGCTAAATGTATAGCTTAACATATTGCTGTTTTATGTCACAAAATATATAACATTAAAATTTACAGGATGTGAAATGCAGCCAAGTGAAAGATATTATTAATTTATTCATTTCTTAACTTATTTCAATTTTTAACCATAAAGCCCTAATGTTCCGGTCATGCAAGATTCCCCTCCCCCCTCTTTTTAATTAAATCTACATCTGTTTTTTTCATGGTCTGGAATCAAATCCCAAAGCGAGGATTTGCACGGACTAGCTAGGCAATGCAGTGGAGTCATCAGGTGGGCACATTTGGGAGAAAAGCTACTGCTACAAATCTGTCAGAAGACGACTCATTCATGCTTTATTAAAAAGGTAAGAATGCATTTAAAAACATGAGAAATATATTAGCTTCAGCGATCCTTTAAAATATATATAATTTATGTTTTTAAATGGACATTTTTCAACTCTTATCTGACTACAGAAGGAAATTAGCTGGAAGTACTACTTTTTCCCCCTCCCCTTTTTAAATCTACATATATATGGCAGAAATGGAGACTGGGCACAGTGTACCTCTTTATATAGGCTAGGGATTTCCATTATCTAGGTTTACTCAATTTATTCTTTTTAGACCATGAAGAAGATTCATTAGGAGTTTTTGAAGTTGAATTAATTTGCCTCCTTTTCTGTGTTGTGTGTCACCTACAAAATCTTTTTAAAAAAATTAAACCGAATGCAGCCTGTTTTTGACAAGCTGTTTTGAATGAATTGGTTGTGGAAGTTTTTTCACATTAAACAAGAAAAACAAGGAGAAAGAGACACTTGAGTCTTATACATATGTAATGGTTAATGCCAGAGATTGGACCACAAAATAGATAGCCCAATAGAAACCACGTCTACATCATTTACAAAACATGTCTAGAAAACAAAATGTATTAATATTTTTCAGAAACCCCTGCAATTTTTTCAATAATCCAAGAAAAAAAAAATCTTGAGAATTCATCTAATGCAATTCTCTCTCCATATACAGGAAGAGAACCCAGTAACAAAACAAGTAGGCAAATTACTTTTAATCTATAGGTACATTTAGTGATTGAGTGCTTTGGAATGGAGAAAGAGGACACGGTCTATCATTTAGGAAATTCTTCAGCTTTCTATCTGAAAACACTGCACTTTTTCTTCCCCAGAAAAATGAAAAACAGTACTCAGTCAGCTCTGACAGTAATAACTCAAGCAAATGTCAACAATGTTTCTTGTCAACAGTGATCTAGCTTGCAACCATGAGATAAAGTTTTACTGGCAGAGAGCTGTGAAACTTGAAACATTGGTCACAAAAGCTGAGATACAAACTAGATGGTTATGTGCAGACTTTGTCAAAATCTGTCGAAAGCGCTTTATGACTTATCACACATGCTGTTCGCAACAATGAAATAATAATGCTGCAGATAAGAGAGGAAGCATACATTTTATTTGTGCATTGAAAATATTAATAGGAGCAAGGTCAATGTGGCAGAGAACTAAATTACTGTAGGGTCTGTGGATTTAGACACCATATGACATGTATGTCATATCATGCAGATTTTATTTACCTCAGGACAACACCTCTTACATTGACTGTTTTCCATCAGAAAACATGCATTTCTCATTACGCCCTCTTCATTGGTGATAACAGTGTATGTAATGTAATGTTTACCATGAGAGATTGTTTAATGAAGTATGGGATGGGTTGTAATGCATTGGACAGGATAAACAAACTGGTAGCTACACAACTTTATACAGACATTGTGACAAGCCAGGCAGTTTGGATTTTGCCTTTGGCAAAATCTCATTTGTGGTGATTCAGTTTTTGCAAAAGACACCTTAGTTTTGGGTGTATTTCACATTTGTCCTCTGATTATCTGTCTCTCTCACACTGCAATAATGGTCTTTTCACCTTCCTAATTTTTGGCCTGCTACAGGAATTGCAAAAAATACAGTAAGCTAGAGTCAGAATTGCAGAACTATTTATGAAAGCCTTCAGTGAATTCTTGAGGACCGTCCTTTCATCAAACATTTACATTTCAATCATGCCTGGGCAAAATCCTTGCCTGACTGAAATCGATGGGAGTTTTGCCACTGACTTCATGGCAGTCAGGATTTTACCCTTTCTTTAGTTATATGATACTTGTATTAGAGTCTAGATTGTAAGCCCTTTGCAACAAGGATCTGTTGCACCCTGACTTTCAACTGTGTATCACTCAGCCTTTCATTCCCATATGTTCCAATTCTGTACCTCTCCCACTGAAAGGCCGTGTCTGTAATTGACCCACGAAATATTTTTCTACCTATGGTGTCGTCTTAGGACATGTGCAAGAGGAGCAACGGTCTTCTCCATTCTTCTAGAAAGATTCAGGGGTAAGTCACCATCATCTCTCTCTACATCAGCACTTTCCCTCGGGTTCACCATTCAGCCAACGTTGACAGGCCCTGTGGGATTTATCCACACACAGAGCTACATGCAGTGCCAAATTCTCCCTCCAACCAACATATCCACCCAGAAGCCTGCATTTGGGCAACATCTACCATCAAACACCTGACATGGGACATCCTTTTAACCAAAACAAGGACCCCCGAGGACCCTTTCTTATATCTGCAAACTTTCTCCTCCCTTCCAGAGTTGGAAGCAATGTTAGAGGTAGTTTGGAGTGGGGTAGCCAGGGCCTGGTGGAGAATTAGGTTTACAATAGACCAAGAAACTTTATCCATTTACTTAAATACAAAAATGAATAATGTTTAATTATTTAAAACTACTTTCTACAGTATGCACCATTCATTTTGAAATGTCCATTTAAAATTCCTGAGCTATAGAAGACCAGTTACTCAGCAGAGGTAAACGGACATATCTCCATCAACTTCCATGATTCTTCAACAATTTACAGCAGCTGAGGAGCTGATCCATAATGTTCTGAGGACATTGCCTATAGCTTACAGGCAAGGGCATGGGGCAGTGTGTCTTCTTTGATTGTTTCAAGGAGAATTTCTCTCAAGATTTACAGTTAGCCCACAGCATATTGGGAGGAAAGGACTTTGGGTGCCTGCTCCATGCTGTGTGGCTACTTATACAGTCCAAACAATCAAAAAAGCTCATTGTTTACTTCAATATTAAGTCTAAGTATCTTTGACTGAGGAATTCTTCAGTAACCCTGCAACATACAGTGATGATACCTTTCCATAAATATGAAATTTAATGCTCTCCTTTTCATAATTTGCAGGGGCAAACTAAATTAAACACAGCCCAGCTTTTTCCTGTATTAACCAATATTGATTTGATTTCAAGTCTCAGCAGCTGCTGAAATATTTCACCAAGGCTTTGTCCTGATCCCACTGAAGTCACTGGAAATTCTGCCATTGACTTTGATGGAAGGTAGAAACAGGCCCCAAAAGAGGAAGGGAAGATAACGATGGCTCAAGGCAAATTCTAGAAAGATATTTCAGTATTCACCACAGAGAAAGTCATCCCCGGGCACCACTTAAACCTCACTTAATCCTTTTATGCAGGTTGTGAGAATTAAGTAATGCACAGGGCCATGTGTCAGTCTTCTGGGCTGTGGTTAATTTTGCCCCGGGCAATCAATTGCAAGGTAACCAGTGACTAAATGTGGAATTCTTGGCTGTGACAGGGACTGAGACATGGAATGAAATGGCAATAATAATTGTTTGATACAGTTTAGGTACAATTCCACAGACATATTATCTCATTTTAGATTTATAAATGAATGTTTTAAATTCTCCTCCCACCTTGGGCTGCCTACTGCTGCAAACTAGTATGCTACAAATCAAACAATGAAAAGGAAATGCTGTGATGGAAAGTAGTTAAATTTATCTATGCAGATCACCATTCTAAGTATTAGTTTAATTAACTGAACTGCTAAAATTACTGTTAACATTCCTGGAGTTTTCTTGATGTTGTCAGTTTCTCCTTTAATAGCCAACATAACACAGCAGATAAAGGATGTCGGCTGACAGATATGATGCACTGCACTATATAAGCTTTTGAAGGGAAAGGTTTCCTCCTTACCACCCCACCTTTTTTTTTTTTTTTTGGAGTATCCCTTTTTTAGGCTCTTTCTACGTGTGAGACGCATGCGAGCATATGTGATTCTCTCCTCAGTGGCTGACAAAGTTCCAAAGGAGAAGATTCATCATTCTCAGAAGCTCCATAAAGAAAGCTGGATCCCATCTATGATCACATACATTTTATGAAATCAACACTGAAGAGGCTATAGTCAAGCAGTTATGGTCACCTTGTTTCTCTTCAGGTAAGATAATGAACAACCACTCTTATCTTGAGTTGGCAAAAATATCTTGCAATTGAAAGAATAGTTCAATGTGCACAGACCTTTTTTTGTTCTTTACACACACACACACACACACACACACACACACACACACACACACACAATCAAAGGAATGGGGGCTAGAACAGGGGAAAGTTACTACAAGTCTTATATTCAATCAAAGAATAGAGAAAGAAACTTTGGCTTTGATCCAGCAAAGCTCTTCAGCATGTATATGACCCCACTTGCAGGAAAAAGGATAATTCATGTGCTTAAGAGTCTCAATATTTTGCTGGATTGATGCTTTGGTGCATGTATCAAAATTTTTTGTTCCTGGAGCTCAGACCCAGCACTTCTTATAGAACAGTTGTGATCTGAAATTAAGAACTGTATTATCATGCATAAAAGCACAGCTTCAGCATTGCTCTGTCAGTAATGCCCCATCTCATACCTACTTTGTAAACTAAGGGTAGGTCTAAACTTACCTCCAGGTCCAGCAGTAAGCAATCGATCTTCTGGGATCGATTTATCGCGTCTTGTCTAGACGCGATAAATCGATCCCAGAAGTGCTCGCCGTCGACGCCGGTACTCCAGCTCAGCGAGAGGAGTACGCGGCATCAACAGGGGAGCCTGCCTGCTGCGTGTGGACCCGCGGTAAGTTTGAACTAAGGTACTTCGAATTCAGCTACGTTATTAACGTAGCTGAATTTGCGTACCTTAGTTCGAAGTGGGGGGTTAGTGTGGACCAGGCCTAACTGAGTTCACACAAAGAAAGAGTATAACCGTTTGAGAGATCATGCTGAAACAACAGCTTGACTTTGAGTTATATTCTTTTTGGGACACATTTGCTTTTTTTGGTCTTGAAACACATGTACAGTATCATACCTATACAATTAATAGGTTTTTGTATTCATTATGGGCAATAGATCTAAAATTATTTGGGAAATTTCTCTCCGAGAAACCATCTCACTTCACCTTTAGTTGAGTATGTAAACTGGCCGTGGGGAAGTTTAGGCTTGAAATTAGACGAAGGTTTCTGACCGTCAGAGGGGTGAAATATTGGAATGGCCTTCCGAGGGAAACGGTGGGGGCGAGGGACCTGTCTGGTTTTAAGATTAAGTTAGACAAGTTTATGGAGGGAATGGTTTAATGGTAAAACATATTAGCTGAGGAATACCAAGCAATGGTAGGCAAACAGTATAATGGCTAACAAGGGTTAGGCTGGAGACTCTTGCCTACATGCTCGGGGTCTTACTGATCGCCATATTTGGGGTCGGGAAGGAATTTTCCTCCAGGGTAGATTGGCTGAAGCCCTGGAGGTTTTTCGCCTTCCTCCGCAGCATGGGGCAGGGATCTCTAGCAGGAGGGTTCTCTGCCAATTGAAGTCACTAAAACACAGGAATTGGGGACTTCATCAGCAGAGTCAAGGAAAGGGTAGGGACGGTTTTGTGGCCTGCAGCATGCAGGGGGTCAGACCAGATGATCATAATGGTCCCTTCTGACCTTAAAGTCTATGAGTCTATGTATATTAATTTATTTATTTCAGTTATGTTTCTCACAATGATGGTCATTATTTAAAAGAGAGTACCAACAACAGAAACAGAATACACCTACTGCTATTACACAGCAAGATAGGGAATTATCCCGGAGTGATGGCTCTGAAACAGTATATATTTCAGACATATTGGTAAGGACAGGCTGTCAAATTGCAGGAGCCTAGTGTAAAAGTGTGCTTGGTGACACACACACACTCCTTGACAAATACCAATAATTAACACAGGCCTTGAAACACTGATTGCATTTTATAAAGTTGTAGTGAGTGGCAGAATTGGCAAAAGGTGTGCTTTCCATATATTATATAAGCTGCATTTGCACAAAATTTTAAACAAACTCTGTTAAAATTTCATAAAAGAACCATATTAAGATAACAATGAGGTTGCACACATTCAGCACGCAACTGAGTTAGCCATACACCTCCTGGGTGTGGTGTTCTGTCCCATCGAGTGTAACCAAGACCACTTAGAGAGAAAGATTAAAGAGTTTCCTCTACAGCCTTAACTAACAGCCGGTTGGCTTTTAGCTTGTGATAGAGGCTCATGGACTAAGCTCCAGAGGTCCCTGGTTCGATTCCGCCTGCCGACGACCGGGGTCTATCGGCGTTGCACATGCAGTGGCAACCTTCCTTCAAACATGGATAAAAGTGCTAATAAAAATCAAACTCAGAGGGTTTTACATGAGTATAGTGAGATTTTCAACCCCATCTAATACTCTGTCAAACTATACCACATTTCACAAGAAAAATCAAAGGCGCTTGTCATCATTGAGGACTAAGGCCCTGGTCCTATAGATGATTATGTGTGGATGACTTCAATGGAGTCCAGGCAGCTGCAATAATTTACCGATGCAAACTCATTTGCAGGATTGGGACTCAAGTTTCAACTTTCTACTTACAGGTAGTCAGGTGCTAGAGCTGTTGCTTTTTTTTTTATAATGAGGAAAGTATCTACTTTCCCCTACTCTCCTCTCATTGGAAAATAGCTGAAAGCCTTTTCCTCAAAAGAAAGAAAAAAGTGGAGTGATAATAGATCTGGGTAGCATGGAAGTCACAAAAGAGTTGACAGTCATGATAAGAAGGGTGAATATAAAACTTGTGCTCAAGGGGGAGAGAACGTTGGTGGAGATTCAGCTGAGAATGCTCCTTTAATTAGTTGGCACTTTGGGATATCAATTTTGGATACAATGAGCTGAAAAAGTCTAAGGTGTTGCTGAAGATAAGACAGGTAGAAAGCGAGGAAAGATCAGAGAAAGTGAAAGAAGTGTGTGTATTTGTGAGTGCATATCATTCAGTTCACAACTGTGGTATCCATGGAGGATGAAACCAACAGAGAACAGGAGACAAAGTCCGGAGAACACCATAATGGATTGATCTGAAAGAAGAGGATCTAGCATTGTTGATCACACAAGATGAATGAATGGAAAATAGAAACAAAATCAGGACAGCAAGGTAACCAAGACCTTGAGGTAAGATGCTAAACCTTTCAGAGGTTTCTGATTTGGAGCAAATCTTGTGGATGTGTCTTCCCACAGTCACAGCCTGTTTGGAATCAAATACTACAAATAATGTTGTAGTAGAGGAGTAGTAATTTCTCCATCCAGCTGCTCATGGCTCTTGTATGATTTCATTAAAATTAGAAACCTTCCACAATCAAAGAAGCAGACTGCACTTACAGTCATGTGTGAAGAGGCTGGTATTATGTAATGGCAAAATTCAAATCCATAAATGTTAAAACTCTGGTTACAGTACATGGGGAATATAGCTTTTTGTCAGGAGCTGGTGTATTGTACTGAAAGATAAACATAATAAAGTTTCAGATGATATGGAAAGAGCTTTTGGAAATAAATAATTGGTACAATATAAGGAAGAAATATAAATGTAACGTGCCAGTAATGTTACAGGAGAAGATCCTAGATAGTCATCTCTTTTCCCTTTTTTTCTTTTCTTTAACACTGCAGAAGTTCATTCGGTTGTACCTTTTCTGCAGTCCTCTAAGTTTCAACAAGTTCCTTTTGATCTTTCTCTATATTCCCATTGTATTTTGCTTGGTTCATATCTATGCTTGCACATTTTCATGTTAGTTTATATATGTGCTAACAAGAACAAGCAAGCACAATTTGTTTTGCTGTTTTATGTTGTTAAATATATGGGAACATGATAGAAAGAAAGAGAGGTCCCCTGGCTAAAAAAACTAGAATAATTTCAATTTCTGAAACCCTGTTGCTAGAGTCCTTCGTGGATACAAAATTTGTATCTGCATCCGATCCACAATCCACAAAAATGATCCGCGAGCATCCACATCCATGGATATAAAGTGGATATCTGCATTTGCAGGGCTCTACCTGTTGCTTCTCTAAAGGGGAACCCAGAGCCCAGTGGATAGGGCCATGCCAGGCACCAAGCACATTTGTGAAGGGAGGTGGGAGGAATTCCTTCCCCCCAAATTGCAAACTCACTCTTCAGAGCCTACTTCCAACCAGTTGCTGGAGTAGCCTACTTGGACACGTGCCCTCCACTCTTGACTTACAGGAAGGATGAGAGGGTCAACCGTGTAGGGCATCCTCTGGCTGAATATTTCCTCCAAGCCATTCCCTTCCTCAGCCCTCCTTCTCCACCCAGTGTACTGCAATAGAAAGGAGCGTAAAGAGCTGAGGTCTGTGTTGCACAGGGGATGCACAGCCCCTTCATAGCTCTCCCAAACCTCACACCACAGACCAGATTGGTTCCACTACCAAGAAGCCCTGTGCCCTCACCTGCTTTAAAAAAAAAGTAGTGACTCAGCACATGCATTTGTTTATATATTTGTTTTATTGAGTGAAGTCTAAAAAGGGCACCCCCATCCTTATATCATTATCGTAGTCCCAAGAACAGTCTCAACTAGGCTATCTTTATTTCACAGGATTCTCACCAACCACAACCTCTGACCTTCAATCCACCCATTTCTCATGAGTTTCCCAATATAACTCTGAAACATTTGCTCCCAACCCTAGAATCCTTTGTTTTACTGTTTCAGAAAAAATAATGTACTATATAGCCTCTGATTTGCAGCCTGGCCTTCACAAACTCTACCTTTTGAGCCTGCAGTTTTCAGATCACATTTTTTTGGCCAGCACAATTTAGCTAATTTAGATGTCTAAGCTCTTGATTTGCTGGCTCAATTTGATGTCTAAATTTACAACAAGTCTGGGGAGACAGAAGAGCAATCCCCACCCCATGAATAGAATGATTTGATGAAAACTCCACTCAGGAAACCCCATACAATTTTTCTCCTCCCCAGGCCTTCCCTTCTGAGGTGTAGCTATCACCTGTGCTCCCTCTCTCTTCATCCCAGCTCTCTCACCCTCCCGCACAGCTTATGTTTTGTATACACACTCTCCAGCCCTAGGTATAAACAGTAACTCTGATGTCCATGGATGGGTGTGGCATTTTTTGTTCTTGTTTAAATCTTGGTAACAAAATCACAATTTTAGTGCTTTGTGAGGTCCAATAAAGCACCCTTACACTGTGATATTTTAACCTTCAAAATATTATATACATAAGTTTGGTTGACTGGAGAGTCTACTTTTCAACCCCGCGGACAAGAAAACAAAAAGGTCAAAGTGGTACTAAATCACCTTTCCATTGTGACCGAGACAAATAATCTGCTGATGCCATATGACTCTCTTTCTTGTGAGATAGATACACACACTCTCGCGCGCGCACACACTCTTCAGCTATATCATGGACTTGTTTTGGTGATATACTACGGGATTCAAGTTCCAGGTTTTTACGTATGCTTTCTATGCAACCAGCAAATAACTTTTTTTATCCTCCACCATGAATTAAATGGCCTACTATTGACATTTGAATGAAAAGACTACTTCAGGGTCCCATTTCAAAGCTCCGAGCAACTAAAATGACAAAAAAATGAAGTCCATAAAGGTAATTGAAAAACAATTGAAAATTATTACTGTAATCTTGTAGTCTATGAATGTTTATTGCAAGAAGAAGTATTTAACACTTTTTTGTAAGTAATGCGAAGTTTGCAGAAAACAATATTATGTGGAATTATCCTATCTACCACTCCATAATTTTCTTTTGTAGTTAAGAATGGCCTAATATTGGCTTAACGTCCATAAGCAGGCATTAGAACAATGAATGGTAGTCAGATCAAAGCAGATATTTACTAGGTCAAAACTGTGGTAGGTTTCCAAGTAATATTGTTCATGACCTAATAAATGCCAAGTTGATATGCTATTATACTGTGCACTGAAGAAAGGGCTTAAATCATTCATCCCATGACTAACAGCCTTCCACTAGGAGTGATTTTAAACAGCATAGTCTAAGGTGGATTTAAGTAAGAAACTGTACACCATCTATTCATATTCCCATACTGCCTTTTGGAAACTGCCTTTACACAATGTAGTTAGACTATCTGAAGGCTGCATAAGTCATGTTACCCACCACACTGTACTTCTTGCTTGTACGATGCATTTAAAATTTCTCTCTATCTGGAAATCTGCTTTTCTTACATTGAGGAGAAACAATTACAACTTTTAATTGACACCAATTGTCTTCACTAGTACAATTTAATTTTTAGTTTAACTTAACATATTCTAGAAATTCTGATTGGAAAAACAGATATTTAATAATTGTTATTTAGAACAAGTTTATTTGTAGTTAAATGTCTTCATTTAAGATGGACTTCCAATTTAAGGTATAACTATAGGTGCTTCAAATTGTCTGCATTTACAAGTATTTTTATACAAATTCTCCTGCCTTAAGTTCCACTTACATAAGTATTTTATTGTACATTGAAAAATGCATTGATCACATTATAATTAAAAAGAAAAGTATGTATTACTAAATATGTTAGTGTGGTTTCTTCTATGAATAAATTCCACATTGAAATACTGTGCATCCATAAAGGCCTAATGTGATAGCAAGCCAACCGCAATCTGGTTCAGTAGTGTATCCAGTTACACAACATGGATAACAAGGATGAAATCTAGCTTCAATCTACAGTGTGTTCCCAGAGTGCCCTATCAAATGTACAGTGCTTTTGCAGGGGTTTCATAAATCACAGCTATGTTATCTCTTGTACAGTACTTTAAAAAACTATTAATTTGGGGGTAACATTAAGAGATGCAATCTCTTCTTACAGGAGCCAGTGCTATGATATGAAGAGCTATCCCATTAATTTCAAAGGGAGTTTATGATGATATGAATTGATTCAAAGAACAAAGGAAGAACTGAAATAGCATGTTATGTAAATGAGTAGAACCATGGCTCCACTAAGAAATATAGGGTTAAAATGATTGGAAATAATACAGAAAAACAAAGCCCATTTGGAGCATATTAAGCATTAGATTGAATTAGTGGAATACTTGGTAAGCATTTAAACAGAACTTGGAGAAGTTTGAATATGGAGATAGAGAGACAACAGAGCATGCAGCAGAGAGATGGGATCCAATGAATAAATATGCAGGTTCCAGTAGTGCCCTCTCTTGGTGAATATTAATCCTATCCTCCCTGCCTTTTCACTATATTCATCCATAAATATATTTACATATCTTTTGAACTCATTGATTCAATTCAATAACTTTCCTGGTAAGTTACTCCAAATCTTTATTACATTTAGAATGCAAAAGTTCTGCAGTTACTTTTAATTTCCAAATGCTGAGCTTAGCTCTCCCGAGCTTTCCCTGAGCTCTTACAACTGGTAGGGGAGTGTAAAATTTTACCAAGAATATCAAACCAATCTCTGTTCACAATGGTACTGTCAGAAAATATGTCTCGCAAAACTAGATGTAGATTGAATCCATTCCTACTGAAAGATCTTAAAAATAAAGCTTACACAGAAAATGAAAGTGAAGCTTTTATACTTCAAAATGTAGGTTCCCTACAATCTCCAAATATTATTTGGGAAGACTGAGCCAGAGCTAACCTATGCCAACCTGTTTTAGCATCTGCTATCTCTCACAGTGAAGTACCATCAGACAAATTATTAAGAAAGTTAACACAAACTAATAAACCTGCTGTTTAATGGGAATGTAGCCCAAGAGCCAGTGTGCTTCCACAGCAGCTGTGGGAACTACAAGTTGTAGACTACAACCTGCGGCATGTTGGGAGAACTTCCTGGTTCCTGCCAGTATGTACCCTCTTCTCCCCCAGCAGGAGGTCTCAGCACTGATTGAGCTGGGAGCAGGCAAGCAGAGAGAAGGCTGCTGGACTATAATTCTGTTCTACGTTCTTTACAGAATAAAGCCTTGGGCCTTGTAGCTTGTCTGAGTGGGTCTGGTCGGAGGTGAACACACACTGACACACAACACAGAGCACACCAAGGAGCTTCAGGCCCACTTTCCCAAAGTTGTGTAAAATGTCGCAAGGCAGGCTGCCCCTATATCTTGAACAACCTCATCCTGGGCCAGTGAACAGGAGGGAGGCTTCATGGCTACAGGAAGATTAAATGTGGTCTTTCCCCACTTTTAAGAGAGAGGCATTATGAACAAGGTGAAAGAGCAGGCAAGCTGCCGGCAGCATACTTGAATAAATAACAGAGGCACAGATACTTAGGTTAATAATACAACGAGTAAACACAATTTATAACCCAGAAGAAAGAGCCAATGAATTCCACAGCTTTTATGGAGGCATGTCTGTACCTGACTGGAATCTTCAGTTTTACAATAATCTCAGTACTCTTACAACCTCTGTAGAAGAATTAGTTTGTCAAAGTTAATGAACAATGAAAAACATGAAATAGAGGGACCTGTCTCCTTTGAAGAAACAAATAGGCCATTTAAGTCATTAAATATGGATAGCAACACCTGGAGAGGATAGCTTAACGGTAGAGTTTTATAAACTATTGTGTGATCATCTAGCTCTGGTGCTAAAAATAGTGTTTCAGGAGGTGAGGACAAAACACACCTGCATGATACCCAAGATAAAAAGGCCACAACTGTGTAACCTGAGCCATCTCTCTGTTTAATGTCGAAATTATAATATGTGCCAAGATACTGGTGCACAGGATGGAGATGTACTCAAATACCATCATGATTAGATTTCATAAGGGGGAAATTCTTGGCCTCTAGAATAAGAATTTTGGTACACCAACCAGAGAGAATGTTTAGCTCAACCTACTCTTGCTAGGACACTGCTGAATGCAAAGAAGGAGACTGACAGAGTGGAATGGGGATATCTGTTCCAAATATTATAGTTCTGACCCACCGTTCATAAAGGTACATTGGCATTGTTACTATTAACCTACATCATGTATTCTGTGCAAAAGAAGCATATCTAATCCTATCAATTTACATAACTTGATTTATGCTTAAGTTGTTAATCACACCTACCTCACAGTTGGCAGTCATGTATTATTGCTTGTATTACATGAACTGTATGAGCTATATAATTGCCTTACACATATAGCTACACAAAAGTGAAATCCATTAAAATGAATGCCAAAAATGAATTATTTTTTGTTTTAGTATACACACATCTGCATGCAATACAACATCACAAAACATACTGTACAGAGTTGCAAAACCGTGGATGTCACATCGAGCTGTGGTATTTGTCAAGGGAGAAAGGATCTGGAAAACACCATCAGGCATGAAATAACCTAGAGCTCAGGGAAATCAGAGATGATCTTTATATAGCTGTACCATGTACAAGGACATCATTGTGTGCTCCTATGTTTATATCCTGGAGAATTAGGGTACACAGGAATGTAAAGCAGAAGCTAGGTTTTTGGATTTTTTGTGTGCAAAGTTATGATGGTTTGGCTGAGGAATTTATAATTTAACATACTATCTGTGGAATTTTCTGATACCTCCCACCATCCCACATACCATACCCCCACCCCTTGTGACTGCTCCAGGTAAATGGTGAGTTGTACCAGATTGGCCCTGTTCAATGGGATAACATCAAACCTCTGAGCTATGTACAGTATTGCTATCATAGGCAGTTTTCCATAGTCCCTGAAGTAAGTCAGATAATTTTTCTTAGCTGGTCAATGTGTTACCTATGGACACATATGTCCCATTTATTTCTACTGTTTTGAAAGAGGGCTTAGTTGTTTTGCTCCTTAAAGTTATTTTCTCATTCATGATTAGTGAGCCTCCTTTTTTGTGAAACAGAGCTAGGGAAAAAAAAGCCATTCACTTATCATTTCAGAACAGTCTACCTATGGCTTTTCCCTCTCCTTGTATATTTACTGGCTTGCATGGACACTATATGGGAACATTTTCATGTCTTATTCACAAAATCAGAATTTCAGTGTCTAATGATTGCAGTGGATTTACCAATATTGTATCCTTAGTTTCCAATTTTCCCTCTGGCATTTTTAAAATCCACTGTAACTAGTAACCAAAATTCTCTTACGCATTACTGGAAAACAACTATAAGAAGCCAAAGTCGCTTTTTAACTTCTGCTACAAAGTAAAACAGAGCTCAGAGGATAACAACAAAGAGATGAGAATCTGAGTCTCATTAATAGCCAAGTAATCTTTGTCATAGACATGGCTGGGAGTCTGTATAAACATGGGAGATCTTCTTTAAATAGCTATTTTTAAAAGTTTAATATAAAGCTGGCTGACAGAATCTGCTCTGAATAAAGTTTTGACGCACTTCAACATCAATATCATGACATTAATTTGTGCTACAAAACAAACTTAGTATTCTGAGCTCAAGCTATTCATAAAAACAGAGACCTGGAACTCAAGACAAATCATCTCAAATCTAAGGTAGGAAAATGAAAACTACTCATGAATACAAATGCTCAGGTCTCCCTGCTATAAAGAAAGTGAATGGATTCCTTCTTCTTTAGCTTCCCCATTAAGCTTTGGTCTGTGATTCATGCTTTCAGGTCCAAATACTTACCTGGGTCTCTATTTTCTTGTCATTAAAAACAGGCCTAGTCATTATTTAGAGCAAGAAAAAAAAAAGGTAAAACCAACAGAGACCTGAGGACATGAGAATGTTCTCACCGCATTGTGTGTGTGGAGGGTCCTTTACCCAGCTTGTTGGAAAAAAGGGGCACTGCCCATTTAAGAGGTCCCTTACAACCAGTGGGAAAAAGAGAGCTGCAGACCTAAATCCAATCTGAGGACCATTTCTGGGCACAGTGCACACCAACTTCCATAATGCTACAGGAGGTGGGATAAGGAAAGGATTTATCCAGTAAGGGTAATGATTGATACAGAAATGAAACCTATTGGAGAGGGCCCCTCTTTATTCATGGTCATGAAAAACCCCTCACAACATACCAATTTGTTATGGTTTTCAAAAAAGGGGTTACAAAATAGAGGCTACCAGGCACAGGAATTTGGTTCCCACTCTTTCAAGATAGGGGCTGCAACAGCTACAGGCTGCAGCCCAACTAGTGCTAGAGACCACAGCAATTCAGGCAATTGGGTAATGGCAGTCAAGTGCATACAGGACATCAGTCAGACCCCGGGTAGAGATTCTGAGCTATATTTTCTTGTGTATCCACGTTCAGGTAACATAAAGAGGCCATGCAAGCAGTGCTGTGGACTTTGGGGCACACAGGCAGGACTTCTGGGTCATTGGGCAGTTCACATCTGAGCCTAGGGAGCGTGGCATGGTAGGTGCCATGGAGGGAGGAGTGGCGTGCTATGGGATCAGTTAATGCCCCTTGCTACATTGTTTGGCAGCCTGGGAGCAGACAATAGGTGCATCTATTACTCACCTCAGTAAAACGAACAAACAAAAAAAAGGAATCAGTGAATATTTGAGACCCGGCAGAGTTGGGGAGTAGCAGCCAAATGTTTTGCTGGTGCCTCCTTATGGCAGATGTCCAGTGCAGGTACTCGGTATGGAAGGGATACAGTTATCAGATAAAATGGATTGGAAAAGGGTTTGAAGGATAGCATCCCTTAAGGGAGCTGAGGAAGGGGGGGAGAGGAGAGGGTTGGGCTCTGTCCTAAGTCTCCTTTTCCTAGTCTCCTTTAAGAGAGTTGAAGCAGGGAATTTGGGGTTCCTATGACTGCAACAGTGGGGAGCACATCCCACTCCTTTTAAAGCTCCCTTTCACCTCATTTGAGAGGAGAGTGGTGGGGTCCCAGTAAAAGGATGGCTGGCCAGGTTAGGGTTGTTTGAAATGATTAAGGAAAGGATGATGACCTGCACTGAACAATCTGTTGACTGGTACTACCAAATATTTTAAGTGAATGAAGTTGTGGCCTAATTAAACCACTTTCATTGTCTCCTATCTTTCTTCTGGCATGGGTGGACAATTGAAGTTCTCTCTTGATGAATTACCAAGGGGTGAAAGCAGTATCTCCATTTGTAACAAAAGAGATGTTCTTTAATGTGCTTATAATTGTATCTGTTTTTCAGTGCAGGGTTCCACTGAGCAAGAATGTTTTGACAACTGAAATCACTTCCAAATAGTACAGTAATACCAGCATTGTTTATTCGGCAACTGGAACACATGCAAGATCAGAGCACAAATAAAAAGCAGCAGGGTATCAAGTAAGCAGCCCCTTACTGTCTCATACTTTCTTTTAACTAATATAAAATATTGTTATAAAGATAAAAGACAATGCCTTTGTCATAACTGTCCACAAATTCTAGAGGATAGGAAGATGGGGGAAAATATGAAACTATCATTATGTAACAAAGAGACCAGGCGAAGGAGGGCAAAATGTATTAATTGAATTTCAAACAAATATAAATCTGTCACGATTTTGGAATGTAAATGTTTCACCCTCCTCTCTCCCCCCACGTTTCACAGTTTTACTGAGCTTGCCAAATCATCCTTTTGTCCTCTAAAAGCATTCTGGAACAATATCTCCTGATGGCAGAGACATTTAAGTGATGACAGTAAAGCTGATAAACCGATTATTGGGTTACTATTGTTTCCTATTTTTCTCCTCCAATTGGAATAAGGAATAGGGTTGTGTCTGCACTGTAAAAAGCTGGGGGGGGGGGGGCGGGAGGGAGAGAATAGTCTTCCATGTAATTTTCCTCTCAATATAACTGGGTCATTTCCAAGCTAAAATGTATCCAGGATGGCACTGCCATGAACTGACTTTACTCTTTCATTTACAATAAAATGTTTTTTAAAATCACACAGAGTAATAGATTGTGCTACTGTGTACCATTCAGTAAGAAAAAATAAAGATGGATTATCTCACTTATAATGTAACATTCACCTCCCAGTATTTGGGATGGCACTCAACAATTCCTCTAAAAACTAATACTCTACAGATGGTATTTTTGAACATTCTGTAGATGTCACATAGCATCACTAGGAGTCTGAAATGTCCCCACAGAGCAAATATTCCAGTTTGAGAATTTTTTTAAAATATAAACCACTGTGTTTTACCTCTTAATATGTAAGTGCTAAAACACCAGTGTCAGGATACAGAAAAGCAGACACTACTACATCTAATGGATGAGACCTCAGCTGTGCTTCCATTGAAGTCAATGGCAAAACTTCTGTTGTCTTCTGAGGAAGCAAGATCAAGTGCTTAAATAGAAAAAGAGGTCTTCTTTTTCAGTTAGGGCCAAATTCTGATACCCTTACTGTGATGCTGTAGCACCATTGACTTCAAATGGGACTAACGATGGAGTAAGGTACAGTTCTGTAGGATATCAAATCAGGCCCTTATTTAGAAAGCTAAGTACCTACTTTCTAACTGATCTCATAAGCGACGTGGTTTGTAACTGTTCTGTTAGAGAGTGCTACAAATGAGTTTTAAAATATCATTTTGATCAATTTTGTGCCTAGAAAACTACAACAAATGCTCTACTTTTTGATACAGCTGCAAGGAAATGGGAGAAAGAAAATTACCTTCTGCAGCAGGTGGAAATAAGATGTGTCAAGTGTCATAGTAAAAATGACACCACAACATGCAAAATATTTTCTAGAACATGAAAAAATAAATCTTGAATTTGCACCTGAAGGTTTGACAGAGGACAGTATTTTAACCCTGAACTGTGGGCCCCTCATAACAATTATTCAGAGTTCTCTCTTCCTATGCCTACACTGCTCAGTCATTTCACCTAGCCCTAGCCTTAGCCTGAATTCTGGTCCAAGTGCATAGACCAATCCTTTTGTTTTTGTGAATAACCAAGTTACATCTCTAACTTTATGGCTAATATGGTTTTCTTTATTCTAATAAAGTTCCTGGTTGAATTTGACTCTGGCACATGACAGGGTGTAAACGTTTCCCATAATTCAATTCTCCTCCTACTGTAGACATACGGATGTGCATTCCACCACCCCCATTGCACACTGGCATCTGTGCACCAAAAAGATGGAATGGGCCATACAGATCTGTTTTCTCCATTTGCACAAAATATGCCTGTAACTGTTCCACTCATGAATAATGCTGTCAGCAAAATACAATGGGTAAAATTCTGGTCTCAGTGACATTGATGTGAGTTTTGCCATTGACTTCAGTGGGGGCCAAAATTTCCCCCAATGCACATTGCGTACATACAGTCAAAAAGTATAAGTACCTGGTGTTCTCTTCCACATTTCTGTTTTTCATCCCTACCACCCCCCAATCACACATACAAACTCCTTTCAGCAGTCTGTAGTATTCCCTATTTGCTAAATATCATGTGGAAAAATTTCCTTTCTAGAAACTGTCCAGTTAATTGTCATTGTTGGCAGGGAGGGAGGAGGGAAGGGAAGGGTTCCATTATATTTGGCACACAATTAGAAATGGGAACTTGGGTGCACCAGGCTACATTCTCAAAGTCTCTGATATCCTTTCTTAACACTTACAAGACATTTGTTAACTACTGATCCCTATTCCCTCTGTCTAAGTGAAGAGAGAAATCCAAGTGGATTGTGCAAGTGTTGTTTCTTTCTATTTTCCTCTCTTTCGGCATTCTGTAGATTAATGAGAGGAAAAGCTTTTCCTGACAGTTAACATGAGAGGGCTCCTTGGTGCCAGTTCTTCATGCCAAATAATATTTTGAGCTGTATCTGTGCACCATATCTTGTATTTCAGTGTATTATTAAAAAAAGATATATAATTGCAACATTAGAACTACTTTTTGGAAGGTGATGTACGTAGCTGGCAATTGAAACAGAGTAATGTCTATTTGTTCTTCACAGCTTCTTCCTTAAGGGCCGGATCCAACACCTATTGAAATCTGTGCAAGTCCCATTGACTTCAGTGGGTGCAGGATCAGGAATGAGATATTCTGCTGTCTATGGGCAACACAAGTTGATGAGTAAGTCAATTCTACTATAGTTCTACTATATTTTAGTAAAATTAGAAACCAGCAAGTGAAGTCGTATACAGAGATTACTTACTAAATGGTTTTGAGTGTTCAGCCACAAAATCATGCATTAACATTTCTTACAAATAATAATAATATCCTGCTCTTATATAATGTTTTTCATCAGTAGACCTCAAAACGGTTTACAAAGAAGGGAAGTATCATCTTCATATTACAAATGGGGAAATGATTTCCCCCCAATCACCTGGCAGGCCAGTAGGAGAGAGCTGGGAATAGAACCCAGGTTTCCTGAGTCCCAGTCTAGTACTCTATCCACATTGCCCATTTCCTACTGTACAAAGAGCATTGATGGAATGAAATTAACTTAGCAGTCACGCTTTATAAGGGTGATGTTGTCAGAGTGGGAGGTTAGGGAAGTGAAATCTCCCCCCCACAACCAAATTGTGGGGCTGCAGTGCAGCTCCTATTCCATTTGCCTGGACTGTTAGAGGCACTGAATCCAAATACTTGTGGATCCTGTAGCCCTCCTCAGCCCACCTCAATCTAGTATTGCCCAGGGTGAGCCCTAAGTGTTTTGCTACCCAGGAGTGCCCCCTAAACAGCTGAGTAAAAAGCAAACAAAAAAACACAAATCAAAAACACCATCACCCCCAATCTATAACAGCTGAGTGCCACTCCAACAAGTTGGTGCTCAGGGCAACTGCACTGATCAGCCAGCCCTGGAATTTTCAAATCTTGAAATATTTGGTGATTTTCCTGACAGCTCTCTTCCTGAAATCATGTTATTACAAGAGAAACTCAAGTTTCATTTTTAAAGAAGTAAGTCTCTAGCCCTCATGTTTTGGTAGAAAAAGTTTAAGAACGTGTCCTATAAAAGTTCAAAACCCAGAAGACAAAAAGAACCCAAACTGTATTATTTTTTAAATCTCATGATTTTTAAGACCTCATAATTTTGGAGGCTTTACTTACAATTGTTTAACACTTCATGTTATCAGTATTGTGACTCCCTCTGTTCCCACCCATGTAAGACAGGGACAAGACTTCCTCCAGTATACATGGGGACGCTGGGATTATGTTATGTGGCTGCTCCACTAAGTTTCCCAGTCAGGTGCATTGTGGGACTTAAGTGCATTAGAAGGCTTTGTGTTGGTCTTTTGCATCAGGGTGGATTTGCCTTATGGAGAATCACACAGAAAGCTAGTAGTAAAACATTAACCTGGGCATTGCACAAAAAATGCTTTATTTCTACATTTCAAATTGTTGATTGTGCTTTTAAATACCATATAGCAGATGTGAAATTCTGCCTCTAAAATGTGGTGTCCAATTATCTCCTGTCAATCAGTATTTGAAATTTGCACGTATGGGGCTATACTCGAAGCTGTTAAATATCTATCACAACTACCGCAAATTCAGAATATAACATTTTAACCTCAGAAGGACCCTTTGTTAATTTTAGCATCAATTCTAGTGGAGGCATTTTAGTAGCATTGATAATTGTTTTACTTCTTACGTGAAAACTTGAAATATCACAGTCCTAATAAATAGGCAATCATCAAAATCTGCCTCAAGATAAACTCTGAGAAGCTCTACAATGAAAACACACTAATTGGGTGAAATTACACATTGGCCAAGTACAACCAAAAGGAAATTAGCTAAGTTAACAAAACAAAAATGAAACAAACAAAAAAAGATTTTTTTTTTGAAACAGTTGGAAACCTGAGCAGATATTCAGTTGTACAAGCTCTGAAACAAACCCTATGTTCCTGAAGGATTTTTTGAAACATTCCTTTATCACTCAATATCAATCAAGTCCAACTCTATATAATAACAACAATTATTGCTTTTGGTCTCTTCAAAATACCACAGCTATGAAGCTCTCTTTCACCTCTGTGAAGCTAAAGTAATTGTTATATTATACCATAGTGGCCCATCCCCTCAAATAATTTCAGTGGCTTCCTCTATTTTCTCTGCACTGAGTTCAAGCTCCTTGTACTTGCTTCCATGGTCCTGCACAACTTTCCACACATACTGCTCTCTCCCCACAACCAAGTTCCCCTTGTATTTTTCAGTTCTAACCACCTTCCTCCATGATACTACTTATGCCAGCAGCTGCCTTCCACTTCTCACGTACCAAAGAACTTCTACGTCCACCTTAAAGCATTCTTTTGTGAAAGTTGTAACTACACCTCACATCCTTCACAGTTTATGACTTTCCCAGTGCCCACATCAGAAGATGCTCTAGTCCCATTTTCCTAGTTAATGGAGGGCTTCAATCTGTTATTCTCTGCAACTTTGTTATATACACCAGCCAGGCATGTCTCTTGTGCAACAGAAACAGGTCCCTCTGGGCCCAGACATTTAAAGTTTTCATTAGCATGTTGGATATTACATTACCTCATCATTTAGCACAAACTTCATTTTCTGCTAAGGGCAAAAAGTCCACAATTTGCACAAATGAACAGTCAGTGACCTACCTGGTTATTTACAAGAGCAGCTGCAATAAATGCAAAGTTATGAAATATTCATTTATTTTAAAAAATACTCTGCTTGTTCCTTTTTCAACAAAGTTCCATTACTAAGGCAGCCAGTCCAGTCAACCACCTGTACTAAGTAAACAGAAAGTTCCGCAGGAAGAAAAGATCATATTCCATTTTTAGATGATGGTAGCTTGGATTTACCACACTGTTCAGCACCAAAAAGAGTTTCTCGAGTCAGAACATCCACCTATTATTGTGGAGAAAAAGAAAATCTTTGTCTCCTCATAGCAGTGTCATGAGATTTCAAAATGTCATTATGTCACAACTAGTCACATTCAAAGTACATTCTACCAGCGGTGCTCCAGCCTTACATGTCTATACCATGAGGTAAGGATGGTTCAAAATGACAGAGGATTTAGGAGCTACTGCTTTTATTGTTGAGGTCTGAAGATGAACCCTACAATGCCACAGATATAGTGATACACCATCTGTATTGTATACCCTCTCAGAGAATCCAACACCAACTCAATCTAAAGACTCAAGCCTCCATAACTGGTTCATACAAGCCCACAGCAATAATGGTCAAAACACTCAACCACTGAACAGTGGTCACCGAAGTGAGTGCATGAATAAAGACCTCCAGGGACGGCACTGAGTTAGTATGTGTGAAGAAGTGGGGGATTTTCTTGTTTGTTTTCTTGTTTTCAGTGGGGTTTCAATGGTTTGCATGCGGAGGGGGTGGGACTCAGTTTCCCTGGGTTTTACTGGTTTCACCAGGTGAGGGGAGAGGAAGTTTGTTGTTACAGAGGACCGGAGAGGGAACGTGGGACCCCAGCCAATAGAGGATGGATACCCCAGCGACCGGACCCAGAGACCCAGCTCAGGAATCGCAGCCAGTTCTGGCCAGTGGGAGGACAATGGCTTGCAGAGTGAGGAGCCAGTGACCTAACCAGCCGGTTCCAGCCAGAGGACAGAAGCGAGGAGAGGAGGCCCCGGTTTACAACCCTGTTTACCTGGAGAGAAGACAATGGACAGAGGCAGGGCTTGGGGCCGGGGATCTCAGATGTCCAGCTGGGAAGCAGGGGGACTCTGGGCTGGAGAGGGGGAGCAGGCAGAGCCCACCTGGATGCAGAGAGACTGGAATGTGCTGGGCTGAGGGAGGACAGGCCTGAGGCCCTGAGAGTTTCCTGTGCTGTGTTCAACTCTCAATAAATCCTCCTGTTTTATGCTGGCTGAGAGTCACTCTGGTCTAGAGAACAGGGTTGCATCAACCCCTTCTGGGGTGGAGGCCCCGGGGGTCTAGAGCGAGTGGACTCCCTGAGGGGGCCCACGGCAGAGACAGACGTGCTAAGGCTCAGAGAGGTGCGGCTCCAGGAGGTGGAGGGGCCTGACCCCGAGAGAGAGTGGACCCCCGAGAAGGGCTGTCGCACTGAAAGGGGCACCCCCCACGGACCGCACGGGGCCAAGAGTGGGCACAATCTGTGAGTCCGTGACAGTATGTTTGACAGAAAGAGGGTGATCAGCGTACATACTCTTTTACTGTGAGTGCTCATATTATTTTATTTTTCCCCACTCTTCAATTCCCCGATGTTGTATCTGACAGCTTTGTACTCTCCATCTAGTCAGCCCCGCAACATTAGAAGTAAAGATGAGACTCTACTGCAGGTATCCACACATCATAATTTTGCCTATGCCAGCCACATGCAGTCTCATCACACAGTAACTCCATTTAACTCTGATTGTTCTCACTTTTTATTTCCCTAAACACTAAGAAAAAAATAACCTACTCCATTAATTGAGGGACAGTATATTGATCATCGCCTGTGAAAGTGTTTACTGGGAATAATGAGGATTACTACAACTGATTACAGATTTATTTCTCTGGGAAAATAAGGGAGAACTGAGTTTGATGAATTGCAACGTTGATATGCATTGTTGCATCAGAAAGGCCTGTCTATACTTATAATTCAGCCTTATTTTCTATAGAATTTTTCATAAAAGGTGTATCCTAGAACACTTTACAGAGTGAAATGGACAATGATGAAGTTAAACACACAATGAATAACAGAGAAAAATGAAGGGGAGGGAGGTATAGGCAAGGCTGAAAAGACAGGATTTCAGATTAAATTTGAAAAGAGAAGGATAGTTGGAGTCTGAAGCAAAGCACATTGAAGTCAAAAGAAAGACCACAATGGACTGTAGCTCTGGCCATTAGTGAAACAGAGAGAAGGCAAGTCTAGAAGGCAAGAGTTGAGGAGGAAAAGCCTCTGTGATTGTGGGAAAGGAAAGAGAGAAAGCTGCTGCCAGGTAAGGGTTGGAGCACGGTGAGTAAAGAAAGAAAAGTTCTATGACAGAGGCTAGTGCAAATCCATATAGGGTTGAGGGGAAAAACACATGTTTTTGACTGTGACTGCCAGCAGATCGAGGGACGTGATCATTCCCCTCTATTCAACATTGGTGAGACCTCATTTGGAGTACTGTGTCCAGTTTTTGGCCCCACACTGCAAGAGGGATGTGGAAAAATTGGAAAGAGTCCAGCGGAGGGCAACAAAAATGATTAGGGGGCTGGAGCACATGACTTATGAGGAGAGGCTGAGGGAACTGGGATTGTTTAGTCTGCAGAAGAGAAGAATGAGGGGGGGATTTGCTAGCTGCTTTCAACTATCTGAAAGGGGGTTCCAAAGAGGATGGATCTAGACTGTTCTCAGTGGTACCAGATGACAGAACAAGGAGTAATGGTCTCAAGTTGCAATGGGGGAGGTTTAGGTTGGCTATTAGGAAAAACTTTTTCACTAGGAGGATGGTGAAGCACTGGAATGGGTTACCTCGGGAGGTGGTGGAATCTCCTTCCTTAGACGTTTTTAAGGTTAGGTTTGACAAAGCCGTGGCTGGGATGATTTAGTTGGGGATTGGTCCTGCTTTGAGCAGGGGGTTGGACTAGATGACCTCCTGAGGTCCCTTCCAACCCTGATATTCTATGATTCTATGAAATTATTCTCCTTTATTCACTTACTGATTTCACTACAACCTTTGGCAAAAACACAAGAACCATTACAATTACAGAAGGGTTCCCCTGGAATTTTCACTCACTGTTGATATCATGCCTAGGGGTGAATTTTCAAAGCTAATGAAAATCTTGTTGTTGGAACCAATACACCACAGACCCACATTTTAGCTATAACATTAAGTAGACTTTTAAAGTTGGTTTTGATGCGCAGAGAATTGTTCCCAGATATCGTGTAATCAATATTTTTATTTGTTCTATTTTTCTGTATTCTTATTGGCCAGGAATAAGATAACACCAGTATAGAATTTTTCCTATGTTTTCTGTTTTTAAAACATCATGAATAAAAAATAAAAATTTGTGTTAAGAAATTAAAAATAATCATTCCCTTTATTGTCTGCAACCCAACTATTGCAGAATGGATGACGTAAAATTTAAACTGTTCATAAACAAATGTAATACTGACTTAACTGATTTTCATTGTCCACCCTATGAAATAGGAAAGGATTAAAAAAACAAAACAAAACTGAAATAAATAAAAAATATCGGAACAAACACTGAGTAGTAAATGTGATTTTTAAAATATTTACATGCAAAAATCTAACCTGTTTTAGTAATGCAGGTATGGAAATGTATTTAAAATATGTAATGTAAGTTGATAGTATCCCTTTAAAGCACCTGTTGTGTGGGTAGTTGCCTTTGGAAAATGAGGTGAGAAACTAAGCATCAAACTTGTAAATGCAATATGTAAAGAATTAATCCAAGTTATTGTAATACCATCAGCCTAAATACTGATACTCCTCTGACCTTGAATAATGCCCAACTCTCCAACTAGTCCAACTGAAATCCATGGGACAATTCATGCAGTACAGTGTTTTTTAATAAGAGTATGGCACCACAATCTGGCCCTCAGCTGTCTTCACCTTAGATGCTGTGATACTGGGGACTATGCCTTTAAGGACTGAGCGTCCCAGCCAGGGAAACTGTCAGTAAACTCAACCAGAGAAAGATTAGTGCTTAGTCCTACTTTCATGTCTTTATTCCTGGGAGGCGTGTGTTAGCTGAAACTGACCATAGTTTAATGCCATTGCTTAAAGTGTTCTGACAAACACCCACTTGAGAATGCAGAGATGATTTTTTCTGCCAAAAATATATGATTTGCAAATAGAATGCAACCCTCTGACAGGGCCGCCCAGAGGATTCAGGGGACCTGGAGTCTTCGGCGGCAGGGGGCCCCCGCCACCGAATTGCCACCGAAGACCCTGCACTTCGGCGGCAGGTCCCGGGGCGGAAGGACCCCCCGCCGCGGGTCTTCAGGGCACTTCAGCGGTGGGTCCTGGAGTGAAAAGACCCCCCGACGCAAATTGCCGCTGAAGACCCGGAGCGGAAGAAGCTCTGGGGGCCCAGGCCCCGCGAGAGTTTTCCGGGGCCCCCGGAGCAAGTGAAGGACCCCGCTCCAGGGGCCCCAAAAACTCTCGTGGGGGCCCCTTCGGGGCCCGGGGCCTGGGACAAATTGCCCCACTTGCCCCCCCCCCCTCCTCCCCCGGGCGGCCCTGCCCTCTGAGAGTTTGGTAATTGCAAACACATACTCTAGACTAGAGCATAATGACAAAAATGCAGTGGAGCAAAATCCAGAGCTAGATTTTGTACATGTCAATCAGATTAAAAACAAAACAAAACAAAACATGCTTGTCCGGTCTCAGACAAAACATGGACTGTGATTGCCAGAGCTACTGCTCAGGATGAGACCCCGCAGAAAGTAATGACAGCTATTAGCAAGGGGTGTCTGGTACAGTATATTCCCAGCTGCTATTATCAATTTAAGGGGGAAATCTCAGTACTAGATGTGATTTTGCTTAAAGGCACCAGGATGGTATTAGAGAAAAATATGTTAAGGAATACACATGAAGGTCATTTTGGAACAGAAAAATCACAAGAGAAGGGCAGAGCTGTTTTATAGTGGCCTCAAATGAACAGCAACATTGAGGAAGCTATTAAGGCTTGTTGCATATGCCAAAAATAAAAGTTAAGTCAAGTGAGAGAGTCTACATGGTGGCCACAGGAAAAAATAACCCCCAGGAGCAAAGCAGGCAATTTATATTTGTTTACATTGCTGGAAAATGCTATGTACTTGTCACTTCCCTGAGATTCCCTTACTACAGCTAAACAAGTTATTGTGCATATCAAATCTATTTTGCTAGACATGGTATACCTGACACAGAAACACCTAACAATGGGGCATAGTTTAGTGGACATGAGTTTAAGACATTTGCAACAAAATATGGGTTGACATGTAACCCTTAGTCCCTATTATTCCCAGTCCAAAGGATTAGGGAAAATGGTGTCAATTTAATAAAGCAACTACTGAGAAATTTTGCAGTGAGATTCTGATCCATATCTAGCATCATTAAATTATGGAGTGACACCAGTGAAACATGCATTGTCACCTGCTTATATTCTGTTCAACAAAAAACTGAAAACAAGATGCCTAGGCTATTAGAAACTGACGGCAGAGTCACTGGGAACTTGCAGACATTTGAAGAGAGAGATAAGGCAAAAAAACAACTATTTGGGGTCCCGGCACTTGCCGCCACTTTCTGAAAACGATGCTATGCATCTCTGTGATGGGAAACAGTGGTCACAAACAGCAGTGATGTCTCAAGAGGTTGCCCTCTAGTTGTATTAGGTTCTCACACAGAATAAAGCACATCTCTAGCAAGCTCCTTAAGCACTGAGTCATCACTGAACACCACAGATGCTACCATGAATAAATGCAATTCTGTTTGTTCTTACCAAAAACTGTTCAATTGCAGGGAACACACACTGGTCCTGTGATTCAGTTTTTTAGTAAGGAATTCCTACTTTAGGTTTTTAGCAAGCCAGCTTTAAGCAGGAGGCAAACTTGGGCTTAGCTTTGCCTGTTCCAGCTGTAATGTTAGATTCCTAGTGAATCAAAGTGTTCTTTTGTAATATAAATTAGGCTGTAGGTGTTAAGTGCAAGGAATGGTCCAAATGAACAATTCCTTACTGCAGAAGGTTAGATTAATTGTAATGCAGCAAATTGATTACACCCAGAGGAAAGGTAGAGCTATTTAAGATGATTGTGAACTATTGTATATGAACCAATTTCCTTCCACTAGTGCCTTAAAATTATATAAAATATACATGCCAAATTCATTCTTTCTAAATGATGGTTCATTGCAACTTGATAATTCTTCTTCTATGTCATTTATGCTATATCTCTCTTCTCTCATGGCATTGTCTCAAATGCTTGCTATATAATGGCTTGCACAAAATGCCACTTGTTCCTAGACACATTGAATTTCAATGTGTTTCATTTATTTTGATACACCATGTTAAAGTGATTACTCTCTTAAACATGCAGTACATTATTTTAACCTCAGTTTATACGAGATCAGCAGGGTGCCTCAGTTGGAACACCAGCCCTATAATTAATGTTGCCAGATTACAAAGTTTATCCTTGCCCAAAGACAAAGACGGGTTTTACAATTAGAACTCTGCAAAACACAGAGTCAATATGATGCACTAAATGTAAATGCTTTTGTTTTACTCCCTTATCTTAAGATTCTTTGCAAAAAAGAAAGAAACTTGGTGATATTTTAAGGATGGGCAAACTAGTTGAGATAAAACAGCCTACTCAATGTGGCTGTGTAAATCTCAGCAGCAGCTTCCATCTGTGAATTAATACAAATCCTTATCTCAGTTTATATCCCTTTTACCAAACTGAAGAACTCCAAGGGAAAGTCAGATAAAACCACTGAGGGTCAATGAAGGCCCAAACCAACACTCAATTAAGTATATGAGAATGTCTCAGTGAAATGGGTGATGGATCGGGTCCTTAGTTCCCATATGAAATCATAAATCAGCACAGGTACATCGCAAACTTTCCCCTTATTCACTCAAAGGCTGGTAAACCTGGCCTGAGTTTCAGGTCTGGAATGAAAGGCAAAGTCAGTTAAAATCGGGGATTTGAATTCCTTGATAAGTTTTACATGAGTCTGTTCCCTAAAATCCCTGAATCCAAACCCAAACATTTTTAGGAGATTTGAAAAAGTTCAGTTATCTATATATGTATACAAAAAAGTCTACCATTTTCCTATTTTACCAAACCAAACTTCCAGACCATTTCAAATTAATCCATTAACAGTGCACAAAGAGTAAATATTGAGTCACAATGGAGTTATGTCTTTCTAATAAATGTGTGTGTTTTTATACAAACAGCAAAATTCCATGATGACTGAAGCCTCAAGTAACTGGCTTCAAGAGAATTGCTTCAAGGACATAAGTCAATGTAGAATCCGGCCATAAGCCAACATTTTCAAAAGTGCATGTGCAAATGTGCATGCACCTGACTTTTGTACAGGAATTACACATGGCCAGGTTGTACAGGAATCATTCAAGGCCAGGTTCCACATTCCCACAAACACAGACCCATATCTGCAAGTGCAGATCTTCAATTTAAATGCACAATCTGGTCTATTTATTGTATTTTGTTCTGTTGAGTAAGTCCCTTTGAATCTTGAAACTGAAACCTAGTATTTCATTTAATTGTTATTGCAGGTTAGCTTGAGAATTCTCAAGTAATAACATTTATTTTAAGGACAAATAAAAAAAGCACTGGTCCAGTTTAAAAGAAGACCATCCCATAAAGAATTACATTGATTTTGCAAACAGCCTGATTGTGACACAATTACTCAAATTCAGCAATACTCTACACAATAAGTGGTCCCTTTGAAGTTAAGTGAAGTTGTGTGTGTAAGGATATTACAATCTAACCCATGTATAGCAATATATATAATGCTCAACCTTTGTACTCACTCCCATCATGTCAATGCCAAAATTCTCACGCACTTTAGTGGGAGCAGGATTAGGCTCCATATGAAAAAAATAAAGTAAGACCAATCATTAATAGTAAACGCTTACAAAGCTCCTTCCATCTGATGAGTTTCACATGCTTTACAAACATTAGTAAAGTTTTGTACTAACATGGTGAGATGGGAAAGCATCTTTTCCTCAATATTACAGATGGAGAAACTTTTGTCTATATGGCAGCTAACTCCAGGGGGCCCTGGTTTTATTATAATACAAATAAGAATTTATAGAGAGGTTAAGTAATTTGCCCAGTGACATCAAAGAAGTCTGTGATAGCTGGGAATGGAACCAGTATTTTTACTCTCATTTGTGAACTTGAGCTAAAGGATAATCCTTCCAGTAACAGCTACTTACGCAAACCTATCACCTATCTGTAATCTTTATTGAAATATCCCATAACTGGGTTTTCCAAAGCTGTATTTACCCAGTTCCAGAGAACTTTAGATTCCAGCTGGCAAAATCTACACCAGAAAAAATTAAGGGCCTGAAAATGATAAAATAGCCTTAAATGTAGGTCAAGACTTTCCAAAACTGAAGCATACACTTAGGCTCATAAATCCACATTTTGGCACCTAAATAAATCGCCTAGTTTTCAGGAGCTCCCAAAGAAGCAAATTAAAATCTTGTCCATAGGCTTCCACATACCCAACTAACTATTCTCTCTAGCCCAATGTCAACTATTTCAAAGAACAGGTTAGTCACTGGAAGAGAATCCCCCCACCCCCTTTCAAACTATTATTAACTTTAGCAGAATCTGCAGTTAAAATAAATCCTCATTTTTGGCTAGTGTAATTTGTGTCACTGCAGCTCTGTCTCCAATGAATCACTTGACTTTCTGTGGGGGCTTAAGCACTGCTGAAACTGAACGATTTCTAGGTGCTTGAAAAAGTGATTTCTCTCTCCCTCTCCTTGCAAGGATAGAAACCGTAGATACAACTCTGACTATTTCCAGCTCACTGTGCTTTACACAGAAGCTAGACTCCTAAAGGGAAAAGATCACTGCTTTACTCTCTAGTCCCCAGGAGACTCATTCTCTAGGAAGAACAAAAAGCTTCTGAAGTTACAGCAAGCACTACACGCCTGGGCAGATATTTTTCCCTTAAAGAGAGACACCTGCAACTGTGGAACACATGCATTTGGGCAGGATTTGGGGTGACCCTAGGAACCTCTCAATGCCAACTGGCAAAGAGTTGACTGTTCCAAAACAACAACTCCCATCAGGCCTAACAAACTCACTACACCAGGTACACTGCTTTCATCGTATTTATCTATAAAGAATGTCATGTGAGATCTTAAATGGAAGCCAGGATCACACCAGTCATTAACATAGTTGTGAAATGGATGTACTGACAATATGTAAGGAGCTACATATATATACAGTGGAAAAGTGACAGACCAGCACTTGTATTGCTCTCAGAGTGGAATCTCAAAATTCATATCCACTTTTAGACTAGGTCTCAAGGCTACAACATTCCTGTTTACCAACCATGTTTACTTGGCAGGCTCAACTAGCTCTGGCACCTATAAGAGACTTCCGTTCCAGAGCTGCAATCGGTAGGAAATGCAGGGACTCCAAATGGCTTCTTCAAAACATAGTATTATTTATTTATCCATAAGAACATATCAGAGAAAAGGGTTAAAACAACAAAAGGTCTGCAAGACATTTTAGTCTTATCCCACAGGTTAGGTATGCCCAGATTACTCCCAAACATTCCAATAATTGAGGATGAACTACAGTCTGCTTCCTCCTCACACTGTCTTTCCCCATTTCCCCTCAGCTTCTGAGAGTGTCTTCCAAAAACATGCACAACACCTTAAAAAGACAAGTCTGGGAGCTTAATTTCAGAACTTTGCTAGGCACTAAAAATCATGGACTTAATAAAGACATTGGATTTGTGGCTTATTACAATATTCTGTAGCCCACTAACCCCTCTTTTTTGTCATATGACTGCAGAGATGTTAACTGCCTATTTCATCTTGAATAGTCATTTACAATATGTTTTAACTCCTTATGCTACACAATCTGTTCTACCTTGTATTTATCTTAATATCTTTCCCAGACCTGAAGAAGAGCTCTTCTTGTAAGCTTGTCTCTTTGAACAACAGAAATTGGTCCAATAAAAGGTATTACCCCATCCACCTTATCTTTTTAGAACTAGGCAGACCCTTTCGTTCTCTGTGTCTGTACTTTGGGACCGTCCCTCCCCTTGCCAGACTTGTCTGATGAGCATACCAGGGCAGTGGAGGAAGATTATCAAAGAGAGCAGCCCAGACAGTGTCTCCTAAGTGTTGATAGATGGCTGCCTATCTGAAGCCATTGTAATCCTTTCCTGTGGACATGAGAGATGAGCTCCTGCAGAATTTAATTCTTTAGAAAACAGCACAAGAACCATCAAACTAACAGACATACACACAATATTCATATAAAAAAATACAGATCTCCCCCACGTTCTTCACAGAAGGAAACAGGGGAGCAGTTCCATCTCAGAAGGATGAGCCCATTCCCTGCCCCCAGACTATCCACTTTTGTGGGAGGGGGAGTAGTGGCCCCATATAGGCTACCCTTCCCTCCTCCAGACCCCATGATGTGGGTAGTCCAGGCAGGGGAGTAAAGGAGGGCACCATCTGCAACACATGAACTTCCTCATAGTAGTTCAACAACAAAAACTTTCCTCTGGATGTCTCATAAAAAAATGAAAACACTTCAGATCATCTTAGGTTTTGTAAAAGTTTGTTTCTGCCACTTTGGGTTGATCTGACTGATGTGTCTGATGCATTATCAATAATAAAAAAAACAGATTCTGATTCCAATGGACTTTAATATAGAGTAAGGTGCTACTAAATGGAGTAAGAGTATCAGAATCTGGCCCTTTATTACTGACACGCTTATTTCTATTAAAGAGGTTATGGGGCTGGGGACTGAAACTGGCATATTTGTGTCAATACATTTAGTGCTCATGCAAGTGAGAGAATAGCACCCTCATTACAAAGACGAACAGAAACATCACTTCTAAAAGCTGACCCCATCTTTCCACAAGCAGACATATGACCAAATAAACATTAGCAGGCCTTCCAGCAAATCATAGAATCATAGAATATAGGACTGGAAGGGACCTCGAGAGGTCATCGAGTCCAGTCCCCTGCCCGCATGGCAGGACCAAATACTGTCTAGACCATCCCTGATAGACATTTATCTAACCTACTCTTAAATATCTCCAGAGACGGAGATTCCACAACCTCCCTAGGCAATTTATTCCAGTGTTTAACCACCCTGACAGTTAGGAACTTTTTCCTAATGTCCAACCTAGACCTCCCTTGCTGCAGTTTAAACCCATTGTTTCTGGTTCTATCCTTAGAGGCTAAGGTGAACAAGTTCTCTCCCTCCTCCTCATGACACCCTTTTAGATACCTGTAAACTGCTATCATGTCCCCTCTCAGTCTTCTCTTCTCCAAACTAAACAAACCCAGTTCTTTCAGCCTTCCTTCATAGGTCATGTTCTCAAGACCTTTAATCATTCTTGTTGCTCTTCTTTGGACCCTTTCCAATTTCTCCACATCTTTTTTAAAATGCGGCGCCCAGAACTGGACACAATACTCCAGCTGAGGCCTAACCAGAGCAGAGTAGAGCGGAAGAATGACTTCTCGTGTCTTGCTCACAACACACCTGTTAATGCATCCCAGAATCATGTTTGCTTTTTTTGCAACAGCATCACACTGTTGACTCATATTTAGCTTGTGGTCCACTATAACCCCTAGATCCCTTTCTGCCGTACTCCTTCCTAGACAGTCTTTTCCCATTCTGTATGTGTGAAATTGATTTTTCCTTCCTAAGTGGAGCACTTTGCATTTGTCTTTGTTAAACTTCATCCTGTTTAACTCAGACCATTTCTCCAATTTGTCCAGATCATTTTGAATTATGACCCTGTCCTCCAAAGTAGTTGCAATCCCTCCCAGTTTGGTATCATCCGCAAACTTAATAAGCGTACTTTCTATGCCAATATCTAAGTCGTTGATGAAGATATTGAACAGAGCCGGTCCCAAAACAGACCCCTGCGGAACCCCACTCGTTACGCCTTTCCAGCAGGATTGGGAACCATTAATAACAACTCTCTGAATACGGTTATCCAGCCAGTTATGCACCCACCTTATAGTAGCCCCATCTAATTTGTATTTGCCTAGTTTATCGATAAGAATATCATGCGAGACCGTATCAAATGCCTTACTAAAGTCTAGGTATACCACATCCACCGCTTCACCCTTATCCACAAGGCTCGTTATTCTATCAAAGAAAGCTATCAGATTGGTTTGACATGATTTGTTCTTCACAAATCCATGCTGGCTGTTCCCTATCACCTTACCACCTTCCAAGTGTTTGCAGATGATTTCCTTAATTACTTGCTCCATTATCTTCCCTGGCACAGAAGTTAAACTAACTGGTCTGTAGTTACCTGGGTTGTTTTTATTTCCCTTTTTATAGATGGGCACTATATTTGCCCTTTTCCAGTCTTCTGGAATCTCTCCCGTCTCCCATGACTTTCCAAAGATAATAGCTAGAGGCTCAGATACCTCCTCTATTAGCTCCTTGAGTATTCTAGGATGCATTTCATCAGGCCCGGGTGACTTGCAGGCATCTAACTTTTCTAAGTGATTTTTAACTTGTTCTTTTTTTATTTTATCCGCTAAACCTACCCCCTTCCCATTAGCATTCACTATGTTAGGCATTGCTTCAGACTTCTCGGCGAAGACCGAAACAAAGAAGTCATTAAGCATCTCTGCCATTTCCAAGTTTCCTGTTACTGTTTCTCCCTCTTCACTAAGCAGTGGGCCTACCCTGTCTTTGGTCTTCCTCTTGCTTCTAATGTATTGATAAAAAGTCTTCTTGTTTCCTTTTATTCCCGTAGCTAGTTTGAGCTCATTTTGGGCCTTTGCCTTTCTAATCTTGCCCCTGCATTCCTGTGTTGTTTGCCTATATTCCTCCTTTGTAATCTGTCCTAGTTTCCATTTTTTATATGACTCCTTTTTATTTTTTAGATCGTGCAAGATCTCATGGTTAAGCCAAGGTGGTCTTTTGCCACATTTTCTATCTTTCCTAACCAGCGGAATAGCTTGCTTTTGGGCCCTTAATAGTGTCCCTTTGAAAAACTGCCAACTCTCCTCAGTTGTTTTTCCCCTCAGTCTTGATTCCCATGGGACCTTACCTATCAGCTCTCTGAGCTTCCCAAAATCTGCCTTCCTGAAATCCATTGTCTCTATTTTGCTATTCTCCCTTCTACCCTTCGTTAGAATTGCAAACTCTATGATTTCATGATCACTTTCACCCAGGCTGCCTTCTACTTTCACATTCTCAACGAGTTCCTCCCTATTTGTTAAAATCAAGTCTAGAACAGCTTCCCCCCTAGTAGCTTTTTCAACCTTCTGAAATAAAAAGTTGTCTCCAATGCAGTCCAAGAATTTGTTGGATAGTCTGTGCCCCGCTGTGTTATTTTCCCAACATATATCCGGATAGTTGAAGTCCCCCATCACCACCAAATCTTGGGCTTTGGATGATTTTGTTAGTTGCTTGAAAAAAGCCTCATCCACCTCTTCCCCCTGGTTAGGTGGCCTGTAGTAGACTCCTAGCATGACATCTCCCTTGTTTTTTGCCCCTTTAAGCCTAACCCAGAGACTCTCAACACTTCCGTCTCCTATGTCCATCTCTACCTCAGTCCAAGTGTGTACATTTTTAATATATAAGGCAACACCTCCTCCCTTTTTCCCCTGTCTATCCTTCCTGAGCAAGCTGTACCCATCCACACCAACATTCCAATCATGTGTATTATCCCACCAAGTTTCAGTGATGCCAACAATGTCATAGTTGTATTTATTTATTAGCACTTCCAGTTCTTCCTGCTTATTCCCCATACTTCTCGCATTTGTATATAGGCATCTAAGATACTGGTTTGAGCTTTCCTCCCAGTTTTGTCCTGACTCTCCTTTCTCTCTGCCAATATAGCCCACACTCCCTCTTGTTTCCGACCCATCTCCCCGGTCTCCATATTCCCCACTTACCTGTGGGCTTTGCTCACCTGTCCCCGTCAAACCTAGTTTAAAGCCCTCCTCACTAGGTTAGCCAGTCTGTGGCCGAATAGGGTCTTTCCTCTCCTCGAAAGGTGAATGCCATCTCTGCCTAGCAGTCCTTCCTCAAATAGCATCCCGTGGTCTAGGAAGCCAAAGCCCTCCTGGCGACACCATCTTCGCAGCCAGGCATTCACCTCCATGATGCATCTGTCTCTGCCCGGGCCCCTACCTTTGACAGGAAGAATTGAAGAGAATACCACCTGCGCTCCAAACTCCTTCACCCGTACTCCCAGAGCCCTGTAGTCACTCTTGATCCGCTCAGTGTCACACCGCGCAGTATCATTTGTGCCCACATGGATGAGTAGCATGGGGTAGTAGTCAGAGGGCTGGATAATCCTCGACAATGCCTCCGTAACGTCTCTGATACGGGCCCCCGGCAGGCAGCATACCTCCCGAGATGAAATGTCAGGGCGACAGATGGGCGCCTCCGTCCCCCTCAGCAGAGAGTCTCCGACCACCACTACCCTACGTTTCCTATTCGCAGTGGTGGCAGCAGACTTTCCAGCCTTAGGGGTACGAGGCTTCTCCTCCTTTACTGTAGGGAGTGATTCCTTCTTTCCTGTATCAAGAAGAGCATAACGGTTACCTATAACCACGGCAGGAGGGTTCGGAGCAAGGGTGGAGCGCTGCCCGCTGCCAGAAGTAACCAGCTGCCAGTGTCCACCCTGAGCCATCTCCTCCTCCACCAGTGGTGTATCAGCAGTCCTGTGTACTGGGACAGCTACCTCAGCTGTCTCCACATGGACACTGTCGAGGAATTGCTCGTGGATACGGATGCTCCTCAACCTAGCCACCTCCTCCTGTAGCTCTCCCACCTGCTGCCTGAGAGATTCCACCAGCAATTAAATGTTTACATTTAATTAATGTTTTCCTAACTTTTTAAGTCACTCACTTCCTGCTGATCCTGAAATGCCCTAGCATGCAATGGAATGATACAACATCAGTAGCGCTGTTGGAACAAGGATGTTTGCAGAAAAGGTAAGCCAGTTTTATAGGCAATAAAAAAAGAGTACTAAAAAGAAAACCTTAGAAACCCTATAAACTTTCGGCTTCTTTTAGTCTGACCACTCCATCTGAATGATTTAGAAGGAAACTTAATTCTAAAATTACACTTAAAATACATACTACTCTTAGTTTAAACAGAGATGATTCTGCTTGGTTTATATGTCCCCAAACATAAAGTGCTCATTTTCAGCTAAACCAGTCACAGTAAAGATAGCAAGGTATGTCTGTCTCTGAGTCTTGTCTAGAATTTATTCTCCCTATAGACCTTAATATCATACCTCCAAGTATATCCACTGCTACATTCAGGAGAAGATGTAATAGTTAGTAACTATGATTTGTCAACACTCCTTCAAAAACAGTAAGCTTTACAAAAAGTTATGAAAACAATCAGTGTAATCAGGAGCATAAAAGGAATCAAAATCAACAGCTGATTTTATTTTAACTGATCAGTTTCCATAGAATCAAACTTATCTTTTGATTTTTTTTTACTACTCAAGCCAGTCTGTCTGTCAAGCATCCCGTTCATCAAATCTGTTTTATTATCTGACTAAGGCCTTGGCTACACTTGCGAGTTGCAGCGCTGTAAAGCCGCCCCTAGCGCTGTAACTCACTCCCCGTCCACACTGACAAGGCATTTGCAGCGCTGTATCTCCGTGGTTGCAGCGCTCCATGTACTCCACCTCCCCGAGAGGAATAGGGTGTATTGCGCTGCCGCTGCAGCACTGTGGCGCCAGTGTGGCCACCCAATGCGCTGTGACTGGCCTCCAGAAGTATTCGGCAGGATCCCACAATGCCTGTTCTAGCCACTCTGGTCATCAGTTCAAACTCTACTGCCCTGGCCTCAGGTAACCAACCATGTGACCCACGCTTTACATTCCCCGGGAATTTTAAAAATCCCCTTCCTGTTTGCTCAGCCCGGTGTGGCGTGGAGTGCTATCAGCGAATCTTTCCAGGTGACCATGCCTCCACGTGCCAAGCGAGCCCCAGCATGGAGCAATGGCGAGTTGCTGGACCTCATCAGCGTTTCTGGGGAGGAAGCTGACCAGTCCCAGCTGCGCTCCAGCCATAGGAATTACGATATCTTCGGGAAGGTATCAAATGACATGATGGAAAGGGGTCATGACCAGGACGCCCTGCAGTGCAGGATTAAAGTGAAGGAGCTGCGGAGTGCCTACCGCAAAGCCCGCGAAGCAAATGGCCGCTCGGGTGCTCCCCCTGCGACCTGCTGATTCTATAAAGAGCTGGATGCGATACCACCTCCACTCCGAGCACCACCATGGACACTTCAGAGCCGGTGGGGGCGGGGGTGAGGAGGAGGAGGAGGAAAACGAGAGTGAGGGTGGTGGGCCGGATGGAGACACCCCGGAATCCCTGGAGCCATGCAACCAGGAGAGCAGGTTCCCGGTAAGAGGGGTTTTTTTTCGGGAAGGAGTTTTTTCGGTGTGGGCTCTTTGGGAGAGCAGGCATGCATGCCTAGATGCGGAATAGTGCATTGATGTGGTTTATCACATTGCGGTAATCGGCCTCAGTAATCTCCTCGAATGTCTCATCCAGAACGTGTGCAATGCGCTTGCACAGGTTTAACGGGAGAGCCGTCATGGTCCTTGTCCCAGCCAGGCTAATGTGTCCGCGCCACTGTGCCGCGAGGGGACCATTGCTGCATATGGGCCAGGGTGGAAGCCGCATTGCAGTAGAAGACCCTCCCTTGCTTCCCAGGTCACCCTCAGCAGCGAGATATCGTCCAGGACGAACTCTTGTGGAAAATGTTGGAACAGTATTCAGTGTAGGTGCCCCCTGAAGCTGTTGGCTCTCCCCAAGGCACAGAAACCCAGAGGACTGCACAGCCCTGAAACAATCAGTCCCCCTTACTCACCATTTTGAGGCTCCCGTAGGATATGTGTGTTCTGTTTCAGATGGGAAAATTATGCTATTATGTAGACCCTGTGTGTTTTCTACTCCTTAAGTGCGGGGGGAATCATTACTCTGTCTGGTATAAACAATGCTGCCTCTGTTAAATGTTGCATTTTGCCTATACAGCTGCATCAACCTTGAGACCTCAGCTGTCCCTCTTATCGCCTGCTCAGAGACTGCAAAGACTCAGGAAGAGACCGCGAAAAAGCAAAGAAGACATGCTGCAAGAAGTGATGAGGCAATCTATTAAAGAGAATGAGAAAGCACAGAACTGGAGGGAGAGAGAAAGCAGGATCCGCCAGGAAAACGCAGCACACCGGCAGCAAAGCATGGAGCACCAGCAGCAAAGCATGGATCGGCTCATAAGCATCCTGGAGCGCCAAGCAGATGCTATCCAGGAGCTCATAGCCATGCAGAAGGAGCAGTACCACAAGCGCAAACGCCACCGCCCCTCACAGCTCTTGTCCCAAAACTCTTTCCGTTGTGCCCCACTGTCACCTTCAACCCACTTTCCCCAACTTCCATGTTCTTCATATCACCAGCTGCCTCCAACACCAGTATCTTCACCACCCAGCCCTGAAAACCATGACCCTTACCTGCTGCACTCAACCCCCATCACCGCACAGCACACCAGCCAGGACATACACGAATCTCTGATTGTACCATTCCCCACTCCACCCCCTTGTTTCTTTTCAATAAATACTTTTTTTTCTTTTCAATAAATGGATTTTTTGGTTTTGAAAACATTCTTTATTATTGCATAAAGTAAAAGACTCCTTAGCCCAGGAAATAAACAGGCACCGCAAGTCTGCTAGTCTGCTTAGCAAACACTGATTCCTAAAGATTGGAACTACTGCACTTCACTCCCGTGCAGGGCACCAGATATCACTGCTGGTTTTCAGCCTCAAATTGCTCCCTCAAGGCATCCCTAATCCTTGCAGCCCCGGACTGGGCCCCTGTAATAGCCCTGCTCTCTGGCTGTGCAAATTCAGCCTCCAGGTGTTCAACCTCGGAGGTCCAAGCCTGAGTGAAGCTTTCACCCCTCCCTTCACAAATATTATGGAGGGCACAGCACGCGGATATAACCGCGGGGATGCTGTTTTCGGCCAAGTCCAGCTTCCCATACAGAGATTGCCAGCGGCCCTTTAAATAGCCAAAGGCACACTCCACAGTCATTCGGCACCAGCTCAGCCTGTAGTTGAACCGTTCCTTGTTGCTGTCAAGGCTTCCTGTGTAGGGTTTCATGAGCCACGGCATTAACGGGTAAGCGGGATCTACAAGGATCACAATAGGCATTTTGACTTCCCCTACCGTGATCTTCCGCTCTGGGGAAAAAGTCCCGGCCTGCATCTTCCTGAACAGCCAAGTGTTCCGAAAGATGTGTGCGTCATGCACCTTTCCGGGCCAGCCTGTGTTAATGTCAATGAAACGCCCACGGTGATCCACAAGCGCCTGGAGAACCATAGAGAAATACCCCTTCCGATTAACGTACTCGGATGCTAGGTGGGGTGGTGCCAGAATAAGAATGTGCGTCCCATCTATCGCCCCTCCACAGTTAGGGAACCCCATATGTGCAAAGCCATCCACTATTTCCTGCACGTTACCCAGAGTCACGGTTCTTCTGGGTAGGATGCGATTAATGGCCCTGCAAACTTGCATCAACACGATTCCAACGGTCGACTTTCACACTCCAAACTGGTTTGCGACCGACCGGTAGCTGTCTGGAGTTGCCAGCTTCCAGATTGCAATAGCCATCTGCTTCTCCACTGGCAGGGCAGCTCTCAATCTCGTGTCCTTGCGTCGCAGGGTGGGGGCAAGCTCCTCACACAATCCCATGAAAGTGGCTTTTCTCATCCGAAAGTTCTGCAGCCACTGCTCGTCATCCCAGACTTCCATGACGATGTGATCCCACCACTCGGTGCTTGTTTCCCGAGCCCCAAAGCGGCATTCCACGGTACTGAGCATGTCCGTGAATGCCACAAGCAATTTCGTGTCGTACACATTACGCGGCTCGATAGCATCATCAGACTCCTCACTCTCACTGTCACTTTGGATCTTAAGGAATAGTTCGACAGCCAAACGTGACGTGCTGGCAAGATAAGTCAGCATACGCCTTAGCAGTTCGGGCTCCATTTCCTGCAGACAACAGATCGCGCTGCACAGAAACCGTTGAAAGATGGCGCCAAAGGTGGACGGAAACAAAGGGATTTCTGGGATGCGAAGCAATGCATCACGGGGCGTTGGGACAGGACCCAGAATGCTCCACACCCACGCCCCCTTCCCACAACCCACAGAGCCAGAATAGGAAGAGGTGCTCTGTGGGTTAGCTGCCCATAATGCACCGCTCCCAATGGCGCAGCAAATGCTGCAAATGTGGCCACGACAGTGCGCTGGGCAGCTGTCAGTGTGGACAGACTGCAGCGCTTTCCCTACTCAGCTGTACGAAGTCAGGTTTAACTCACAGCGCTGTACATTCGCAAGTGTAGCCAAGGCCCTAGTTCAACAGACCTTTCTTGTCTACAGACATTCCTAGGACTTGTCTGTAACAAGGCAAATTGCATGGGTGCGAATTGCAGTTGTGTGCCAACTGCCCCATGTGGAGGTTGCTGATGTGAATTAAAATGTCCTCTTTCAAACAGACATAGGAGAAAAAAGTGGGGGGAAAAAAGTGCAGAAGCAGGTGATCAGGGCAGGTGTTGCCAGTAGAGTAAAAGCGGTGGTGAAATACATTATAATATGAAGATACAAGGTACTGTGGGGCTCGGTGGGTGAGATACAGAAAATACATAATGAGGGGAAATACTTTTTAAAAAAAATCACCAGAACCTCAGAAAATGTTGAGGTTGGGGTTAGTTTGACTTTTGGATGAAGATGGTAGCAGTGGCTTAATTTTATATAGATTAATGCAGCAGCTGCTTCCACAGGAAGGTAATGTCTCCAATGTAAAGATCAAGGGTGTTGGGGAAGAAACGTTGAAAAAGGAGGGTCATAAAAGATTTAGACACTGCAGCAATGCTCCAAATAAACATCTGATCTGAAGCTGAAGATCTTCTGAAGTTCACTTACAACTGCAAATAAAAACAGCTTAGAATTTGAACGATATGGACCTGATTCAGTGCCCACAAAGGTCAGTGGAATTATTCCAATTGACTCGAGCGGGCACTGGATCAGGTGATAAATGCATATTGCAGAGGGAAATATTTGAATGGATGGTCCTGCAGTTGACTTGGAAATGGATCATTGTCTTCCGTGATTTTTTATTTTCCTAGCATTTTATTTTCGAAGAAAAGTATACCTGTGGCGTAGCGAGTTGATCGGTATCTTAGCTATACCTTGGAGTGAAAGATGATCTTGGCTGAGGGCCTTCTAACTAACACATCCATTCTGACTAAACAAGATGACCTTTGAAGATTTTCCCCAGAATATTGATTGATTGATTTGGGGACCTGACCTCTCAATTAATTTATGGACCTGAACATCTTTTCTCTATGTATGAATGATAACTCACAATTTGCTGGGAGATTACAGTAACTGAGAGAATAAGGATATTCAGTACGCTGTTAAAGAGAAGCATAGAGCCTGCTTTGTCAAGGAGGGTTTGGAAGTCCTTGAAAAGTGGACGGGAAGAAAATACAAATTATATAAAACCATTATGAATTGAAACTGAATATGCTTCAGACAGCAAATTAGTTATAGGGACAGACTTTCTCCTCACCAGAAGGAACAACTAAACTATTAAATGATTGTACTAATAAAATAGCATTTAAAAAGGCTAGGGTGATAGTAATGTAAAAATTAAATTATCTAGATAGACCCTAGATTACATCTAGTGGAAATAATAAGACTGGGGGATACAATGTGCTAGCATATCTGGGACGTGACTGAATTCAGTACATGCATCAAGTGACAAGAAAGGAAACGATATGATATTGAAATCTAGTATAAAGAAGATATGATTCAAGACACAGGAGGATCTTGGAAGCATGTTTAAGCTAAAAAGTGAGTTACAGGCAGAAATAAGACATTGCATATGCTTGCGATAGTTAAGTCCAGTTAACAGCCTTCCCAAGTAAACCAAATGGGATAAGGCAGGGGAAAGAGAAAGAATGAGAGGAGAAATGGAGGATACTTAACAAAAATTACTCTTGGCAATAAGGTTGTTTACACGAGTTAGTAATATATATTGTTGGAACAAGAATAGCTCTGTGACATTTGTCTGGAAAGAGAGGTTGACAAAAGGATTTGAGGAGAAAAGTCTTACTGGAAATTATAAATATCAGGGAAGGAGGCTGACAGAAAGGTATACAAACAAAACTTAAATCAGGATCTAAACACTAATAAAGGGGGTTAGAGCAGTCACTGAAATAAAAAGAGCAAAGAAAATGAAGATGAATATCAGGCAGGTCCTTTAAGTACACAAGAGATAAACAGCTAGATGAAGCATCAATGTGGCCATTAAGGGATATGGCCATTAAGGCAAGTTAGGGTATGTCTACACAGCCGATGTTAAAGCACTGCCATGTTTGTGTAGTCGCGGCTCCAGCGATGGGACAGAACTCTCCCAGTGCTGTAACAAAACCACCTCCGTGAGGGGAGTAGCTATCAGCACTGGGAGCTACACTGCCACTTTACAGCGCTGAAACTTGCATTGGTCACAGGGGTGTTTTTTCACACCTCTGTGTGAAGAAAGTTTCAGCTCTGTAAGTGGCAGTGTAGACAAGGCCTTAGTGACAAATGAGGTTGATACTGCTGACAGCCTGCATGAATCCTCTGCCTAATTTTTTAACAGAAGCTGCTGAAGGTCACCATCCAGGAGCCAGAGGTACTCTCCTGCTTGGAAAAGCAGATTATTAAGTGTTACCATTATCCCAGAATAGAACGATTTAAGGGTGATCAGATTCATACCAAGATGGGATGATGTCAGAAACCACAAGGAAAACAGAAGGCCTTTGGAAGAAATTTGTTTTATAGCTCGCAAAGGGTGGAGAAAGTTCCCAGAGATCGCTAATATGTAAAGCTATCCCCATAATGAAGATGGGATCAAAATAGCATTTTATCTTCAGTTGTGAGGAGACACAGAAAACATTAATAAGGGAAAGGATTACATACAACATGCAGTGAGGTAAGGACCAGTCAGCCTAGATTCATGAAAGGAGGATCACAGCTGTCAGACATGCTTGAGTTCCTTTGAGCATATTATTGAACTGGAAGGAAAAAGGCGAAGTAATGGATATAATTTGTCTAAATTGAAAAAGAGGCTCAGGCCATGAAATCTGTGCACTGCAGCAGGGTTTTGATTGCAAATGTCAGAAAGCACCACAGAGGAGGAGAGTTATTAAAATGAATTAAAAACCTGCTTATACATAAAAATAGAGTCTCTGTAAAAAGTCATTATTAGTAGTAAAGGAAGATAAGTGGGCTTGCCAATGCCACAAGGCTCAGTCTTAGATTTGTGTGTGTATTCTTTATATACGAATGACCTGGGAGAGAGTCTAATTTCCAAATACAGTGGAGCAAAGAAAACCACTTCAAGAAATGAATATTATAGCTTCCTCACCCAGGCAGAGTTAACAGATGGATTGAAAGGCTCTCCCAGTCTGTCATGATTTGCAGAGGATGGGTCTCTATATGGAAAACTACAGTCAGCTGAAATTACAAATATGTACCATTATAAAAGTAGTGAAACTGTCAAATGTAGCATTCTTGAAATCCATCATGAAAAGAAAACAATGGCAAAACTGGAAATGAAGGCTGGTTATTTAAAGCAAACAAACAAAAAATGCCTTAAGTGGAGTTACTTCAGATTCATACCAGTGTTACTGAGATGAGAATCTGGTCTATTTTATGTAATTAAGATACAATTTCTTGATTTAAAAGCACAAACTGCCTAAATCAGTGTCAAAAATACATAATCAGTTACTTCCAGTGGATGTTGTTATGATGGCAGTCAAAGCCTATTAGTTAGATTTGGGGGATTTAAGACACTAAGCTATGAAGTTAGGTGAATATTACTTCAAACTGACACAGGAGAGTCAACACTGAATGATTCTGTTTATTAACTGGGCCCACAAGTCAATTTAAGATCCCACTACAATTCAATAACCCTGCCTGCTGCACATTGGCATGGCTGCCAGTCCCACACTGAGACAAAGTCGGGAGGGTGGAACTCATGACTCACCCACTAGCCTTCTAAACAAACCCTCCTTGGTTATAGAAATGGAACCAGGCTACCATTCCTGTAAAAATTGCTGTTCAATACAGAATACTGCAAACCACTCATGCTGCATGCATGTTCCTGGTGAGAGCAAGACTCCAGAAGCCAGGACCTGAAAACGTTTGATGCTGGAAGCAAGAACACACTTCAGATTGGTTATTGGAACACGAGAACAATGTTTCAAACATCAACGATCTGACAGATCATGACAGAGATGACAACTGTGGACCTGAAATCTTGGGCACCCCTAAGAGCAGACTGAAAGATATGGATAAGAAGCACTGCAAGCAAGAGAAGCAATATCTCATATATTTAGGTCACAGTGATAATGTACACTCAGAAGGAATAGCACTCCTTATGACAGATTCTTTGGAAAAATCACTTAACCGGGAACCTATCAATCAATGCAACATATATGCCAGATTCCAAACCAGAGTCCTAAAAATATCAGCCATACAGTGCTGTGCTCTGACAGAGGAACATAGTGATGAGGATAAAGATAATTTCTACAATTGACTCCAAAGTGGGATTGATAGAATTCCAAAATATTATGTACTCCTTGCAATGGGGAACTAACACTCAAGTAGGATGAGATAACCAAGGATCAGAAAGAGCAATGGGAAAGCATACGTTGGGAATCAGTAACCAAAATGGCAAGAGACTCATTGAATTGTGCTTGGTGTCTGACCAGGCCTTGCAAGTATTCTGTTCCCTTATAAACACATACGTAAAGAAATATGGAATTCACCAGATGGCAAAACAAAACCATAGATCAATCACTTCTGCATAATCTTGAGATACAGATCATCTGCCCAAGATGCAAAGGCATATGAAGCAACAAATATCAATAAGAACCATAAACTTTGCATTGCCAGGCTGAAATTAAAATGGAGAAAGACCATATTTAAAAAGAAAGCGGCAAAGAAAATCAACAGTACAGAATTGAAAACAAAAAGAGTACTGTGAGAAATTATGTGAAGTAAATGTGAGCATGACTGGATATGCTGAAAAATGGGCAGTGCTCAGAGACAATGTGATTCAAGCTGCAGCAGACACAGTTGGATATCAGCACAGACAGAGCAAGGATTGAATAAGCCAAGAGATGTGGCATCCTACTGAAGAAAGAAAGGCACGAATAGGAAAACTTCTGAATGCTAAGAGCAATGAAATATTGGAAAAAGAAAAGGAAGTGTATAAGAAAGCAGACAAAGCAGTGAAAAGCAACACAAGGAAAGATAAATGGAGATATGTGGAAGACCTAGCAGCTGAAACTATGATACAAAACCACAGCAGAGACATTTACCAACTGACGAAAACCCTTGGGGAAACAATGGGTCAGCCTCCCAGATGAGGCTTTCTTCTGGCAACTAGCAGAAGTTGCTAGATCGCAGGCCCTGGTTCTCATGGGAGACTTTAATCACCCTGATATCTGCTGGGAGAGCAATACAGCGGTGCACAGACAATCCAGGAAGTTTTTGGAAAGTGTAGGGGACAATTTCCTGGTGCAAGTGCTGGAGCAGAGCTTTTCTTGACCTGCTGCTCACAAACAGGGAAGAATTAGTAGGGGAAGCAAAAGTGGATGGGAACCTGGGAGGCAGTGACCATGAGATGGTCGAGTTCAGGATCCTGACACAAGGAAGAAAGGAGAGCAGCAGAATACGGACCCTGGACTTCAGATAAGCAGACTTTGACTTCCTCAGGGAACAGATGGGCAGGATCCCCTGGGAGAATAACATGAAGGGCAAAAGGGTCCAGGAGAGCTGGCTGTATTTTAAAGAATCCTTATTGCGGTTGCAGGAACAAACCATCCCGATGTGTAGAAAGAATAGTAAATATGGCAGGCGACCCGCTTGGCTAAACAGTGAAATCCTTGCTGATCTTAAACGCAAAAAAGAAGCTTACAAGAAGTGGAAGATTGGACAAATGACCAGGGAGGAGTATAAAAATATTGCTCAGGCATGCAGGAGTGAAATCAAGAAGGCCAAATCACACTTGGAGTTGCAGCTAGTAAGAGATGTTAAGAGTAACAAGAAGGGTTTCTTCAGGTATGTTAGCAACAAGAAGAAAGTCAAGGAAAGTGTGGGCCCCTTACTGAATGAGGGAGGCAACCTAGTGACCAAGGATGTGGAAAAAGCTAATGTACTCAATGCTTTTTTTGCCTCTGTCTTCACGAACAAGGTCAGCTCCCAGACTGCTGCACTGGGGAGCACAATATGGGGAGAAGGTGACCAGCCCTCTGTGGAGAAAGAAGTGGTTCGGGACTATTTAGAAAAACTGGACATGCACAAGTCCATGGGGCCGGATGCGCTGCATCCGAGGGTGCTAAAGGAGTTGGCGGATGAGATTGCAGAGCCATTAGCCATTATTTTTGAAAACTCATGGCGATCGGGAGAGGTCCCGGATGACTGGAAAAAGGCTAATGTAGTGCCCATCTTTAAAAAAGGGAAGAAGGAGGATCCGGGGAACTACAGGCCAGTCAGCCTCACTTCAGTCCCTGGAAAAATCATGGAGCAGGTCCTCAAGGAATCAATTATGAAACACTTAGAGGAGAGGAAAGTGATCAGGAACAGTCAGCATGGATTCACCAAGGGGAAGTCGTGCCTGACTAACCTAATTGCCTTCTATGATGAGATAACTGGCTCTGTGGATGAGGGGAAAGCAGTGGATGTGTTATTCCTTGACTTTAGCAAAGCTTTTGATACAGTCTCCCACAGTATTCTTGCTGCCAAGTTAAAGAAGTATGGGCTAGATGAATGGACTGTAAGGTGGATAGAAAGCTGGCTAGATCGTCAGGCTGAATGGGTAGTGATCAATGGCTCCATGTCTAGTTGGCAGCCGGTTTCAAGCGGAGTGCCCCAAGGGTCGGTCGTGGGGCTGGTTTTGTTTAATATCTTTATTAATGATCTGGAGGATGGTGTGGACTGCACTCTCAGCAAGTTTGCAGATGACACTAAACTAGGAGGCGTGGTAGATACACTAGAGGGTAGGGATCGGATACAGAGGGACCTAGACAAATTAGAGGATTGGGCCAAAAAAAACCTGATGAGGTTCAAGAAGGACAAGTGCAGAGTCCTGCACTTAGGACGGAAGAATCCCATGCACTGCTACAGACTAGGGACCGAATGGCTAGGTAGCAGTTCTGCAGAAAAGGACCTAGGGGTCACAGTGGACGAGAAGCTGGATATGAGTCAACAGTGTGCTCTTGTTGCCAAGAAGGCTAACGGCATTTTGGGCTGTATAAGTAGGGGCATTGCCAGCAGATCGAGGAACGTGATCGTTCCCCTTTATTCGACATTGGTGAGGCCTCATCTAGAATACTGTGTCCGGTTTTGGGCCCACACTACAAGAAGGATGTGGAAAAATTGGAAAGAGTCCAGCGGAGGGCAACAAAAATGATTAGGTGTCTGGAGCACATGACTTATGAGGAGAGGCTGAGGGAACTGGGATTGTTTAGTCTCCAGAAGAGAAGAATGAGGGTGGATTTGATAGCAGCCTTCAACTACCTGAAGGGGGGTTCCAAAGAGGATGGAGCTCAGCTGTTCTCAGTGGTGGCAGATGACAGAACAAGGAGCAATGGTCTCAATTTGCTGTGGGGGAGGTCCAGGTTGGATATTAGGAAACACTATTTCACTAGGAGGGTGGTGAAGCACTGGAATGCGTTACCTAGGGAGGTGGTGAAGTCTCCTTCCTTGGAGATTTTTAAGGCCCGGCTTGACAAAGCCCTGGCTGGGATGATTTAGTTGGGAATTGGTCCTGCTTTGAGCAGGGGGTTGGACTAGATGACCTCTTGAGGTCCCTTCCAACCCTGATATTCTATGATTCTGTGAGTAAAGGGAAATGGTGGAAAACTGCTTACAATTGAGGTAGAACAGAACAACAGATTGGCAGAGCATTTCCAAGAAGTCTTCAACAGAACCAACCCTACCTAAGCATCAGAATTTGATGAAACACATGAAGCTGATCAACTTGATATGAATATCAATCCAAAAGACATGCCATAAGTACAGGCTGCAATCAAGATGCTGAAAAACAACAAAACACTATGAGATGATCAAATCACAACAGAAATGCTAACAGCACTTGACACTACCACTCTAATGAAACTGGCAGAGGTATTCAATGAAGTCTGGGAAAAAGAGACCCCCTCCTGACCAGGAGAAACATGGAATAATGGCAGAATATCCAAAAGGGTTGATCTTACTGACTATAACAACTGGAGAGGAGTCAGGCTACTCTCTGTTATAGAGAAAGTCTTCTGAAATGAGATACTACATAGGATGAAAGAAGGAATGGATGCAATGCCTAGGGAAGAACAGGCTGGATTCAGGCCCAAGAGATCATGTGTGGATTAGATATTCACACTCAAGACCATCATAGAAGAATGTATAGAATGGCAGGCTCCCCTTATCAATTTTATTAATTTTTTCAAAAGGCATTCAACAGTCTGCATGGGCATACTTGTGGAATATTCTTCAATTTCATGGAATTCCACCGAAAGTCATCAACATCATCAAGCGATGCAAAGTGAGCTGAAAGGATGAACAACTAGACATCAGAAAGTTTCAGCATGGACACTGGCATGAAACAGGGCTGCTTTTGATCTCCGCTGTTGTTTGGCATTGCCATAGACTAGATAATGATGAAGTGTATTAGCAACCCCACCATGCCATAGCATGAGGAGATGGCAAATGGCTTGCAGACAAACATTTTGCTGATAATATTGCCTTATTGAGTGACACCCTCAAAAAGCTACAAAGACAGACACTTTGCAAAAACAGCATGCCAAGAAGGGCTCAAAATCATTTACACACAAAAAATCCTGGAAACCCAGATGTCAAGAAGTAACATCATATTAGAAGGCAATAACATCAAGAAAGTAGAACAGTTAATTTTCCTAGGCAGCTAGCCAACAGAGACCTCAAGCAAAAGATATCAAGGATAGGAAAAGCATCCTCAACATTCATTAACTGAACAGTGTATGGAAATCAAAGATATACAGCACAAAACAAAACTGAGAATTTTGAATTCAAACTCAACTCAGACTTCCACTCAAATCTCAGTGCTAAGATATGGCTGTGAGAACTGGTGCTCTATTACAGTGTTAGTTGGAAAAACAGATGCCTTTGAAAATAAGTGCCTATGAAAGATTCTGATCATTAGATGGAGAGACTTTATTACCAATGAAGAGATCTGAGAAATTATCAACCAGCAGCTCAACTCCACTAGAATCAGAAGGAAGCATTAGACATATCTGGGGGACATACTCTGGATGCCAACATATAGACTCCCACATGATGTTATCAAGGGGAAACCAACTGCTGTGAGGAAATGAGGTCACCCAAAAGAAATCTTCAGAAGAACCCTTAGCAGGGAAGGCAGAACAGTTGATCTCTACCATAGAGCAGATAGACGCAGTAGCTAATGACAGAGAAGGATGGAAGAGAATGGTTTCCCCTCCACACACCAACATTAGTGTGAGAGAATGTAATCATAAAATAATAATTCAATGTGATGTCAGCAATAGCAAATGCATCATTCCAGTGCTTTGCAGAATGAAGATGGTACAAAGGGAAACTGACCACATAATGCAAGGCTGATCTCTTTCCCTTTTCTATCAACTTTGCCTGCAAAGGAGTTTGAGGAGGAAACTAGAATTAGATTTTCTGCATCTAACTGGAAGGCAAAATTTACTAAGATCCACTTTTAAAAACAGACTAACTAAAGCACTTGAAAATATACTCTAAGGACTCATCCTGCTTTGGCAAGCGAATGACCCATAAGTCCCAACAAGTCTTTCCCATCTTTAATTTTTTCACTACTAAACTGGTTCCCTCTGAAGTATGTTACACAAGGAAGGACAGCTTAGGGACACCAATTAAAATGCTAAACACTTTTCTTCTCACAGTTCTTTCATTTGTAAAGCACTAGAGCAGGCTAGATTTTTTTGGCAGAATGGCTTTCTATCGGAAAATGCAGATTGGTCAAAACTGAACTGTTTCACAAAAACGTCTCGATTTAAATGCAATTTTCTCTTTGAAAGTGTCAAACTTATTTATTTAGACTTCCTTGTTTTGATAAGGTCATTTCAATGATAAGGTTATTTCTTTTCATTTATACTTTTTAAATTTTGATTCACTTCTATTTTTACTTGTATATATTTTACTATTATATTTAAAATAATGTAAATATTATTTGAATACAGTTTTAAAGTTATAATACAATTGATGTTATCAAAAATGAAACATTTCAATTTTTCCTAATTGATTTTTTTCATAATTTCTATTCCTTGGAAAATTTCAAAATGTGACTTTTTGTTCCAATTTGCAATGAAAAGAAATCTCAAAATTCTGGAATATCCCATGGACCAGATATTCAGTTTTCCAGACAGCTCTGCATAAAGCATTCTGCTGACCCGCACAAAGGCATATGATGTGTACATGCACTGGTAGTGAGGGGATGCAAGAAAAATACAAAGAGCACAAAAATGGGGGAAAGGGAAAGAGAAAGGAGAGGGAAGACAGAAAGAAAATGAAAGTTAAACATAGATAACAAAGAAGGAGAAGCACATAGAGAAAATAAGCAAGGGCAAGGGAAGAAAAGTCAAAAAGGATAGGAGAGAAAGAGAAATATAGAGCAAAGAATGATGCTCATAGCAAATGCCAATGTAATTTTTCCACTTAGTGATGCTGAAAATAGCAGCTTACAAACTTTACTATGGGTCTGCAAACACATACTACTTTCCATTAATAAGTACTTGCAGGGTTAGGCCCTAAAATGTTTAGTTACTACTACAAGTGTCTTAGGCTAACCTTGATCTGTGTGCAAAACACCCACTGATAACAACAGGAGGTCCATTATACCCGGGGGTAAGGGGGCAAGGAATAGTGTATAATGCAACCTTTTTGGAACTCCAGATCCTCACTTCTAGCCCCTTAATCTATATAGTGGGGGAGGGGAGGGGGGAACTAACTGCTACAATGCTGTAGGAAAAATTACAAGAATAAATAATAATTATTGTATATATTTATGTATATAACATTAAATTCTCTTTCCCTATCTCTATCTTCTATCTGCATAAGTAAAATTTGACACGTTCCTTTCCTTTTATTTTTGGTCTCAGAACTCCCATGTGTACAAGTGTACTGATTTTTTAAAAAATTAAATAAAAGATGAAGGTGACCTAATTTTAAGTTACCCTGCATATCCCTTGAAGCAAAAGACATTTAACAATTTGGATCCAACATTGTGCCAACTGCCTAGTTTCTGAAAACAGAAATTAGCTTCCAATAACAATGCTTTGATATTAAGCAACCTTCGTTACAGGCTAGATTTTTGCTTAGGCTGCACGCACACATGCATAAGGTTGGAAGGAGAAATGACGCACAAATACACCATGCCTCTGTATGGGCTACCCTCCCTTTGGGTCCAGGCATGTAGAAGTAAGAGGCATTGTGCACCCACATACTGACCCCCTCGGAGTGAATGGATAGAAAGTAGCTGAGGAATGGGTAGAACCTTGGCTCTTCCCCACACTGGCCAACACAGCTTAGCTCGCACAGGGTGGGAAGAGGGTTGCATTACTGCTAGTATAGACCAGCCATAAATTACTGCCCATTGAGGCAAGGGGAAAGCAGGGAAAGAATGGAACCATATATCCTTCCTAGGACTGCTCCTGAGGCAATAGAGGGATGCACTGTCCCTTAGTAAACTCTACCCTTCTGGAACAATCTAGCTCTATGATTTTGTAAAATATTGATGTCCATACCGTGACATTTTGAACAACACAATATCTCAGAATAAGCCTATGAGTGAATGGAATTAGTCTACAAATGAAATCCTGGCCCCATTGAAGTCAATGGCAGAACTCCCATTGTGACCCAATGAGTCTGAGTGGCTTCTCAGTCACAACATGATAAAAGAACTATTGGCTTCACAGCAGAATGAATTGTGAAATTCTGCTAATGAAAATACACAGTGGTAAACAAAGTAAGTACAAATGAATGTTTTCTACCTCATTTGGCAGTTTTCTCACAGTGGCCCATTAGCTAACAACAAAAAAGCACTTATAAGCTTCTTGCTCAGTTTGCACATAAAATGTTCCATCATTTCATTTTATCACCATTCACAGTTACATAATAAAAAATATTAACCTCTTCAGCATTTATAAAAATATCTCCCATTTACTCCTGAACATGCTTCTTGAAACAATGAAGTTCTTCTGCTTAAAAATACCTTAAGCTTTAGTGAAAATAAAATTGTATTAATGGTTGGGATTTTTTTCCCAGAGACAAACAGCTTGTACATAGATTCCTCATCACTCCTCATCCAAGGAAGCCTAGAGAGAAATATCATTTTTCCAGATTATCACCCTGTTAGCACAGGGAAGGGGAAAATAATGTATCATAAATGATAAAATATAATTAAAGCTTGCACAGAAGAAACATCATTAAAATTATGTCAGCCTGCTGGGGAAAAAAAATCATTAATTACAAGGAGAAAGGGGAGAGGGGGAAGAAAGAAGAGGTAAGTAACAATCTTATCTATAGATGTCCTGATCAGTTCTGCCCATAAAACTGCCAACAGTCCATAGCACATATAAATTCAATGCAAACACAAAATATGAAATATGAATGCAACTGGGTCATACACCATGGCTTTTGTGTATGGTATTTGCATAAAACCTAGAAAGAACTAATGTCTATTAGTTCCTCAAAACTGATCCTGGCATTGAAACGGGAGTGAAAAGGAGGATACCTAAGCTTCCTATGAGCAGGTGGAAATCCTCTTTAGCATAAAAAAGGTCTGTGTCGTCTTTCAATAAGAATATGGATCACATTCTGAGCACACTTCTCAACATGGGTCATATCAGTCCAGTAGTATTTAAGCAGAACTCCTCATTGCTTTCTCTGGAGAGTTCTGCTTAAATATTTAATGGTCTGCTATGGCCTCATGAAAGGTAAGTCAAGAGCATAGTGGTATTTTGAATTTAGGTGTTGAGCACTCCTGCAGAACTACAAGCATATTAGCAGTATTGCTGTTTAAGCACCTAATGGTACTAGTGAAGCCAACAAAAAATTTTTTTTTACCTCTACAAATCAACTCACATGTGGGTTCCATGTATATATGCATCAGTATCTCAAAACTGATTGTGGCACTGAAATGGAATTGAAAAGGAGGCGATATCTTTAATTTAGCTGCATTTTACCAGAGTGCACGGCTGTATTCTTAATATGTTTGAAATTACAATAGCGCCCTGAGGAATTAGAAGGTAGGTATATGCACAATATGTATGTATATATATAAAGGAAGCTGGGTATATGTATGCACCTATACATGTGTTTGCATTTATATATATATCTATAATTTATAATATGTATATATATATCTTATATATATATATAATATAATATCTATAATTTATTATATATATTATAAATTATAGATATATAAAAATGCAAACACATGTATAGGTGCATACATATACCCAGCTTCCTTTCTTCCGGGAAAAGGGAAGAAATGATAATCTAGCATAACATTTTCTTTTGAACAAGCTATGAGAAATATGGCGCACAGTTTTGGGGATAACAAATAACTGAGATAAGCAAAAGAAACATTAAGGTTCAGGAAAACAAAACATTCTCAAGTAAGTGAAGATATTTTTCCTAGAGGAAATTCTTTAAATATTTCTTTTAAAAAAAACTATATCACAAAACCTGTCAAAACCTTGTCACACTTCACTTTGATTTAATTTTTTCCACTTAGTTAAACTCATGTTAGTAAATCTTAACTTCCTCAGTGCTGTATTGTAACTCAAACACATTAAGAATTCAGCTGTATATTCAGGTAAACTGAGCTAATAAACAGCATGGAAAATTTAGAAAACTGTACATAGTATTTATCTTCAGTATTAGCATTAGTTCCCTGTGAAATCTTTAGCTATGAGGGTCTCCCATCAGAGTCTATGCCCTCCTTTCAAACTCATGAAAAAAAGAAAAAAAAAAAAGCTTTAAAATTCAGAACATTGAACACTAAAAATTTTTCAAGTAGCAGAAAACTTTCAGATGCTTCCGTCATTCACTTCAAAATGTTTGCTCTGTGGTTGAGTGGGGAGTACCAACTTAAATTTTCAAATCATATGTGTAGAGGCAATATGGTCTAATGCTCTAAACATGGGAATGAGGGCCAGAAACTCCTCAATTTTTTTTCTGGCTCTGTCACTTAGGCCATGTCTACATTTACTGGGGATCGATGCTGCTGTGGTAGTGCAGACAAGGCCGTAATAACTATCTGGCCTGAAACAAGTTTATCCCTCTGTAAAATAAGGACAATAATATTCATCTACCAAAAGAAGGAGCTGTGATAAATTCACGTCTGTACGGACATGTGAAGCTCTATAATTATCTACCTAGTGCCCAAAGTATGCTAAATGCCATACTGAACAACCCCAAAACATCTAGTGCCTGCCTTGGAGTGTTTGCGATGTAAGGCCATGATCCCACGATGAGCCTGTGCGCCAACTATGAGCACCGCTGACTTAAATACCTGCAGAACCACCTACCCAGAGTTCATTGCATGATCAAGGCCTAGGTTTACACATAAAAGTAAAGAATTGGGGGGGGGGGGGGGGATGAGGAGGGGCGGAGAGTGGGAAATGGGAAGAGAGTACATATAACATAATCCAGTTACCTGATTTTGTAATGTACAAATCTTGATTAAAATTTACTTTTCCTTTTTTAAAAACTTTTAGCTGCTAGATATTGAAGGTAGATAGATTGAATAGCAACGAGACAGTGAATTTACGAGTAACCATGTGTTAAAACAACTAATCAATACATAATAATGTTGCTGAGAAAGCAAGATCATGTGGAAGTCTGAGGTTTTAGATCATCCTTTCCACAAGAATACAGCATATTAGTCAGAAACTGACTCCTCTCATAAGATAGTGAACAACCCACAGCCCCACCCCATGAATGTTCTGCAGGCACAAAGTAGTAAAATAGTAAATAGTAAAATAACTAACAAAACACGATGATCTGAGAGACCATTCTCTGAATGCAAGTAGACTAACCACTTCAAGAAACTGATCTGGGAGTAAACCAATCCATTATTTGAAAGTTTTATTCCAAATATATCAAACAAGAACTTGAACATTTTAGAGAAATGGGTAAAACAAAGTAAAAGTCAGTTTTTAAAAAACCAACCTGAGTTGGGTCTTTTTACTTGGCTTGGCAAGTAATTTTAAAAGGGCAGTGGAGAGTCTAAGGGCACTGTCTAGGACTCCATGGTGAGACACATAGTGATCTAGGAATTCACATTTGTGACTGGGTTGGTGAAAATGAATTATAGAACTTACCACCAGTTTGAGGGGTCTACTCTGTTTTTGACAATCTGGCCTGAGGTAGGCAGTCAGAGTGACATCATAAAAATCCATATGCTGGCAATTTAGCATTTAATACATAGGAATCCAAGCCCTATGTAAATATGTTAGTCTTTTCTCATTTCTGATGTATAGTACTTTTGTAATAGTTCTCTATGTTGTACCTATACTTGTTCTGGTTTGGTATAAGAGGACTGAAAAAGCTTAGTAAATAATAAATTTTAAAGTGGGCTTTACTGTATATGGAGGCTACTTTTATAATGAAGCATAGGAGGGTAATAATAACAGAGGCCCTGATTCAACAACATACTTTAAGTTAGGCCATGCCTAACTTTAAGCACGAGTAGTCCTGCTTGGAGTACTCCCCCACTGGGAATACCCCTTCTTCTCCCATCTACTGGGGTCAGGGCAGGTCATTGTGCAAGCACCAGCCACCTTTATCTGTCCAAGGCAGCACTAAGGTCCACCTACTTACTAAATTCTTTGATGCGGTCCATCCATTGCATCCTTAGCTTTCTTTGGGATTGCTTTCTGAACACCCTGTCCTGTCATACTATCATCATGCCTTCATTCATCCTCTGCATGCAGCCAAACCAGCAAAGTTGTGCTTCCTGGATTCTGTCAGCCACTTCACAGACTTAGACTCCCATCTTAATACTTTCATTTTGAAATCTGTCTCTTCGTGTAACTACTCTTATGATGCAAAGACATCTCATCTAAAACACCTGTATGCATTGAACCTGCTGTCTCTTTATTGCCCATACTTCTGCACCATAAAGCATTACAGGGTGTGCCATTGTTTTATACAGTTGGGCTTTCAGTTTCACTGGCATACATTTGTCACACACAACCCATTCCCACTGGGAATACTAATGTTCTTAATGTTAGCTATGTGCTGAATTGCAACCAGAATTTGCATTGTAGATACTTAAATATGAGTGTTTATTTAATGCTTATCCCAGGTATTTGTTTATTTAACACTTGGTACAAAATAGAGTTGCTTTATCTTGGGCCTGCAGTACAATAGTAACCACATTTTAATTCATTGTATTCAATGCATTCTGTTATTCCCTTCAGAAGTAGTACTTGATCATGTTATCTGTGCATTTATTCTGCTCTCATCACAGTGATATCCATCCTGATTTATAACATCCTGTTTCAGTAAATCTGCTGTCAACCCCTGAGAAAACCAATTCCCATTCTTTCACCACGCTCAATAAAAGTTAAGTTTCAAGTATTTTAGTCAAAGACAGAAGGCTATCATTTAATATTTCAACATGACTACAATTCTATCTGTTCATAAATGGAGTATCAGTAGATTAAAAAAATAAAAATAAAATATAAAATTCAACATAAGTGAATCCATTTCAGGAATGGAGTCTCATGGAAGCTCAAAAATCTATTCTTTCTTCTTCCAAGAGAAATAAACAGCTCAGGAAGAAATCATAATACACTGCTCTTTCTATGTGACTTTCTTCTGATGACTCCAACACTCTTTACTAGATTCTTATCCCCATCACAGTAACATACAAGTAACTTTCATATAATAATGCATTTATCTTCATGACACACTTTTGACTTAGAGAAGTATTATTGCAATGTTGCAGGTTGAGAACTGAGACACTGTTAATCTTTCTGTCTGATTCAAAGTCCATTCAAATCATTGGGGGACTTTCCAATTTACGGAAGCAAAAACCAAGGCACAAAAAAAATAAATATAATTTGCCCAAGATATACCCAACAGTTTGGATTCTGGAAACGACAGTTAGGTAACACTTTGTACAGACGTGAGATCAAAAAGATCGCACAAAACTAAGTGATTGGGCAACAAAATGACAAATGAAATTTAACGTGGATAAATGTAAAGTAATGCACATTGGGAAAAATAACCCCAGCTATACATACAATATGATGGGGGCTAATTTAGCTACAACTAATCGGGAAATAGATCTTGAAGCCATCGTGGATAGTTCTCTGAAGACGTCCACGCAGTGTGCAGCGGCAATCAAAAAAGCAAACAGGATGTTAGGAATCATTAAAAAGGGGACAGAGAATAAGACGGAGAATATCTTATTGCCCTTATATAAATCCATGGTACGCCCACATCTTGAATACTGCGTACAGATGTGATCTCCTCATCTCAAAAAAGATATACTGGCATTAGAAAAGGTTCAGAGAAGGCAACTAAAATGCTTAGGGGTTTGGAACGGGTTCCATATGAGGAGAGATTAAAGAAGCTAGTTCTTTTCAGCTTGGAAAAGAGGAGACTAAGGAGGGATATGATAGAGATATATAAAATCATGAGTGATGTGGAGAAAGTGAATAAAGAAAAGTTATTTACTTGTTCCCATAATATAAGAACTAGGGGCCACCAAATGAAATTAATGGGCAGCAGGTTTAAAACAAATAAAAGGAAGTTCTTCTTGACACAGCGCACAGTCAACTTGTGGAACTCCTTGCCTGAGGAGGTTGTGAAGGCTAGGACTACAACAGGGTTTAAAAGAGAATTGGATAAATTCATGGAGGTTAAGTCCATTAATGGCTATTAGCCAGTATGGGTAAGGAATGGTGTCCCTAGCCCCTGTTTGTCAGAGGGTGGTGATGGACGGCAGGAGAGAGATCACTTGATCATTACCTGTAAAAAGTAACAGAGGGTCCTGTGGCACCTTTAAGACTAACAGAAGTATTGGGAGCATAAGCTTTCGTGGGTAAGAACCTCACTTCTTCAGATGACTTGCATCTGAAGAAGTGAGGTTCTTACCCACGAAAGCTTATGCTCCCAATACTTCTGTTAGTCTTAAAGGTGCCACAGGACCCTCTGTTGCTTTTTACAGATTCAGACTAACACGGCTACCCCTCTGATACTTGATCATTACCTGTTAGGTTCACTTCCTCTGGGGCATCTGGTATTGGCCACTGTCAGTAGACAGGATACTGGGCTGGATGGACCTTTGGTCTGACCCAGTACAGCCATTCTTATGTTCTTATGCCACTCAGAAAGATGACACCCACTCAGTAGAGTTTGCAGCTCCTGCTTCCCATTCACTTCATCAGAAATGATCATGAGTTGGCATGCATGAACGAGAAACTTCATTTTGTTTTTGATAGCATTAAAAATATCTGTCTTCTAATTGCATACACAATTCTTTTCATAATTTGAGAAAAAATGTTAGTGGGAGATAATCTCAGAACGGTTTGCTGTCTAAATATCTAATAAACAATAATGATTTGATCTTATATAACAGCTTTCATCTGAGGGTTTTCAACTGCTTTACAAAGGTACTGGATGTAAATTTTTAAACAGAATTTCTATCCAGCTAATAGACTAATCCCACCGACTTTTAATTAGAACATGAGTTTCAACCATGCAGTCTAACAGCATTATTTTTTCCCTGAATAATTCTATGAACCAAACCTTTGTTTTACTGATGTGCTTGTACAGGTTTGTAATTAGGTCATAACTAATAAGTTCAGGAAAACACCAACTTAAGATCATGTTTACTTGATGCCAGGGGTAGAAAGCATCTGTACTAGCAGCACTAGGCAGAACAGGAACTTTTTTACTTGTCCATTTTCTTAATTGCAACATAAATGTTGAATATAAATAAAATATAGACAAAGTCATTGTCAGCTTGTTCATTTTGGAACAGCACAACAAATGAAATTTTGTTTGGTTTTGGCTTAAGCCTACCAGCATACAACACTCAATAACAATACCAACTTCTATGGAAAGTCATAAAAGGAGATATTATAAAAGAAGGACTGTGCTATATTTTAAGCAGATCTTAAAACGTCATAACACGAACTGCAGGCTCTGTAGAAACCTACCAAGTTAATCTGTTTGGGTAGCCACTAAAGGATGCTCAAATCAGTTGTCATACATCACATCTGGTTTTATTAGAAAATAATATTGGTGAGCCAAGACATGCAGGAAGTCTCAACTTCTCTCCAGAAGTGGCGCCAACCTATAGACTGGCAAAAAGCTCTCTTTTTTTTAGTAGAGGCAGCCTGGGAGAAGCTTCCTTTGCCACTGTTCATGGATAGAGTGCTTCTCTCTGCAGTGCTCTCAGTCTGGCATCTCTTACCAGCAGTAATTCACTTAAACATTTTTTAAATGAAAAAGGCACTAGCTAACTGTACGTATTACAAGTCATTAGTAATATACATTACACACATTGATGGGAGTGAATACATGAGGTGAAGGACGAAGAGTCAAAGAGAATGCCAGCCTGTTTAATATACTTTTAAAGAACTTCATCTGTTTCCATCAATCTGCTCTACATTGCAAGAGCTATACTGAACCCTAAATAAAATAAAATGGGTTAAAGAGTTTGTTTATTTATTTAAACGAATAACAAGATCACCTAAGGGGCTGGTCAGGCTGGGTTTTTGCTGGCTTTATTACACAACAGATGGAGTGGCAAATGTGCAACATATGGAGAAAGCTATCTTAAATGCCAGTTTGTTAAACAGATTGTCTTCATCATCTGACCACTGCTAGAAAGACAATTGAAAACCACAGGCATCTAGGTTCTCCATAATGAATATTAAAAAAGCAAATATGGAGTAATTTCTCACCCTTCAAATGGACTGTCAAAAGCTTCTGTCCATCACAAACACACACAGACACCAGTAAACAAATCAAGGTGGAGGTATTTTATCAAAGAGCCGAACCCTGACACATGAGCACCCACGGGGAAAAAATGGTGGGTACTGAGCACCCATCGGCAGCCCTCCATCAGCTCCCCTTATTCCCCCCAGTGCCTCCCGCCTGTCGACAGGCCCTGCTGATCAGCACCTCCCTCTACCTCCCCATGCCTACTGCCTGCGTCAAACAGCTGTTTCGCGGCATGCAGGAGGCTGGGAGGGAGGGGGGAGGAATGAGAACATGGAACGCTCGGGGGAAGGGAGGGGGCATAACTGGGCAGGAAGAGGCGGGGCAGGGCCTTGGGGAAGGGGTGGAGTGGGAGCGGGGTCTGGGGCAGAGCCAGGTCGAGCACCCCTTGGTACTTTGGAAAGTTGGCGCCCGGGCCTTGACAGCCTTACTTAGTTTTTACTTTGTCTTTACTTGCTCAAATTCCCAGTGAGGACAATGAGAAATTGCCAAATAAAGACAGGACAGAGTAAATAGTGAGAGAAGACCTCAGAATTCCTTCCCCAAAGTGCCCAATAATAAAAAAAAATTGATGTTCAAAAATGTGCACTCAGCTTTGTGTACATAAATTCTTGTGCAACACTGAGCTTGATTCTCAGGTTGTAAACATCTTAGGCAGGAAGTCTGGCTTCCTATGTGTTTGTAAGTTGCTTACTATGTAGGGATCCCGACTGCAGGCTCTGTGCACTATTATAACACTGCTGCTGCTGCCTCTGCTAACGTAATAACTTGTGAGCACAATGACTGTGATTACTGAAAACACCTCTAGCAATATGATGAAATACACACACAGAAGTGGGAAAAGGAAAGAGTGCAATCAACTGGCAATGCTTAGAAGACTGCCGGATTGCTGGGGCCAAAGAGAAGATGTATTGCCTCCATGGCACTGTCTCCCCTGAACTCCAAAGAGAGCAAGGGGAGGATAGCTAAAGTACCACCCTTTTAAGAGGGAACAGATTCCATTTCCTTTTGTGTTGCTATTTGGTGTGAAGGGAGGGCAGGCTGTAGCTAGAATATCAACTGCAATAGGGTAATGAATGATGGGGTTAGGGAAAAGTAATTAATGCAGTATTAGTATTCTCAGTGCTAATGACAGATCTTTTAGCTGCTGCTGCCTAACAATCTGCAGTATGGAATCTAACATCGAAAGAGACTCAGCTTTATTTGGGCCTACAGTAATTCTCTCTTTGATGCATATCTCTCAGTAATGTTACCAGGAGTTATACATTTGAATCAAGAGATTAACAGATCCCTACTCCTTAAGGATTTTCAAAGGTTAACAAAGCTGCAATCATTTGCAAAGCAGTATACACAGAGCTCACTGTCGGTTGGCTCTCTGCTGAGTGTAGCACTGGCTTAAGTGTCAGTTAGATGTATTTTACTGCGCACAGGGAGGGTGATTGTACAGTTTCTTTGTAGCATCATTAAACATTGAATGTAGCTAATTAGCAAAACTACAACCACTAGAACCATGCTGTCTTATCATTTACTTCAGCATATCCTGTTCGGGTGATAGGGGTACAGTCCATGACACCGAATGCTTCAGTTAATTCAGCCAGTATGCATTCTCTCCATTCATGCTCCTAAACTGCACTATTATTTTGTTCCATTCATACCACCCTCATGCCACATCCTGGGGTATGTACTTGAAATGGGCAAACAAGATTTGAAGACAGAAGAACCAATCTGAAATGAAATCCATTTCCCTCAATGAAACTTGAATCTTTCTTCTTGATGATTAACAACAAAAACATTTAAAAATGAATAGTATTCCTTAGTCCTTCTATAGCACCTTATCTTTTAAAACACTCTATAAGCAACTTTACCTTTTGAAGTGCTATATAAGCACTTCATCTTTTAACAAGCTATTTACCCCACCAAACAAAGGTGAGTTATGTATTATTATCTGATTTTTACAGAGGGGGAAATAGACAAAGAGAGACCAAGTTAACTTGCTGAAGGCCATGAAGTGAGTCACTGGCTAAACAGGAATTACAATGAAAGCAGATTGAATTTGTTCTATAGAAACTTTTTTCTGATGGCAAATTGGGTTTTTGACTAAATGAAACATTTTGTGGAAAGTTCTGGCTTTTCTTGAATATCTTTAGTTTTTCACTGGAAAACTGCAAACCAAAAATTTTTGGCCAAAAGCTACATTTTGGGGGCATTTTAGAGTTTGTTTTTGGTTTTTTCACAAAAAGACATTTTCCACAGAAACTCTCAGACGAACTGGGTGCTGTGTCTGTACAACTTATGAATATTGATTGATACTGAAGAAGATAGTGAAGAAATTGTATTAGGAAAAAAAAACCTGCTGTATTTTGAGAGGCTACATGTTTGTGGATCCAGGATTGCCGACAGGCTCTGTAGCAGATACACACCAGACAAGGCGTATAGGAAATACTTATGGTTAATGGTGCTACTTAAACCTCCCAAAGGTTATGCCAAAAAATAAAAACAAAAAACACAACAGCTGCATCCTTAGAAGAAACAGTTTAGCTGATTTCCCTGAGAAGGGAGAAGGATACCAGCAGTTTTACCAGAAACAGAACAAAAGAGATCAGGTAACCAGGAGGGGGTTAAAGAAAGAAACAGTGACAGGAATAGGAGTGGGACAGGAAGGGAAAGTGTGGGACTGGAGAGTGCAAGGTCACAATGACAAAAGTTGGATAAGGGGCTCAGTGAAGGAGAAAGATCAGCTGGTGTGCAACAGCCTGCACGAGCAGGGGACATCCTGTCTGCTAGCCACCTTGGACGCTGATGTTCCCTAAACACTCCCAAGGGAAGGGTGAGATAGAAAGGACATGTATGTAATGTTTGTTTTGTATGATCTGTACTCTCCTGTGTTTTAAGTCAGTGTTTCCCAAACTTGGGACACTGCTTGTGTAGGGAAAGCCCCTGGCAGGCCGGGCCGGTTTGTTTACCCGCCACGTCCGCAGGTCCGGCCGATCGCGGCTCCCACTGGCTGCGGTTAGCTGCTCTAGGCCAATGGGAGCTGCTGGAAGTGGCATGGGTCGAGGGACATACTGGCCGCTGTTTCCAGCAGCTCCCATTGGCCTGGAGCAGCGAACTGCAGCCACTGGGAGCTGCGATCGGCCGGACCTGCAGACGGGGCGGGTAAACAAACCGGCCCAGCCCGCCAGGGGCTTTCCCTACACAAGCGGCATCCCAAGTTTGGGAAACACTGTTTTAAGTAATTAAGTATAAAAGAGCATAAAAGTGTTAAGCTGTGCAAAGCGTTGACTGAATTACTAGTTCATGTCTCTGAGAGAGTTAAATTGTCAAGTAGAAACTTCACACCTATGGGAGTAACTGAGGTATCTTGGTGTCAGCACTGGTCCCGGAGCCTAAGGCAGGTGGGATGAAGATCCCATTTCGGAAAAGGGGTAAGTGACTGAAAGTCATTGCCCAGCAAATGTAACAGTGTCTCCAAGGTAGGAACCAGTGCTGCAGCTGGTGAGTCAGGCTCTAGAAGATTCACACCCCCCCAGGAATCCAAAGCACTGAGACTTGGATTCACCTAACAGCAATTCTCCAGCAGGGAGGACTCACAAGGACCCGTGACACTCCCCCAACTAATTTTTGACTAGTTAGGACAGACTTAAGTACAGTGCTCATACCTCAGTACCACACTAAGATCTGAATTAGCTGAGAGACATCTCTCCAAATGCTGTATGATATTCTGATTTCATCCCTCTCCATGCATTTCTGTATTCCACTCTCACAGGATCTGGGGCTTCCTCTACTTTCCCCCAGAAGCACACAATGCACTCAGGAGCACTGCTGGTAAAAGGAAATCTTGGCATGTGTGAGAGTTGAATACAACAACATGTCAGGCCTAGCATAAAGACTGCCAGACATGCTGAAAATAATATGGGAACATGTTGTAAACTGTTCAAGTTCATAGAGTAGGAAGGAATTTGAGGGGCTATTTGTGATCAAAGGGAAGGATTTGGAGAGAGAAAGAATAATTTTGTTGGGATGGGAACAAAAGGAAGAAAATGACCCCAAACTGCTCAGGTAAGTTGCATAAGTCTAAACTTTGGAGACTTATCCAAATTAAATTTAGCACCTTTTGAGATCTGTAAGGTTTCTACCAGCTGTAAATAATATAAAATTACTAGAAAACATTATTCTTCCTCACTAGATTTTAATAACCTTATTTACTTTGAATAGTAATTTACTCCTCAATTGATCCCATTGACTTCAATGGGAGCACCGTAGAATAAGGCACTATTCAAGTGAGTAAGGGGATTACAACCTGGCCTTTACTGTACATTCTTATTTTGTGAAGGACTTGTTCATTGTTTTGGATTCCATGTAAAGTTCACAAAAGATATCTGCCTCCAATAGGCAACTGAGAATAAGTCCTGGAGTCCAGGATTCACATGAAGGGTTAACAGCATCTCAAAGAGATACAGAAGAAAACCAAAGGTTGTCAACACCATAACTTCTTATAAGGTGCATTCAGCACCTTCTTTACTAATTGGAATTATGCTGGTCTTGTTAGTGCTATTCTACATGATAGGTTGTGTGCTTTAATTTAAAGAATTATATATATATGTCAGTGTGTGTGTGCGTGAAAGTAATCATATCTATGAGATACATTCATTGCACTAAGAAACCCACGGTAGATTTTAAGGGCGAACCTAAATTCTCATTCTGTTGAAGTCAAATGGTAAAGCTCACATTGATTTTAATGGAAACAGAAGTAGGCTATGCTGAGCAATTTTAAAGATCCCGACCTAATTATCCATAATCAGACTCAGTAAAGAGTCTAGGAAAAAAAGCAATAGCAGCAAAAACTTTTATTCTCTCCCAATTTTGTAGAATCCACCCTCACCCACCTGTGAACCTAATTTAGTAGCGATCATTTCTTTGAATACACTATCTCAGGAAAAGTTGACATCAAAATTGCAACCAGAAGTTGTTAACCTTTAAAATTTGCCCTTCTGTGCTGCTTAAACTACTTTAATCATTGTTAACCAAAAATGCTTAATATCACAGGAACTTTAAACACTCAAACTAAACCTACCACTGTAACAAGATGAAAAATTTCTTGATTTCCTATTTAGTTTCTTTTACCTACTATCATAAGGGATGTTGGTCAGAGTAACTAATAGATTTGTCACAGAAAGCTGAAAAAAGGTACTTACAAAATAATGTTCAATGCTACATTGGGTCCAGTGAAATAAACAGCATTTCTGAAGCTAACGATACAAAACAGCATGTTTCAAAATTAGTATCATTACCGTAACATTGTTCCTATGGACAATATGGATTACCGAGTCAGAGTAATAGCTTCATTCCAAGCTAAAGCTACTACAGTGGCAGGTCAATGTAGCCTCACATATTTGATAGAGTGTGCTAGTTAATGAACTGGTACTGCTAAGACCATTATAATACTTTCTTTTTGGCCCTCAAATCAATCTTTTGCTGTATTTTACTGTTATTAAGTAAATAAAGGCTTAAATTTAATTAGTAAGGCCTCTTCTTAATCGGCGATAAATTAAACATATTAAAAAAATTCTGTATTCTTGTGTGATCCATTTTAGTAGGAAAAAGGTAGGGGTGGGCAGATTGCACTGGGAAACTGGCACATTTACTAAGGGCCATATCTTGATACCCCGACTAATCATAGAGTAAGGTTTTATACTATCTGTGTAAGGATCTGTTCCTAAAGTAGCTTATAATAAACCTGAATGAAGGGTTTGTATATCAAGAATAGATACTTGGAAAGCATAGATTCAATCCTAAACCCTTTACCCAGTTTTTACTTATTCCTTACAAAAACTCAACTCCCTTTGGATGTGTAAAAACTGACTAGGCCCATCAGGATTTAGCTATATGAATTTTATCTCGAGCATCAAACAATGCATCTATTGGAAGTAATTAATAATTATTTGCCCTGCGTGTATTCTGGACATGTTCAGACATGCTGTACTCACCTCTAAAACATCAATATGTACCACACATTACCATATCCAGATATCTGAGAAAATGCTGCATATTCTTACAATATGAAGTAACTGTGGTATCACAGTGTCCATCTAGACATGGAAAATTGATTGTTTCTGTCAATGTGTGTCACATCAACAGGGCCCTACTCACTCAACCCTCTCCACCATATCTGTTTCTGAAATGGTTTAACTGCTAGTAGTGTAGATGAGACAAATCTGTTCTCAACACTGTTACAGAAAGTACCACAGACACCAAGTTCCCGATTATACTTTTACTAACAGTGCTGAAAAAAAAGTTTATTCCATCCACACTAGACACTAAACTACCATAACCACCTGTGGCTGTCAACCATTCACAGCGAAGGATCATTGTCCTAATATAAATGGAGGCTCAGTTAACCAGGGTGATAACTGCTGGTAAATGACCATGCTGGTCAATGGGCACGAATGATGGAAAAAAGTGTTAAACAAAATGGGAGCTGAAATACCATATTAATGATAGCACAATTCACCCTTCTTTTAATTCTTGTGTATACTCAAAAGTTGTACCGCTTTAACTATACTGATATAGTTATACTGGTAAAACTTCAATGTGGATGCCGTTACATCAGTATAAAAGTGCTTATATCAGTATAGCTTATTCCTTTACGGAAAGGGGACCAAAGTTATATCAATGTAAGTGATATAGTCATACCCACATAGTCTCCTGTTCTCATTCCACACATATACCTCACACTGACATCAATGAGAGACCTGAGCAAGGATCAATAGCAGGATATAGATCATCATAATAATGCACATTTCATTACACAAAAGGCTGGTAGTAATTTTCAGAATAATTAGTTTAAACAATTCTTTCAACAGAGGGACCATTCTTCCAAAATGATAAAAAATTTTGCTAACATGTCATAAGGAGTCTGGTACAAAATCTGTCCACATTTCCCTGTATTTATCCCTCCATAACTTTCTCTTTATTTACTTACTATGTCTAAATATTTCCTTTCATCTACCTCTTCATAAATATAGAATGACAGTAGATTTACTATTTATAGTTATAAAAATAGTGACTTCCATCTGCTACAATGTGGCAATTGATGCCCCCAACAACCTGCATACTCAATGAGATGAAAACAGTGAAATATAATAGGATAGCATGACTGATGCATAAAGTCACTTTGCTCAACAATATGTATGTAAAGAGGGCTTCAATCTCCATAGCTATCAGTCCAGCACCTTTCCCCAGCACTAACTTCACACACAAAAATTATAAGTAAAAATGGAATTCAAATACATCCTATGGCAGTAGTAACCTAAAAATTGTAACAGCATTCAGGAGAAAAATTCATCTACCCTGAAATGTGCTGACTTTGTGGGAAAAACATTTGAATCCAAACCTGCAACTCATTTATGAGCAGTGACTCTTTAGAAATTCTGGCATATAAAGAAAAAATTCTGTTTTGAGACAAGTTTTGAGTACTTTGCTATTTTTTCACTCAACCCGAGCTAAATTTTATTCTTCACAAACACTGGCACTTCTGAAAGGACCAGCTCTTTTCCCCCTTGAGTAACTCCAATTTTAAAAGATTTGTCTGACAAGTCTGTGAGTAGTTGGGAGGAAGTGGAGGTTTCTGTTTAAATTCCCACAGTTTTTAGGCTTCTAAAGCGTCCAAATGCCTGCTGTGCATTTATACTCCGCTGAAACAAAATTAATAAGCAAAAGAGCTGGTGGGAAAGATGTTTTAGACAGTTTTTACCAGGGTATGAATATTATTCTCTAAAATTTTAACTCTTGAAAGTAATTTCTCAAGGCTAACATTGGGAATTGACATGTTATAAACCCATGTTAAGTAATATGATGTTAAACACAATTTAGCACTTAATGTAGAAATGTACTCTCTTGTTTCAAAGTGTACCAGCTGGGTGGTTAACCCTACAGACCACCCCTTCTGAGTCAATGCATCTTAGAATTATTCACAACCAACTGATACAAGGTGAAACATGACAGTCTCTCTCTACTTTGTATCCTTGTCTACGTTAATGTAGCAAACATTTGTTTAGTAAACACCATGTCAGTTTCCCAATGCAGACAAGTCCTTATAGTGGAAAAAGGTTAATAGTAGCTGATGAGTAATACAGCTTTGTTATTCCACATATTTATAATTTTTATTTATTTATATGAAAGTGTGTGTGAACAGAGAGGTGGCAAAAAGTGTTGACATTCTTTTTTGAGATTTGTCCAGAGTATAGGGGAGTGTGAGAAATTCCAGAAAGATCTAACCAGATGAGGGTTCAATTTGGCCACCTTTCCACTCACACTATTCTTGTCACGACTGGGATGTGCGCAGGCCGACCTACTGGTTAGAGCAGGAGTCAGGCCAGGTCAAATGCCAGGAGGCAAGAGTCTGACATAGGCCAGAGGGCAGCCTAAGAGGCAGGCAGAGTCAGGTTACCAGGAGATTGTGGTTGGGCACTAGGTTACAGACAGCCACTGAAGAGTGAGATTGAGGATGAAAGAGGATTGGAATCTAGGGTCTATCATAGGCAGGGCCTGGAGCAGAAGCCAGCAGGCAGTCTGTGTTGTTGCTCAGACAGCTTCTTACCATGGCTTCCTAGTTTATATACTGGTATTGGCCAATCACTGAGCTGTGAGGGGCCATGACTCAAGCCCCAGGGGGCAGTACTTCCTGCCAAACCTAGCTTTGCAGGGTCCTTCTGGGGATGCCCAGCTTAAGCCCCTAGTGACGATGCAGAGGTATCAGCAGCCCTGACTCTCCATACCTCCAGGTTCGAGCCCTGCACGTTCTTACAATTATTTTGTAGTATTTTGTACTATTTCAGTAGTTCCATTGAAATCAAATCACCTTGAGTAATGGTAGTAGAAATAGACCCCTAAATGATTAATAAAATTGATCAAACTCCTACCTTATGTGCCATTGCTGCTGTGCAGGTTTGTGTACAGCAGTGCACTCATGACCTTTGAGAGATTTGTCAAGAATGCATTGAAACTCTGCTCATAAAATACTTTTAAACTTCCACCATCGTATTTGTCGTTAACAAGATCTGATCATGTTTTGCAGATTGTTTTTAAAGGTCTTGCTATCTTGTCTAATTTCTGAAATTTTGGGGAGGGCTTAAAGAATAGGATATGTGGTTACTTAAAGCAATTTGTATACATATTTTATTTCTTTCAGTTATTTATTTTTTACTTGTATGTAGCTAAGGAAAGACCAAGCATGAAATTGGAGCTGCAGAGCAAGTCAGAATTTATTGATATGAAACTGCTCTGAGAGCTCAATAGGTGTGCAGCAAAGCAAGAAGGGTAAACGGGCTGAATAATTCATTGAACCTTTAAACATCAACAAATAACACTTAGAGTGAGGAATGCCTGTTTTGCAACAGTAGGTGTGTGGTGCACACACAAAAGAAAATAGATGTTCCAAGAATCATGTTATGAGAACATTACAATAAACAGAGCTTTGTTTTTTTTTTTCATTAGTAATTCTCAGGGAAAACACAATAAGAAAGTTATTTACAGAGAGATGCACTATAGAAATGGGTATTTTGTTTTATTTAGTATAGAGTCCCAAAAGCTGCATCTACTGTAGTCAGTATAAAGGGAATGGAAAAAACAGATGACAATATAATGTGATAAAAAGAGATGCCGCTGTTATCAAATAGCTGCAATATTGGAATAAAAATAGTCACATTAATAAAACCTAAGTGTAAATTATACAAACACCTGAACTATAAATATTATAGCATGTGCAAGCCATTATATTTGAGTTCAAGCTTCCATTCAAATCCCATTTTTCCAGTTGCTAACTTTCTCAAACAAATTCCTCAGCAAAACTGGTTCCATTGTTTTTGAGCTGTTGAAGATTTAAAAGTACACATTTTACTCATATGCTCCAACAACAAATAGCGTGTTCAAATAACTTGAGGCTTCATACCTGGCTTCTTTTGTAGATCTTACTACGAACCAAAGATCTAATTTAGAGCCAAATTAGATTAAATAAATATTTGAGGCTCAGAATTTGACTATACACAAAATATTTCTATCCATTTTTAGCCTACATTAAACCCAGCAGAAGAGAGTGCTGGCAACACAGAGGCCTTGATTCAGGAAAGCACTTAAACACATGCTTAAGTTCATCTCTATTCAGAACAGCACATAAGCATGTGCTTGATTTTAGAATTCAGCATGTGATTAAGTGCTATCCTGAATTGGCATGCTATCGTGAATCAGGGTCACAGTAAACTTTCAGATTAGCCATACCCTCATGATCAAGATTCAGTTTGGGATGCCCTTAAACTAAAGCTCATATTAGGGACACCCTTAATCTCTGTTTGGGAGATGACCTCAAACTACAAATGTAAATATTCCAATAAACCAAGGTATCAGGGACAGGAGCCACTTATGCAGGGGTCCATATATAAGGGGAAGCCAGGAACATTCTAAATATTGTCGCATCATAATGGGGAGAACTTGGACTACAGAGTTCAGAATTTTAAATAGTCACTAAAGTTTTTTTTTCTCATTTAAAAAGATCATGTAAAGGTGAGAAAGTCTATGAAAATCAAAACTAAAATTTGGCTTTTTTGGTCTAATTGTCGTGGGGAGCTGGTTGAAGGATTATGCCACGTCTTCTGTAACCATCCCAGATCAGCTTCTTCCTAGTCCCCTCTCAACTCCTTAGGATCCACACATCTCAGAGAGGCCTCTGTGGGTCCCAGGAATGATGGGGAAAGATAGATCTGCTCATTGAGGTCCACCTTCATGGGCAGATCTGTGGAGGGAGGACGGGATCAATATAGGCCATTGTAATGACGTGTTACCAATTGTACACTTAAAATCAACTCCTCACACAAGCACACACCCTCAATATTTATTCATATTTTCCAAGAAACACTCATCTGGCACTCAAGATAATCTGACCAAATAAATAGACCATACTCTAGTTCTGTGGGAAGTAGTAGGAAAGAAACTTCCCTCACAGGTTGCAAAACTGCTCCACAGTCTCTACTACTGCTTCAGAGGTATAGCACAAAACAGGCCTGCTCTGCAGAATGGAGGTGAGATGAGTCATAGCTAATGGGACGACATAGAGACAGATGGATTAGCCTTGTTCCCCTCCATCCTCATCAGCAGATACTCTGATGCACACCAACGATGCACACACTCTCTGTAGTGTCCTGGGATCTCCTAATCTATACCAGAGTAGAACTGCACAAGTTCAGCTGGGCCAGGTCCCTCTGCAGTCACAGGATTTATTCCTCATTGATGGATAACTGAGAGGATATATTTCATTGCTAGATATGTCTTGAGATATTGATTTAAACAACCAAAAAAGAATTGTTAAAGGAAAATGGACACTAACCAATTTTTAACCAATTACATTTTGTGGCATGATAGTTATACACAGTATTACTTGCCATTAGTTAAAACTAGGTTTCAGAGTAGCAGCCGTGTTAGTCTGTATCCGCAAAAAGAAGAACAGGAGTACTTGTGGCACCTTAGAGACTAACAAATTTATTAGAGCATAAGCTTTCGTGGACTACAGCCCACTTCTTCGGATGCATATGCATATGCTGTAGTCCACGAAAGCTTATGCTCTAATAAATTTGTTAGTCTCTAAGGTGCCACAAGTACTCCTGTTCTTCTTTTTAGTTAAAACTAAATACTCAGTGAGCATGAGCCATTAAAACTGATGAGCTCACACATAAATGAAAGCAGTGCATTGAAATAGTTGGTGAAATTTGTTAGCAAACAATTTATAGGAGAATGCATACTGCGTTGACGTTTATTAATGTGTTATTTTTCTCACAAATCCAGAAGCCAGAATATTTACAACAATCTTAAAATGCCTGTATCTGTCCACTTTCTGTCTGCTTATTCTGAATCGCTTTGATTTCACCTTGTATTAACTTAACCTAACCCTTGCCCTAAGCTTCTGCTATATCTTCTGTCATCTGTGGTCTCATCTGAAAAATCATTAGTGGAATCTTCTATTTCTAACATCTCTTTACCTCTTGAATGTTCTTTCTTCCCCCAGTGTCATCATCAGCCTCTGGAGACCCTGTGACTCCTGCTGTTCCTGCTGCTTCATTTCAACTGTAGTTTATTTCAATAATTATTCAGACCCTGGCCTTTCCACTCTTTTTTCATCTGGCTCCTGTTCTAATGGACCATTTCTTCATTTACTACTCTTTTCGATTCTTCAAGGAAATGTGACAGGCTAGTTGCTATAGTTAACATCAAGTAGGAGAAAGGAAGATAAATCTGCTTGTATTGTGCACAAAACAGTGACATTTAGGGCATTGAGAGATCTGTGAACAGAGCTGTACATGTTCTTGGTTGAGATTTAAAAGACCAGATTGAGCCTAAGCAGCCATTTTCTCACCTCCAGCTGTTTTGTGAACTCCAGCTACCGTTCACAAGACATAAGTAGTCATTGATTGTTATTATCATCCAAAGAAAAACTTGGGAAGTATGTAGAAGTATTATTGCTGGGTACTTCCTTTAAAATGACCAGCAATAAAATACTTAACAATGCTGATATTTTAAATGTCACCAGGTTTCACATCACTGATCTGATTGAAGCAGCTAGACCCTCTCTTAGAGCTCTTATTTCAAGCCTTTTGCGGAATCAGAAAGACATTACTGCATATATACTTACACATATAGAAGGTCATCTTTCCAACCATTACGGATAAAACCTTTTTTTTTTAAATTAAAGCTTTGGCTCAGAAGAAGCTGATGGGGATGCCAGCAGAGTGAGCCTCATGTGGAAGACAAACTGCAGGGTGCAGAGACTCATAAGTTTTAAACAGATCACTTCACTCAGATATCTGGAATTATATTAGCTGAACTTTTGTCACATGCACCAAGAAAATATACAACAGCTCTTCATATTAAGTTCCAGTGTCTATATAAATATATACATTTCAATATAAAATTTATTTAGTTAGTTTGTTTAGGCATCCTACTGAACTGTTTCTGAACTTGTAATACTGCTTTTAGCACATGTATTGCCTTCTGATTACATGGAAGGTCTCATAAATTAAGTACAATCAATATCTTAAAGCTGCCTAGAAACCCTTATTGAGATTACTGCACGTCTTATCACAGCACTTTTTCCCCATATGACACAAGTCACTCCTTTGGTGATTTATTCACTGTAAAGACCTTAATTGCCCTCTGCTCTTTTGTTCTAGCTAGGCTGACATTGTCACTCAGAAGTTCAAGAAGCGGCTAGCTTGCTAGTTTCAAACTCTCAGAGAGGAAAGCAAGGATACAATGAATTTTCTTTCCTCTATTTGCTAATAATATGCAGTTTATGACTTCCATTGCTTTATAGTTTGTACAAAATATATATATATATTTTTTTTACAATTTAAGGGATACTTCAACCACACTTTTGCATTTAATTAACTGCAGCATTTATTTATTATTTTGGTATGCTACAAAGAAAGTGAAATATATACTGAAGTGGAAGCAATATAAAATAATAGTTTTAATTTCATTTCTAGGTTCTTCAGTGGTACAAAATTTGCTACCCGTTTGACTCTCCATGCTAAAACAGAAAACACTTTCTTAAAAAGATCATTTTAATTCCTTACTAATGTAATGCTAATAATCTACAACCAAGAACAGAGTCCCTTTGTGCCAGGCAATATACAAATACACAGCAAGGGATAGCAGCCCCTACCTATACAGCATACAGTTTCAACAGACAAGTGAGACAAAGGTAGAGAGGAGAAACAGAGGTGAAGCGACTGGCCCTAGGTAACATAGCAATTTAGTAGCAAAACCAGGAATAGAACCAAGGTCTTCTAAGTCTTGAATCAGTGCCATATCCACTAGACTTCATTGCT